>NW_006921593.1:3648370-3724345 GCF_000298275.1 Orycteropus afer afer
CGCGCCTCCGCGGCCCTCCTTCCCCATTCTCCCGGGTTAATTAAAGAGGCAGCGGCGGGAGGCTGAGTCCTGGCCGCGGGCCGGGCCGGGCGCCGCCGGCAGGAGCGCTTGGGGATCCCTCCAAGGTAGGAGAAACTTTTGCGGGGAGCGGGCGCCGAGGCCCTGCTCCCCTTGTCCTCCGCACCCCTGGGGGGGACCCCCTCTCCGTGCCTCCCCTCCCCTCCCCCTCAAGGTGTTACAGAATCCGGGTCCGGCTTCTGGGTGCATTGGGAGGCACGTGACTGGGATTATAATTCGGGGAGGGGGAGGGGAGGCCCGGCTGCCCCCCACCTGCCGGAGAGGTGGGAGCCGGGAGCTGTCACCCGGCCCTTCCGGAGGTGGGGGCGCCCCGGGCGGGCGGCGGGTGCACGCAGGCTGCTGCAAGCTGGCGAATGAGGTCAGTCGCGCTGTCCGCGGCGGCGGCGGCGGCGGGCCCAGTGTGGGAGCCGAGGGGGCTGGGAAGGCCGCGGCCCCCGCCCCCCACTCACCTCCGCCTGCCTCGGGCTGGCCGCTCTCTGGGCCCTTGCCCCCCAACTCCCAGGCTGAGTTCCACCCCGTGAGGACTGCCCCGGACAGTGTGATTCCTGGGGGGGTCCCCGGGGAGGGGCTGGCCTATGTGGTGGCAGCTGAACTCAGGGTGGGGTGGGGGAAGGAGACTCAGCGAATGGCAAGGGACAGAAAGCGTTCAGAGGAGCAAGTTGGGGGTGCTCAGTGTGTGGCTGGTCTGGGAGATCCTGCAGATGGGCGGGGAGGCGGAGGACGGACCCCAGGGTGCTTGGTGCCCCCCCTTCCCCCCGTGGTCTCTCTGGTTCCTGGAGATGACGGGCTTGATGCCTGCCTTGGGCACTTCAGCCCCAGCCTGTGGCCTCAGAGAGGGACGAGGCAACAGGGAGTTCTGCACTTCTGGCTGTCTTGGAGGGGGCTTGTGCTCTGGACGTGTGGTCCTGTATCCTGGTGTCCCAGGACCAGACTTGGGGTGGGAGGCTTCTCCGTCCCCAGCCCAGCCAAGGTGAGGCAGTGTGGGGTGTAGGGGTCTCCCTGCCGGGCACCTGGTGGAAACACTGGCCTGTTGGATGGAGTGTGACCCGGCCATGTGGGCGCAGGCTGCCGGGGCACTGCCCCTGGCCTCGTGGGCAGGGCTGTGAGGTGGGGGCAGCCTCTGGAGGAGAGGACATTTGTGGAAGCTTCCCTTACTGCTCAGAGCGGAGGAAAGGGGTGCCCAGAAGCCGCCCCGGCCCCCTCGTGGTTGCCCTAGTCCAGGGAGGTACCTCTAAGCAGCTCATTTATTTCAGCAACGTCATTCCCAAAGGGAAAGGGCACAGGCAGGGATGGTTTATTTGGAGCAGGAGGCAGCGGTGGGGAGGGGCCGGACCCAGGGCTGTGAGGGTGAGGCACCCTGTGCGGGTCCTGGAAGATTGGAGCTAGACTCTGACCTCTTCTGAACAAGCCTGGCCCCAAGGTATCAGAATCTGCCAGAGCCCCCCAAGCTCCTTTTGGGATGGGAGCAGCCTAAGAGCACACCCCACTCTGTGGTCTGCTGGGAGGGTGACCCAGAATGTCACAGTTTGGACTCAGAGGGTCCCCGAAAACCTTAGAGCTCTGCCACCTCTCATTGCCTGCTGCTCATTGGAGCTGCAGAAGAATTTAGGGCTCCGTGTTGCAAAAATGGGTCTTAGCAGCATTGTAGGGGGCACGCTAACCTACTTAAGAGGATAGTTCTGTAATCCTGGAAGAGGTGTCATTTCTTTTCAGTGTGCTCGTCACAGATATTTGTTATCTGTTCATGTAAGGCAGGCTCCCCAGAGTCCTTCGAGGCTTCTACCTCAGCCCACTTGGTGCTTAGAAGGAGCCTGGAAGGCAGGTGTCATTCCTGGGGTCTCAGAAGCAGGTGCTCTGTAGCCCCCCGTCTCCAGTGGCCAGGGGAACCACAGTTTGATAATGGCCTGGGTATCGGAGACCCCCACTGAAGCTCTCAAGGTGACATGATGGGTGACAGCTTGGGGCATTCATGTCCTTAAGTGTGACCTTGGACCCGTAGACCATAGCCTCCTTCCTGGTTCTGGCTTGCCTCTCCTAGGTCTCCTCTGCCCACTCTTTGAATCCTGCAGTCTTACAATTTCCTGCGTGGCGTGGCTTCCTCCCACCTCTGGACTTGGCCTGCACCGTTCCCCTTGCATTGAAGGTCCTGCTCACCCTGCCCCTGAGGGAGTGAGGGGCTTCCTTGAATGGCTGGACCTGCCCAGGGTTGGGGCGGGGGGTGGAGTAAGGTGGTAGAGTTGGTCTCTTTGCTCTGTTAGGACCCAGCTTGGCTGCCATGTCTTCAGGCTAGGAGCTCTCCTTGTCTCCAGGGCTGGCCAGAGTTCACCTCTGTGTCCCCATGACGTCCTGTCCTTCTCTCTCCCAACATTGATTTCATTCAGGTGTTAGGTGGTGGGGCTTGGTAGTGTCCCCCGTAGCACTGCCAGCAGGGGAGGGCTGAGTTTCTTTTTGATTTCCGGGTGTCCCAGGGCCTGGCACTCAAACGCTTGTTGCGTGGTTACATAATTGAATAAATGAGTGAGTGAATGACTGACTGAACTCCCTGGCTTCCCAGCTTTTGGCTTCTGTTCCTTAATTCTCATCTCTAAGCCAGGTCCCCATAGTGTAGGAGTCCTAGAGTCCTGCCTTGAACTTCTAGCAGAGCCCCTGAAGCTCCCTGTCTCCTCATTACCCCTAAGGCCCCCTGAGTCTGGGGCTCTGCTCCCTGAATGTCATTCACCCTGCTCCTCTCTGATCTCTGACTCTCGGCCATTGGTAGGTGTCTCGATGCCTGACAGCTGGGGGCACAGCCAGGTTCTCTGAGACAAGCTGGGAATGTATGCCCCAGCTCCATGGAGCCTCAGGGGCCCCCAGGGAACAAGACCTGCAGGGCCACCAAGGAGAAGAGCAGGACCCAGGGTCAAGGGCTTAGGCCCCATGCTGTGTTTGACTAGAAGCTTCTGGGAAGGTATGTCTGATGGGCTGTGCACCCTTAGGGAGACTGGGAAGGAATTGAGAAGCAGAGGTGGAGTGGTAGGTAGGAGTGTTTCATGTGAGAGGGGAAGACATGAGTCTGGTCTGAAGACAGTGGGATGTGACAGGTGGTTGGTGGCATGGGACAATGGAGACTTCTTTTATAGGTGGTGTTGTTGCTGTTATGTGCCGTCGAGCCGGCCCCGACTCATAGCGACCCCTCCTTGGGTTGCCGAGGCAGTATCACTACGGTAGATTGCTCAACCTTCCTTCCGAGGAGTGGCTGGTGGTGGGGGCCTCTAAATGGGGTAGGGGTGTCAGTGCACCTTTCAGCCCAGTGCGAGGAACGGGGGTCCCCCCTCTCCAGGCTCCATGCCCACAGGAAGAGTGGAAAGACCCCCACTTTCTTGGCTCTTTTTAAAATCTCAGACCAGGTGTCTGTAGGTGCCAGGATATATGGCGAAAGGGCCCTTGGCTTGCAAGAGGTGGGGTCCCATGGGTTGAGGGGGGCGGAGAGCCTTGCGGTAACCTCCAGCACCTCCTCTCTCACCCTAGTTTGTTAACTCCTGACTCTGTGCCCGTCTTCCCAGCTCACCTGTCTGGTGGCCCATTCCTCTGGACTGATCGGCACTTACGTGTAGTGGTTTAATCAGCACAGAGGGTCAAACAGAATTGGGCCAGTGTGGCAGGAACCTGGGGTCCAGTTTGCCTTTGTCTCCCCAGGGAAGCCTGTTCTCTGGCTTGGTGCCCACATTCCTTATTTTCTGGGATTTCTGGCTGGGACCGCTTGAGATCCTAATGTCCCCTGGAGTCGATACTTCCCCTGTCATTTTAGGTTCAGAGTACAGTGTCCTGGGTTATGGCTGGTTAGGGCAACGGGCCCAGAGCCCTAGGGTTAAGGGGCTGGGCCTTGGTTCTGTTTTAGGGGAGTTTGATTTCCTGAATGAGCTGGGTGCAGCTCTTCATCCGTATATGGACTTGGGGTGCCTGACGGGGGTGTCCCAGGCACTGAGCAGAACTCTCGTTCCCCACCCCCTCCTCTTGACCCTGAGCTGGGGCTGACTGACCCCAAGCTATTTGTGCGCCCACCTGTCTCCTTTCTTCAGGACCACCTGCTGAGGCCTGCCAGACCCAGCAAATAAAATCGAGTGCCCAGCCACAGAGAAACTATGAAGCATGCGATGTTCTGAAAACTTACTCATCGTTCCTCGGAAACTCAGACTTCACTGGGGTCCTGTATTTTATCTGGCAGCCCTACGCCTACCTCTGAGGCGTGAGATGTTGGGGGCCTGAGGAGGGCTCGGGGGGGGGGCTAGGCTGGGACCTGTGGGCTGGTCTGGAGTGGGATTGAACTAGGCAGAGCTCGTCTGTGGGTCCCCTAGTCCCCTCTCCTCCCTGCAGGCTCCCCCAGTTTCTGGTCTAAGCAGCATGACTCTTCTGGGTGGGGTGAACTGTGTGGGCACATGGACCCCCCAGTCTGAGAAGTCCTTGTTTTCAGGGCCAATGTAGCCCCATTCAGGTTCTTAACAGACTCTGGGAAGAGAAGAGAAGCTGCAGGAAAGACCCAATTAGGCACGAAATTGGGAGCTCTGGTAGCATAGTGCCTAAGGCACTTGACTGCTAACCAGAAGGCTGGTGATTCAAACCCACCAGCCACTCCTCGGAAGGAAGGTTGGGCAATCCTACTTCCGTAGTGATACTGCCTCGGAAACCCAAGGAGGGGTCGCTATGAGTTGGGGCCGACGCGACGGCAAATAACAACAACAACAACAACTTCCGTAGTGGTACCACCTCAGAAACCCAGTCGGATTAGACTCGACAGCAGTGTTTGGTTTTGGTTTGGAGGCACTAAATTAGGATTATGAGTCAAGATTAGAAAAGCCCGTGCTGAGTGCAGGGAGCTGGCTCTGTGACCCCACACCCCCGCCTCCTTCCAGCTTGGGGGATAGGCCTCGGCCGAGCTCGAGCTCGGGCTTGGGCTGCCCCCTTGGAACGTGAGGACATTGTGCTGTTGGAGTTGACCTTGCTGTTGTCACTGTTTACCAGCCGGGATGGAGTTTGGCTTTAAAACAGAAACATAAGGGGAGGGTTAGGAGGCTGGTGAGAGGTGGTGAGGAGGCCACCCTGCCATGTTGCACTGAGGCCTTGAGATGTGGGGTGCTGTGTTGCCCCATCCCTAATCAGGGCTGTTTGCTCCTATATAAAACGGAGATGACCCCATGGTGGCTCTGGGTCCGAGGGGCTCGACGCTGCTTGGTGGGGACTCCCATCTGTGGTGGAGATGTGATGGGAAGCCAGAGGCGGGGGGTCATGGCTAAGGGCTGGGGCTTGGGGTCCTGGGTGGCTTGCAGGACTCAGCAGGACAGTGGGGTTGGGGAGGGCGGGCAGCTGGTCCCTTCCCTCTCCTGGCCTTGTGACTGGAGGAGACCCTCAGACAGCCTGGAGGGTGGGACAAGGCCAGTCCGTTTGGATAGTGGGGTCACCAGGGGCATCTGGCAGTCACTGTAAAAGGGAGTATGTGTCTGTTACTGACAAGCCAATGAGCAGCTTGAGGGGCAGAAGGTCTAAGCGGGTCTCAGTGAGGCTCTGACACGTAGGGGGTGTCGTCCTTAGTGTTATGAGGTGTGTGGTTGAGGTAACAGTTGCAGTGCTCAGAACACGAGTGTGCTGTAGGTGGAGTTTTGACGAGGGTACATACCTGTAGCCACACCCCTGTCAAGGCAGAAGGATGAATCCCGTTAACCCCCAAAAGTCCCCTCAGCCCGTTTATGGCCAGCCTTCTGTCCCAGCACCAGCAGCCACCAAGCTGTTCTGTGCTGTGGTTTTGCATTTTCCTGAATCATAAACGGGACCTTTGAGTCTGTCATCTTCCACTCAGCTACAAGGGTTTAGCTGTGTGGTCGGGTGGGTCGGGAGTTTGTCCTCTTTATTGCCAGGTAATACTCCATTGTGTGAGGAGCTCTGGGGGTGCAGTGCTAACCCCCCAGCTGCTCGGTGGGAGAACGATGAGGTGGTCTTCTTCTATAAAGATTGGCAGCCTTGGAAACCCCACGGTGCAGTTCCACTCTGTCGTCTAGGGGCGCTGTGGGTCGGAATGGACTCCATGGCAGTGGGTGTGGTTTGGGCTTCTGTGAAGATTGGCAGCCTTGGAAACCCCATGGTGCAGTTCCACTCTGTCCTCTAGGGGCGCTGTGAGTCGGCATGGACTCAGCGGCAGTGGGTGTGGTTTGGGTTTGTTTCATTGCCTAGCACAGTACACATCCTTTGCTGCGAGCTGGAAATCCTGCGCTGACTCAGGGCTGTGTTAGCCCAGAGAAAGATGAGCCCATGTGTGCCAGCCGGAGTATATCTCGCCCCGTAGGTTTTCAGTGGCTGACTTTTCAGAAGTAGTTTGCAGGTCTTTCTTCTGAAGTGTCTCTAGATGGACTTGAATCCCCAACCTTTGGGTTAGCTGCTGAGTGCATTAACCGCTTGTACCACTCAGGGACTTCAGACCGAGAGGAAGGGGTGCCACCTTCTGTTTTTCACCAAGGGGCCCTGCTGCCTGCACCCCACCCCCACTCCGGTCAAGTGACGGCCTGGAGCCAGGAGAGCTGCGCACCTCTGTCCTCAGAGCTGGAATTTCATCCTTAGTTTCTGGTGACTCACGTACAGCGAGCCCCGCGATGAAATTACACCCGCGTGCCGCTGCCCTCGGCTTGGCCTCCCTGTGGATCCTGCGTCCAGGTGGGCGCCTAGAACAATCGATGCCGAGGGTCAGGACAGCTGGAGGTCGGCCGGGTTGGGGACGGTGCATGTCTGTGTCCTGAGGTATCTTGCCCATCTCTTGTGCACACCCCTGAGATCTGGGGGTCCCTGGCAGTATATCTCTCCTCTGCATCCTGTAGCTGTTTAGCTTGAGGTAGAAATTCCTAATTTTCCTCAACCGACCAGTCGACTCCGATTCCTGGCAACCTCCTGTGTGTCAGAGTGGAACCGTGGCCCACAGCTGAACCTGTTAACCGTTTGCACCACCCAGGGTCTGTTTCTGAAACAAGGGCAAGGCTTTTTCTGGGGCAAGGGAAGGCGGGCAGAGAGGCCCGCTTCCCAGTCAAAAGCATGCTTTAGGGTCAGATGAAACAGGGCTGTGTGATCTTAGGTGAGTGACTTCACCTCTCTGTGCTTTTTTTGGTCCTCTGTAGATAGGGGACCAGAACATGGAGGGCCGTGGGGCTGCCGAGGGGGCAGAAGTGGGGACATGTGGGGCTCTCACTTCCTGTGTCTCCATTTGATACAGAAAGAAAACAATCAGTTGCTGTCAAGTAGATTCTGATGCATGGTGACCCCATGTGTGTTGAAGCTCTTAACTATTTGCACCACTCTTTTGCTAGTTACCCATTGAGTAGAGTGCTGGTTGGTAAGATGTTTGAGACCCTCTGTTGCCTGAATGGTGGCCCTCGTGAACACGCGTACTCACTACCGAGATGTCCTTTGATCATCAAAGCTGTGCCGCTTAGACGCTATGCATGTGACGTTGACGGCTGTCTGATGGCCTGAGCCTCAGCTTGACCATCTAGAAAGTGGAGACGTGCAAGAACCTTGCGGGGTGGCCCTCGTGAGTAGTGGGTGTCTGTGCCCTGCAGTGAAGCGGGCACTCAGAGCCCTTGGCTTCCAGGGTCGGTGGCTGGGTCTCAGGCGAGTTAGCTTTGTTTTCAGTGAGGTTGTCCCCGTAACCCCCACTCCGTGGGCCCTGGCCAGGCTCCCCGCTGTGTGTCCCAAAGCTCCCAGAGGCTAGAGCCCTCAGTCCTACTGGGCCTGTCGACTGGTGGGAAGCCCGGAAGGACCCTGACAGACCAGCCCTGTGCTGAAGGGCCCGGGGCTGTTCCTGGGTGACTCTGGGCGCAGGTGAGATGCCTGCTCGCCCACCCACCCCGCTCCAGGGTGGTCCTGGCGGGCTCCAGGGGGGGTCTTGTGACTGGGCCTGTCTGGTGTCTCTCGTGTTTATCAAAGAGCTGGTTTTTCAGGTGTGGCAGCTTTCAGCAGGGAGGCCCAGGTAGAGAGAGGTAGGGCCTTTGGGAAGGAGGTGGTTACCACTGCACCACATGCAGCATGGCTTTCAGCTGGAGCTCCAGGCCTCTGGGTGGGTGGGCTAACTCCCCTCCCCTCTCTGATTCTGGTCCATCGCCCTGGGCCAGCCTCTCCTCTTGGCCAGAGGCTGTTCTCTGTGCTTTGAGAGAGAGTTGCTCTTGGTGCCCTGGGTTGGAGGCCATGCCCTTCTCTGCAGAAGTGCTTTTGGCTGTCTGAGCTCTTTCTGACTTAGCAGCAAGGTGCAATGGAACCATTAGGGCCTTTGAAGGCAGGCAGACGTGGGTTCAAATCCTGGCTCAACCACTGTTCCTGCTGTTTGGCCTCAGTTAAGTACCTTCACCTCTCTGAGCCTCTTCTGGACACATGATAGATAGGGTTCTTGGGATGATTGATGGGTTCAGCTGGGGGACGCTGGTCCCATCTCGGTTAAGATTGTTTTCTTACTTGTCACGTGATAACCCAGAGGCTGGCCATCCCTGGAGCCCCCGTCCTGCCCTGAGAGGAGCTGAACCCCATCATTCCCTGCTGTGTCCTTGGAGTGTGGGGTACACCAGGCCTCAGTTTCTGCTTCTGCAACCTGGAAAAAACCCTGTGAGCAGAACTGGCTAGTTCCCTTTGGCCTGTCCACCCTTTGGAGGCTGGTTGGAGGCTGGGTTCTTCCCTGGTTCTGGGGCGCTCTAGGGACTCTGGTTGCAGAGCACGTGTGGCAAGGGACATGTGACAAGCGCACTCCTCCCAGAGGTCCCCAAGGGGAACTTGCAGAAGAGGTGACTCTCCTGGAGCCTGGAAGACAAGTGGATTTGGACCGCGGGGTGGGCTTTCTACGGGCTGGGAATGAACAACAAAGCGAATTATTGTTGGCTCTGACTCGCGGCAGCCCCCTGGGTGTCACAGGGGAGCCGTGCCCCACAGGGTTGGCATGGGTAGATTTTTCAGAAGTGGGTCACTTCTGAAAAAGTGCCTCTGGGTAGATTTGAACCGTCAGTGCCTCAGTTAGTGCTGAACACTTAACCGTTTATGCCCCCCAGGGATGAGTAAGGGTTCAGAGACAGGACATGACAGGGGCATTTCATTTTGGAAGTGGCAAGGCCTGCTGGCAAACACGTTGGGTCATTGTGCTGGGGCCAGTTGGGGACAGTCACCTGTCTGCCTCCCTCCCAGGTTGCTGAAGGCTCTTGTAACAGCTCCTGAAGAAACGGCCAGGCTGGCCACGGGCTCCATGCCTGTGGCTCCGTGTCTCTCTGCTCCAGCCTTACTGAGTTTTGCTCACTTCTAGAACATACCACAGTCCACCCTGCGTGCCAGTATGCCGTTGCTTCTCCTTAAAACACAGTTTCCTGCTCCTTACCGACATCGTTGCAGTCATTCTTCCCTGCAGGTCCCTGCTTGGATATTATTTCTTTCCTCAAACCTTCCTGGAGTCCCTGTCCCCTGAAGTCTGTTACATGCCCTTTCTCTGTGTTCCTACAACTCCCTGAACTGCCCTGGCCACAGCCCTCATCACATACAGCCTTGTCAACGCCCTTGGGCTCTCCCGTCACCTTCACAGAGCTGGTGACACCAGGTGGTCGGGGGTGTTGTCTGTCACTCCATGTCCCTGCCCCTTGCACAGTGCCTGGCAGAGGGGCCAGCCAGTACAAACTTGGTAAGTGAGTGAGAAGCAAGCTAGGTGTGGGGCTTTGGGGGTGGGCGTGGTAGGTACAAAGGAGGGGGCTCTGAAGGTTGGCGGACCTTCTCCGCTGTTCGATACTGGCTCTCTGTGGCTCTGGTGCCTGACTGTGGCTCTCAGACCAGAGGCATCCAGAGGGGTGGGGTGGGGGAAGGGGTGGTGAGGGGCCGCAGACTTCCCTCTGCTCCTTCTGACAGCGCAGTGTCCCCCTGGGCTGGGTACAGCCCACTTTGGGGTCTTTCTCCTCGGTGAAGGGCAGCTGGTGTGCGTGATAAGAGCACAAGTGTAGGGCCTCAGAACACTTAATCCCAGGCTATTTAGACACACACCATTATGTGCTTGCACGTGCGTGTGCATGTACACGTATGGGTGGCATTCCAGAGGCCCGGTGGGGACTCGCCCAGATAATGTGGCACTTAGAGGAGTGCCAACCGCCAGCCTGAGACAAGCACTTCACAGTGTCCAGAGCCCCCTCTAGTCCTGGTGAGTGGCAAGGAGGTGACGGTTCCCTTTCCGTTAGGAGTGATAGAAAACCTCTGGGGGCGGTGGTAGCCCAGTGGTCCATTCAGGACACCCACGTTCGATTCCCAGCCAGTGCACCTTGCTCTGATGCTGACCAGGTTTCAGCAGAGCTTCCAGACTGAGAGAGACCAGGAAGAAAGGCCTGGCGAGCCACCTCTGAAAAATCGCCCAGCGAAAGCCCTTTGGATCGAAACAGCCCAGTCCACAGCCAAGCATGGGAATGGCGAAGGACTGGCAGCGTTTCGTCCCATTGTGCGTGGGCTCACCATGACTTAGGGACCAACTGATAGCAACCCACGAGGACAGAATGCCTGGCTGCCGAGGTGTAAAGTAAGAGGGGTTTGTTTAGTCCTTAGGGGAGGAAGTCCATGGGCAGGCAGTCCTAGGCTGGTGTGAAGCGGTGCCTTTGGGGGCTCAGTGATAGCTTCAGGGGCTCGGGCTTTTTTTCCTTAGCGTTTAGTTTTTTTTTTTTTTTATTATTTTCTTTAATGTGCACAGTGCAGTGCTGTTTCTCATATCCACAGAGCTGTGCAGTGTCACCACTGTCGTAGAGAACGTTTTCAGACCCCAGAAAGAAGCCCTACACCTGTTAGCAGTCACCCTCCACTTCCCTCCCACATTAGCCCTAGGCAAGGAGTGCTTAAGGCATTTGGCTGCTAACCAGAAGGTTGGTGGTTTGAACCCTCCGCTGCTCTGTGGAAGACAGATGAAGCAGTCTGCTTCTGTAAAGACTGACAGACTTGGAAACCCAGTGGAGGTTGTTGTAAGTCAATGGCAGTGGGTTTTGGTTTTCAGCCCTAGGCAATCAATGGATCTGCTTCCTGTCTGTATGGATTGCGTGTTCTGTACATTTCATGGCAGTGGAATTGCACAGTACATGGTCTTTTGTGACTGGCTTCTTTCACTCAGCATGGTGTTTTCAGGGTTCATCCATCTTGTAGCATGTGTCAGAATATTATTCCCTTTTTTGTGGCTGCATAATATTCCAGTGCGTGGATGAACCACGTCTTGTCTGTCCCATTCACCAGCTGATGGACGTTTGTGTTGTTTCTGACCTTGGCTGTTGTAAGTAATGCTCCTGTGAACAGCTGTGTACAAGTGATTTGTGTGGACATGTGTTTCTAGTTCCTTTGGGTAAATACCTAGGAGTGGAAATTGCTGGGTCTTGCCGTAATTAACTCTTTGAGGAACATCCAAGCTATTTCCCAAAGTGGCTGCACTGTTTTATGTTCCACCAGCAATGTTCTAAGGTTTCCGGTGCCTTGTCCTCCCTAACACTTACACTGGTCTATCTTTTTTATTATAGTCATCGACATAGGTGTGGTCCCTGGATGGCCCAAACCGTTTATGCTGGCCTGCTTGTGGAAAGGCTGTGCCACAGATGAAAGGCCTGGCAGTCTGCTTCCATAAAGATTGCACCCAAAGAAACTTTAAATAGAGAGAGAGAGAGAGAGAGATTATAGTCAAGAAGGCCCTATGGAATTCAGTTTTATTCCGTAACACATAGATTATGCATAAGTTGGAATCAAATTGATGGCACCGGGTTTAGTTTAAAGGAGCTCTAGTGGCGTAGTGCCTAAGGCATTTGACTGCCAACCAGAAGGCTAGGAGTTCAAATCCACCAGTTACTCCAAGGAAGGAGGACTGGGCAATCTAGTTCCATAAAGATTTACCACCTTGGAAACCCAAAGGGGGTCACTGTGAGTTGGAATTGACTCGATGGTAGTGAGTTTGGTTTGGTTTTGTGGTTTAGTTAGGTTTTTAGTGGGTGGATCTCTTGTGGTTTTGGTTTACATGTTGGGTTTTGTTTTCGTGTTTGTGCTTCCTGGGCACAGCCTAATCATTTACCCTCCAGACCTCATACACATGGTCCAGATGCAGAGAAGGGGTTAGGGCAGAATCCTTTTCTTTCAGAGGACGCCCTTCTCGGTGACTTCTCCAGTATTACACTGCTCAGAGCTAGGCTGCATGTTGCCTCCTAGCTGCAAGGGAGCCGGGGAGACAGAGGAGTTAGCCTCCTGCCTTAATCAAGGAAGCAAGGGGATGGGAACGGTATGGCGGGCTGACGTCTCGTCTTTGCTGCTGGTAGCCCAGACCAGTATGAACATCTTCATTTCTCCAGGAATAGGTGGGATTGTGGAGCCCACTGACAGCAAGGGTGGGGGCTGGGATCATGGGTGGCAGACTTCGGTTGCAGTCCCAAATCACCGTTGCACATCACATCCCCCTGCCGTGGGGCCCAGGAGACCCCCGTCTGTGGAGGGCAGTATCAGTCCCCTCCCACATCCGCCCCTACTACCTTTCCTACCCAGAGACCACAAGGCCTGCATCCTAGGGCCCACTCAGCTTGCCCCAGGGCGTGGGGCCCTCGTCTCCCAGCTGAGTGAGAAGCAGGGCTCCCGGCCTTTAAAGCCAGACTTGGCTGGAATGCTTGTGCATGGCTGATGGGATGTATAATGGTACAGCCATTTTTAGAAAACAGTTGGCAGTTATTATTTTTAATTATTATATTTCATTGAGATGTAATTCACATACCAGAAAATTCGCCCATTTTAAAGTGTGCAGTTCAATGGTTTTGTATATAGGCAGTCCTTGGGTTGTGAACATCCGGCTGACTTATGGACCACTCATGCTTGCCCTATAATGTTATGTACATTAGGGTTTTCCAGAGTGGATTGTCAGGGCTTTCTTCCCAGGCGCCCTTGGGTGAATTTGAACCTCCAACCTATAGGTTAGTGGTTGAGTGTGTCAACCATTTGTACTACCCAGGGACTCCAAACCTCAAAACCCACTGTCCACCAAGTCAATTCCGACTCATGGCAACCCTATGGGACAAGATAGAACTGCCCAGAAGGTGGCCCACAGTTGTAAATCTTTATGGAAGCAGTCTGCCTCATCTTTCTCCCACAGAGCAGTTGGTGGGGTCAAACAGCCGACCTTTCATTTCGCAGTCGAGCGCTTTAACCACAGCACCACCAGAGCTCCTTCCAGAGACTCCACTGTGTGTGTACTGGATTGGAAACCAGCCTTTCCAGGTCGACCCCGTTTCGAGTTAACC
Organism: Orycteropus afer afer; assembly: GCF_000298275.1. NCBI lineage: Eukaryota > Metazoa > Chordata > Mammalia > Tubulidentata > Orycteropodidae > Orycteropus > Orycteropus afer. The sequence continues at coordinate 3,661,717 of NW_006921593.1, forward strand.
ATTCCGATTGCTCTGGCTTGTGTCTCCTTTCCTTTTATAAGGTGCATGGAGTTTTGGTCTGTCAGGCACAAGTGTCTGCTGCTTAGGGCCAGGCCCAGGGCTTCAGTGGGGTCTCCCGCTTCACCACCACCTTGCTTCCTTCCCCTCTTTTGGACTGAGCCTCCGGCGGGGAGTGTGCCTTGTCATTTTGAGCCAGGAAACGTCCCCCGCTGGAAATGGCCTCAGAATGTGTTGGCCCCGCCTGGCCTTTTCAGGTGGGGAAACCGCAAGCAGGGCTGGGCAGACACTTGGCCAAGGCTCCAGAGTCCGGGGCTCTTGGTCCGCCGGGCTCCTACCCTCCTCAGATGCCATAGCTTGCCAATCACCCTTCTGCGGAGTCAGAGGCCGACACCCTGGCGGGCAGGGAAGAAAGGAAATGAGAGTGGTCTGGTGCCTAAAACAGCCCAGGCAGGAGAAGGGAGAGGAGAGACCAGGATGAGCCCGGGGTTGCAAATTCTGCCCAGAGGCCTGGCAGTGGGGTGGTTGATGGCCATAGGGGGCAGTAAGAGAGAGGGGCACCTCTCTGTGCCTTGGAGCCCATGGTGTCACCTCGTCTAACCCTTAAGCCTCATTGCATGTTCAAGTGCATCCCAGTCGACCTGGTCCTAGGTCCTCCTGGCAGGGTTCAAGGAGGCTTCCCAGGAGACCTCGTAGGGCAGGTGGGATATCTTGGGTGGTGTCCCCACCTTGGAGGGTGGACTCAGCCTGGGTGCTGTGGGCCCTGGATGAAATTCAACTCGGGTGTTAGTGTTGCCGTTACTGCTGGCGGGCTGTTTACCCTCTTAGAGATGCCAAGAAGTCTCTAGACTTCCTTGAAGATGCTGTCCAGGTGGGCGTGGCTCGAGCCCCAAGGGCCTGCTCTCTGCTGGAGGGGGGATTGTGTGTGGAGCAGTCTCAGACCTGTTTTACCCCCAAGGGGAGGTTTCTCCCTCAGGCTGTCTTACGGGCTGGAACCTTGGGACATAATGGGTAGGGGTGTGAAGATGCCAGGGGCAGGGCCTGGAACCCCTCCCCGGGGACCTGCCCCTCTTCTGCCAGAAGTTGGGGCGGGGGCTTTGGTCTGGGCCGCAGGTGGGGTTTCTTGGGCGGGATGCCCGCGATTTGGCGCTCCGGTTCTCTTGGCTCAGCGTCAGGGAGGACAGCTCCGTGGCCTGGAGTCTGGGGTCTGAGTCGCGGCTGGCCTGGTTCGGGAAATTCTCTTCTGTTGTCTCCGTAACCCATCTCAGCAGCCCTGATCTTGGCAGAACAGGAACAGGATTCTTCCTGGGCTCTCAGCCTCATTTTTGGCCCAGAAAATGCTCCCATACCCATGGGGTCCCTTCCGGTGTAAGGGCCCATGATGCCCTCAGGAAGGCCTCCAAGGCCTCACTGTGACCCAAGAAGCGGCTTGGCCCCTGGCCACCCAGCATGCGTTTGACAGAAAGGACGAATTGGGAATCCTGAGCATGTGGTCTCTGGTGTATTCACTGGGGCAGATCCGTGTGGTTGGGCAGAGGCACCTGGGGGAGCTGTTAGAGGACGTTGTGGGGCTGGGGCATGTGTTTGCTCTGGATCTAGGTAGGCTTTACTTTGAACCTGACTCTTCTGGCTGTGTGACCTTGGGCAAGTTACTTAGCCTTTCTGAGAATCTGTAAAATGGGGAGGGTGCCACTGTGCTTGGAGGGTTGCTGTGGGAAATTGAAAACATGCCCACACTCACAGCACAACACTGGGCAGTCGGCAAACGGTTGTGATTATTATAGTAATAATCAAATGCTTTGTGGGATTTGCTTCCTTGGTTTGGAGGTTTAGGGTATGGCTTCCTGGGACATCTCAGTTAACTGGCTTAATAGCATGCTCAGTGCTTCTGTTCTACCTCCTAGTTAGTCGTGTAGCACCTGGGGTCTTAAAAGCATGCAAATGCCATCCAAGGTGCAGCAGTTGGTCTCTATTCTCCTGAAACAACAGAGAAGGAGCAGAGTCAGGGATAAGAGGAGGACATGGAATGTGTAGCTGATTGCCTCCATGAACAGTTGCCTCCTTTACCATGAGACCAGAAGAACTAGATGGTACCCGCCTGTCATTACTGAACATTTGGATCAAAGAGTCCATAGAAAAATCCTGATCAAAAGGGGGGAAGTGCAGAACAGAATGCTAAATTCTCATGGAATCCAGACTTTCTAGGGTCATGTAGGCTAGATGAACCCCTGAAACTGTTACCCTGAGATCATTTTTAAACCTTAAACCAAAAATACATCCTGAAGTCTTCTTAAGACGAGTAGTTGACCTTCACTAGTAAAGAATGCCTGCCGTGAGCATTGCCCTCTTGTAAGAACTATGTATAACAACAACAACAATATGTGATCAGACTGACAAGAGCAACTTGAAAGATCAGACCGGAACCTTAAGGGACAGTGCGTTTTTATTAATTGAGGAGGGACAGCTCATAGAAGGAGGGTGAGATTGGTGGCACAACTTGAAGGATGTTATGTGTCCCTGAATTGTACACGTCCGGCCGTAGGATTGATAGTGATCCCCATCCTGCCTCCCTGCCAGGGGTGCTGGGGTGTCACAGGTGATGGTGTGTGTAAAAGCCGTGTTGTGGGGGGAAAGGAGCAGTTGGCCCCCCGGTGAGTGTCCAGCCTCAAAGGGATGCAGTGATCCTCCTGGGTGCTGATGCCTGGCTGCCTGCCCTCACCCGCTGGTGGGGGGTGCACCTCCCGTGACGTCCCTGGGAGCGGGCACTGTGGCTCAGTCCTTCCTGTCTGATGGTGATGATGGCCTGTAGCACACAGTGGGTCTGCGGTAGATACTTAAATATTTGTGAAGGGAATGAATAAGATGCGGGGTCACATTGGGTGTTAGCCATGGTGTGTTTGTGTGTGTGTATGTGTGTGTGTGCACGTGCGTGGCAGCAGATGGGCGAGAGGGAAGTGGGCAGTGGCAGGTGTGGTGGACAGGGAAGCAAGCGCTGGGTGGATACTTGAATGTCTAAGGAGTTCTTCTCTGACACGTGGGAGGGGCGTCCATTGTGGAGTCAGACACCACGGGCACCCTAAACCAGTTGGCTGTCAGAGCAGAGCTGTGCTTCTTTGGGTTCTCAATGGCTGTGACCTTTTGGGAATAGATTGCTAGGACGTTCTTTCAGGACACCTCTCGGTGGACTCAACCTGCAACTTTTTGGTGATTAGCAGTCAGGCACAGTAACAGTGTGCATCACCTAGGGCCTCTGCTGGAGAGTGGTAAGTCCCACCTACAAGCCACTGAACTCTCTAAGCTCTGTCTTCCCATCTGTAAAATGGGTTGTTGCATGGGCCTGGGATTGCTTGTGAGTGAGTGCTGGCCAGGTCCCTGCGGGGGCACTCTGATGACAAGGGACCCTTAATTTGATTGCTAACTCACAGCTCAGCTCAGCGCCTGGCAGGCTAAGTGCCTGGTGAAAGTCCAGTCCTGCTTGGAACCGTCTGGGCTCCCAGACTCTCAGAACTCCGCCGATGGCCCTGCCCCTAAACCTTTCCTTAGCTGCCCCTCCCCTTGGAGCCAGCCAGCTCTCCTTGTCCCCACATCCCAGCCGCCTGGGTTTTGGTGCTGACAGGTGCTCTGGGTCACTGTTCATAGCTTCCAGCTTCTTTTCCCTGCCCAGGAGCTCTGGGGCAGGGACGGTGGGGACTTCACCCAGTTTAGCAGGTGCAGGGAACATGCCGTGCAGCTAATCTAGGTCCCCTTGTGTCCTGCACATCGGTACCAGGCCCGGGGGATTGGGCAACTTGAAGACTTGCATCAGTGTCCCTGAATTGTACACGGAGAAGTTGTCTGGCCGTAGGATTGATAGTGATCCCCATCCTGCCTTCTTGCCAGAGGCGCTGGGGTGTCAGAGGTGATGGTGTGTGTGAAAGCCGTGATGGGGGGGAAGGAGCAGTTGGAACCCTGGGTGGGCCCAGGACGGAGACTTGAAGGCTCTAGTGAAGAAAGGGTCCTGGAGGGTGTAGCATGGGGTATGAAGGGGTGGGGAGAGGGCAGGAGGGCGTTTGGGTTGAGGAGGAAGGGCCAGTGGACAGGTGAGAAGACAGAAAAGGCCTCCTTGGCTGGGACGATGACTGTGGTAAGTGTTCTGAGTGGGCTGGGGGCTGGGGAGGCTGGACACCAGCAAAGGCCATGATGGTCCTTGCGTCGGGGCTAAGGGTGAGGAGACCCTTGGAGATTTCAATTTACAGATGGGGAAACTGAGGCCCAGAGGTGGGTGATGTGTCAGGCTCAGAGGCCAGGAGGGGTCGGTCTGGGGAGCGGGAGGAAAGGGGAGGGGGCGTGCTTGGGAAGGTGGTACTGGGTCACCAGCACCCTGGGATTCGATCAGCCGTGCGATTAGCTTTTTTCTGCCAGCCTCTTCCTGACAAGAGGCCTGGCGTTCCTTCTCTGAGTGGTGCTTCCTGAGCGAGGGCATGTTTATGTCTGGCCCGGGGGCCTGGGAGACGTGACGGAGGCTCCTCGCTGCCGCCTCGTCCCAGGAGCTGGCATCACCCCAGGGCTGGACTCGCCCCCCCGCCCCCCGACATCTAGCCCCAGGCCTTCCACACCCCCCAGTGAAGAACAGATAAATGTACACTGTGCGGATGAGACCAGAGAAACTGCAGCACACCCCGTGGGAAAGGGCCAGGTTCCCCACCAAACAGCTGGATGCCAGGCCTGCGTCCCCCAGGCCCTGCCGCACCTGTGGGAACAGGGTGACCGCTGTGTCGCCGGTCAGGAGGCCCGCGTGAACTCACCCAGAGGTGCTGGGCTGCGGTGATGTCAGTGTGAAGCAGTCACCGCCATCGCTCTGTCATTACTGAACGAGCGCTTATGACCCGCCAGGCCCTGTGCCAGACACTCTTCCCGCCACTGGTGGGCCTCCCAGGGCCGGAAGCCGCAGAGCAAAGGTGCCATTTTACACATGAGGCCTCTGGGGCAAGGAGTGGTGGAGTGCCTTGGGATGGGGGTCACCAGCTGGTAATCGCTTGCTGGGTGGGGACTTGAACCTGCTTTGCTTAGCTCCAAAGCCCATGTGTTTTCTCTCCTCATCTTGTGGGCCACGCTGGCGCAGATGGGGGCAGGGGACCCAGCTGGCCAGGGATGGGCATGGCAGGGTGGGAGGTACTGGTAGGAAGGCCTTGGATGCCAGGGATGGTGGAGTTTGGCTGGGCTTGACTTTTCGTTGCCACACTCTCAGACTTCCTGTTTCCTTTAGCCAACGTGTTCATTTGCCCGACAAGTGTATATGGAGTGCCTACTGTGTCCGTTAGTTTGTCCTAGTGTGGTGGCTTATATGTTGCTACGATGCTGGAAGCTATAGCACTGATGCTTCCAATAGCAGGATCATTCACGGTGGACAGGTTTCAGCAGAGCTTCCAAAAACTAAGATAGCCTGAGAAGAAAGACCTGGTGAGCCATTTCTGGAAGTTAGCCCGGGAAAGCCCTATGGATTCTGACAGGAGACTGCCCAGTGTTGTGCTGGAGGGTGAGCCCTTAGGTCAGAAGGTGCCAGTACCCAGTCACTGCAGCCATGGTTGGGAAGATGGTCTGGGAACAGCAGTGAACACAACACAGCTCCTGTTCTCTAGGTGTTTTGTTCTGTGGGGGAGGCTGGTGAGACTACCTCCCACCTCGCTACAGGTTGGCCTTTGGTTCTGACCTCTGTCTTCCTGCACATGCCTTCCCTTAGGCAGAATGAACCGGAAACCAGCCATGGCTGGGGTCTCTTCATTGTCCTGCGTTGGCAGAGGGCCTGGGCACAGGGGCTGTTGGCTCACCATCTGAGCGTGGAGGGAAAGGGCGGGGAGACCCGGGGCCAGTGTCCTGCTGGGCCTGACCTGTCTTGACTTGCAGGCGTCTCAGGCTTTGGGCTCAGTTCTGGAAGGGGTGGCCTGGCCCACGGCCAGGAGACAGTGTCTCCGTCTAATCTCGTTTATCCAGGTTTGCCTCGTCCTGAAAAACCGAGTCCTTTGGGAGCCCTCCGCACCCCTTCTTTCTCTGCTTCCTTTTCCGCCCAGACCCCCACTGCCTCTGCCTCTTCACGCCTCCCCCATGCACTGCTCAGCTCCCTGTACCACTGCCCTGCCCGCCCGCGGTGCTGCCCGGCCCTCCTGGTGGTCTTGGTGGCTCCTTGGCTGCTACCTCCTCCCTGACCTCTGACCTCCTCTTCCTGGGCCCCTGTAGCTGCCTGCCTCTGCCTCCCTTCTCTCTGGCTCTTTCTCATCACACCCCTTTCTTCATTTGCTCCTTGGGTACGTTAGCTCCACAGGCTCTCGGCCTCAGTTTCCCCTGATTTCTCCCTGGGCAACCTCTTCCACTCAGAACCCTCTGCTGCTTCCCTGTATCTTAGACCTTGTTCTGCCAGCCCCGAGCATCCTACCAAGCCCCCAGCTCCCTTCACCCACAGGTTACTGAGCATCACCTCTCAGATGGCCTTTGGGCACCTCAGACTTAATGGCCCTGCCTCCTCCCCTTCTGTTCTCTGCTGATCCCTAGACACTGTCATCTGCTTAGTCTTCTGAGTCACATTGTTGGTGGTCACTCCTGATGCTGCCATCTCAGGCCCCTCCATGTCGCTCAGTCCCAAAGCTCTGCCCTCTGGGACAGTTAAGTCTACCCTTCCCTTCATCTCCATTGCTCCTGCTGGTTCAGACCTGGTCATCTTGCACCTACGTTATTGCAGAAGCTTGGTAACTGCTGGTCTTTCTGGCTCCATTCTTTTTTTAAGTTTTTTTGTGATTTGGGTGAAAGTTTACAGAGCAAATTCTTTTTCTCTACAGCAGTTCATAACACATTTTGTCTCATGACATTGACTGCAATTCCCCACAATGTAACAGCTCCCCTCCCACTTCCTCCCCGTAGTTACCTCTTCCCTGTGTCCTTCCCTCCCATGCACTCCCACCCCCTGAGCTGTCTCCCTGTACAAACATTGCCCTTCTGTTCTCTCATGATTGCTTACTCCAAGGGGTGTGTCTACCTGATGTCAATGTTCACCCCATATGCCTGTCTATTGTTTGGCTGGAAGCCACAGGAGTGGATTCAGTTCCAGACCTGAAGGGTAGGTAGCTAGGGGCCATAATCTCAGGGGTCTCACTAGGCTCTGTCAGACCAGTGAACCTGTTTTTTTTTTTTTTTAAATGATTTTGAGTTTTGTTCTACATTGTTCTCCCAGTCTATCCAGGGTCTCCGACAGCGATCCCTCTCTGAGTGGTTGACAGTGGTAGCTGGGCACCATCTAGTTATTCTGGTCTCATAGTCATATGGGCTGAGGATCACATGGTCTACCAGCCCCTGGACTAATTGTTTCCTGGCTCCATTCTTGCCCCCTACAGTTGGTCTTCTGCATCCAGCCAGAGTCCCCCAAACTGACCCCATCTTGCCCTCAAATGTCAGATTCCTCAGTGGCTCCTGTTGTTTGAAAGGTGAACTCCCACGTCCTGTGTAAACTCTTAGAGTCCTTTTGAGTTTCTGAGGTCTTTCGTGAGCTTTCGAAGTCCCTTACGAGGTCTTTGTAAACTCTGATGGTCCTTCCTGAGCTCCTGGCATCCTTCTTGAGCTTTTGAGGTCGTTCATGACTTCCCAGAGTCCTTTGTGAATCCCCGAGGCCCTTCCTAGTTTCCCAGATCCTTTCCAAGGTCTTCCCTGAGCTCCTAGGTCCTTCCTGAGGTCCTTTGGCCTGTTCCACTCTCTTCTGGGCTCTTCAGCCACGCAGTGCTGTGCCCAGCCCCCTCCCACCCACTCCTCTTGCCACATGCCCCAACACCTCTGCTCTGCACAGGCCAGACCGCGACTGTGGGTGTCCCAGGCTGGTAGTTTGGTTTTCTGGGCAGCCAGTAATTTGGCATGCCTTCAAACGGGTAGTCTTTAAATATTTGCTCAGCGTTTGTTTCGCAGGGAGGTGGGCACTGCTGGGGAAGGGGGGATGGGACAGTTGTCCTGCCTGCGGAGGGTGGGTGACCTGTTCTTCCCCTGCCCGATCTTCCCCAGTGCCCTTTCCCCTCCTCCCTGGCAAATGCCTGCTTCCCTGTGAAGCTCCACCCCACTCCACTGTGTCACCTCCTCCGAGAAGCCTCCCTGACCACCTTCACCTGCCATTCTTCTTCTTATGAGGGACTTACTTTTACTTTTAATGGAGATATGACTTACTTGGGAGCTCTGGTAGCGTAGTGCCTAAGACACTTGACTGCTAACCAGGAGGCTGGCGGTTCAAACCCACCAGCCACTCCTTGGAAGGAAAGTTGGGCGTTCCTACTTCCGTAGTGATAACTGCCTCGGAAACCCAAGGAGGGGTCGCTAGGAGTCGGGGCCGACTCAATGGCAAATAACAACAACAACAACATGACTTACTTGCAGTGAAGTGCATGCGTCTTAAGTGTCCAGTGGACAGAATTTCGTCTGAGAACATCTGCGTAACCACAGCCAAGATTGACATGCTGGCTGTGCCTTCACCACTTTCCCTCCCTGTCTATTTTAGTGTAAATGCCTTGTCCCCAACCAGCCTGGGAATTCCTCGGGTAGGAACCTCCTCTAGCTGCCAGCACTGGGTGGAGCCATGTGTGTGACAGTGTTGGTGTGTGTCAGCGTGTGTGTGGCTGTGACCCTTGTGTGTTACCGTGCGTGGGGGGTGGCAGGGCTGTTGCTTGGGAGGCTGGCCAGGGGCACCCCTCCAGCCCCACAGTGCTCTGGTCCCTTCCCTCGGCCACTGCCACAGGGAGAGCAGCCCTGCCCCAGGGGCCCTGCGGGCTGCAGTCTGGAGATTAGTCTCCAAGGCCACAATGCCAGTTGCCATAGGCATGCGGGCTGGAGTCGGGATTTCGATTTCTCATCCTGGTCACGCAGACGGCGGCCTCCCCGGCCCGCCCGCCAGGAGCCGGGCTTTAAATAATGGGGAAACCCGACCCTGGAGAGCCGTCTGCCCACCAGAGCAGCCTCTCATTCTGGTGGTACCTCCATACCACTAACAAGACCCCCACTTCCTCCGGAGAGCCTGAGTTTGAGCATTTTGCTCTGTCTTCAGTGCCTGGAGCCTGGGACATGGCCCTAGCTCATCTCTGGGGGCCCGGTCTGAGAGGAGCCACCTTCTCGAGCCCTGCCACCCCACCTCCACCCTGACCTGTGGAATGAAACCTTTTTAATGGCAGTGTAGACTGAGGGGAGACCCTGGCCAGGCCACGTTTCTGCCCTGCCCCTAGCTCCCTGGGAAGGCAGTCCTGCCCTTTGCCCTCCTCCCCTGGGGGCCTGGGGGCAGGGATGGGCCCCTGCTTTCCTGCCCTGGGGGTGGAACAGTCCAAGGAACCTTGGTGGTTGGTTGTGTTTTTTTTTTTTTTTTAAGAATGAAGTTTCTGTAACTTCTTTACAAATTCTAGAAAGAGTACCTATTTAGCTTCCATAATTTACAAAGGGAACTCTGATAGCTTAGTGCCTAAGGCACTTGACTGCTAATCAGAAGGCTGGCGGTTCAAACCCACCAGCCACTCCTCAAAGGAAGGTTGTGCAATCTATTTCCGTAGTAATATTGCCTGGGAAACTCAAGGAGAGGTCGCTGTAAGTTGGGTCCCACTCCAAGGCACATAACAACAACAACAACAATTTACAAAGTACTGAAAAGTAGAAGGAGCTATAAGTATACTTGGGCCTGGCCCTGGCCCTGGCAACAGCCTGGAGTTCCCATCAGAGTGTGGGGTCCTGAGGCTGTCTGCACTGCCATTGGCTTCAGCCCTCACTGGGCAATTTCATTGTCTGCCATGCCCCCATTGTGCCATGGGTGTGTGTATGGATGGATAAAAGAAATAGTTCCACAAAACATCTCTGTATATACATCTTTGCATTTTGGGTCATTTTCTCAGGGTAAACTTAAGAGTATTAGAAGTATGAAGACCCCAAAACTGTGGCCCTTAGACACCCTTCATGCCTGGAACTGAACCCGCCCCCGTAGATCAACTTTTAGCCAAACAACAGACGGGCCTGTACAGTGAACAATGACACCGGGGGTGTGCACTCCTTAGAACAATCAACCGTGTGAGACCAAAAGGGCAGCATTTGCCCAGAAACAGAGCTCAGAGGGGCAGCAAAGAAGGCGGATGAAAGCGGGGAACCCCGGGAGGAAGTGGGAAGAGTGCTGTTACATTGTGGGGATTGCAATCAGTGTCACGAAACAAAATACGTATGATGCGTTGTTGAGTGGAAAAGGCATTTGCTCTGTAAACTTTCACCTAAGCCACGGTGAAAAGTTGAGTAAAAAAGAAACGCAGTATGAAGCATGTGAGCTTGGTTAAACCTCTTGGGACATGACACCAAAGCTCTGTGCCTGGAGGACCATGTGGGCCTGAGGCCCTGCTGGGGGAGGAGCTAGAACTTGGCATTGAACCCTACGTTCTGGGGCTGATGGTCTGGAAAAGAGATTGGCCATCAGTGAGGGGTCTGGTTTTCAGAGACAGCCCAGGCAGACCCTCCTGGCTGTCAGCCCTGCAAGCAGGATGGGGTGAGGACTGTGCTGTCTAGTGTCTTCCCCCTGTCTTTTAAAAACATGTCTTTGAGAAAAAAGTTACTGATTCGAAGTGAACCAAACCAGTTACTGTCATGTCACCTCCGATCATGGTGACCCAGTATGTCAGAGTAGAACTGCTTCATAGGGTTTTCAATGGCCTGATTTTTTTTTTTTTTTGATAGATCACCAGGCCTTTCTTCCAGCATACCACTGGGTGGACTTGAACCTTCAACCTTTTGGTCAGCAGCTGAGCATGTGAACTGTGTATACCACTCAGAGATTCCATTGTCAGCGGACAGCGCAGTACATTTTTGCAAGCCAAACCACTTGGGTAACCAGCACCCAGATCAAGAAGCAGTCATTATAAGCCCCTCTCCTCTCTCCTGTCACACACACTCCCACCCCCCACCCCTACACACACAGGGTAACCACCACCCTGATTCCTAACATCATAACTTGTGTTTCTGAGCTTTATATAAACGGAATCCTACAGTGTGACCTTTTGTGCTTGGTTCTGTCATCATATTTGAGCAATTCAGACGTTGTGTTGCATGTCATGTGTTCTGTTCATATGTCTGATGTCTTTTCCAACACTGAGCACTAGAGAGGGTGCAGTGAAAACATCATGAATACCGCACAGAAATTAGAATTCTGTCTGAGTTATTATTGATTGTCAAAGAAATCAAGTTTGTTTCTCTAAAGAGCTGGCTCAAAGAAGAGAAACAAAGTCACTGCCATCAATGGATTCCAACTCATAGCGACCCCCAGTGGGTTTCCAAGGCTGTCATCTTTACAGAAGCAGACTTCTCATCTTTCTTGAGTGGAGTGGCTGGGGGGTTCAAACCACCGACCTTTTGATTAGCAGCCAATGCCTTAACATCTACATCACCAGAGCTCCTTAAAGGGCTTGCTCTAGTGAAGAGGTATTTGTTACCAGCATAGCAGTTAAGCACATGGGAGATGACATCTTTGGGTGTTCAGAGATCTGGGTCCCAGTCTGCCCCCTCTGGGCCTTGGTTTCCCCACATGGACCTGGAGGTGGTTGGATCCAGCTCTGAACTCTGTGTCACCGTAGTGTAGACTTGGAAGTCTAAGAGTGTGTCCCCTGAAGTGGTTTCAGTTGTCCACTGTTACAGTTCTGCCAGCTTGGCTCACTTTTCTACAAAAAGTGAATTGACCTTGACCTCTACTCACATCATCCCAAGGGCACGTCACTTGGAAGAAATATCCTTGCAGATCGTGTCAACCTCTCTCAGATGCACAGACCTTCTCTTTAAGAGCCTTAATATGTGGCTTTCATTTGACTACCCCCAGTGATGGGGAACTCAGTGCCTTCAAGGCAGCCTACTCTTTCATTTGGGGTAGTTCTCCCAATTGGAAAGCATTTCCTTTGGTTGAGCCAAAGCCCGTGTCCCTGTAACAACTACAGAGCGGTGTGATGTGAGTGAACAGTGACTTGGTGTGGCACTTCGAGAGGAGGCAGAGTCAGGGATCCAGGCTTCGGTGAGATGAGTCATAATTGGACCCAGCACAGTGGGTGCCACCTAATGGTGCTCAGTAGGCGGGGACAGCTGCTGGTACTGTTACTGCTGTTATTTAACTATCAACAGTGCTAAAATATGGAGTCTCAAACTTGGAGTGAACCTGAAAGTTGCCTCGTTCAACATTTTACCCAGGACTTGAGTCCCTCCATCCGAGGAGACTTTGGCTAGATTGGATGCCTACCCGGCTGGGAGGCTTGCTACCTTCTGACACCCTTGACTGTTTGGGCACAGGACCTGGGGTGGCTTGGGGCAGAGCTTGGAGGCTTTGTTGAATGGGATTGATAGTATCCTGTTACTGACAGCATTGTACTTCAGGGCAACATTCTTGAAACATTCTGTGACGATGAATGCCACGCTATTCCTCTCCAATTTGTCATTCCTAGCATAGTAGATCATATGGTTGTGTGATTCAAAATGGCCCACACCAGTCCATTTCAGCTCACCAGTGCCTAGAATATTGATCTTTACACGTTCCATTTCATTGTTGACAACTTCCAATTTTCCTATGTTCATTCTTCATACATTCCATGTTCCGATTATTAGTGGATATTTGCAGCTGTTTCTTTCCATTTCGAGTCGTGCCCCACCAGCAGACGGCAGTCCCGAAAGCTTTGCTACATCCACGCTATTCAAATCGACTGCTTTGAGGCGGCAGCCCTTCCCCAGTTGTATTTTGAGTGCCTTCCAACCTGGAAGGTGAGGGGCTCCTCTTCCAGCACAGTATCAGACAGCATTTTGGGGCTATATGTGAAGTTTTTCAGTAATACATCAGACAGTGTTTCGCTGCTATTCATAAGGTTTTCACTGGCCAGTTCTTTGAGAAGTGGATGGCCCCTTCCTTCTTCCACTTCTTGGTCTGGAAGCTCCGCTGAAATCTGTCCACGATGCATGACCTTGCTGGGATTTGAAATACCAGTGGCATAGCCTCCAGCCTCACAGCAACACGCAAGCCACCGCAGTCCGACAAACTGGCAGACAAGTGATTGGAAAGTGAGGTTTAGGGAGATTAAATGACTTGGTCACTAGACTAGTGTCCTGCAGGGCAGGATTTTTTGTTCTTGAAGAACAGTGCCTAGCAGCAGGGCTTTTAAAAGTTTGCTGGATTTATTTATTTTCATTTATATCCTACCTTATTTCAGAAGCGATTTGGAAGACTTACAAAGAAATAAAATATCATGAGATTGTATAAAGAGGAAAGTAAAACAAGGGTTGTGGCCTACCATGGGATCTGTCTCTGATAGGAGTGATTTCTGCTGCAAGTAACTTGAGAAGCAGAGGTTTGAGAGGTGAGGGCTGTGTTTCTCTTGAAGTGAGAAGGCTGGATGTGTTGGTCCAGCCCTGCCTGGTACGGCTAGCTGCTCAGGGACCGCAGAGGAACCAGTGCCTTCTGTTCTCTGGCTCCTTCATCCTGGTGGGGGGGGGCTCTGGTCATCCTCGTCTAATGGGGCTGCGCCCACTGGCCAGGTAGAGTAGCCTGGGATCACACAGCCCGGGCCTCCTCCCTTGGAAGCCCTGCATTTTTTGGGGGGGGCGGTATACAGAAGTCTTCAGGGACTTTGCCTCTTTCATTGACCAGAACTGTATTACACAGCTGTCTTAGGTACCTAGCTGCTATAACAGAGCTCTGGTAGCACAGTAGTTAAAGCATTCAGCTGCTAACCAGCAGGTCGGCAGTTTGAACCCAGTAGCTGCTCTGTGGGAGAAAGATGGGGTAGTCTGCGTCCATGAAGATTTATAGCCTCGGAAACCCTATGGGGTAGTTCTGCTCTGCCCTGTAGGATTGCTCTGAGTCGGAATCGACTCATTGGCAGTGGGTTTGGTTTTTTGGTTTGCTATAACAGAAATGGGAGCTCTGGTAGCATAGTGCCTAAGGCACTTGACTGCTAACCAGAAGGCTGGCGGTTCAAACCCACCAGCCACTCCTCAGAAGGAAGGTTGGGCAATCCTACTTCCATAGTGATACTGCCTCAGAAACCCAAGGAGGGGTCGCTATGAGTCGGGGCCGACTTGACAGCAAATAACAACAACAACAACAAAACAGAAATACCACAAATGGATGGCTTTAACAAACAGATTTGTTTTCTCACCATTTGGGAGACTGAGTAGAAGGTCCAAACTCAGGGCGCCAGTTCTTAGGGGAAGGCTTCCGCTCTCTGTTGCCCTGGCAGGCCCTGGTCTCTCCTTTACAGCTTCTGTTCCTTGGTGATTGAGTTTCATGGCATCTGTCTTCCCCATCTCTCCCTGCTTCCTCAGTTACTTGCTGTAGCTGCTCTTTTATGTATCAGAAGAGATTGCCTTGAAATAATAGCCTGCACTAATGCTGTCTCATTAACATGACAAAGAAAACCCACTTCCAAATGGGATTGCAACCACAGGTATAGGGGGCGGGATTCACAGCACACATTTTTTGTGGGGGGGATACATTCCAGTCATCACGTCACCATGGTCACCATCGCTGGCTGCTGGGGAGCCTGGGAGTGAGGGCACTTTGCTAGTAGAGGTGGTTTAGCGAGAGAATTCCCACCTTCCCTGTAGGATACTGGCATTCAATTCCCACCCAGCGCACCTCATGCAGCCCCACCCGTCTCTCAGTGGGGGCTTGTGTGTTGCCATGGTGCTGAACTGGTTTCAGCAGAGCTTCAGACTAAGATGAGTAGGAAGAAAGGCCTGGCTGTCTGCTTCCAGAAATCAGCCCAGAGAAAGTCTGTGGAGCACAATAGTCCAGTCCACAGCCAGTCAAAGGGGACACACAGGAGTGAGCAGTGTTTCGTTTGGACGTGCACGGGTCGCCATGAGTTGGGGACCCACTTGATGGTAGCTGCCAACAGCAGCAACGGTGGTTGAAGAGGGTGAGAACATGGTCTGTTACTAAATTCAGTTCAGAGACCAAAACAAGTGGGTGACTTGGGAGTAAACTGAAGTTCACACAACTGGTGAAGGCTGAATGAAGTAGGTTGCTTTTCGCTGTCAGGTTCCATCCATGCGGCTCCGACTCATGGTGACCCTGTGCACAGCAGAACGAAACATTGCCTGGTCCCATGCCAGCCTCACCCTCCTTGCTACGCCTGAGCCCATTGTTGCAGCTGCTGCGTCAGCCCATCTCATTGAGGGTCTTCCCCTTTTTCGCTGACCCTCCACTTTACCAAGCATGATATGCTTTTTTAGCTGTGGGGGGAAAGAGCTCCCCTAAAAGAGACGTGAGGAACGTGAGCGTTCATTTTCTCGAGCCGAAGTCTGAGGGTGGTGGATATGGCGTCACAGAGGGCCAGGCTCTTCCCACACCCACTCTGCCATCCTCCACTGTTCTCATGGCCCCTTGGTGGCTGTCGTAGTTGGGAGGTTCACATGCAGAAGGAAGACATCCTTGACTTCAGTCCCAAGAGCAGGAAGAACTCTCTTGGAAGCCCCTCGTGTCTCGTTGGCCAGAATAGGGGCCCACGCTCCTCCCTAAACACACCCAACGTATCCTGATCTGAGCCTAAGGGAACACCAAGATGCAGCCCCTAAGGAGCCCTGGTGGCAAAATGGTTAAGAGTTTGGCTGCTGACCTGAAGGTTCAAACCCACCAACTTCTCTGAGGGAGACAAGCCCTGGTGACCTGCTCCCATAAAGATTACAGCCTTGCAAACCCTATGGGGCTCTTCTGCCCAGCCCTGTAGGCTCACTATGAGTCGGAATGGACTCTCCGGCACACAAGATCAAGCCCCAGGCCTGCAGAGGGCCCCGCTGCCCAAGTACCTGCCTGTAGATCCCTCTGTTAGCAGGAAGCAGGAAAGGCCTTGGGGGCAGCCTTTGGGGTCTGCTAGGAGGCAGAGCTGGGCTGGGGACTTAGATGTCCTGACCACGTAGCTCCTCTAGCTACCCAGCTGTTGTTTTTGGGGTGTGAATCAGAACCCCCCATGCCAACTACAGTGATGGTGGACAGTGGGAGAGGGCAGGAGCCAGGTAATTTCAACTCAAATGGGAGAGCCCCTGGGACCGGAGATGGAGTGGTTGGTGATGGGGGAGGTTCTGGGAAGAGGGCACATTCCCCCCACCCCAGGAGGAGGGAAGGTTTTTTTTGTTTGTTCTCTCAAGCTTCTTTTTCCAGAAGTACAAGCATATGGCAGCGGATGGTGCGGGGGCCGTGTTTGGGTGGTATATGCTCCTGCCTTTGCCACCCTGAGTGGGCGGGTGTGTTTTCTTCACTGGCTCCAACGCCCCAGCTGGTACGGAGGGCAGTGCGATGCCAGAGAGAGGAGCTTCCCGGCTTCCGGAAAAATCCATCCCTCTCCAACGACACCTCTGGGGTTTCTAATGGGGAGGGAAGTGGAGAACTTTCCAGCAGACCTGGACCTGAGCTTTGCAGGGTCTGACCTGGGGATAGGGTTCCCAGCGGGATGAGGCCGTGGGAGGTAGGAGTGTAGAGTGAAAGGGTCGGGATTCGTTTCCTGTGGCTGCAGTACCAGGTCACCACCGACGTGGTGGCAGAAGGCAGCAGATGTTTATTGCCTCCCAGTCCTGGAGACCAGAAGCTGGGAATCTGCTTCCCTGGGCCAGAATCAGGGTGTCTGCAGGGCCATGTCCCCTCTGCGGAGGACACCATCCTTTGCTTTTCCTGCTTCTGTTGGCTGCTGCCAGCGTTCCTTGGTTTGTGGCCACGTCACTCCAAGGCCACCATCTTCAAATGTCTCTGCTTTGATGACTAACCAAAAGGTGGATGGTTCGAACCTACCAACAGGTCCATGGGAGAAAGATGAGGCAGTCTGCTTCTGTAAAGATTGACAGCCTTGGGAACCCTCTGGGGCAGTTCTGCTCTGTCTGATAAGGTTGTTATTATAAGTTGGAATCGACTCAGTGGCAGTGGGTTTTTGGTTTATTATAAAGTACTACGGATTAAATTATGTCCCTCCAATATGTCTGGTCATCCCAACCCCTGTGCCTGCGGATGTAATCTTTTTGGGAGTAGGATTTTCTATGTTAGGTTAATGAGGCCCTATCAGGTAGGGTGTGTCTCAAACTTAATCCCTTTTGCAGTATAAAAGTCAAGACAGAGGCCACCAATACAAAGAGGATAAAGATGGGTGCCTTGGGGAGATCTCGACCAAACTGTCAGGACCAATGACTGCTGGAGATGTTGACTGACGTCCCCGAGTGGATAGAGAGCCTTGCCCTAGAGCCTGCGGCCTGAAGTCAGACTCCTAGCCTCCCGAACCCTGAGAAAACGAAATTCTATTCATTAAAGCCACACACCTGTGATCTTTCTCTCATAGCAACACTAGATTAAGGCAGAGTTGGGCATATAATGGCATTTACGGCCTACCTGGATAATCCAATGTAAGATCCATACCTTAATCACGTCTACAAAAATGCTTTCTTTTTTCAGAGACGATAACTTTGACAGGTTCCAGAGATTAGGGTATAGGTATCTCTTGGGGCCACTTTTCTGCCTACCACAGGTCCCCAAGGTCATCGCGCATCCCTTCTGAACGATAAGCGCTCCTCTCGTATATGCTGTCTGGGGAAAGGAGGGCTGGTGGAGGTCCCAGCCGGCCTTGTCCTACGTGCGAGGGGCCTTGTGCACGTACAGGTGGACACCCCAACCTGTGTACCTAAGCTCTGCCCACCCTTCCAGGGAGCTGCCCCTTGGCCACCCCTCAGGCCCAGGGGTACACCTGCAGCCACGTGGTCTGCCCTGGGGGTGTATCAGCTATCTGTTACTGTTTAACCGGTAACCCAGACTTAATGGTCAGTTCTTATTCCAGCTCTCATTTGGGGTCTGTCTGGGCTCAGCGAGTGGGCTCTTGCTCAGTCTCACCTGGGATTGTAGTCGGAGTGTTGAGGTCTGGCTTCCTCACTCCCACGGCCAGCCGCTGGGGTAATGGCCAGGGTTCCGTGGACTTCTCTCTCTCCACTTGATCTCTCCAGGAGGAGGGTGTGTCTCGTACATGTTGACTCAGAGCTCCAAAAGCAGGTGTTTCAGAGAGAGGGAAGTCTGTCACCTTCTGGGACCTCGCCTCGGAAGCCTTATTGCTCACTTCTAGCACATTCTACCGTTAGAAGTGAGTCACTGAGGCCAGCCCATATTCACAAGGATGAATGGGAGAGGAGCGCTCTGGTGATGCAGTTGGCTGCAAACCAAAAGGTTGGCAGTTCGAATCCACCAGCTGCTCTGTGGGAGAAAGATGAGGCTAAAGATCTATTGCCTTGGAAACCCTACAGGGCAGTTCCACTCTGTCCTTTAGGGGCCCTGTGAGTTGGAATCAGCTTGACAGCTGTGATTTTGGTTTGGATTTTGCTTCTGTAAAGATGACAGCCTCAGAAACTTTATAAGGCAGTTCTATCCTGTCGTATAAGGTTGCTATGAGTCAGAATTGACTTGGTGGGAGTGGGTTTGGTTTGGTTTTGGTCTGAATGGGAAGTGGAGTCCTTGGGTGGAACAGATGGTTAATGAGGTCGGCTGCCAACCCACAGGTTGGAGTTGAAGAAAGTCCTGGCATTACAGAAAAACCCAGCCACTGAAAATCCTGTGGTACACAGTTCTACTCGGACACGTACGGGGTTGCTGTGAGTTGTGACGGCTCCATGGTGGTTGGTCTTGGTTCTGGATGGGTGGAGTGGCAAAGGATTTGCTGTTAGATTTTAAACCCACCAGAGAAGAGGCCTCCTGGGCCCATAACTGGGATCTTTTTGGCTGGTCAGTTCCAGAGCCCTGAGTACCGAGCGTCTGCAGGGTGGTGTGGGCTCCCGGTGGCGGGTCCTCTTAGGCTTGCAGGCTGCGTACCTTGGAGCAGGGCCAGCTCGGGGCCCTCTGAAGCACAGACTCGGTCTCTGGGTAAGGGTGACGTGGAGTGCAGAGCCCAGCATTCTGACCGTGGTCTGGGTTGAACGTGCTTGAGCCGTCAGCTACAGCTCCCTCCCAGCCCCAGCCCTGACCCCACACGACCTGGGCTGTGGTTGTTCCTTGTACCTCAGGGCCTTTGCCCATGCCACCTTCTCCATCCGCAATGACACCTCCTGCCCCCCACCTTCTCATGCTCCCTGATTCTTCCCAGCCTCTATAAACGGGCCCTCGCTCCATACTTGGCAGGCCCAGGGCTTGCACAGAGCACAGGAATGGGGCCTCTGCTCCAGGAGCTGGTGGTCTCATGGGGCCAGATAACCCTTCCTGGCAGAGCGAAAGGTGCAGGGAATAGAGGAGAAGGGGCTGTGAGGCCCAGCCAGTCTGGAGGGTCAGGCCACATGGTGCCTGTGTGCCTGACAGCAGTTAGGAGCGATTCAGACAAGGGGAAAGGATGCTTCTGACCAAGGGAACAGCATGTGCTAAGGCCCTGGACCAAGAGGTCAGGGTGTGTCTGGGGACCTGCAGGCTGCGTGGAGGGCAGTGGGCAGTGAGCAGGCAGGCCGGGAGCAGGGGGGTCAGATCAGGGCCCAGCCATGTCAGGTCAGCTTGCTGTGTGGCAGGGGTTGTTGATGGGTCGGTGAGCCCCAGGAGGACAGGGCTGGAACCTGGCATTGCTGGACTGGGGCTGGCTACCTTATCTGAGTGTCCTCGTAGCGTTTGGATCGACTGTGCTGGGATCGGTTGCAGGAGGTGTTGTGTTAGGTGTGGACATGTGTGTGACTGCATGTGTGCTTGGGTTGCTAGCATCCACACTCACTTCTGGGTCAGAGATGTGCTTGCGACGTGCACCTTTCTCTCTTTCTCCTCCCTCCCCTTTTCATGTCCTAGCAAAGGTCATAGAGCATCACTCCAGTCTTAGGGTGGACATTCAGTGAGTACAGCTAATTACTTCCTTGTCCCCATGGAATGAGAGTTGTTTATCTCCTAGTTAAGCTTCTTCCTTTGCCTCTCTCTGCAGCAATGACAGTATCAGCACTCACGCATCCAGAGAACTCCTATTCATCCTTCAAAACCCATCTCAACAGTCATCAGGGAAGCCTTGTTTGACAGACCCCTACTTCCTCAAAATAAAATGTTTAAATCAAAGGGGTTGCTGCTTTCTCCTGTGTCGGGCTCTGTGTCTGTGCCAGCTTTGCGGCTTGTGCTCCTTTCACCCTTTGAGTAATTCTGTGTTGCCATGTTGGCCCTAAGGGCGCCAGGAGGCCGAGCAGGACTTGAGTGTTTTTCCAGACTGCTAGGCCAGGGCTTGGCACAGAGCAGCTCCCAGCAGGTATTTAGGGAATGAGTAGAGGGTGTGGGGTGGACCAGGGAAGCACCCGAGCTACCCGCCACCCCAGGGGCTCCCCAGTGGGTGGCCAGGCCTCCAGCTTCTGCGGAGCTGCTGCAGGCGGCCCCCACCACCACCTCGCTGCCTGGGGACTGCGAGCCAGCTGACGGTCAGGTGGAGGTGTCCGCTCTGTTCTGTCCCCAGTGTGGCCTCACTGGGTGGCTGATAAGCACAGGGAATGAGTCTAGTCCTTGAGTGCAGCTTGGGCATGTGAAATTAACAGGCAAAAGAATGCACCCCAGAAGGACATGGAGTGGAAGGACCCCCAGTGGAGGCACCAGCATGTGGCCCGGGACTGGGTGGACCCGGCTCATGGTGGGGTCTTCACCATGAATGACCAAGAGCAAAGTATGTAGCTTCTCTCTGCCTTAGTTCCCTCCAGCTGTACAGTCGGATAACTAAGGCCTCACGGTGGTTTCTGAGAACTTGGTGGGATGACAGAAGTGCTGGGTATAGGAGAGTTGGTGGCGTTTGTGTCTCGATTCAGCCCTGAGCCAGGGGTGCAAGTGGCCCTTCTCCTCCAGTCTGGTGGGCCAGGCCTCTGGTCTCACTCTGGCCCAGTGGTTGTTTGTGTGTGTGTGATGTGTCCTGTTCTTCCCATCCATTTCACACTCGCTCTTGTACATGTACACATCATCACACTTGCAGCTCAGACACGCTCAGGCTGACTCACATGCCTGTGCCTTTTACATGCACTTTTCTGAGATTTAAGAAGCTCTGCTGGTGTAGTGGGTAAGGTGTTTGGCTGCTAACCAGAAGGTTGATGGTTCAAACCCACAGCTGCTCCATGGGAGGAAGATGAGGCAGTTTGCTTCCATAAAGATTGACAGCCTTGGAAACCCAATAGGGGTCACTATTAGTCGGAATCAACTCAGTGGTTTTGGTTTGGTTTTGTGAAGTTTGGTAGAGACTGGGGGGAGGAGCTGAGATGGAGTCTGAATTTCAGTAGGCTGTTGACCAGGGTGGGCCAAGTGTGGCCCTGGGCTCTGGACACAGGGAGAGGGAATAGTCCGTGTAGGCTGTAGGCAGCGGAGATCCGGAGATGAGCTCAAGGATACTTCCCCTTAGCCTTCCAGCTGGGCGAGAGTGCTGATGTAGGGTGTCAAGGGTTGGAAGCCCAGCTGCAGGCCTGCCTGGCCTCCCTGCTATCAGGGCCCCGCTGGAGGGGCCTCCACCGTGGAGGCTGGTCTGCCTCGGAGGCTAATTAGCACTGGCTCAGACATGGACACACGTGCTCGGCCTGTCTCTGGATCAGGAACAGGGCCGGCTTCCAGTTCTCGGAGGCCAGCTCAGCTGCCTGTGTCTGGGCACGGAGTCCCTGGCAGGGAGGGAGGTGGCCACGGCCAGCAGGCAGGCAGGAAAAGTTGACCTGCTCAGAAACTGGATTCGGGATGTCAGAGCTAGAAACATCCCCCAGGGACCCTGACTGTGGGTCAGAATCCTCTGGGAACCTCAAAGTGCCGTTTCCTGGCCACACTGTCACCTAAGCGTTGAGGGGCAGGAATCTGGGAGTTAGAGCAGCAGGTGTTATGAGCACCTGCTCCCAGGTGGGCAGAGTGAGGTCCACACCTGAGCAATGTGGCCAATGTCACCCAGTGGTGCTTCAGCCGGCTGGGTGCTGGAGCCCAACTCTCCGTCCTGGGTCCTCCAGGTTCACTTCTCTCCACCTGCCCCACCTCTGCCTGCTGGGGCTTCATGAGACAAGATTGCCCCCTTCCCCCTGGCCCATGGGAGCTCTGGTAGCATAGTGCCTAAGGCACTTGATTGCTAACCAGAAGGCTGGCAGTTCAAACCTACCAGCCGCTCCTCGGAAGGAAGGTTGGGCAATCTACTTCCGTAGTGATACTGCCTTGGAGACCCAAGGAGGGGTCGCTATGAGTCAGGGCCGACTCGATGGCACATAACAACAACAACAACAACCCTGGCCCATGGTTTCCTCTCCTCATCTTGTATTCTCCCTGTGTGGAGGAGTCCCTTCTCTTTGTCCCCTCCCTGGAGTACGCCCCAGGCCCATCTCTCACCTTATGTAAATGAAGGCAGGTTCAGAATGTCCATGAGCTCCTTGGCCTTATTGGTGTGGCCCTGTTCTCAGCTTCTGAGACAGACAGGTGTTTGGACTCTAGTACTGTGAGGTGACCAACCATCCCAGTTTTCCCCAGACTGAGGGGTTTTCTGGACCATGGCACTTGGGGTGCTAAACCCAGGACCATTCCAGGTAAACCAGGGCAAATTGGTCACCCTAGCTGCATGTCAACTGTGAATTGGGTCATTTGGTCATTCCTGGTCCCCAAGTCACTGTGAGTGTGAGGAACACAGTCTTTCTGCACCATGTTGACAGAGAAAGACTGCCTTCTGACAGACAGACGGCATCTCCACCACACCCTGCCGATGGCCTTCAGCAAGTCTGTGTACGGTGGGAGACTGGCTCCTGGAAGTTTCTAAACAGGACAGTGACAAGAGATTCCAACTGAGCAAACTCTTTTTAGCTGCTGTCTGGTGGAGAGACAGGGCGTGGGGGCAGGAGGAGACAGGGAACCCAGTGCAAGGCTACTGCCGTGGTGTAGACAAGAAGCCTCCAGATTCGGGTGTGCTTAGGAGCGGAGCTAGCAGGACTGTCTGGTGGACTGTTTTAGGAGGTGTGGAAGAAAGCAATCAAGCAAGACACTTAGGTTTGCAGCTTGAGCCCTGAGTGAATGGCAGGGAAATCAGAGGAGGAGCAGACCGGAGAAGAAACTCAAGGCCACGAACATTTGAGTTGGTTATAATAAGTGGTTAAAGAATTCGACTGCTAACCAGAAGGTCGGTGGTTCGAACCCACCAGCCACTCTGCAGAAGAAAGATGAGGCAATCTGCTTCTGTGAAGATTTACGGCCTTGGAAACCTCGTGGGGCAGTTCTTCTCTGTCATCTAGGGGCACAACTCGATGGCGGTGGGTTTATTATTAGATGTTGACGAGGTGCTGTTGAGGCAGTTGGCAAAAGGTAGCATCAGGGGAGAGAGAGTTAGATGTCAACCGGGGTGGGGCGGGTCACCAGCACGTTGATGGCATTTCAAGCCGGGGAGGAGATTGCAGGGGGAAGGCAGTTGGACGGAGAAGAGGGGAGAGGATTTGGGACCAAGCCCATGGCCACAGCGTTAGTGGTCAGGGGAGGAGAAGGACCCAGAAAAGGAGCTTGCAGTGCCTCCTGCAGGAAACCTGGGGGACGGTGTCAGAGGAAGGAGCAGGTCCCCCCAGCCTCCTGCCGCCTCTTTCAGCCTCAAGGGCCTTGGTGCCCCCAGGAACCGGGCATGGCTGGAAGTCCCGCTTCATGAGGGCTTCCTGGTTGCTTGTGCCCTTGGGTCAGGAGCTGGCTGTCCGTCACCTGCCTCCCACAGCTGACGTCACTTCTGATGTCCTCTCCTAGCTGGCAGTGAGCGGGCTCGGGCGGTCTGCAGCTCCAGCCTTGGCCTTGGCCTGCTTTGGACATTGCCCGGGTTGCATGGCTGGTGCAGTCCCTCCCCAGGGACTTTTCACCTAGCTCTTGCTTCACAGCCCCTGTCCTGCTGCTCACTGTCAGTTCTTTTTGGTGTGTGGGTCTTAGTGGGTGATTTCGCTTGTTTTTCAGTTTAGAACCAACCCCACTTTACAGGCGAGAAAACTTGGGGTTGAACTGATTCACCCAGCGTGGGCCTTGTGGGCCCCAGACTGTGTCCCTGCCTTGGTGCCCATCTGCTGGTCCCCGCCACGTGGCACCTGCACCTCTGTCGAAGCCCTGGGCGTCTGGGGGCAATGATTTTGCACCCAGCTGCCCAGCCCTGGCTCCGCTGAGGACAGAGGGTCCTGGGTGCCCAGATGGCTGAGCGAGGACTGGGGATGGGGCCCACCAGCCTGCTTCCCTCCCTGAGCCCTGGCTTCCTCCCTAAATGGATTAGGATCTTTGCGGAAGGAGCCGGCAGCGTCTGGGCCGCTCAGGAGCCCAGGGCCGTCTGGTGCCTTCCTGCTTTGCCCTGATTCGATTTGGGTTTCAGCAGCGAGGAGGCTGGCAGCCCAAGGCCTTTCTGGGAATGACTTGAGGGACTGGCCGCAGGGGTAGCTGTGGGAAGGGAAGGCAGGCCTTCGCACCCCCCCCCCCCAGGGCAGGCTGCCCTGGCTGCCCAAGGCCACCTCTCAGGTAGACCCTGCATGGATGGCTGCTGGACCCCCACAGACTGTCACTGGAGGTGGCCACGGGTACTTCCGGTTCATGCTTCAGATGCGTATGCCTGCCATACCCCCCCATCCTGTAGTCCTGTGGGTTTCAAACTCGTAAAATCGCAACCTGTAGAAGAAATACATTTTGCAAATATTCAGAAAAAAATGGAAACCCACTGCCATCGAGTTGATTCTGATTCATAGTGACCTCCATTGGCTTTCCAAGGCAGTATATCTTTACAGATGTAGATCGCCCAGTCTTCCTTCCGCGGAGTGGCTGGTTGGTTTGAACCACCAACCTTCTGGTTAGCAGTCAAATGCGTTAGGCACTGTGCCATCAGAGCTCCTTTGGCCAAATGCTAACTGACTGGCTGTTAAGAATCAATATTTATGCACAGCCAAGTAGCTGGTTTGGGCCAAAACCAAGGCCAGAGCCAAACCCTGGTCCGCCCCGGTTCCTCTCACTGTATTGACACTTGTGTCAGACCTTTAACTGGCTCAGGGTGACTGTCTTGCACTTTTTCTGCCACAGTCTGTGGTTGGACCCCATGGCCTTGGCATGTCCTTGCCCTTGCTCTTGTGTAGCTGGGGGTGAGGCAAGCACTGTAGCAGAGTCTTTGTCCCCCTTCCCCCAGCTCCAGTGCCCTTAAGGCAGTCCGTCCCGTCGGGACCGTGTGCATGGACTCATGGGCCCTGGTCTGCAGGCAGCAGAGTGGGCAGGATCTGCAGCTACTTCGGATGCCTGAAGCCCTGCTCTGAGCTAGCTCCCCTGAACTGGCTCGCAGCACCAGGCCAGGGGCCCCGTGCAGAGCTCTGGAGTGGCTGGGCCTCCATGCCCTGACTGCTGTCCTCACCTTTACTGGGCAGAGGGGGCACTGGCTAGCAGGTACTAGAGCAGCTGTGGTGGGCCCCTCAGACCCCATTCCAGGGATCAGGAACTAGAGGAGGATGACCTGTGTTGGGTGTGCCCAGGCCAGGCTGGGTGGTACCAGGTACAGGGCTGTTCCATTCGTGGGGAGCCCAGGGAGGAAGAGAGCAGCCCTGGGTCCTGCAGTGGAGAAGCCCTGATCTAAGCTGAATAGCCCCTGAGACCTTGTCCTTTTCCTTTGAGCCAGAGTCCTGAGGCCGACAGGACAGTAGACTCACCCAGGGGACCTTGTGGCCCCATACAGAGCTGTGTGGAGGACTCAGCGGTGCCAGGGAGCCCATGAAGCACCCAACAGGAGGGAGGGCAGCCTCCCTGCAGAGGCAGCAGTTAAAGCTGAGTCGATGATCAGCAGATGGCGAAGGGGCCAGGAAGGGTACTGTGGGCAAAGGGAACCAAACCTGCAAGGGTGGGGAGGCAGGAAGGGCATTGGGGAACATTTGGGGAATGGTGAAGTTTGGGGTGCCTCAAGCATGGGGTGTGAGGAGGAGTTCGGATGGGGGTGGGGCCAAATGAGAAAGGCCTTGAATGCCAGGCTGAAGAATCAAGAACTATAACCCCAACAGAAGAATGGATAGTCAAACTATAGTACATACACACAATGGAATACTATGCAACACTGAAAGATAATGTGTTGTTGTTATGTGCTGTCAAGTCGGACCCGACTCATAGCAGTCCCTCCTCGGGTTTCCAAGGCAGTATCACTATGGAAGTAGATTGCCCAACCTTCCTTCCGAGGAGTGGCTGATGGGTTTGAACCGCCAGCCTTCTGGTTAGCAGTCAAGTGCCTTAGGCACTACACCACCAGGGCTTCCAAAAAGAATAATGTAGAATCTGCAAAATACTGCATAACATGGATGAAGTTGGAGGACATTATACAGAGTAAAATCAATCAATCACAGAAGAACAAATACAGTATTAGTTCATTATTGTAAAAAGTCAAGGAAAGGTTTATATGTGGAAGGAAATTTTATTGGTTACCAGGGGTGGGAGGGGAGGGGAGGAAACACTGCAAAAATAAAAATAATACAATAGTAAATAATAGAAGAATTACAACCCTGGGGACGATAGGGAGCGACAGAGGATATATGAGCAGAGGAAGGCCTTGAAGCAATAGGGAGCCATGGAGGGTGTGTGAGGGGGGTGGTGGGAGGAGGCTTGAGCATCAGGCTGAGGCAGAAGGGAACCATAGAAGGTATCTGAGAAGGAGAGAGCCTTGAGTATTAGCTGAGACAGAAGGGAGCCATGGGTGGTATTTGAGCAGGGGTGGGCTGTGGCCAAAGCTATGTGGGTGCGTGCATAGGAGTGTTGGCTGTTAGAGCCTGCCAGGCAGACTGGTCATGGTACTGGGATTGCAGACTTAGGGGGAGGTGCTGGGAGCTCACCCTTCAGTTACCCTGCTATCCGTGGCCATCCTGTGTGGGCGGCTGCATGTGCAGGCCTGTCCAGGCTCTGGTTGTGTATCTGAGCCCCTTAGGTGCAGAGAAGGCTAGCCCTTGGTTCATCCCTCCTGAGAAGTGGAGGTGGTCTAGGGTGGGTGGGTAGGCAGCTTGGGTGGGTGGGCAGCCACCATGTGTGCCATGCCCTGTGTCACACACCCACCGCCTTCCCTCTGTCTCTCCCTCCAGGTGACCATGGCCTTGCTGGGGAAGCGCTGCGAGGTCCCTGCCAATGGCTGTGGGCCTGACCGCTGGAACACTGTCTTCGCCTGCAAAGATGAGATCATCACCAGCCTCGTGTCTGCCTTAGATTCCATGGTGAGTGCCCCTCCCGGCCCAGGAGGAGGAGTGGACGCCCGGCCTTCGTAGTGAGACTTCTGAGCACAAGTCCCACCTCTGCCACCTAGAGGAGCTTCCACCAACCTGAGCCTCAGTTTCCCCATCAGCAAAACCAGGGCCACAAGTGAGGTGGGGTATATAAACATCTAGTCCTGGGAGTCAGTGTGGGTTCCCAGCCTTGTCCCTTTGTGCCTTCAGCCTGTGTCCTCATAGCATCCCCTCAAATCCTGTCATGAGGGTCAGCCACCAAGTGTCCCTGATTGAAGGTACCATGCGTGACCTCTCCTCCTGTAGACCAGCCTTTAGAGAAGGATGCTCCAGGATCTCGCTCCAGGTCCTGTAGTGATGGGAGCGTGTGCTGCGGGAGGCGTCGGAACTGACACAGGTCCCGTAGTGATGTGAGCGTGTGCTGCGGGAGGCGTCAAGGCAGAGCTGACGTGGGTCCTGTAATGACGTGAGCGTGTGCTGCGGGAGGTGTCAGAGCTGACATGGGTCCTGTAGTTACGTGAGTGTGTGCTGCGGGAGGCGTCAGAGCTGACGTGGGTCCTGTAGTGACGTGAGCGTGTGCTGTTGGAGGCATTGAGGTAGAAATGACGCGGGTCCTGTAGTGATGTGACATGTGCTGTGGGAGGCGTCAGAGCTGACGCACGTCCTGTAGTGACGTGAGCGTGTGCTGCAGGAGGCGTCGGAGGTGATGTGGGTCCTGTAGTGACGTGAGCGTGTGCTGCGGGAGGCGTGGAGGCGGAGCTGACGCAGGTCCTGTAGTGACGTGAGCGTGTGCTGCGGGAGGTGTCAAGGCGGAGCTGACGCAGGTCCCGTAGTGACGTGAGCGTGTGCTGCGGGAGGCGTCAAGGCGGAGCTGACGTGGGTCCTGTAGTGACGTGAGCGTGTGCTGCGGGAGGCGTCGAGGCGGAGCTCACACGGGTCCTGTAGTGACCTGAGCGTGTGCTGCGGGAGGCGTTGAGGTGGAGCTGACGTGGGTCCTGTAGTGATGTGAGCGTGTGCTGTGGGAGGCGTGGAGGCGGAGCTGACGCAGGTCCCGTAGTGACGTGAGGGTGTGCTGTGGGAGGCGTCAAGGCGGAGCTGACGTGGGTCCTGTAGTGACGTGAGCGTGTGCTGCGGGAGGCGTGGAGGCGGAGCTCACACGGGTCCTGTAGTGATGTGAGCGTGTGCTGTGGGAGGCGTGGAGGCGGAGCTGACGTGGGTCCTGTAGTGACGTGAGCGTGTGCTGCGGGAGGCGTGGAGGCGGAGCTCACACGGGTCCTGTAGTGACGTGAGCGTGTGCTGCGGGAGGCGTGGAGGCGGAGCTGACGTGGGTCCTGTAGTGACGTGAGCATGTGCTGTGGGAGGCATCGGAGCTGATGCTCTGGGCAGCCCATGAGCACTGGCCACGTGTGGCTGTTTACATTTCACTTTAAAGTTCCAGGGAAAGATTCCGTCTCTCAGCCTCACTAGCCTCCTTTCAAGGCTTTGTGGCTCGATGCGGCTGGTGGCCACTGTGCTGGACGGTGCGGCAGTGGAACGTTTTCACGGTTACAGAAAGCTCTGTTGGTCTGGGAGCGTTGCAGAGGTCACTGGAGGAGCTCATGAGCATATAGCCACCCCAGTGTAGCGAAAAAGACAGGCTCCCCTTCCTTGGGTCCTTGGTTGCCTGGCAGTGACTGAACTCTGGCCTCCTCCAGGGCCCCTTGGGCGTCTGCAGGGGCCAAAGGGATGTCCATTTGCACTCACTGCCCCGCCTCAGCCCCTCTTGGCAGCATGTCCTCACGGCCCCACTCTCTGGGTCTTTGGGCAAGTCTATTTTCCCCGTGTGGCCTCCTGGAGACCTGACCCTGGAAGGAAGCATCTCTCTTAGCTCCGACGGGCCACTCCTTTGCGGAAACAAATGGACTTATTTGTTTCATTTCTTTGCTATTGTTCTGCAGTGCTGCCAGCCCTCCTTGAGACCAGCTTGTGGGCAGAGGGAGTGGCCCGGTTTCTGTTTTAATCTTAAACCAAACCAAACCCGTTGCCACCGAGTCATTTCTGACTCATGGTGACCCTGTGTGTTATAGAGTGGAACTGCTTGGTACAAGTTTCTTGCCTGTAACCATTATGGAAACAGATTGCCAGGCCTGTCTTTGGCAGTGCCACTGGGTGGGTTCGAATCGCCAAACTTTAGGTTAGTGGAGAGCACAAAATGTTTGCACTACCCAGGAACCTTTTTTTAACCTTAGAAATATTTTAATCTGGAAATGAACGGAAAATACAGGAGGTCCTCTGGTGACAGGCCTGCTGGCCCTGCCGGTCGGTCCTCAGCTCTCTTACTATCAAAACTCCAGGTTGAGGCTGGCACAGGAAGCAGGATTGTGGCCCGGAGAGGTTAAGGAACTTGTCTTGGATCACACAGCAGCAAAACTGTGATTAAAGCCAGATTTCCTATGAGCCAAGCATTACCTGATTCAGATAAAACCAGCATTTATCAAGCACCACCTGCATGCTGTGAGCTTCACAGGCAGGGTTTCCTTGTGAGGCCTGAGAGGCTGATGGTCTTGCGTTGGGGCCACCAGCCTCCAGGGCAGTGAGGCTTCCACCCTCCCCTTTGGGGCTGCATGTGCACACAGGTGTCACAGGTTGGAGGATTTTCCCTCCCACCGGGCCTTACTAACTCCTCGCTGTAGCCCTGGAAGCTGGCTGTTCATCCCTACTGCACAGATGTGGAAACGGCCCAGAGGCAGTGTGACCTGCCCCAGGGCCCCCAGCCTGCGTCTGTGGAGTGCTGGTCGACTCTTCCCCAATCCAGAACTTTGGGAGAGTCTAAGAGAGCCCAGGGAGCTTTGGTAGCGTAGTGCCTAAGGCACTTGACTGCTAGCCAGAAGGCTGGTGGTTCAAACCTACCAGCCACTCCTCAGAAGGAAGATGGAGCAATCTACTTCCATAGTGATACCGCCTCAGAAACCCAAGGAGGTGTCGCTATGAGTTGGGTCCGACTCAGTGGCACATAACAACAACAAGAGAGCCCAGGACAGAGCTGTCCCCACGGCTGGGGCTGGGGCAGGAAGCACCCTGAGAGCAAGGAGGACCTGCAGGGAGGAGCAGGGCAATGTGGCTTGGCTATCTCCCTGCTGCTAGCCCTGTGCCCATACCTTCCTGCCCGCTGTGGCTACTCATTCATTGCACTATGGATTCTCAGAGAGACCGAGGGCATTGGAGGGATGGCCTCTCCCTGGAGCTGCTGCTACTGCTGGGATCGGGTGCAGCTGACAGCTCACCCCCTCCTCCACCAAGGCTGGTGCTGGAGGTGCCCTGGAGTGGGGGACCTTCCCCGGGTCACACGCCCTGCTCCCCCCACAGTGCTCCGCCCTCTCCAAACTGAACGCAGAGGTGGCGTGCGTCGCAGTCCATGATGAGAGTGCCTTCGTGGTAGGCACCGAGAAGGGGAGAATGTTCCTGAACGCCCGGAAGGAGCTGCAGTCAGACTTCCTCAGGTTCTGCCGTGAGTACCCAGCGCTCTGCTCTGGAAATTTCCCTGTGGGCAGGGGCTCCGGCCCGTCTCTGAGTCCCCAGCCTTGCCCAGCAGAACGCTGGGGTGGCCCAGGGTCAAAGTGGGCAGGTCGAGGCTGTGCAGGTGTTCTGAGATGGCATTGTTGGGCTGCTAAGCATGTGTTGACAGCCTGGCTGAGTGGCGGCCAGACCCACCAGCTGTGTGCTTGTTTGCAGGTGTGGACACTGAGAACCTGTGGGGCTGCTCAGTGCCTCCACCCGTCTGCACACCTCTGAGGACAGGGACCAGCACGCTCGTTCCACTAGCCTTTATTGAGTACGGCTGTGTACACACCCCTGGCAAGCATTAACTCATTTGTCCCGGCGTCAGCCGTATGATGTAGGCATTGCCGGGATTATAATCATGTCATAGTCTTAGTAGCCACCTCGCAGGGGCTCATGGGGCTGCAGTGCCAGAGGCCATGTCCAGCGGCCAGCGCAGGCCGGCACACAGTAAGCGCTCAGTGAAGACGAGCTGCGGGCCCGGCCGTGGGCTCGATGAGGCGTGGTGCCAAAGGCGAAGCACAGCTGAGGGTGAGGAGCCAGGCCGAGTTTCTGCTTCTGAGTAAAGCTTAGAGAGTGGGGAGGCCAGGGAGCCTTCCACCTGCCCGGTCTGTGTGTGGGACCGGCACCTCTACGGGCCTGGAAGAGACCAGCATTTGCAGCTGTTAGCACAGAGCCCTGAGGCAGCGGGGTTGGCTGAAGCCCCTCATGACCCTAGTGGCTCATTCTACCCTCCTGGGAGTCTTTGCACCCACCCCGGCTCTGTTGCACTAAACAGCTGGCGGTTGCACTCTCTGTCCTTGCCCATACTGTCCCCGTGCCTGGAAGGCCTCCCTCCTCTCCTCTGCCTGCTCGATGCCTCCCCACCTCTAGCAGTGACGTGTCCCATGCCTGGGAGGCCCGTCTGTGCCTCATCGCCCAGCCCCCAGGCTCTAATTGCAGGTGCCAGTGAGGAGCAATGGGTGGAGATCCGAGCTCAGGCTCTTGAGTCTTAAGATTGTGCTAAGCGTGAGGTCCAGAGCCAGGCTCTGGGGTCTCACGGCTCGGCTCCGCCTGCCACCAGCCCAGGCCTCCCCCTCCTCATCTGTGGAATGGGGCAGCCTGAGATGGAATGAAGTCACACACGGAAGGCCCCGGGGGGGGGGGGGGATGACGCCTGGTGTGTGGCTCACGCTTGGGGAGCTCCAGCTGCTGTTGTCATAACTGTGATGAGCGACCATAGCTTAGTGCCTAATCACTTGGCTGCTAACCAGAAGGCTGGAGGTTCAAACCCACCAGCCACTCCTCGGAAGGCTGGGCAATCTACTTCCATAGTGATAGCGCCTTGGAAACCCAAAGAGGACTCGCTATGAGTCGGGTCCGACTCAATGGCACATAACAACAACAACAACAACAACTACGCCTGGGACCCTAGACCCTGGGATCCGCTGTTTCTGTAACCCCGGCCTAGCTGCTCCATTCCTGGGGCCCAGCAGCTTCCCCAGCCAGCCCCACATCCCACACAGCCCGCAGAGCTTCTCCAAGGTCAGGGGGAGGCCTGGCTGCTGGGTGGGCAGTGGCAGGGCCCTAGGGCTCCCAGCACCCCCTGGAGGGGGCACGGGGGCTGGGAAGGATCACCTGGCTTCCCAGAGCTGTGAGCTGCTATTTATAGCACGCTTAAGTCGCTGGTTTATTTCAAGCTTCACAGATCCCCAGAGAGAGCAGGCTTCAAGCTGGGAGGGGGCCGTAGGGTCCTCTCACCTCCTCTCCGATGCAGCTTCTGGCACGTCCCCCAGGGGTCCAAGCTCACTCCTAGTCCCTGCCCTGGCCCAACCCGCCATGAACTTGCCTCCTCTCAGCCCCACGGCCTCCTGGTGGGGCCTCCGTTTGTCTTCCCGTTTGGTAGAGCAGGAAACCAGGGCCTGGACTGGTGAGGGTGAGGAGCACAGGAAGGGGTAGATAGGATGGATGGTCGCTGAACCCCAGTTCTGAGCCAGGCAAGCTGCTTCCCATGTGAGCTCACAGACTGAAGCCCAGGGAGGGAGGGACTTACCCAGGGTCACACAGTGAGCTGGCGGTGACCAGAGATGAGACCAAGGCCCTGTGCTGGGCACTGGGGACTCTGAGATGTCCAGCCCTGGCCCTCAGTGAGAGGGGAGGGGGCAAGGATGGCTCACTCGCTAATTCCCATTCACTCGTTCACAGTGTACCATGTTGGGGGCCTGGCTGGGGGGTTCAGCACGGGGCAGGTGGGGAGGTGTTCACAGCAGCCCTGCACACTCTGTGTCCCACAGGAGGGCCCCCGTGGAAGGAGCCGGAGGCAGAGCACCCCAAGAAGGTTCAGCGGGGCGAGGGCTGCGGCCGGAGCATCCCAAGGTCCTCCCTGGAACCCAGCTCGGATGTGTACCTTCTACGGAAGATGGTAGAGGAGGTGTTTGATGTTCTTTATAGTAAGATCCTTCCTCATTCCATTTGGGGCCCTGGGGGGAGGGACCCCCTGCTGCTCACCCCAGCCCTCCCTCACCCCCACATCCCAGGCATGGATATCTCTGCTAGCCCCATTTCCTGAACCGTCTACTGTCTCCAAGCCCCTGCCCTGGCATAGGTTCCTACCACCTCTCGCCTGGAAGTGACCCGGGCTCACTGTGGTCTCCCAGCCTCCAGGCTGGTTCACTGCTGCCTCTCTGCCCTGTGACCAAGGGCATCTTCCCAGAGCACATCTCTGACCATGAAGCTTCTCCCTCCATGGTTCTCAGTGGCTCCCTGGTGTCCTCAATGTGACATAGGTGGTTCACTGTGGTCTGTCCCTCACCTCCCGTGTCCCCACTCAGCTGTATGGGCCTACCCTGACCCCGCCTCAGGGAACCACTTCCTGTTCTCCAGCACACGCTGGCCGAGTCTTTGCAAGAGCTGCGCGTGAGGAACTCTGGTGGGGTAGTGCCTGAGGCATTTGACTGCTAACCAGAAGGTTGGCGGTTCAATCCCACCAGCTTCTCCACGGAAGGAAGATAGGGCAATCTATTTCCGTAAAGTTTTACCACCTCGGAAACCGAATGGGGGTCGCTATGAGTCAGAATTGACTCGATGGCAGTGAGTTTGGTTTGGTTTGGGTCCCTCTTCTGTGGCTACTGCATTTTCTCTAAGACTCAGCCCTTCCCATTGTGCCCTGTGCTCTCCAGGGCCAGACTTTGTGTCTGCCCTCTGTGAGGGTCCCCAGTGCCCTGCTCTGGGCCCAGTGACAGTCCCTGTGCATGGTGTATTTGTTGAATGACCAAGTGAAGGCTACTGGTCAGCTGAGCTTTTCCTGCAGGGAGAGGAAGAGGAGGAGGCCGGGCCTCCTGTCAGAACCATCAGCCTATGAGAGTCTCAGAGCCCCAGCAGTGGCCTTCAGACTTGCTGGGTGACCTCGGATGGATCCTTTAGTCCCTAGAGTCTCGCCTCACTGCCTTCTGACCGGCTTTATTGCTTTTCTTCTGTGGCCCCTGGTTCTGTGGAGCACATCTGTGAGGAAACTTGGTGTTTCCTCAGGGGAGGCCGAGTCAGGAGCGGGGCCAGAGGCCCTGAGTGGATGTGCTGGCCACCGCGGCATGGGAGGGCTTGGCACGCCTGTTGGCTGTGCTGCTATGCCATCTGCCGGGCTGGTGCCCAGGGGCCAGTTCTTAGGGCCTCCACACCTACCCTGGCCTCCCGGCCCACGTCGGACAGTCAGGGGTGACTGTGAGAGAAGGGGCCTCTTTCTAGCTCTGGAGTGGGGGTGGGCTATCACAGGTGGTGACAAGATGTCCCAGGGCCCGGGCCCTTATCTGTCCCCAGCTGGGCCTCCCGCCCCCTCAGGCCTCGGCCAGGCCTCTCCTCTGCCACTCTGCCTCCTCCGCTGATGCCTTCTCTCCCCAAACCATTTCTGTCTCTCTTAGCTCTTTCACCTCCTCCCTTTTCTGAGTCCCCACTGTCTCTGTTCTTCACTTCCTCCTTCCTGCCGTTCCTCCTCCCTCCCTGTGGCCTTTCCCTCAGTCTGTCTTACACTAGCCACACTTGCTATGTCTCTTGTGCCCCTGTGTGTCTCTCTCTCACCTCTTTGTCCTCCCCTCCTGCTGCCTCTGAGGACCTGCCTCAGGCCCTGCCATGGCCCCTGGCTCCACTTCACCCAGAGTGGAAGGGGAGTGTTGGGGGAAGCAAGAGCACCCAGCTGGGAGAGCCACAGCCCCCCTCCTGTCCCCAGCTTGAGGGTTTATTCTGCCGTGGGGTTTGCATTTCTGAGGGGTCTGCGGGGTCCACTTTCCCAGAAACTTGGCACCCAGGAGAGTCACTCCATATCGCCCCAGCTCTGGGCCGTTCCCGGCCCCGACCCAGCCTGGCTGCCCTCTCACCCCAGGCCCTGGCCCGTCCGCCCTCACAGGTGAGGCCCTGGGAAAGGCCAGTGTGGTGCCGCTGCCCTACGAGCGGTTGCTCAAGGACCCGGGACTGCTGGCCGTGCAGGGACTGCCCGAGGGCCTGGCCTTCCGGAGGCCGGCCGAGTACGACCCCAAGGCCCTCATGGCCATCCTGGAACACAGCCATCGGATCCGCTTCAAGCTCAAGAAGTGAGTGGGACGCCGCAGGGAAGGGGGCAGGTGCCTGGCAGCTGGGCCGATAGCACCAGGCAGGGCAGGTCGGAGGCTGCCCTGGGCCACTTACCCAGCCACGTGGGAAGGGCTTCAAACACCCAGCTGTGACAACTCCCGGTCTGATGGTCTGATGGTTGAGGTGAGGCAAGTGCCTGGGAGGAGAACATGGCCAGAGGCAGGCCATTGGGTCCCAGAAGTCTTTGCAAAGAGGCTGAAAGATACTTGATTTGGCAGAAAATCCCACGAAGCCATTGCAGGTGCCAGAGACAACTGCAAAGTGTGGAGGTGAGAAGAGCCGGCCCTGTGGGCTACATTAGGGGCTGGCAGGACGTAGGTTTGTCGAAATGGCCAAATGTGTATCGACTTGTGGGGCAGCTGGGAGGTCAGCCTGAGGGCTTAAATAGGGACCCACCTCTGCTCACAGCCACCATTGGTGCCCAGCAGGGGAGTCCTGGAGGGAGAAGATGGATGTGTCTGAAGGGCTGTGAGTGGGTGGATGAGGGTTCTTTGTTGGCCTTGTTGTGTGGCCCTGGACACATTCGCCCCCCTGGGCCTGCGTCTTCACCTGACACATGGACATGAGCTCCTGTCCTGCGTACTGCTGGCCCTGATGTGTTCTAGGGGGTGGGACGAGGTGGAGGGACAGAGGCATTGGGTGGGACAGGTCTGAAAGGCTGTTTGTGTGTCCTTCTTTCCTTTCCCCAGGCCACTTGAGGATGGCGGGCGGGACTCAAAGGCCCTGGTGGAGCTGAATGGAGTCTCTCTGATACCCAAGGGCTCACGGGACTGTGGCCTGCACGGCCAGGCCCCCAAGGTGGCACCCCAGGACCTACCCCCCACTGCTACCTCCTCCTCCACGGCCAGCTTCCTGTACAGCACTGCACTCCCCAACCACGCCGTCCGAGAGCTGAAGCAGGAGACACCCACCTGCCCGCTTGCCCCCAACGACCTAGGCCTGGGCCGAGCCGGGCCAGAGCCCAAGGTCCCTGGTACTCAAGACTACCCCGACTGCTGTGGTAATGCTGCTACTGGGACCCCAAGCCTTGGGGGGGGGGATAGAAGTCATTCTTGTGAGGGGCACCCTCCAAGGACCATTCAGGAACCCAGGCCTTCCTCAGGCTGGAAGGAGTCATGTCCGGGTGGAGGGGAGAGCAAGGCAGATAGCCCAGTAGGACCTGAGCCATCATTCACCCATCCTGAGAAGTGCCTGAGGGGACTCCCGGAGTCATCTGTGGAGGGCATTGATGTGCTAAGCCACCTGCATTTAATGAGCACCAGCTGTACACTCAGCTTGACTTAGGAGTCCTGGAGGTGGAGGAGACACAACAGCTGGGTATGATAGAGACCTGAGTCCATTATCCTGGTCCGTCTATTTAGTGGCTGTGTGTCCTTGGACAGACTATACCTCTGAGCCTTAGTTTGCTCATTTGTGAAACAGGGATGTGAATGGAACCTTCTCACAGAGTTATGATAATTAAACAGCAGAGTGGCCGTGGCAGCATTTCCTGAATGTATTAGAAATATGTGTTCTCAGGCCCACTCAGCCCTTCTGAACCTGAGGCTTTGGAGGTGGGGCCCAGCAGTGGGTATTTTGACAGCACCACCAAGAGGTTCTGATGTGCACTGCAGTTTGGGGACAGAAGCACTGTATCCAGTGCTTGGTACATAGTTGGGGCTTAACAGTTACATTTACTTTTTTTTTTAATAGTAAATCTGTTTTAATGGTATCATACTTGACACAGTATTGCAATGTTGCATTACCTGCCTTTTATTCATACATTATGTTGTGAACACCTTTCCTTGTCAATACAAATCTCCACAGATCATGCTAGCAGTTAAATGTATTCCATCTTATGAATGTCTCGTGATTTACACAACAATCCACCATGAATACAGCTACTCAGTTGTTGCTATTGTAGATGACATTGCTGTCACCTACCTTACAGCCCAATCTTTTTTTTTTATTGTGATTTGGGTGAAGATTTACAGAGCAAATTCACTTTCCATACAGCAGTTCACATACACTTTGTCTCAAAAAGTTACATTTACTTTTATTAGTAGTATTGTTATTATAAGGAGAGAAAAGGACCCCTCTCTCCACAAATGTGTGGGCTGTCAGGGATAGCAGGTAGGACTTAAACTCCTGAAACCAGGGTCCCCACCTTTAAAAGGTCACTCCAATGGCTTGTCCTCGATGATCCGGCATTTGGGTAGTAAGTTCTGGAAAGAATGGCTCAGGCTTCTGGTCAAGGAAGGGGGTGCTTAAAGTACTTGCCATGAGTTCTGATCCCAGGAAAAGCTGTCACTGTACAGCCAGAGGCTGTCCACTCAGGCTGGATCTGGGGAACCCCCTTCAGGCCCACCTTGAACCTGTACTTTTTCTCTCCCTTGTCCAGGACAGAAGCCCCCCGGGACTGGCGGGCCTCTCATTCAGAATGTTCACGCCTCCAAGCGTATTCTCTTCTCCATCGTCCATGACAAGTCAGGTAGGACGGCGCCTTTGGCAACACCCTGGGCAGAGTGGGGGTGCAGAAGGGAATGCAATGAAAATGCGTCCATTGGGTCTTTGTGAGGAAAAGGGAGGCGTGGCTCTGCTCCACGTGTGTAATAGTTATCTACTTCTGCATAACAAATTACCAAAGTACTCAGCTTCAAACAGCAAGCATTTATTTCCTCACACTTCCTGTGAGTCAGAAAGTCAAGAGTAGCTTAGCTGGGTGGTTCTGGCTCAGGATCTCTCATGAGGTTGCAGTCAAAGCGTTGTTGGGGGCTGTTGTTATCTGCAGGCTTGGCTGGGGCAGGAGGGGCTACTTTCAGGCTCCCTCTTGTGACCATTGGCGGGAGGCATCAGTTCCTCACCATGTGGGCCTCTCTGGTGCTGTTTAAGTGTCCTCACAACATGGCGGCTGGTTTCCCACAAGAGTTAATCATCTAAAAGAAAGGAGAAAGCCTTTTATGACAGAGCCTCAGGAACTGCTGGCACTCACACCACGTTCTGTACATGAGAAGTGAGAAACTTGACCCAGGCCACACTCAAATGGTGGCAAGTTAAGCTGTACCACTTGAAGAAAGGAATGTCAAACAACATGTGGACATATTTTAAACTACTGCACAGAGGGCCTGAGAGCAGGAAAATTTGACTGGAGGTGTCAATCACAGCAGAAAGGAGTGAAGCTAGATTAAAGAGTTCTAGCAGTTTTGCCTTGTGTAGGTCTCAGCCCCACCCCAGTGAGAGGATCTTTACGGAAACCCAAGTCCCCTGGGATCAGAATGGAAACCCCACTGCTCTAAACAAGGTCTAGCCCCGAGGGGCAGGGAACATGGGTATCCAAATGGAACAGCGCCTTGCCGCAGTGGGCAAGAGGCATGAGCTGGGATAGAGCATTGCTGGGTAACCTCAGGCAAGACACTCAGCCTCTCTGAGCCTCCGGTTTGCCATCTGCAAAATGGGAATGATATCTATGTTTAAAATGTCTTGAGGGATTAAGTAGGGTAACACCTAGGGTAACAGATACAAAGTACTTAGCATAGATACACACTTAACAAATTAAAGGTGGTATTTCTGTGAATTACAATGAACCAAATCATTGCTGTTGTTATTAATATGAGATTGAGACAAGAGACCTTAGTTTTATGGGAGAAACCAGCAGGACTCAGGGAACCTAAGAAGGGCCAAGGCTGCCTGAGACCCCAGATGTGTGAGGTGACAGGGTGAGGTCTGTGAGGTTAAGACTTGCCCCATTCTTCCCCGGGGAGACTGCTTTGCCCACCTCCTGCCTGTATGTAGCAGGATGGGCCCAGGATGGCAGGCTGAGCCTGCATAGTGCCCGGTGCCTGTCGGGGAGGACAGCCTTGGCCCAAGGCACAGAGTTGGCAGCATCTTAGGAGAGAGCAGACGCGGGGCCCTGGCATACTTTGTGTGCAGCACTGCTCCACAAAAAGGCTGGAGGGCTGGGATCTGAGATAGCAGTGGGTGGGAGGGCTGGGGCCATCCAGGGGCTCTAGAGGAGAAAGCCTGGGGCCCAGGCCAGTGGAGAGCGTGTGGCTGTCCTGGGCTGTGGCCCCTCAGCCAGGAGGGTCCACGAGGCAGCAGGCAGCCGGGGCTGGTCAATGGGCAGCCAGGGCTGGTCGGCAGGCAGCCGGGTCACAGGGCCCCTGCGCCAGCCCCCTCACGTGTGCCTCCTGTGTTCTGATAGAGAAGTGGGACGCCTTCATCAAGGAGACTGAGGACATCAACACGCTCCGGGAGTGTGTGCAGATTCTGTTCAATAGCAGATATGGTGAGTGGGTGGCGGCCACGGCAGGCCGGCAGCAAGTGAGCCTCTCCCTACGCGGCAGTCGCTTGTGTTCCCCAACACCGCGGCGGGAGCCATATGCTGCTCCCGTGCGCGTCAGTGCTCATGTCACCTGGCACTCCTCCTGTCTGCGGAGGGAGTGGCTGTGTCAATATTTCCCTTCCAGATCATTCTGGGGGCGGGCTGATGGCAAAGCGCCAGCCGGTGGGAGGCGGGCCCTATGGGGCAGATCCCTGCCCGGGGACCATCCAGAGACGGCCCAGAAGGCAGATTGGGGCTGGTGTCATCTGCTCACCAGTCTCCCGCCCCTCTGCCTTTCCCTGTGCTGGGCCTCAACCTGGGGGCGATTGGTACTTTTCTGGGCACACTCCTCGTTGGTTATGGAAGCTCAGCTCAGGGGTCATCTGGCCAGGCAGGCTTCCTCCCTTTCCCCCGCAATCTGTGTCCCAGCACCCAGGACTGGGCCAGTTCAGAGCAGCCATCAGGCCCTTGCCCTGGCGGCACACACAAGTGGTGGCCTGGCAGACACAAGGTTCCCCCATTAACGAGTTCTCACCCACAGTGGGGAGCTCAGCCATTGGTTTGCTTGGATGCCAGGGCCAGGCCAGATGGCCTTAGACCTGCTCCCTCCAGGTCTGGCCCCTGCTGTGCCCCTGGCCTGGCTTTCTGCCTCCTTAGAGGTTGTTGCTTCTCTGCTCGATCACTTGTAGAGCTCCATCTGGGAACCCCAGGAGCTCTGGTGGCATAGTGCCTAAGGCACT
This sequence comes from Orycteropus afer afer, assembly GCF_000298275.1. Taxonomy (NCBI): domain Eukaryota; kingdom Metazoa; phylum Chordata; class Mammalia; order Tubulidentata; family Orycteropodidae; genus Orycteropus; species Orycteropus afer. The sequence continues at coordinate 3,702,022 of NW_006921593.1, forward strand.
CGACTGCTAACCAGAAGGCTGGCGGTTCAAACCCACCAGCCACTCCTCGGAAGGAAGGTTGGGCAATCTACTTCCGTAGTAGTGATACTGCCTCGGCAACCCAGGGAGGGGTCGTATGAGTTGGGTCCGAGTTGACGGCACATAACAACAATAGCATCTGGGATCCTCACTCGCGGTCGGACACAGCGTGGCCCTTGCCTGGGAGTGGCTGTCAGTCACTGCAGAGATGGGCACAGGGACTCACAGGTCACTCGGTGACCACCAGGAGTGATGTTATTACCAAGGTGTCGTTCCCCATGCTCTGAGGAGGCCCTCTGCAGGGATGAAGGCACCTTCCAGAGGCCAGAGCTGTGGCATGGTGGGGCCAGGAGGGCAGAGAGGAGGCTCGGGACTCAGGACCTCCCTACATGTGCTGGAGGGACCAAGAGCGACCCCTGGAGTCTGCAGACACCTGCTAGTCCCGGAGTTCACCATGCCTCTCCCTCACCTCAGCCTCCTCACCGTGGGTCCCTCCTTTCCTCACTTCAGTGTCCTCACCACGGATGGATGTGAGGGCCCTCAGAAAGGAGAGGGTGCCTCAGAGGAAGACCAGGCATCCCCAGGTTGGGGAATCAGGGCTGGCTTCCCAGGGCAGGTGAGGTGCCCTTTGACAGGGGCTGATTATCCTACAAGCAAGGTAAGCACAGGCTTACTTGTGCTTACCTACTGACCTGTAGTGAACAGTTTCATGTGGGTCCTACCACATCAAAGATGTGAAAAAATGTGAAACTGTTTACTAATTAGTAAGTAAGCACATGTAACTGCTTGCTTACCTCACTTCATGGGTATTCCACCTCTGTCAGGGATTGTGAATTTAAACAGGCTTTGATTCTGTAGGAAGATGCTATGGGGTTGGGAGAGAGATGCTTGCTAACCATCCCTAGATCAGAGTTTGATGGGGTGAAAAAAATGTGAAACTGCTTACTGCAGTAAGTAAGCACAAGTCAGGCTGTGCTACCTTGCTTATTGGATAATCTGACACTGCCCTTTGATCTGGGCCAGGCTGCAGAGGCCTGGCAGGTGGGCTTGGCAGGCTGGGCTTCCTGGGTTAGGATGGGGCTGAGTGAGGCATCTGGGGTAGCTGGGGTGCCTTTGATGTGGCCGGCTGGGTTGGCAGGCTCCGCCCTTCTGCTGCTGAGTCTCTCCCCACCCCAGGGCAGGTGTGAGCCAGACAGGAGATGAGGAGAGGGCCTGGGAGGAGCCGGTGGGTTGCTTCTTGCTTCAGTGAGGAGCCTGCCCCAGCAGAGCTGGCCTCTTGCGCCCTGGCTGGTTCCCAGAATGCTATGCTCATGTCTAGCTGTCGGCACTCAGGCTCTCCAGCCTTGGATGGAGGAGGAGTTTGGGGCTTGGAGTGGGCGAGAGAAGCCCCTGCTCAGGAGAGATCCCCCTGTGAGCTATCCCTCAGCTGCGTGGGGAGGAGGGTGGTTGGTCCTCATGACATTGGGGAATCCTCGGTGGGTGTGGTGGTTATGTTTGTGTGTCTACTTGGCTGGGCCTGGTTGAGTGGCTGGGCAGCTGGTGGTACTCAGTTATCCCCCATGATGAGACTGGCAATCAACTCCATGGTGGAATCTACCACAGGCAGCTGAGTAGCTGCCTTTGGGATGTGGTCTGCTTCCTGTACGTAAGGAGAAGCCTTGAGAATGGTCTCTAGCCTATGGCACGCTTGGACCCTGTGTGTAGCCGTGTCGCTGCTCAGCAGCCTGCCATGCTCTGCCAACCTGGGGACTTACAATGGACTTGAATTCATGGCCTGCCATGTGGTTTGGTAACATCGGGACTTGTCAGCCTCAGCAGCCAGCAGCTGTCTGAGTAAAGAAACACTTCCAGCTCCAGTGGGCCGGAAGCTGGAGGCAGAGCTGGACCCCAAGGTTGAGGGGCTTTCACTCAGCCCCTAGAGCCTGGCGCTTTGAACTTGGACTTAGAGCCTCCAAATTGTAAGAATAAACTCCTGTTTGTTAAGGCCATCCCATTTGTGGTATATTCCTGTCAGAGCGGCACCAGGGAACCAGAACGGTGTGGGTGTAGCATCCTTCAGGCCTGGACCAGACGAAGGGGCCACGGACCCCGGCCTGCTCCTGGTCCTGTCCTCTCAGCCTCCGCCTCTGGATGAATGGGACCAGCAGTGGGCAGGGCATTCAGGAGGAAGAACAGAAAGGAAGAAGCCAAGCCCTCAGGAAGCCTCCGGGTCATCATCCCCTGGAGAGATGTTTCCAGCAGATGAAGGACAGAGGTTCAGGGACAGCCCCTTGCCCTCTCCCTCTCAGTGGGCGGAGGCTGGCGGCCCAGGGCTGTGCACTTGAAGATCCATAGCACTGCAGAGACCTGCCCAGCGAACCAGGTGAGCCTGCCGGAGACCGATTGACGATTCACGCAGACTCAGAACTGACGCCGCAGTGCTGGGGGCGGCGGTGACACTGCAGCGAGAAACGGTTTGACAGCTGTTGAGACTGCGAGGGTTTAATTTGACAACGAGCTAAGTGTGACTTCACAGTGGGATTTGGCTGCCAAAGACGCCAACGCGGACCCGGGCCACATCAACAGAGAAACTGTGTTTGTGATACTGAATGGAGGAGAGCCGCGGCCCCGGCCTGCCCCAGACAGAGCGTGACAGGAAGGGGTTGGGCTCAGGCCGGCACATGCAGGGGATAGGGGCAAACCGAGATGAGGCCAAAGAAGCAAAGTCAAGATGGAGGGGGCCTGAGGATCGGCAGAGACGGTGTGGGGACGCTCCTGGTCATGCTGCCTGGAGAGGTGAGAGCCGCCTCCTGAGACCATCCAGGCCTTGAGGAGGGTGGGCACCACGGACATGTCTGGTCTCACGCACCGCCTTCTGCACACAGTAGGTGCCCAAGAAGCATTCGGTGAATGGATGAATGAAAACATGCTTCTGGGCTGTCGGTGAATGGCTGTAAAATGGCAGAAGACCAGACCTAATGATCTGACCGTCCCCTGTCTGTCCGTTTGCTGTACAGTGGCGGTGAGTTGCTGTGATGCTCGGAGCTATCCCACTGCTATTTCAGTCACCAGCAGGGTCACCCATGGGGGACAGGTTCCAGCAGAGCCTCCAGACAAGAAAGAAAGGCCTGGTGCTCTGTTTCTGAAAATTAGCTGAGGAAGCTTTGTGGATCACGGGAGAGCCTGGTCTCACTTGCTCTGGCCGTCAGGAGGGATCGATCCCTGGAGGGGAACGTCGAGCTTGGTGAAGTAGGGAGTTGGCCAGGGCGAGGGCCTCTCTCAGTGAGCTGGATCGGCATAGTTGCTACAGGGATGGCCTGGAACCTGCTGGCGGCTCTGAGGATGTCGAAGGACCAGGCAGCAGTTCGTTACGTTGTATGAAAAGTCGCCATGAGTTGGAGGCAAGCTGCCAGCAGCTAACTGATTATCTGGGATAAAGAGCGAGGAACCAGTTCATGGCCCAGTGGATTGTTTCATGGCTGTTGGCAAAGCCGTCAGCTTCCAATTGCTCCATGATGGTGGGAGCTGATGAATGTAGTTCCTGTCCCTCTTCCTGGAGGACAGGGCACACCTGTGTGGCCACAGAGCTCATCCTACCAAGAGCAGCCTAGAGCCTGAGAGTTTCCTTCAGCCATTCATTCATTCAGTGAATATCGATGGAGTACCTACTATGGGCCAGGCTCTATTCTATATTCCAGGAATACAGATCTCACATTCCACATGATAAACACATGTAGGTAGTGTCATTGGAGTTGCTGTTGAGTTGGCCTCCAACGCCAGGTGACCCCATGCAGAATGGAATGAAACACTGCCTGGTCCTGCACCATGCCCGTGATTGGTTGCCGATTGAATGGTTATGATCTGTAGGGTTTTTAATTGGCTAGTTTAAGATTGCCAGGCCTTTCTTCCTGGTCTTTCATAGCGAGGAAACTGTTGAAACCTGTTTGCATCACAGCGACACGCCAGCCTCCACTCACAGACGGGTGATGGCTGCTCTTGAGGTGCATTGGCTGGGAATTGAACCCGGGTCTCCCCCTTGGAAGGCAAGGATTCTGCCACTGCACCACCACTGCCCTCTTGCATATAACGTTACCAGAAAAACCAAAGCTGTTCCCGTTGAGTCGACTCAGACTCACAGCGCCCCTGAAGGACAGAGAACTGCCCCACGGGGTTTCCAAGGCTATAAATCTTTAAGGATGCAGACTGCCTCATCTTTCTCCCACGGAGCTAGCAGTGAGTTTGAACCGTTGACTTTTTGCTGAGCATTTTAACCATCTCACTGCTGGTGCTCTTTGCCCTTACGTGTATAACTAAAGGCTAGTTGTCATTGAGTTGACTCTGACTCACAGCAACCTCCATTGGGTTTCCGATGTGGTAAATCCTGACGAAAGTCGACTGCCACATCGTCCTTCTGCTAAGTGACTGGTGGGTTTGAACCGCCAACCTTCTGGCTAACAGTCCGATGCCTTAGTCACTATGCCACCAGAGCTTCTTTATGTGTGCGGTATTGTGTAATAAATGTCTCATGGAAAGCCAGCAGGGTGAGGGGTAGGGGACAAAGGCAACACGCTTTAGGGCTGATGAGATGATATTTCGGCAGACCCCTGGAGGGAGGGAGGGGAGGGAGAGAGGGTGGTGTGTGGTATCTGGAGGAGCGTCTGAGCACGAGGAAGAACCCAAAGATGGTGTGCAGAGGCCCCGAGATGGTGCACCTGGGGAAACAGGTGAGGGTGAGGTTCAGAGGTGGAGGGAGACGAGTCCGAGAAGGTGGGGTCCAGGTCACATCCAGCCAGAAGGCGCAGGAGGCCTTTGGCTGCCCCTCTGAATAGAATGGGAGCCCACAGAGGAGTTTACAGAGAGGTGTGGAATTTGATGGTTCAGTAGCACCGCTCTGTGGCTGAGTGGTGTCGGGGAGGCTGGGCGGGAAGCTCATGACTGGGGCCCTAGGCATCCTGCCGCCTCCATGGCCCCTCAGCCTTTCTGTTGCCCTTCCAGCGGAAGCCCTGGGCCTGGACCACATGGTCCCCGTCCCCTACAGGAAGATCGCCTGTGACCCGGAGGCCGTGGAGATCGTGGGCATCCCAGACAAGATCCCCTTCAAGCGCCCCTGCACCTACGGAGTCCCCAAGCTGAAGCGGATTCTGGAGGAGCGGCATAGCATCCACTTCATCATCAAGAGGTGTGGGCCGCCGGGCGGGGAGGGCGGGTCCATGCCGCAGGGCGGGCCGGGCCCGGGGTCCATGCTGCAGGGAGGGTCAGGCCCGAGGGTCTGGACTGCAGGGAGGGCTGGAACCTGGAGGTGTGGGCCGCAGGGAGGGCTGGGCCGGGTCCATGCCATAGGGAGGGCTGGGGCCCTAGGGTCCGGGCTGGGCTTCAGGGAGGGCCAGGCCCTGGGGGTCCGGGCTGCAGGGAGGGCTGGGGCCCTGGGGTCCATGCCGCAAGGCGGGGAGGGCCTGGGGTCCATGCCACAGGGAGGGCCAGGGCCCCAGGGGTCCGGGCTGCAGGGAGAGCTGGAGTATGGGGGTGTGGGCTGCAGGGTGGGCCAGGGCCCGGGGGTCCATGCTGCAGGGAGGGCTGGAGCCTGAGGGCCTGGGCTGTAGGGCGGGCCGGGCTGGGTCCATGCCACAGGGAGGGCTACAGTCTGGGGGTCCGGGCTGCAGGGAGGGTCAGGGCCCTGGGGTCTGGGCTGCAGGGAGGGCTGGAGCCTGGGGGTCTGGGTTGCAGGGAGGGCTGGAGCCTGGGGGTCTGGGCTGCAGGGCAGGCTGGGCCCGGGGTCCATGCTACAGGGCAGGCTGGAGCCTGGGGGTCTGGGCTGCAGGGAGGGCTGGAGCCTGGGGGTCTGGGCTGCAGGGCAGGTATGGCCAGGGCCCAGGGGTCTGGGCTGCAGGTGGGCTGGGGCCTGGGGCTCTGGGCGGTGGGGCCAGCTGGGTCTGGGGCCTGGGGATCTGAGCTGTGGGGTGGACTGGGGCTGGGGCCCAGGGGTCCGCGCTGTGGGGCAGGCCAGGGCCTCGGGGTCCTGGCTGGGCAGGGGCCAGGAATCAGCTGATGGGGTGCGGATGGAATGAAAGGTTCAGTGACTTAACAGAACTCTGGCTCAGCAGCTGGGCAACTTCATCTTTGTGGACCTCATTTGAGGAGTGAATGGGGCAAAGGAGGCACAGTGGCTGGCCTGGGGGGTACCGTTAGGTGCAGTCGAGCTGGCTCCGACTCACAGTGACCCCGTGTACAGCAGAACGTAACACTGCCCAGTGCTGTGCCATCCTCACAGTCCCTGCTATTCTTGAGCCCGTTGTTGCCACCACTGTTGCTCCATCTTGTTGACAGTCTTTGCCTTTTCACTAACCCTCTACTTTACCGGCATGATACACTTCTTCAAGGTCTAGCCCCTTCTGACAACGTGACCAAAGTAGGTGAGACGAAGTCTGGCCAATCTCACTTCTGAGGAGCATTCTGGCCACACTTCTTCCAGGACAGATTTGTTCATTCTTCTGGCAGCCTATGGTATTGTCAGTATTCTTCACCAGCACCACAACTCAAAGGCATCAGCCTGTCTTTGATCTTATTCATTGTCCAGCTTTCACAGGAATATGAGGCGATTAAAAATACCATGGGTTGAGTTAGTCGCACCTTAGTCTTCAAAGTGACATCTTTGCTTCTTAACACTTTAGAGAGGTCTTTTTGCAGCAGATTGGCCCAGTGCAATATGACGTCTGATTTCTTGACTGCTGCTTGCATGGGTGTTGATTGTGGATCCAAGTAAAATTCAATCCCTGACAACTTCAATCTTTTCTCCATTTATCATGATGTTAGAAGTTCTTATTAAGGGTTGTTTTTCTGCTCGCTCAAGAAGACCTGAGCTTTGACCCTACCAGCCACCAGAGGGGCCCCTCCAAGCTTGGGAAGAGGGTGGGCACTTGCCCTGCTGGGCTGCCCTTCCAGGCTGCCAGCTTCCACTGGTGTAACATAGGTGGGTGGGAGAGGACAGAGCATCATGGCCCCAAAGCTGCAGCCCCAGGGAGCTCGCATGTTCTTACTCCTGCTCCTCCCCAGCCTGTGGCCCCAGCGCAGCTCAGGGTGGCCACCTGAGCTCACCACCAAGCACGAGTCAGCATCTCCAGGCAAAGCACAGACTTCCTGGGCTGCCTCTTCCTGAGTGGCTAGGGGTGGAGGGCTACCCTGAGGCCATGTCGCCCAGCCCCTGCCTCCAGCAGAGCACTGGCCGTGTCTCAGTCACCTGTCTCTCAAGCTCTCTGAGGGTGCTCTCCCAGAGCACACGTGTGCTGACACGCACCTGCTGGTTAGTGCCTGCAGGCTGTCGGCCGGGACTGAGGCAGGGGCTGTGTTCTGTTTGTTGCTGCATCTTCAGCACCTAGAACAGTTCCTGGTACGTGGACGATGCTGAATACACATCGTGGGGTGAATGCATGGTGTGTCTCTTGAATTTGGGCTCTTGCCTTGGGACTTCTTGTTGGCTGCCTTTTTTTTTTTTTTTAATTGTGATTTGGGTGAAAATTTACAGAGCACATTCACTTTTCATACAGCAGTTCACATACACTTTCTCTCATGACATTGACCACAATTTACCACAATGCAACAGCTCCCCTCCCGCTTCCTCCCCATAGTTACCTCTTCCCTGTGTCCATCCCTCCATGCACTCCTGCCCCCTGAGCTGTCTCCCTGTGCATAAGCAGCCCTTCTCTCTCCCATGATTGTTCTCTCCAAGGAGTGTATCTACCTCAGGTACATGTTCAACTCACATGCCTGTCTTTTGTTTGGTTGGAAGCCACAGGTGTGGGTCAATTCCAGACCTGAAAGTCAGCTAGGGGCCGTAGACTCAATGGTTCCACCAGGCTCTATCAGACCAGCAAACCTGGCCCTCCCCCCTTTTTTTTCTCCAAATGATTTTGAGTTCTGTTTTACATTGTTCTCCCTCTCTATCAAGGATCTCCTACATAGATCCCCGTCCAAGTGGTTGACAGTGATAGGTGGGCACCATCTAGTTCTTCTGGTCTCATGGTCATATAGGCTGCATATCGGATGGTATACCAGTCGCTAGGACTAATTGTTTTCATGAATTTTTGGTTTTCTTCCTTCTTCTTTGCTCTGGATGAGGAGAGACCCATCGTTGCATCTAGATGGCAGCTTGCAAGCTTTTAAGATCCCAGTCGCTAGTCTGTTGGCTGTCTTTGAGACCACTGTGACTCATGGTGACTTTTATGTTGCCGAGTCCCACGTCCTTGCCATCCCCAGATGTTCAGTCTGTTGCTGTGGCCGATCCCCCTCACCGAGGGTCTCCCTTACCCTCACTGGCCCTCTACTGCACCAAGCATGGTGTCCTCTCCAGCAATTGATCCCTCCTCATGACGTGTCCAAACCAAGCTAGTTGGACAGCGTTCTGTTGTGATCTGTAGGGTTGTCATTGGCTGATGAGTAGAAATAGGTCACCAGGCCTTTCTTCCTAGTGTGTCGTATTCAAAATCCATCCACTGTGGGTGACCCTGCTGGTGTTTGAAAAAGCAGTGACATGCTGCCAGCATCACAGGGACATGCAAAGCCCCCACAATATGACAGACAAACGGGGTGGTCCTAAGCTTCTTAGAGCTTAGGAAACAAACAGGATGATGGGAAGAGACAAATGGGGAGACACTTGCTTAGGGGGGTCAGAGGACCTCTGAGAAGGTGCTGTTTAAGCCAAATCTGGGAGATTGAGAAGGGCTGATCACACACACGGGTAGCCCAGGAGCCCAGGGGATGCCAGGAGGCTGGGGTATGGGCAGAGGCTGGAGGGTGGGATCTGAGTTTGGAGTGTTCAAGGAGTGGGGAACCCATAGATGGCAAGCACCAGAATTGGAGGGACTCATTAGGTTGGGGGTGGGGAGACCCACACAGAGGTGAGTAGAGCAGTGGTCCAGGCGAGCAGGGGTAGGAGCTAGGCCCAGTGTGTGGTGGGCAGAGGAGAGAGGGTTGTGATTGGTTTGGGCCTGGCAGGGTTGCTGGTGGATGGCCCCCTCCCAGGTTTGAGTGTGTTGAGTGGTGGCAGCAGGTCTTGGGGGTAGGATGGTGAATTCCATCTGGGACACGTTAAACTGGACATGCTCAGGAGATGGAGTTCTCTGAGGCCAAGCTGAGATGTCAGAAGCTTGGGAGAGGGATCTGGGTTAGAGATACAAATTGGCATGGACCAGGAAGGGATCTGGGGGGTGAGATAGAAGCCCACATCTGAGGTCTGGGAGAGGAGGAGGAGGGCCAGTGAGACCAGTAGACAGGGAGGACGGGGTATCTCACTGCCCCCAGGGAGAGGATCCTGAAACGTAGCTCTGACCGGTCCCTGCTCAGAGCCTTCACTGCCCCTGCCCTGGGGATAAAGGGCAGTCTGTACCCCCTGGGTGGCCTTGGTGCTGCAGCATCGGACAAACCAAGATGAGATAAACATCTACTTCCAAAATTCAGCCACTGAGAACCCCGTGGAGCACGGTTCTGCTCTGACACGCCGGGGCCACCATGACTAGACATGGTGACATAGTTGTTTGGGAAGAACTCCACCCTCCAGTAGGCAGCTGGCGGCTCCTTCCCCACATCCAGGCTGCTTGTTCCCAGCACTGTGACCGCTGCATCTGAGCCGTCCACATCTCTTCTATCCTCCGTCCTGCCATGGGGACCTTACTTGATAAATCGTTCTTGAGGCGAACTGAAATCAGTTGACTTAGGTCCAGCTGACACTTGTCTTGTGGCTGCCCAGCTCTTTTCCTCCCATTGGGTCCTCGTGAGGGGCTTGTTGTGGGCCACTGCTGAGTCCCGCCCTCACAGAATGGAATGAAACACTCCCCAGCCCTGCATCTTCTCCATGATTGGGCTGTTGTGACCCACAGAGTTGTCGTTGACTAACTTTTGGAAGTAGACTGCCAGGTCTTTCTTCCTGGTCTTAGTCGGGAAGGTCTGTTGATAACACGTTCAACATCATGGCCATGCTCCACTGATAGACAGGTGGTGGCTGGGCCCGAGGCACCTTGGCTGGGAACCAAACCCAAGATTTTACCACTGAACCACCACTGCCAGTGGAAGGCTTGGGGAGAGAGGGCACCAAGGGCCCCCCTGATCCCTTACGTACCTGACCGTTGTGTCCAGGTGATTCTGAGCCCTCTTTCCTTGATCTAGACTGTGGCCCATTTCATTCTTCATTAGCGTCTGCCATGCACTTCCTGCGGCCCTCACTGGGTTCTACTGAGAACTTCAAGCAGCATCAGGCACTATCCCCACTTGCCCCAGAGGCTACCACATGTCACAGGGGTGGTCACCCAAGTGATGAGTCGAGGGCAGGGCAAAGCAATATGCTACCAGGTGTCAAGGGCTCTGTGGCATCTGAGCAGCAAGCCCGTGGGACTTCCTGGGAGGAGGAGCTTTAATGCCAGGTGGCCTGGACTTGAGCCACTCGCTTGAAGTGTGATAACCTTGTACCACTACCAGTGAGTCAGTTCTGATTCCCAGTGACCCCACATGGGTCAGGGTAGAACTCTGCTTACAGGGTATTTTTTTTTTTTAATTGTGATTTGGGTGAAAGTTTACAGAGCAAATTCATTTTCCATACAGCGGTTCACACACACATTGTTTGATGACATTGACAGTTTACCCCAATGTAACACCTCCCCTCCTACTTCCTCCAGATAGTTACCTCTTCCCTGTGTCCATCCTTCCATGCAATCCTGCCCCCTGAACTGTCTCCCTGTGCATAAAGAGCCCTTCTTTCTCCCATGATTGTTCTCTCCAAGGAGTGTATCTTCCTCAGGTACATGTTCAGCTCTTATGCCTGTCTTTTATTTGGCTGGAAGCCATAGGTATGGGTTCAATGGGCAGCTAGGGGCCATAGTCTCAGTGGTTCCATCAGGCTCTATCAGACCACCAAACCTGGTCTCCCTTTTCTTTTTATCCCAAATGATTTTGAGCTTTGTTCCACATTGTTCTCCCTCTCTATCCAGGATCTCCTACATAGATGCCCCTCTGAGTGGTTGACAGTGGTAGCCAGGCACCATCTAGTTCTTCTGGCCTCATAGTCATGGAGGCTGCGGAACACATGGTGTACCAGTTGCGAGGACTAATTGTTTCCATGTATCTTTGTTTTTCTTCATTCTTCTTTCCTCTGGATGAGGAGAGACCCATCGTTGCATCTAGATGGCTGCTTGCAAGCTTTTAAGATCCCAGTCGCTACTCACCAAAGTAGGAGGTGGAACAATGTTTTGTGTAGTATGTTATGCCAATTGAGCTTGATGTCCCCGCTCACAGGGTTTTCAGTGGCTGAGTTTTCAGAAGTAGATCACCAGGCTTTTCTTCCAAGGTCCCTCTGGCTGGACTCGAGCCTCCAACCTTTCAGTGAACAGCACCACCAGGGGCACTAACCTTGTACAAGCAGATTTTCTTCTGAATTTCAGTTTCCTTGTCTATATAAATGGGGACAGTGATGCCCACTTCCCAAGGAGCTCTGGTGGTGCAGTGGTTAAAGCACTCAGCTGCCAACTGAAAGGTCGGCGGCCATGAGAGAAAGATGAGGCAGGGTGCTTCTGTAAAAATTTACAGCCTCGGAAACACTACGGGGCAGTTCTACTCTGTCCTAAAGGGCCGCTGTGAGTCGGAATCAACTCGATGGCAGTGGGTTTGGGTTTTGGGATACCCACTTCCCAGGTTTTTTCCAAAATAAAATGAGCATGTGGACATAATACTTGGTGTGTAATAGGTGGTCAGTCACTGTGAGTTCTTTTCCTTGACCTCTTCCCTCAGGTCTAAAGGAGTAGTCGGAAGCATCAGCTCTGACAGCCTGGGTTTGAGCCCTGGCCCTACCAGTCCCAGCTGTGTGACCTTGGGCAAGTTACCTGTGAAATGGGGCTAATAGTGGTTGTTGTGAGGCATGGCTGTAGTGTTGGTTGGAGACCAGATGACTCTATCGTGGTAGAACAGTGACAGAGCCATTCAGAGCCCTCAGTATGTTTTCACCACGACACACCCCAGCATCATCAGTTAAGCCTTTCCATCATCCTAGCAGACGGGAATCTCGTACCCTTTGTGTGTTAGGAGAAAAGAAGGCCTAGAGACAGGCAAGAGGTGGCCTCTCTGCCCTGGCCCACATGTCCCTAGGGTGCAAGGTGCAGGGTAGGGGGAGTGCAGGGGTGCTTTCCTACTGGGGAGAGGCCCCTCCACAGTCAGTGTAGGTCTAATTATTCCGTGGTGGCACTCCCTGACCCCTGACCCCAACTCATGCTGACCTCTGGCCTCTCAATCTTCAGAACACAACTCAGACCATGAGGATCTGAGGGACACACATTTTGGTTCAAACTAAGGAAGAACTTGAGAGGACAAAGTAGCTGGAGGGAATTCTAGGACTCTGAGTAGGTTGTCAATGGCAGCAACCCTTTACCAGTGCCCCACCTCTTGACATTGCTCAGTCTGTGTGGCTGACAAGGGTGCTGTCACATCTTGAGGCCACATCAGACCTGCCCGTCATCTCCCCCCATCTGCACCTCCGCTCAGGAGGCGGTGGAAGCCCCCATGCTGTCTCTGCCCGCCCCTCCCTGTGCTCCCCAAGAAATAAATAATCCCATAAATATCAAAGCAGCCTCCGTGCTGGCTGGCAGGCGCTCCACCTCAGGGTGGGGCTACGGAAACAGTCTTAGAAAGGAAGCCGGTTTTTCCCAGAATTTCTCCCTGCGGCGTCTCGGCCTTGTGGGACCCAGACATTTTAAGCCTAGGGCAACAGGGGAACTGGGGGCTGCACCTGGGGCCCCTCGAGAAGGAGAAGTCTCTTAGATCAGGAACAGTAGTCACAGGGCCCCATGGCCCGGGCTCCACCACCCACACTGGATTTCTCCGCCTGTTTGAATTTTTTGTGGGGCAGTTCCCTGCGGGCCTCATCAGGCCTCACGATATGTGGACCCAGACACCCCTTCATTTGCCTGATCTTGCCTTTGGTGCCCAAGTTTACTGACCAAGGCCCTGTCCCTCCAGCAGGCTGTGCTTGCAGCCACCCCAGTCCACCTGCCCAAGCCTCCCCAGCCCACCGGGGTGGACAGGAAGGTGACCCCTGCTCGCCCACTGACCTTTGTTCCAGTCTTGTTTCCTTGGTTCACGTGTCCACATGTTTTACTTGAAAGACTCAGACTCCTACAAAAGCCTCTGGGCTCCAGCCTCCCTTCCCCTTGTGGGCTCCCTGTGGCCCACACGGGGTCAAGAGCGAGCATCTGAGCACCACGTGCAGGGCTGACCTCCTCCCAGTGAGGCCTCCAGCCTCAATTCAGGTGGAGGAGCTGTTGGTACCACAGTTGCCTACTTGCCCCCACCCCTGCACCTTCCCGTCATCTGCCTCAAGATCTTGATTTCACCTTACCCTGTCCGCCCCGACAAAGGCTTTCCTGGTCCCCTCCCCCAGGGGACCCCTTTGGCTTCAAAACACACCCTCCTCCCTGGTCAGCCGTGGGGCTGTGATCTCTTGGTAGGTCTGGCTTGTGCAGCCACAGGACTGCTGGGGGGCAGGGCTGATGCCCGGCTTGTCACTGAGCGAGACACGAGATGTTGGGTAGGAGCCTAGGAGCATGAATGGGTCATTGGCAACAGGCCCTGTGGGGACCAGGGAGAGAGCTGGGCTGGGGGAAGGCATCATGGTGACAGGTTGGGCCCCAGGACTTCCCAGGTGCTGCCCACAGCCCTCCCTGGCCTCGGAGAAGCATTTTGGGATCTCCCGCTCCTCTGCACTGGGCCCTCTCTTGCCCCCATGCGTGGCTGGTGAGGGTGCCCAGCTCTGCGTGTGGGACCCGAGTGACTCACTGAGGAGACCTGGAGGCTGTGTCCCAAGCCTGTGGGCCCTGGGCCTACACACTCTCATGCCTATCTCTCCTCTCTTCTCAGGATGTTCGATGAACGAATTTTCACAGGTATGTGCAGGTCCTATTTAGTCAGTTCTAATGTTCCCAGATTGGTGAGAGTCCTGACCTGTCATCTCACTGCACCTTGTTCTCGGGGCCCTCCCCTGGGCCAGGGTACCCAGGTGTGTGTGCTGGGAGGCTCCTCAGCCGAGCCCCTCCTGTTCCCCCAAGTCTCTCCCCTGTGTTCTTCCCCCTCCAGCTGAACCCACCCCAGCCCCTCCCACCTCCGCACTGGGCTGGGGAGGTGGACAGTGACTGCTGGGGGAGGTCCTTGCAGCTCAGTGCCGTGGACAGGGAATGGCACAGCTAACGCTGGCTGCAACTGGCCTGAGCAGGGACTCGTGTATGTTGTTGTTAGCTTGTTCCCATTGCTGTAATGTCATCTGTGGTCCTATGAAAAAGGTCCCGTCCTCGTCGCCGTTTGCAGATGCAGGAACTAAAGTCCCGCTAGTTGGAGGGGAGTGGGGACTGTGGACCCAAGCTGTCAGGCCACCCTGCACTATCCTGTGGGCAGCACCTCTTGAGAGGAGAGGTGAGCTATGCCCGAGGCAGCAGAGGGGGCACAGATCTTGGGGCCTCCCCGGACCTGGGTCCCAGTTCTGCTTCCGCCCCAACCAGCTTTGTGACCTGGAATGATGAGGTCCCATGGACCTCAGTTTCCTCGTCTGTGAAATGGAGGTGATACAGCACTTGGCTTCTGGGCTCCTGGGATGTTGAAATGTGAGGATGGTGCCCTAGTGCAGCCATTTCTGGTGGTGTCTTCCTCCCTTCTGTCTTCCTCCTCCCGCACCCCCAGCCTGCCTGGCACTAGAGCCATTGTTCCTTCTCCCAGGGAAGGCATTTCTTCCCAGGGCTTGGTTCTGGCTGTTGGTGGCTGGACAGAGAGCCCACAAGAAGGAATGCCGAGACCAGACCACAACTCAAGGGACTTCCCAGGAGTGTCACACAGAACCCCCTGCAGGCCATGGGAACAGAGAGCCTGCGTCCTGACCCCCCTCCCCGTTTCCCCACCAGGGAACAAGTTTACCAAAGACCCTACGAAGCTGGAGCCTGCCAGCTCCCCCGAGGACACCTCTGCAGAGGCCTCCCGAACTGCTGTCCTTGACCTGGCCACGACCGCTCGGTAAGGCCCCACCTGCTGCCCAGGGGAGGAGGCAAGGAAGGCCTTGGGCTGGCCAGGGACACCCCACAGTCTGCACACGCAGGTCACCACACACAGGCTGCCAACCCCTGCTGGTGTGGGGAGCCCCAGGGAGAAGCCAAAAAAGGGAAAAGAAGCAGAGAGAGGTTCTACCTTTCTTCCACCAAGAGGATGCTTGTCCTCTCCAGGAGCTAGCTGGATGCTGCCGCCTCTTGGAGGCCTTCCCTGATCTCACCCTAGGTCAGGTGCCTGCCTGAGTGCCTGAGGGGCCCTGCCCTCAGCACATGGCCTGGTCCCTGTCCACTAGTGCCCTACCCCTCTAGACTATGAGCCATTGGGGGTCAGGGATGAGCCATTTCCCCTGGAGTCCCCAGGTCCGGCCCAAGGCCCCCTGCAGTGTTCTGTGGGACCAGTATCAGCTGCTGTTGTGTTGATACTGACATAGTGGTCCACGGACGTCAGGGCAGAACTGTGCTCCGTAGGGTTTTCAGTGGCTGGTTTTTCAGACGAAATCACCAGGTCTTTTTTCCTAGGTCCTGCTAGGTAGGCTCAAACTGCCACCGTTCTGGTTAGCAGCTGAGCACACTAATTGTTTATACCATCCAGGGGCACCATGAGATGGGGAGGCAATTAACCAGCTCAGCCCGACACAGGGTGCTACCCAGACTCACGCCCCAGCCTCTCTTCTCAGCTGTCCCGGCCCCCTTCCAGGCTGGCGGCCCCTCCAGCTCTGTCTCTCCAGCAAGCATTGATCATCCTTATGCTAAGTGCCCAAGCTAGCCAGACCCAGGCCACCCCCAGGATCCCCCAGCTGGTCAGAAAGGTGGACACCCAGGCAGCTCACCTTGGCCAGGGGGCAGGAGCTTGGCCCCACAGCGGAGCACTGTGAATCTCACTCAGGGCTAATCACCATCCTGTGGGCCCTGAGGAGTAGGGTGATACAGCCATGTGTGGGTGCTGGCCAGGGACCCTGGCTGTCTGGACAGGCAGAGCAGAGACAGGGTAGCTGTAACCAAGCTGATGCTATGTCCTTTCTCCAGGTCAGACAAGGGCAGCATCTCTGAGGACTGTGGGCCAGGTGAGAAGGGACGAGCCCCCTGGGTGTTGTGGGACGGGAGCCTGGGGAGCAGACCAGGTCAGAGCCTGGTGTACCCATGAGTCTGTCCTGCGTGCCCCACCCGTAGCCTCACATCAGCAAGGTGCAAAGCCTGCTGGGAGTTCCTCAGTGGGCATAGAGGGGCAGATGGGACTGAAGTGGAAGTCGGGAGGCCTGGGTTCTGGCTCCACCAATGCTTCCTAGCGTGCTTGTGGGTGAGCAGGTTCCTCCCTGCGGGCCTCAGCAGGCAGGTCTGTAAAACAGTGAGACCAGGACTGGCCTGACTGCCTCCTGAGGGCCTACCTGACCCTCCCTCCCTGGCTTGGGCAGCAGCTTCGAGGCTGACTCGGCTCTTGCTAGAAGCTCACTAACCAGTCACAGACATGAGAATGTTCTGAAGTTAACCCGCCCACCAAGAGACTGGTTCCTGCCTTGACCATGACATGCATCTCCTCCATGCAGGAACCTCCGGGGAGCTTGGTGGGCTGAGGCCCATCAAAATCGAGCCAGAGGATCTGGACATAATTCAGGTGACCATCCCAGGTGAGGGCCAAAGCCTGCAGGGCAGACCCCGTGGAACCACCCGGACCCTCCAGGCCTGTCCCGCCCTGCTCTGTCTCCTCCAAGCCTGCCCCAGCCAAGAAGCAGTCTTCAGGTTGTTTCTGTAGCGTGCTTCTGGAAGGAATGGGGAACAAACATGCTTTTTCCAGCCACACAGATGGGCCCTCTGGCTTGGGAATCTTTGTTGTCAGGTCTGGCCTTCCTAAAGCAGGCTTCCCCTCATGACACCACCCCTAACCTTCACCTCTCTGACCTGCTACCCTGGGATTGGAGGAGCAGAGTGGAGAAGGGAAGGGCATCGGAGTAGAGGATCTGGGCTTAACTCTAGAATCTGAGCCCTCTGAGCCTCAGTTTCCACGTCTGTAAAGGATGGGTGTACTTGGCCACTGGGGCTCAGCCGTGGGGGTAACCAGAGGGACCTCGCAGGGCTCTCGGCCCCACTGGCTTGTGCCTGGTCTTCAGAGCAGCTAGTCCTGCCCTCCAGACCTCCAGATCATAGCTTCCTCGAAAGGGTCCCAGTAGGTGGGCTTGGTGGATGGGGTGGGGTGGTCCCCAGGGGACCATGACGGGCAGAGGATGTCCTCGTCATTGGGAGTTTTGTCTGCAGACCCTTCGCCAACTTCAGAGGAAATGACAGACTCGATACCCGGGCACCTGCCTTCGGAGGATTCCGGTTATGGGATGGAGATAATGCCTGGTAAGAAAGGGACCCACCCCTGGGGAACTGCAGGGCAGGCAGGGAGAGCTGAATCAGGAAGGGCTTTTCCTGGTTTCCACTGGCACAGTGGTCAAGGCATTAGGCTGCTAACTAAGAGGTCAGTGGTTTGAACCCACCAGCTACTCCTTGAAGAAAGATAAGGCAGTCTTTTTCATGAAGATGGACAGCCTTGGAAACCCTATGGGGCAGTTCTGCTCTGTCCTGCAGGGTGGCTGTGAGTCAGAATCAACTCAGTGGTGGTGGGTTTGGTTTGGGCTTTGCTTCTGTAAAGATTGATAGCCTTGGAAACCCTGTGGGGCAGTTCTCCTCTGTCCTCTAGGGGCGCTGGGGTCAGAATCCACTCCATGGCAGTGGGTGTGGTTTGGGCTTTGCTTCTGTGAAGATTGACAGGCTTGGAGACCCTGTGGGGCAGTTCCACTCTGTCCTCTAGGGGCGCTGTGAGTCAGAATCAACTCAAAGTCAGTGGGGTTTGTTACAAACCCACTATGTGTCTGAGTCCCCTGCCCAGCTGTGTTCATTTCAGAAATGTTCAAGTAGGACTTACCTTACAGCAGGTCTCTTTATGGCATCTTTCCCAACAGCCTCCTATTTGGATTAATTTGCTTATTTATTCAATAAAGAGTTATTGAACACCTACTATGTACTGGGCTTGGTGCAGAGTGCTGGGGACGGAGCAGTGAACCAAACAGAAGCACCTGTCCTGGTAGGGCTGACCTTCCAGGGAGGAGGACGGACTATCAGCAAGTCAGTAAGCACAGTAGGCAGGCCATCAGGCGGCAGTGAGTGCCAAGGAGGAGCCCAGAGCAGGAAGAGGAAGGAAGTGTTGGCGAGGAGGTGAGGGCTGGGGATGAGAGGACATGAGTGGTTGGAGAGGACCTCACTGAGAAGGTAGCGTTTGAGCAGAGACCTGAAGGAAGTGCAGGAGGGAACCCCTCTAAATAAATAAATGGAAATGAATGGTGCAGGGAGATGGCGCAGACAGTATACAGGGAGAGAGCAGGTGTGGAAGGGCTGTGGAGTGTTCCTCTAGACTGTGAAGTGTGAGGACAGTATTTGACAAGGATGGCGATCTGGGCATTCATGGTTTAAATGCAGAAGAAACCTGTGCACCCACCACACAATGGCGGTCACTCTGAGGAAGGGAAATAACATGGGAAAGATGCAAAGGAGATTGATACTATGGTAGTTAAGGTTATGTGTCCACTTGGCTGGGCTTTGTTTTGAGTGGCTGGGCAGCTGGGTGTAGTTGTTCCCCATGGCGAGATTGGTGATTGACTGCATGTTGCAATCTGCCGTGAGCAGCTGAGTAGCTGCCTTAGGGATGTGGTCAGCTTCCAGTATGCAAGGAGCAGCTTTGAGAAAGGTCTCTAGCTTTTTGGCATGCTTGGATCCCGCATGCAGCAGCCTGCCACGTTGCCTCCTGATCTTGGGACTGTTAATGGACTTGAACTAGTGGCCTGCAGTGTTACTTCATAATCTTGGAACTGTGCCTTTTTACTTGTCGACCTTGGCTTTGTCAGTCTCTGCAGCCAGGAGCTGTCTGAGTGAAGAGAGGCCTCCAGGTCCCGTGGGCCGGGAGCAGCAGGCAGAGCCCAAGATCAAGGGTCATTCGCTCAGCCCCTGGAGCTGGCACTTTGAACTCAGACTTGTAGCCTCCTAAACTGTAAGAGAACAAATCCCTGTTTGTTACAGCCATCCACTTGTATTTCTGTTTTAGCAGCACTGGAGAACCAAGACACGTACTTTGTGGTTTATTTGTTTCATTAAAAAAAATCAGGCACGCCCTCTAGTTAGTGTTCTGCCCTGTCTCCAACCTGGTAACCTTCAAAGAATGG
This sequence comes from Orycteropus afer afer, assembly GCF_000298275.1. Taxonomy (NCBI): domain Eukaryota; kingdom Metazoa; phylum Chordata; class Mammalia; order Tubulidentata; family Orycteropodidae; genus Orycteropus; species Orycteropus afer. Next base: position 3,721,274 of record NW_006921593.1, read on the forward strand.
TTCTTTCTGTGCGTAATCCTGTTCTTGACTTTGGACAATAGTGGTCTCATACAATGTCCTTTGTCATGGAGTCATTTCCCTCAGCATAACATCCTCCAGGTTCATCTGTGTTGTAAGGTGTTTCATAGATTGATTGTTACTCTTTAACCTTGTGTCATAGTCCATCGTGTGTATGTGTCGTGATTTGTTTGTCTCTTCATCTGTCGATGGGCACTTAGGCTGTTTTCATCTTTTTGCTGTTGTAAACAGTGCTGTGATGAGCATGGGTTTTGGTCACCCTTTAGCCTGGACCTGAACTCACCTTGATGGCTTAACTTGCAGCCAAACAGTAGACAGGCCTAGAATGTGAGTTGATAGCACCAGAGAGATCGCAACCATACAGATCAAAAGGGCAGCATCTGCCTGGGGATCAAGCTCAGAAGTCAGTATGGGATGGGAAGGAAGGAGGAAGAGAAACAGTAAACACGGGGAGGAGGTGGTAAGAGTGCTCTTACACAGTGGGGGTTGCAGTCAACATCATCATGAAACAAAATGTGTGTGGATTGTTGAAAACACATTGACTCTGTCAACTTTCACCCAAATCACAGTAAAAAGTTAAAAAAAATTCAGGTGTAAACATGACAAAATGCTAATATTTACCCATTCCTGACGGTGGATACGTGGGTGTTTGTTATAATAATCCCTGCACTTCTCTGTGATCATTAATTGTTTTCCCTACAAAATAAAATAAATGACTGGAAAAATAAATAACAAGGTTACCTACAGGCCTAGGAGGCCTCCCTGGGTGGTGTGGACCATTAACACACTCAGCGGCTAACCAAAAGGTTGGAGGTTCGGGTCCACGCCAAGGCCTGGCAACCTACTTCTGACGGATCAGCCATTGGAAACTCTGTGGAGCGGCTGTACTCTTGACATGCGTGGGACCGCCGTGAGTCAGACTCACCTCCATGCAAGTGCAGGCCCAGGCAGGTGGTGCGTGCTGACTAATGACTGCGTGAAGCGGACCATCTCTGCTCGTCCTTTGCCTCCATCCCCTCCATCAGGGAGTGTGGTCGGGAACGAGAAGGAGTGAGGGGGACGCAGGACTCCCAGTTCAGAAAAGACATACAAAGGGTCAATGAGCTGCTTGGATAAGTTATGCTCTCAGGTTCTGATGGAGTTGAACCCCACGGCAGATGATACCTAAGAACTACTGTCCACAGTACTTGAAAGTCATGTTGTTGTTAGGTGCCATCGAGTCGTGTCCAGCTCATAGTGACCCTCTGCACAGCAGAATGAAACACCGCCCGATCCCGCCCCAGCTCCATGATTCTTGCTATACTTAAGCCCATCACCGCTGCCACCGTGTCAATCCATCTCATTGAGGGCCTTCCCCTCTTTCGTCAACCCTCCACCTTACCAAACGTGACATCCTTCTCCAGGGAATGGTCCCTCTGACAACATGACCAAAGTAGGTGAGACGAAGTCTGGCCATTCTCGCCTCCAAGGAGCATTCCTGCTGCACTTCCTCCAGGACAGACCTGTTAGTTCTTTTTGCAGTCCACGGAACTTTCAGCATTCTTCGCCAGCACCACGGCTCAAAAGCATCAATTCTTCATTCTTCCTTATTCATTGTCCAGCTCTCACATGCATATGAGGCGATTGAAAATACCATGGCTTGTGTCAAGGCTCACCTTAGTCCTCCAGGAGACATCTTTGCTCTTCAGCACTTAAAAGAAGTCCTTTGCAGCCATTTTGCCCAGTGCTGTATGTCGTCTGATGTCCTGACTGCTGCTTCCATTAGTGTCGATTGTAGGACCAAGCAATGTGAAGTCTTTGACAGTTTCAATCTTTTCTTCATTTATCATGATGCTTTTATCATGTCCAGTTGTAAGGATTTTTGTTTTCTTTATATTGAGATGTAATCCATACTGCACACTGTGTTCTTTAATCTTCATCAGTAAATACTTCAAGTCATCCTCACTTTCAGCAAGCAAAGTTGTGTCATCAGCGTATTGTAGGTCGTTAATGATTCTTCCTCCAATCCTGATGCCACGTTCTTCTTCATATAGTCCAGCTTCTCAGATTAGTTGCTCAGCATACAGATTGAATAAGTATGGTGAGAGGATACAACCCTGACACACTCTCTTGATTTTAAACCATACAGTGTTCCCTTTTTCTGTTCGAACGACAGCCTCCTGGTCTATGTACAGGTTCCTCATTAGTACAATTAAGTGTTCTGGAATGCCCGTTCTTCTCAATGCTATCCACAATTTGTTATGATCCACACAATCAAATGCTTTTGCATAGTCAATAAAACACAAGTAAACATCTTTCTGGTATTCTTTGCTTTGAGCCAAGATCCATGTGACATCAGCAATGATATTCCTTGTTCTATGTCCTCTTCTGAATCCAGCTTGCGTTGCTGGAAGTTTTCTGTCAATATATTGGTACAACCATTTTTTAATTATCTTCAGTAAGATTTTACTTGCATGCGATATTAATGATATTGTTCAATAATTTCCACATTTTGTGGAGTCACCTTTCTTTGGAATTGGTACAAATACGGATCTCTTCCGGTCAGTTTTCCAGGTAGCTGACTTCCAAATCTCTTGGCATAACCGAATGAGTGCCTCCAGAGGGGCATCTGTTTGTTGAAACATCTCAGTGGGTTATGAAATACCATGGCTTGTGTCAAGCTCACCTTAGTCCTCAAGGAGACATCTTTGCTCTTCAGCACTTAAAAGAGGTCCTTTGCAGCCATTTTGCCCAGTACTATACGTCATCTGATGTCCTGACTGCTGCTTCCATTAGTGTTGATTGTAGAACCAAACAATGTGAAGTCTTTGTCAATTCCCGGAGCCTTGTTCTTTGCCAATTCTTTCAATGCAGCTTCTACTTCTTCCTTCAATACCATTAGTTCTTGAATATATGCCACCTCCTGAAATGGATGAAGATCAACCAGTTCTTTTTTGTATAGTGACTCTGTGTATTCCTTCCATCTTCTCCTTCTTTTTTTTTTTTTAAAATTGTGATTTGGGTGAAGATTTACAGAGCAAATTCACTTTCCATACAGCAGTTGATATATACTTT
>NW_006921593.1:3724631-3734910 GCF_000298275.1 Orycteropus afer afer
TTTTGTTTGGCTGGAAACCACAGGTGTGGGTTCAATTCCAGACCTGAAGGGCAGTTAGGGGCCATAGTCTCAGTGGTTCCACCAGGCTCTATCGGACCAGCAAATTTGGTCCCCCCCCCCTTTTTTTTTTCCTCCAAATGATTTTGACTTTTGTTCCACATTGTTCTCCCTCTCTATCAAGGATCTCCTACATAGATCCCCTTCCAAGTCTTCCATCTTCTTTTGATGCTTCCTGCATCATTCAATATTTTGCCCATAGAATCTTTCAGTATTGCAACTCAAGCCTTAAATTTTTTCCTCAGTTCTCGCAGCTTGAGAAATGCTAAGCATGTTCTTCCCTTTTGGTTTTCTAACTCCAGGTCTTTGCACATTTCATTACAGTAATTGGCTTTATCTGCTCAAGCTGCTCTTTGAAATCTTCTGTTCAGCTCTTTTATCTTGTCATTTCTTCCATTTGCTTTAGCTACTCTCCATTTAAGGTCAAGTTTCAGAGTCTCTTCTGACATCCATTTTTGTCTTTCTTCTTTTCTTGTCTTTTTAATGACCTCTTACTTTCTTCATGGATGATGCTTTTGATGTCATCCCACAATTCTTCTGTTTTTCGATCATTGGTGTTCAGTGCATCAAATCTGTTCTTTAGATGTTCTCTAAATTCAAGAGGGATATATTCAAGGTCATATTTTGGCTTTCACGAGCTTGTTTTAATTGTCTTCAACTTTAAGTTGAACTTTCATACGAGCAGTTGATGGTCTATTCCACAATCAGCTCCTGGCCTTTTTTGGCTGAAGATACTGAGCTTTTCCATCCCTTCTTGCCACAGATGTAGTCAGTCTGATTCCTGTGTACTCCATCTGGTGAAGTCCATGTGTACAGCCGCCATTTGTGTTGTTGTAAAAAGGTATTTGCAAGGTATGAGCTGTTGGTGTTGCAGAATGTTATCATGCAATCTCCAGTGTTATTTCTGTCACCAAGGCCAAATTTTCCAACTACTGGTGATTCTTCTTTGTTTCCAACTTTTGCATTCCAATCACCAGTGATAATCAACACATTTTGATTCCACATTCAGTCAATTTCAGGCTGCAGAAGTTAATAAAAAACCTTCAATTTCCTCAAATTTGGCTTTGATGGTTGGTGTGTAAATTTGATTAATAGTAGTATTAACGGGTCTTCCTTGTAGACATGGATATTATTCTGTCACTGACAGCATTGTGTTTCAGGACAGATCTTGAAACATCCTTTGTGATGATGAATGCCATGCCATTCCTCTTCAAATTCTCATTCCCAGCATAATAGATCATATGCTTGTCTGATTCAAAATGGCCAAAACCAGTCAATTTCAGCTCACTAATACCTAGGATATCAATCTTTATGGGTTCCATTTTATTTTTGACAACTCCCAGTTTTCTTAGATTCATACTTCGTACATTCCATGTTCTGTTTATTAATGGATGTTTGCAACTGTTTCTCCTCAATTTGAGTCGTGTCACGTCAGCACACGGATGTCCTGAAAGACTGACTTTATCCATATCATTAAGGTTGATTCTACTCTGATGAGGCAGCTCTTTCCCAGTCCTATTTTGAGTGCCTTCTGACTAAGGGGCTGGTCTTCCTGCACTGTGTTGGGCAGTATTTCTAAGCTATTTATAAAGTTGCCCAGTAATGTATCAGATAGTGGTTCTCTCCTATTCATAGGTTTTCCCTGGCCAATTTTTTGAGAAGTGAATGGCCTCTTCCTTCTTCCTAGTCTGTCTTAGTCTGTAAGCTGCATTGAAACCTGTGTACCATGTGCAATCCTTCTGGCTTTTGAAACACCGGTGGCACAGCCTCAAGCCTCACAGCAACGTTCAAACCCCACAGAATGACAAACTGACAGACAAGTTTGTCTCCCTTAGCTAATGGAAACTTCTGCGCCCTCCCCTTACCTAATTCCTACCTAGATCCTGCCACTTTGTGGTCCCCAGCCACTCCCTCCTTTTCCTGGCTCTGGGGCTGGGGCCTTGCCTGCCTCCCGCCCCTTACCTGGATCCTGCCACTCCTGAAAGTCATGTGGCTGATAAATGCTCCCACAACAGAAAACAGCAAGAAATGGGGGTTCCCACAAATTACCAACTGGTAGAATGTCTGTCAGCCCCAGATGGAGTTCTAGAACAGACTCATGTATCGATGATTGTGAGCATTTACAGGGGACCCAGACCCAAACCAGACCAGTTCCCCTTGAGTCAGTTCCTACTCATGACACTCCCTATGCTTCAGAGTGGAACTGTGCTCTCTAAGGTTTTTGTTTTTACTTTTATTGTGCTGAAAACATACACAGGACATTCGCCAACGTAACAACTTCCCCATTACAGCTCAGGGACATGGATGACATTTTTCATGTTGTGCCACCAACATTGCTATCCTTTTCCAAACTATTCCACCACCATCAGCATCAACTCAGTGCCCGGCAAACAAAAGCTTCCCCTTTCCCCCTTCCTCCTATCATTGCTTAACCACTAATAATCTTTGGTATATTTTTATATATAATTTTTCAACCTATCTAGAAATTCCATCCCCCTCCCCAGTCCTTGGTAACCAATAAAGAAAGTTTCCTTTCATATATAAATGTTTCCTTGACGTTTTCCAATAGTGAATTAATAAATTATTTGCCCTTCTGTGACTGACTTATTTCACTCAGCATAATGTCCTCCAAGTTCATCCATGTTATGCGGTGTTTTGCCAGTTCTTTAGTGTTGCATAGTATTCCATTGTGTGTATGTACCACAATTTGTTTATCCGTTCCTTGGTTGATGGGCACGTAGGTTATTTCCATCTCTTTGCTGTTGTGACCAGTGCTGCAGTGAACATGGGCGTGCATGTATCTGTTCTTGTTCTGGCTCTCACTTCTTTAGGATATATTCCTAATAATGAGATTGTTGGATCAAATGGTATTTCTGTTTCCAACTTTTTAAGGAATCGTCATACTACTTTCCACAGTGGTTATATCATTTTAAAGTCACACCAGCAGTATATGAGAGTCCCGATCTCTCCACATCCTTGCCAGCATGTGTTATTTTCTGTCTTGTTGAACTTTGCTGTTAATGCTGGGGTGAGATGGTATCTGACTGTTACTTTGATTTCCATCTCTCTAATGGCTAATGACATCAACATTTCTTCATGTGTTTGTTGGCTGCCTGAGTATCTTCTTTGGTGAAGTGTCTCGTCATGTCTTTTGCCTGTTTTTTAATTGGATTGTCTTTTTGATGTTAAGGTGTTGGAGTTTTCTATAAACTTTAGAGATAAGTCCTTTGTCTGATTACGTCATTACTGAACACATTTTCCCATTCTGTAGGTTCTCTTTGTACTCTTTGGGGAGACGTCTTTTGATGCACATAAGAATTTAATTTTTAGAAGGTCTAATCATCTAGTTCATCTTCTGCTGTTTGGGCATTTTTCATTATGCTTGATAGTCTATTTATGGCATAAATTATTGTTGTTGTTGTCATGTGCTGTCGAGTTGGACCCGACTCATAGTGACCCCTCCTTGGGTTTCTGAGGCGGTATCAATACAGAAGTAGATTGCCCAGCCTTCCTTCTGAGGAGTGGCTGGTGGGTTTGAACCACCACCCTTCTAGTTAGCAGTCAAATGCCTTAGGCACTATGCTACCAGGAATGATCCTACTCATAGGGAGTGGGAGCTCCTATGCCATAAAATAAGGGCCAATTTAAATTGGCCCTTATTTTTTTCCATGAGGAACTTTATAGTTTTAGGTTTCACATTTAAGTCTCTGATACATCTGGAGTTAGTTTTTGTGTATGGTGTGAGGTATGGATCTTGTTTCATTTTTCTGCAAATAGATATCCAGTTTTGCCAGCACCATTTGTTAAAAAGATTATCTTTTCCCCATTTAATGGATTTTGGCCCTTTGTCAAAGATCAACTGACCATAGGTGGATGGATCTATTTCTGGGTTCTAAATTCTATTCCATTGGTCTATGTGTTTGTCATTGTACCAGTTCCATGCTGTTTTGACTACTGTGGCTCTATAGGTTTTGAGATCTGGGTGTGTGAGACCTCCTACTTTGTTCTTCTTCAGTAGTGCTTTGCTTATCTGAGGTCTGTTTCCTTTCCATATAAAATTAGTAACTGGTTTTTCTCCGTAGGGTTTTCAGTAGCTAATTTTTTGGGAAATAGAACACTAGGCTGTTCTTCCCAAGTGCCTCTGGGTAGATTGAAACCACCAACCTTCTGGTTAATAGCCAAGCACTTAACCATTTGTGACACCCAGGGACTCCTAGAAGGAACCCAGTACAGGGCTATTGGTTAGGAATGATCCTACTCATAGGGAGCATTATCTCGGGCTAACCCTGGGCCAGCATGTCATAGGGGGTGCCAGGGGACCCCTCCTCTACCTGGAGAGGAGTCCAGGGGTGCCTTGTAGAGCTCGGTCCTTTCTTTCTGACACTACATTGTTACTCAGCTTGCAGATGCCTCGGGAAGGAATGGGCAGCTCACCCAAGAATAAAGTTCCCTTGTATCTGGGCTCAAATTTAAAAGGAGAGGTCCTGTGTCATAGGTTTCATTTTCAGGGAGCGTGTGGGGTGGGATACACCATGGAGGATGTTTATTAGGGGCTATCCTTGGGATCTGGTAGCATAGTGCCTAAGGCACTTGACTGCTCACCAGAAGGCTGGCGGTTCAAACCCACCAGCCACTCCTTGGAAGGAAGGTTGGGCAGTCCTACTTCCGTAGTGATACTGCCTCGGAAACCCAAGGAGGGGTCGCTATGAGTTGGGGCCGACTTGACGGCCAACAACAACAACAACAACATCCTTGGGATCAACACCTGTGTGAGCAAGGGGAGTATGCGTGAGCAGAGGGTGGAGAGGAGCCACGAGACGGATCCCAGAACAGCCTCAGCCAGCCCCATGGGGAGTGCAGAGCTTGGACAGCCCTTAGAGATGTTGCGAGTTGACCTGAGGTGGGCCAGCCTTTACACCCCCACTTCATAGGATGTGCACTGCCTCAGCAGAGTGTGACCTTGACTGAGGCAGTTCTCTGCAACAGAGAGGTGCCCACTAGAGGCATCTGTGCTAACCACACTTCCAGCCACTGGGGCAACAAGGTCTTTCTTGAAAGAGGACCTGAGCATCATGCCCCATGCCCACCCCATGAGTGGATAATTGGCCGAGAAAAGAGAGAATGCTGGTGGGTAGACCACCACGTGCAGTGGCAGAGAAACGGGGGTTTAAATAGAGGGGCTCTTCTTGGCACTTCTCACTTGGCCAAGACTTCTGTTCACCCGGTGGGGCAGTGGGTACTGTCATCCAGCACTGGTAGGCATGCAAATTGAAAACTTACTTTCTGAAGCAATTTTCCAGCTGGAAGAACCATTTAAAAAAAAAAAAAAAAGGCATCTCCCCTGGTAGTTCTGGAAACACAGCCCTGAGAGATCATCTGAAACGTGGACAATGTTTTCTATACAGAGGTGTCCACGGCAGTGTTAACAATGACAGTGAATAATTAGAAACGGCCTGCCCGGTTAATGAGCAGCATCCTCCTGGTGGGCTGTTATGCAGCCACTGAAAACGGGGGGGTGCTCCTGATGGACCATGAGGCAAAAAGCGAAATCGATGGAACTCTCGTGTACAGCTGTGCTGGCAACATCATCGCTGGGGAAACACTGAAAGGACGTCCCGAAACCATGGCCATGTTGAGTGAAGTGATTTATCTTCCTGTTTTCCTGAATCAGTGGGAACGTGCTTTTATTATCGTTATTATTATTTGGTCATGGTGAGACATATGTCACAAAATACTTGGATTTGCCCTGTTTTTGAGTGTACCATTAGGTGTGTTTGTTACAGTCGTCATGTTGCTCAGCCATCACAACCTTCTAGTCCCAGCATCTTTCATCACCGCAGACAGGCACTCAGAACCCCTTACATGGTGGTCGTGGTTGCCACTGATTGCGTCTGACTCACAGCGACCCCACGTGTGCTGAGCAGAACTGTGCTGTCTAGGCTTTTCGAGGCTGTGCCTGTTTAGAAGCAAATAGCCAGGCCTTTGCTCCGAGAAGTCTCTGGGTGGGTTCGAACCATCAACCTTTTAACTAGTAGTCAGGTGCTTAATTATTGTGCCACCTAGGAACTCCCCCTTAAGCTGTAACTCCCCACTTCCCCCAGCCCCTGGTGATCACTGATAAAGCGTGGTTTCTAGGCATTTGCTTATTCTAGGTGTTTTGTGTAAATAGGATTGTACATCTGTTCTTGTGTGTCTGACTTATTTCACTCGGCAGAATGTGTTCAAGGGTTGTGAGGATGGTGGACGACCAGGCAGTGCTTCATGTTGATGTACATAGGGTCGCTGTGAGTCAGAGCCGACTCCATTGGTACCCAGCAACCACAGATGTGTTGTAGGTTCATTCCTATCTTAGCATATGTCAGAACTTCATTTCTCTTTCTGGCTGAATAATGCTCCACTGTATGTATATTGGGGAGCTCTGGTAGCATAGTGCCTAAGGCACTTGACTGCTCACCAGAAGACTGGCAGTCCAAACCCACCAGCCACTCTTCGGAAGGAAGGTTGGGCAATCTACTTCCATAGTGATATCACCTCAGCAACCCAAGGAGGGGTCGCTGTGAGTTGGGTCCAACTCGATGGCACATAACAACAACAACAACAGCATAAGTATATTGAAGGAGCTCTGGTGGCACAGTGCCTAAAGCATTTGACTGCTAACCAGAAGGTTGGCGGTTCAAACCCACCAGCCGCTCCATGGAAGGCAGATGAGGCAGTCTACTTCCGTAAGATTTACAGCCTCAGAAGCCCAGTGGGGTGGCTATGTATTGGAATCGACTCAATGGCAGTGGGTTTGTTTTTTGGTTTGTATGTATGTAGCACATTTTGTTTATCCATTTATCTGTTGTTGGGTTATTTCCACCCTTTGGCTGTTGGGAATGCTTCAATGTACAAATGCCTATTTGAGTCCCTGCTTTCAAGTCTTTTTATTATATGCCAAGGAGTGGACTATGGTAACTCTATGGTTAACTTTTTGAGGAACTAACTTTCCCACAGTGGCTGCACCATTTTACATTCCAACCAGCAGCAGATGAGGGTTCTAGTGTCTCCACAGCCTTATCAACACTCCGTTTCCATTTTTGTGTTTTCTGGGGGGTATGGTTTGGTTTGGTTTTTTTTTTTTTTAAAGACATCTTGGCAGGGGTTAATTGGTATCGCATTGTGGTTTTAATTTGCTTTTTCCTGAATGACTAATCAAAGAACTCTGGTGGCACAGTGCCTAAGGCATTTGACTGCTAACCAGAAGGTTGGCAGTTCAAACCCACCAGCCACTCTGCAGAAGGAAGACTGGGCAATCCATTTCTGTATAGATTTACTGCCTTGGAAACCTGAAGGGGGTTGCTGTGAGTTGTAATCAACTTGACAGCAGTGAGTTTGGTTTTTGGTTAAATGACTAATCACATTGACTTTTTTTCATGTGCTTTTTGGCCATTTCTCTTTTTTAGAGGAGTGTCTATTCAAGTGCTTTGCCCACTTTTGAATTGAGTTGCTGTCTTTTGAGTTGTGATTAGTTTTCATACGTTGGTGTTGAAGACAAGAATGCAATTTGTCCAATGGGATGGGAATGAGCAGATTTGGCAGCCGCTCGTAGTATAAGTCTGGGGAGTGTAATTGACCACAGACTCAGTAAGAACGGCTAAGGAAGTACACGCCGCCAGGCTCCATTCACAGGGGTATTAGAAAAACCGTAAGAGGTGATGGTCCCCTTGATCCACAGCTCGCGGCTCGTCAGGACTAAGGGGGCGGGGAGCAGGCAGAGGACCCTGCTGTAGGTTCTGTTGGAAAGGCTTCTTCCCTGCTTCTGACGGGGAAACTGAGGTTCAGCAAGGCTGGTCCACCTCCCCAAGGCCATACAGCCGGTCAGAGCCAGGGCTGGAACCTAGGTTTGCTGACACTCACTAGCCCGTCTCAGGGCTCTTTCCAAGGCTCCCCACACAAGCTGACGAATTAGGAAAATACTGAGGTTTCACAACTACTGTGAATTAGGGGTTGCAGGAATGGCATGGTAGAGGGTCCGACCTCTAACGTCACAAGGGGGGAGAGAACCAAGATCAGCAGCCCCCAGCTGATTCCTATGAGGTGGAGGTCAGACAAGCCTCCGCTCTTCAACCTGTTGACCAGCCCTCGCACTGGCTGTCGCTCACTCCCATGGCACTCTCTGCTTTCTGCTGGGTTCTGTCGTTTCTTGCATTGTCTGCACAGAACTCACAGGCAATGCCTGTGATTACTGGGTTTTATCAGGGAAGTAACAGGTCATTCAGGCTCAGGAACACTCGAAATGTAGATGTAGTTCTTCACTCAGGACAACTGCTTCTCAGCTGTGTGGCAAGCAGGCCTCTCTCTGGTCCTCGGACCCTCAAGGAGCCTCTTGGGCCAAGTTAGCCTCTGTCCTGCTTGGGCAAGGGTTACCACGCTCTTTTAGCTTTGCCGCTCAGCGCCCAGAGGCACCCCTCAACCAGTAAGCCTGGGCCTCGGCCTGAAGGCACTGAGCTTTCTTACTCTGGGAGCTGGGAAGCCCACTGGGCTGTCGCCTGCCGGTCTCCTGGTTCTGCTGCTGCCATTTCTTGCCGTCTGGTGTCATTGTTCTCTTATCTCCAGGGTCTAGAAGGTTCTCAGCGCAGGGACATTGTGTCCAAAGGACATCCCCCCCCACGCCCTATCTCTTCTTCTTGGTGGTATTGATTCCCCCTGTCTGACTCTGGGATATCTCATTTTAAGCCTAGCAGGATGGCAAAACTGACACTAATCCCCTTGTTTGGATTTCATATAGCTTATTTACATGGTCACACCCCTCCACACGGATGCCATGCACCTTATTTACATTATTAGCAAGCTAGCCAGTCCCCTTTGGTGGGCTATAAGCACCTCATTTGCATAGTCCCAGCCAGCCATTTGGTGGAAGTTGCAAAGACTGTGGCTAGAAGGGCTCTATGAAGTAATTCATTACACCACGGGGGTTTTTGATGTTTTTTTTTTTAATTTACTGAGGTAGTACATGTTCTTTGTAAAAACAGATGTATAGAGATATATAACACAGTGTGAGAGCTCCTGTGATCTCCCTCCTCAGGTAATCACTAGTTTAGTGTCTGTCTGCAGGTCTTTGTGGGAGCTCAGGTGGCATAGTGCCTATGGCATTTGACTGCTAACCAGAAGGCTGGTGTTTCAAAACCCACCAGCTACTCCTTGGAAGGAAGACTGGGCTGTAGAGATTCTGCCTCCCACAGCAGTGAGTTTGGTTTTTTGGTTGGTAGGTCTTTTTGTCTACACATGTGGTGATATGTGTTAGTATAAATTTTATAAATTATTCCTCCTTTTTTTTCACTTAGTGCTTTGGGTGCTTTTTTTTTTTTTAACTGTGTTAAATATTTATGTAACAAAATGTTTGCCACTTTGCCATGTCAGCATTGTTCACATGTACAGCTCACTGACATTCATCATGTCCTGTCCTTTAACTCCTGCCCGTGTGGGGCCTCTTTCTACAGCTGCCCGATGGTGAGTGTGTCATTGAGCATTTTTCCCATGTACTATTGAAAGCGGAGCAGTGAGTGGGGATGTGTGTTCAGGGGAAATACTAGAGCCCTCTAGGCCTGGGTGGGGCAGCAGGCAGGTTTCCCCCATTTTGAATTTAGGCCCTCAGAACACAAGTGCTTTGAAAAGACCCCCAGGGATGGAGTCAGCACTGCTTCCTCCTGTCTCGGGCCCAACTACAAGGCTAGCCCAGAAGCCCCTCCTTAGAGGAGGGTTGGTGTGTTAGATTGGGTTCTCTAGAGAAACACAAAAAAAACCCCAGCAAGGTGTATATATATATATATATTTAGAGAGAGAGAGAGAGAGATATTTATCTTAGGCAAATGGCTCAGAAGCGTATAGGAGCTGACAAGTCCAAGCTGCAAAGTCCGTCTCTGTAGGAGGTGGGGCTTGCAGCCGCCTTTTTTCCGCAAGCACAGCGGAGCTGAGAGATTCAAGCTGGCATGCAGTATATTGGTTGTTGTTTCCAATAAAAGATGAATCTGAGATCTCCAGGGGAGCGTGAGCCGCTCACTCAAGGAAGTCTGTAGTTCGGAATGCCGTTCTTCCAGATTGTCCTTGGAATATCATTGCAAGCAGTCCCCTAGGGAAACTCCCCTTGGGCAGACTGGCCACTCAGAACTCAGTCATCTGATCCCATCATGGGAATAACCACACAGAACTGGGGTCCAGCCAAGTTGACACACAGCTCCAACCA
>NW_006921593.1:3739426-3768397 GCF_000298275.1 Orycteropus afer afer
ATCCTTTCTTAACCTCTCGAGCTGAGACATTGAATGAAGAATCCATACTTAGTGGACCTAAATCAATAAACTCAGACTGATCCAATTGTACATTCCTTGCACCATAATCCCACACTCTCAGTAGCCATTCCCATATACATTCTCCAGGTTTCTGTCTGTACATATGGGTAATATCAAGTAGGTCTTTTGGAGTATAGCGCATTACTTCCTCAGTCACACTTTTCTATTTCACCTCTGGGAGCTTTCTTAGATTTTGTTCTCTTTATGGGGCGAGCTGTGAGATGGTGAGTGTGTCATTGAGCATTTTTCCCATGTACTATTGAAAGCGGAGCAGTGAGTGGGGATGTGTGTTCAGGGGAAATACTACAGCCCTCAAGGCCTGGGTGGGGCAGCAGGCAGGTTTCCCCCCATTTTGAATTTAGACCCCCAGAACACAAGTGCTTTGAAAAGACCCCCAGGGATGGAGTCAGCACTGCTTCCTCCTGTCTCGGGCCCAACTACAAGGCTAGCCCGGAAGCCCCTCCTTAGAGGAGGGTTGGTGACACTCAGACCCGCAGACGCCCACATTGGGCCCCCTGGTGGCTAGGTATGATGATGTCCTCTGCCCTGACTCTCCCTAGATTGTTGGCTAACACCGGAATGTCTCTCTGGGGCAGAGACTTGCCACCCACACAGGCCGCTCAGCGTTGGTGCCAAATTCCCTGGTCCTTCCTTCTCTTGTCCTTCATGGGCCACTTTATGAATTTAAAATATCACTGATGCTCCAAGGTGTCCCCTTCACCACGGGACAGTACAGCTACAGCAGCTACTGTGAGCCTGGTCATAAACTCCTGCCCAGACAGACCCTCCCTGGGACCCTGCCTGTCCCTTCTGCCCACTTAGTGCTCCCACTGGACTCTCTCCCCCTGCCTGGCCCTCCTTCCATCTAGAAACAGCAAAATGTGGCTTCTTAGTTTGAGTCACCCACAGGCAGACCCTGAGGCAAGGATTTGAGTGGTTAATTTGGGAGGAAATGGCAGGGAAAGCTAGTAGGAAGTGAGGACTGAGACTAGGACAACAGAGCATGCGTTGCCAAGCCAGTTACCACTGTGGGCTAAGGAGCCCTCGTAGCACAATGATTAAGTGCCGGCTGCTAACAGAGAGGTAGGTGGTTCAAACCCACCAGCTGCTCAGGAGGAGAGAAGACCTGGTGACCTGCTGCTGGAAAGATGATGGCTTAGGAAACCCTACGGGGCAGTTCTACTCTGTCCTGCAGGGTCACTGTGAGTCGGAAGTCAACTCCTACTACCGTCACTGGGCGGCTGAGCCGAATCCATTAAGGAACCGTCAGAGCTGGTGTAGGTCTCAGAGCTCAGAGTTAATGAGCTGAGTGGAGAGGGAGCTGGGATGTGAGTGCCGGTCTCCCTGCGTCAGTGGTTGAGATGCATCCTGGGGGGTAACTCCAGCCCTTGGAGCTTGACATTCAGCACCTGCAGCCAGAATAAAGCCTTTAGGTGGAGAGACGGGCACAGCTCGACACCCTCATCCCCAGGTTCCCTCTCCACGGGGGAGCTGGACCTGGTCTCGGGACGGCCGGATCCCCGACTCCGCCCTGCCAGCCACATGCCGCTGGCTGTTTAAGCCTTAGTCTTGTTTGAAGGCCACTGGCAGTGCATGGCACCAAGTGACCAGCTTGAATCCACCATCCTCTGCTTCTCCTTCTAACATTCTTGGTTGCTTCCTCCAGCCCCCACCATAAAGGGTCGGCTGTCTTTTGGGAAAAAAAAAAAGGGGGGGGGGACCAGGTTTTCTGGTCTGATAGAGCCTGGTGCAACCACTGAGACTATGGCCCCTAGCTGCCCTTCAGGTCTGGAGTTGAACCCACTCCTGTGGCTCCCAGCCAAACAAAAGATAGGCACATGAGCTGAACATTTACATTAGGTAGAGACACTCCTTGGAGAGAACAATCATGGGAGAGAGAAGGGCTGCTTATGCACAGGGAGACAGCTCAGGGGGCAGGAGTACGTGGAGGGATGGACACAGGGAGGAGGTGACTATCGGGAGGAAGTGGAAGGGGAGCTGTGCATTGTGGTGAATTGTGGTCAGTGTCATGAGACAAAGTGTGTGTGAACTGCTGTATGCAAAGTGAATTCGCTCTGTAAGCTTTCACCCAAATCACAATTTAAAAAAAAGGGTTGGCTGCTTGGCAGGGCCCCCTCAGCCTGCCACAGTCAAGCCCAGTCCAGCTCCACTGGCCCCAACCTCATTCTCTGCACACTTGCACTTCATGTGCCAGTTTAAGCTAGTCCCTGAGTTTGCCCTTCACACCACACAGGTCCTCCATCCCCACCCTCTCCCTGAACACTCAGCTCCGGCCTAGGTGTTCCCCTTCTCAGTCCACACAGCTGTCAGAGGACCCCCATCTGCCCATACTCCCCAGCTCCCCGCACCCAGTCACCACATCCTCCCTGCCTCTGAATGAGCATGTAGAGACAAGGTCTGGGAGCCCCTCCCACAGCATCTGTCCCCTCATTCTCTTCCGCTTGTCTGAAGTCACGCCAGGAGGACAGGGCTCTGTCTTGTTCCTCGCTGTGTCTTCAAACAGATTTGTGGAAGAAGCAGCAGATGGGGCTGCTGGCGCCAGGCCTACGTCCAGATGGGGACGCGTGGAGGCGAGGTGGTACCTGTAAGGAGTTTAGGGCCCTGACCCATTCAGGGGGTCACCATGACCCTTGGTCCAGAGTTGAGGCCTATGGCTGTCGGACCCAACAGCGGTGTTGGTGGTACGGGCCTCTGGCATGATGTATGTGGTGGCTTCCTGATACTCTGTTCTCTTTCAGACAAAGGCACCAGTGAGGACCTACGGCCTGACGAGAGGCCCATGGAGGGTGAGGTGTTCCCCCATTTCACCCACATACCCCCCCCTCCACTGCCCGTCTCCCCTTTGTTTCTGGTCTCTTCCCTCTTCCCCCATCTCTCTCCAACACCCCGGGAGCAGGTGGGAGCTCTGGGCTGTCTGAGGCGGGAGGAGATGTCTACACCTGTCCCCTAAAACCAGGAGGCCCCTGGTCAGAGGTGCAAGCAGCTCTCGTGAGAAGGGAAATTCCAAGGCTTGGCCTTTGCCTTCATGCACACCTGCTTTCCACCGCAGTGTGGAGGCTGGAGGCTGAGCCCAGGCTTCTGAACAAGGGAGAATTGAGACCTGCAAACACAAAATTGGCTTTGTGTCCTCAGATCAGACAAGCTCAGGGAGACCCAGGAATACTGCTTATTCCCTTTCTGCTGAGAATGGGGGTTGGGACAGGAAGATCAAAGTGGGGAGAGGTCTAGTTCACCTCTGGAGTATCTACCCCTCGGATGGAATGAGTGGGTGTCAGAGAGAAGTGTTATTTCCCCAACCTGAGTCTGATCTGTAGACCATGTGGTATTAGCAAAAGTCTACTGCCACCTGGTGGCAGCCTACTCAATTTGCTGGCATAGTATGCAACCGCTGGATAACAGTCATTTACTGAGCTGGTCTTCAGTGATGCTCACTTAGAAAGTCATTCCTAGGCCACAAAACCTTCCAAATTTCCATTCTGGCCTAATGGTGCCTTTGACCCAGTATCATGGGCAGGTTTTGAGCCCAGAAACTGTGAGCTTGTCTCTGAGGAAATAGGTCAGCCACCACCACTATGCCCGACCTCCACCATTGCAGTGTCCTGCCCCAGGGCCATGGGTGCCCGCAGAGCTGGGACATGAGCTCAAGTGCTGCTGCCACTGAGGAGGCTCTGCAAACTGCCTTTGCCTTCCAGACAGCCACGGCGACGCGATCCGGCCCCTGCGCAAGCAGGTGGAACAGCTCTTCAACATGCGATATGGTGAGCAGGAGCTGCCGTCTTCAGAGGGGCTTCAGACCCCAGCTCCCATCGTAGCTGCTTCCTGCACAGAGACGAGAGTGGGGCACAAGGAGCGGGGCTGGGACCCACCCTCAGGGTGGGGGAGCGCCAGCCAGCCTGCTGTCTGGCTGCTACTCCTCCAGTTCCAGGCATCCTGCATGTGGAAAGGAGGCATGGCCCTGAGGCACCGCGCCGCCGCCTCCACCTACACGCACACTCACTGGCCACCGGCCTCCACCTGCGCTCACGCTCACACTCACTGCCTCAGCCCCTCCTCCGTCTGCACGCTCACACTCACTGCTTCACCCGGCTCCTGTCTACACACTCAGGCTCACAGGCTTCACTCACTCTGGGTGTGCCTTAGCCTAGGTTGCAAGGCTGATTTCCCCACTATGAGAACATGGCTGTCCTATCCTCACAGACACCCTCCTTCAGGGCTCAGCCAGAAGGATTCGTAGCAAGAACTTCCCGCCACTCTAGGGAACAGGAAAGAGGAGGGGAGGGACCTCTTTATTAAGCCCCATAGTGTGCCAGGCTGGCTGCTTCCCACACGCTTCTCCTCCCATCTCACAAAGCCCAGAGTCCTGATGCCGCCCTCACAGATGAGGAAAAGTGAGGCTGACGTGACTTTTTCAAGGCCCCACAACAGTGAGCGGCAGAGCCAGGCCTCGGATCTGTCCTGTTCACACACCACACAACGGGCTTTGGGGATCATTTCTTTTGGGAAGCAGTGATCATTTGGAGGGCCCTACTGGCATCATGGGGACAAGTGGACTCAGTGCGTCACGAACACCCCCTGGGCAGCACTGGTTTCCTGTGCAGCCTTGGCAGGAAAGCAGTGGTCTGTCTGAGAGTGGACTTTGGGATCACACTGACCCAAGTTCACATCCTGGCTCTGCTTCTTTGTGGCCGTGTGACTTTGGACAAGTCACTTTCCCTCTGAACTGCGGGTCTCTTGCCTGCCCACAGGAGTAACAGCTCTTCCCCTCCCCAGAGGGTGGGAGGGTTCAGCCAAGTGCTGGCTCTGCACAGGGCTCTCTGGCAGCTGTGGAGACGTGGGAGGTGGGGTCAAGGCTGGTGGCCCCAGCTCTGGGCTGCCCTAAGCAGCCACGTCTCTGCAGCCAAGGCCATTGGCATCTCGGAGCCTGTCAAGGTCCCCTACTCCAAGTTCCTGATGTACCCGGAGGAGCTATTCGTGGTGGGGCTGCCCGAAGGCATCTCCCTGCGCAGGCCGAACTGCTTCGGGATTGCCAAGCTACGCAAGATCCTGGAGGCCGGCAACAGCATCCAGTTCGTCATCAAGAGGTGAGGCTCGCCAGGGCCACTGGGCACCTCCCGGCTTGCCCTGCAGCCAGGAATACCTCCGAAAGGCCACCTCGCCTGAGCAGCAAAGGCTCTTGTTAAACACAGCGACAGCAGTTGGGTTTAGCCGCACTGTGGCAGGCGTGAGGTTGCCCAGGACTTCCAGACCCGGGGCAGCCAGGCCGGCTCCCTTTCAGTCCCGGAAAAGCAGTCCTCAGTTTGCCTGGATGTAGACTGGGGCTCTGCCTCCCGACTTGCTCTCATCGTCCGAGCATCCTCCGGGCAGGTGTGTTGGTGGACCCGCTGTGGGCAGTTTGCCAGGATTCGACAACCCCCAGAGGTTCCCCTGGGTCATTGGTTCCTCCGAAGTGTCTTGTTTGTCGGAGCCCAGCCACGCCTCAGTGTATCCAGCCCGGGTGTCCAGCTCGGATAAGAGGCCCCATGTTACTAGTGATGTTCACTTTGATTACTTAATCAAGTAATCCCTGGTATCCTGGGGCTCTCCACTGTCAAGTTACTAGTTTTCCCAGTGTAATTAGTAAATATCTTAATAAAGGTGGAAAAAAAGATAAATCAATCCTTAAAAATAAAAGGCACAGTGGAATTAGCTGTTAAGCTGTTCCATGTTTGTTGCTTCTAGGTGTTACTATAATTTTTTAAATAAATTTAAGGGGCTGTGGTGGCACAGTGCCTAAGGCATTTGACTGCTAACCAGAAGGTTGGTGGTTCATACCCACCAGCGGTGGAAGGAAGATGTGGCAATCTACTTCCGTAAAGATTTACCCACTCGGAATTCTAAAGGGGGCCACTGTGAGTCAGAATCAACTCCATGGCAGTGAGTTTGGTGTTTTTGGTATACTTGGTTTGGTTGAAGATGGAGATGCGCAGAGTTTGTCCCCCTAGCGGCATGAATGGTCCCAAGGCTGGGAGTTTCCACATCCTGGGAGGCAGGCTGGTGACGGCCTCAGGCCACGGGTGGAGCTCTGCTGAGAGGGCTGGTTTGTGCCTTCAGGAGCCCCTCTTTGTAGCTTTGCTGTTCTTTCCTTAACAAATCCACGTGGAGCCCCACAGCGGGCCAGGCTCACAGCGGAGAAAGCCAGTGGGTCCAGCCCTCAGTCTCTGAGTTCCGCGCATAAAATCATAGTGTGACGTCAGGTAGAGAGTTCTGTGGAGGGGTCAGACAGGCTGATATGGTAGAGAGGATCCTTGGGTGGTTTGTCTTGACTTAACCTAAAGGTTGGTGGTTCAGATCTACTCAGCAGCTCCACGGAAGAAAGACCTGGTAACCCACTTCTGTAAAGTTTGCAGCCAAGCAAACCCTATGGGGCAGTTCCACTCTGTCACATGGGGTTGCCATAAGTGGGAGTCTACTCGGTCGCAACAGGCTGAGTGGTGTCGTGGGGAGGAATCAAGAGGGGGCTGGAGGGAGCCTGTCAAAGGAGGTGACATCTGAGCAGAGACCTAATGAAGTGAGGGAGTCTCGTGACCCTCTGGTGGAAGAGCATCCCAGGCAGTGGAAACAGCAGGTGCAAAGGCCCTGTGGCAGGAAATGCTTGAGTGTTTGAGGAGGAGCAAGGTGTGCAGTGTGGCTGGGGCAGGGTGTGAAGAAGGAGAGACCCGGAGACTGCAGGGCGGGTCAGCCAGGTCTTGGGCTGGCTTAAAGAGGTTAGAGGTTTTTTTCTTTGTGGCAAAATATACATAATGTAAAATTTACCATTATAACCTTTTTTGAAGGAGCTCTGGTAGCATAGCACCTAAGGCACTTGACTGCTAACCAGAAGGCTGGTGGTTCAAACCCACCAACCCACCAGCCACTCCTCAGAAGGAAGGTTGGGCAATCTACTCAGAAATCCAAGGAGGGGTCACTATGAGTTGGGTCTGACTCGACAGCATATAACAACAACCACCATTTTTGAGTGTACAGTCCAGTGGCATGAAAGCATATTTCACGGTGGCTTGTAACCATCACTACTGTCTATTTCCATATCTTTTCAATCACCTCAAACAGGAATCTGTAGCCATTTGTAAAAACGGCTTAGAGGTGGCATCTGACCTCCTCTAACGTCACAAGTTGGGAGGAAGATCAGGATCAGCCTGAGCATGATTCCTATGAGGCGGAGGTCACTTATGCCTCCACTCTCCAACCTTTTCACCAATTCAGACACCAACCATCCCACCCACGCCACTCCCTACTTCTCCACTGGCCTCAATCATCCATTGCAGTGCTCACACAGAACTCATAGACAATACTCACCATCATGGGGTTTATTAGGGAAGTAACAGGCTGCAACTCAGGATCAGAAATGACTCAGGATACAGCCTCTTCTCAGTGGTGACCCCAGGTAACTCCTCTCTCTGGCCCTCGGCCTCTGTACCCCACAGCCCCGCGGCCTCTGTCCTGCTTGGGCAAGTGCCACAAAGTTCTTTTAGCTCTGCCGGTAAGTGCTCGTAGGCACCCCACTCCACCAGCAGGCCTCCTGCCTTAAGGCGCTCAGCTCCCACCCTCCATGGGCCAAGAAGCCCACTGTGCTGTCGTCTGGCAGATCTTGTGTCTCTCTCTCTCTGCTGTTGTTTCCTCTGTCTCCTGGGTCAAGGAGTTCAGTGCAAGGATCTCGGGGCCGAAGGATACACTCCACTCCTGGCTCTTCTTTCTTGATGGCAGTGAGATTTCCCCCTCCCCCTTCCCACACTGGGATAGCTCATTGTAAGCCCAGTGGAATGGCAGAATTGACCAGTCCCCACATCAGGGTTCCATACACCTTGTTTCCATGGTCCCACCCACACAAGAGTGCCATGCCTCTTATTTATACTATCAGCAAACTGTCCAGCACTTGGTGGGCCTCGGGCAACCCACATAGGTAGAGTCGTACAGTTTGGTCCTTGGATTTGTTTTAACAGCTTTATTGAGATTTCATTCTCATAACATACAATTTGCCTGTTTAGAGTATACAGTTCAGTGGTTTTCCGTGTGTTCACAAATACGTGCTACCATTGCCACAGTCAGCTTCAAACCATTGTCACCTCAAGAAACACCCCCATATCATTGAGCTGTCACCCCCTTATCCCCTCGGCCCAAGCCTTGAACACCTGCCGATTTCCCTTCCATTTCTGTCGATTTCCCTGTTCTGGACTTTCATATGCTTGGAGCCATGCAGGGCGTGCTCCTGTGTGACCGGCTTTTTTCACTCAGTACATGTTTTCAGGATTCACCCCTGTTGGAGTATATATCAGTGTTTACCCATCTTGAGGCATGTGTCAGCATTTACCTGTGTTGGAGCATGTATTGGCATTCACCTGTGTAGGGCATGTATTAATATTCACCTGTGTTGGAGCATGTTGTATTGGCATTCACCCATGTTGGAGTGTGTATCACTGTTCACCCGTGTTGGGTGTGTATCAGCATTTATCCATGTTGGGGCATGTATTGGCATTTACGTGTGTTGGTGCGTGTATCATCATTTATCCATGTTTGGGCTCATATCAGCGTTCACCTGTGTTGGGTTGTGTATTGGCGTTCACCTGTGTTGGAGCGTGTATCAATATTCACCTGTGTTGGGGTGTGTCAGCACTTCATCCTGGATTTTATTAGACTAAATGAGAACTCACAAGGAGGCTTTGAGGAGGGTGTCACGTGATCTGGTCTGCTGGTGTACTTTTTTGAAATCCTCTGCTGGAGGGGGGGCAGGGTGGGCTGGAGTGTGGCAGGCAGGGACCAGTGAGTGAGGAAGCTGTACTTTGGCCCAGGGCAGAGGGTGGTGGCTTAGCCCAGTCAAGGTAGGGGTGTGGGCAGCAAATGCGGTCAGGTTCAGGCAGCCTTTGAGGATTGGAGTGGGATGTGTTTGCTGTGAGACAGGATTGAGGGGTGGGATGAGCCCCAGGGACGATGAGATGGAGAACGTGCAGATGGAGGCAGCTCAGAGTCCGAGTGAGGTCTGACTGTAGGTCTTCCAGGGAGGGACAAACAGCTGGATAATGGGCCCCACAGACCTGCTCAGCAGAGGGGTGAGGTG
Source organism: Orycteropus afer afer (assembly GCF_000298275.1). Taxonomy (NCBI): domain Eukaryota; kingdom Metazoa; phylum Chordata; class Mammalia; order Tubulidentata; family Orycteropodidae; genus Orycteropus; species Orycteropus afer. Next base: position 3,748,596 of record NW_006921593.1, read on the forward strand.
AGCCCTCAGCATCCAGAGGGAGGGGAGGGGTGGGAGGTGCTTCCCACAGCCTTTGCCTCAATGCCAGGAGATCATTCCTTTTCAATACCAGTTGTAAAGGGTGAATTTGACTAATCTTTTAGTTTGTTACACCTCATTTTAAAAATTAGAAAAAACATGCTGGTGGGAATATAAAATAAAAAGTAATGGGTTCTTTCATTCATCTTACTTTTAAAATGGATAAACCTTGGGGATGATGGGAATTTCTAGAATTAGGTAGTGGTGATGGTAACACAACTTTATAAAGACACGGAAAACCACTGATTGTCCACCTTCAAACAGTGGAGCTGATGGCATGTGAACTGTATCTTAAGAAAGCTGTTTGTTATATTTATTTTTAAAGAAGAAAAATTGGGACAAGAACACCTAACCTGTGTATACTACATCCCCCCCATCCCACCCCAGCCACACTACTTGGTTGAAACTTCCCCCTGCATGTGCACTCAACCTTGACCCCAGCATCCTTCACAGCACTGCAGGCAGCCACTACCTGTCAGTTAGAATTGGCACAAAAACAAATTAAACTTTCTAAATCCTTAGTCCAAAGACATTCTTAACCTTGAAGTCATATGCAAAATTTTTATATCCTTTTGTGTATGATTCTGGAAAGAGGGGCCCTTGCTTTCATCAAAGTCTCAAGTTAAAAAAGCCCTTAAGAAATTTAAAACCGTGGATGGACTCACATGGGTGGGAGGCTGAGGTCCTGAGAAGTACAGTTAACAGGGGGAGGTCTGTGGGGATAGGGGGTTGAGGTCTGGGTCTGTGACACGCTGGAGGCACTGGGGAGGTCAGGCTAGCCCCAGGAGGTCTGACAAGGAGGGTGGGGGTGGGATCAGGGTCAGCAGACATGTAGCCAGAATCTCATTCAAATCTCCCAAAGGACACTGCAGGGAAGGGGCTTGTACCAGGGTTCAGTGTTGGGAGGAAGCGTCTGTGGACTGTGAGTGAGGCCACCTGGATAGGTGATGGTAGGTGATGAGCTCTCCATCATAGGGGGTAATCAAGCACCAGCTACAGAGGAGACTGCTTCTTGGGAGGGAGGCAGCCCAGTGAGGCAGCTGGCATCTCTTAGGCATCAGCCCAGTGCCCAGCACAGAACTGGGCTCACAAGGCTGGGATGGGGAGGCAGGAGGCAGGGTCTTGCCTTAAACCACAGTTTCAGGAGCTGTGTCTGGTTCCCACCACCATCATCTCACCCATATTCCTTGTGTGGAAACTGAGGCCCAGAAAATGGAAGTGACTTCCTCACAGTCGCCTAAGAGGGTTAGAAGCTAGGCAGGGTTCCCGACACCCAGGCCAGTGTGCTTTCTACTGATGCCGCTTCAGGCGTGGGTTTGTAAGGCCCACTGCCCTGGGTTGAGCCCAGGAAGGGTCCTAATTTCTATGTCAGAGGAGAAACTTGAGGCCCCGAGGGCTCTCAGCTGGAGAGGCTGCTGGGAGAAGAGAAGAGAGCCCATGGGGAGAGACCCCTAGTTTGAGCTCAGCCTTGTGATTGTGGGCGTGGCATTCAGCTCCCCCTCCCCCACCTCAGTCTCCTCTTCTGCAGACGCTTGGGAAGCAGCGTACCTGCCTCCAGGCCGTTGTGAGGGTTTAGTAAGATCTGCAAACAGGGTTTGTGGACTCTGTGGGTTTCGGGGCACAGCTGGGCCTGGTCCCTGAGGCTCCGGACCTTCCCCGGCACCTGGAATACTGCTCTGTAGTCAGTTCCCACTGCTTCTCCGCTTCAGACCCACCCGTGGAAACCAGCCCACCAAGGCCACGTGCCTAGGGCTTCGACCTGACAGTGTCAGCTCCCTGGGCCACTTCCCAGACCTGTACTGTCCACAGCCAGGAGGGCCGTTGCACAGATACGCAGACTGAGGCCCAGAGCGGGTAGCTAGCCAGTCCGGGGAGAACTGACGACACCCCTTGTAATGTTTTCCAGGCCTGAGCTGCTCACCGAGGGAGTCAAAGAGCCTGCCACGGAAAGTCAAGGTAGCTTGGCTGGGCCGCAGGCGGACGTGGGAGGGGTCCCAGGCTCTGCCACCAGCCCTGCTCTTTGGTCCTGGTCCCCGCCATGCCCTCCCCATGGGGTTTGCCCCCCAGCGGATCCACCTCTTTCCTGGGTCCCCTCCTCATCCTGGCTTCTCTCCCCCGCCCCCAGAGAGGGACTCCGGGGACCCTCTTGTGGACGAAAGCCTGAAGAGACAGGGTTTCCAAGGTAAGGGTGGAGTTCAGGGTGAGGTCAGCTGTCCCTGTGCCAGGACCGGGACTTGGGTTTTGAGGGCCAGGCTGGGGATGGGAGGGCCGGACCCTAACCTTAGGACCTGGGAGTGGAATGAGCCAGGCTGGCGGCTGGGGCAAGCTGCAGGTAGCTACTCTGAGTTAGGGGCTCCGTGTGGGGCCCAGGCAGAGAAGGCTGGGAGGGCCCGTGCCCCAGCAGTCAGCCTGCTGTGCTCTGAGCATTTTAAAATCCACGGCCTCCCTGGAGAAGAACGGGCTGGGCCAAGAGGGGCTGGGAAGAGTGCGGACAGAGAAGAGTGGAAGCTAGGACAGCCAGAGTAGAGGCAGGAGTAGGTCTAGGAGGGAGACAGGCGGAGGAGCCCCAGCGTGCGGGAGGAGGCACGCAGCTCCCATCCATGCCCACGTCCACGGGCTGCTGCGAAGGGTGGGCCGTGGCTGGGAGTCCCTCATGGACCCTGTGCAGTCACTGTGGCTCAGAGGAAGAAGTAGAGACGGTGAGACAGTCAGGCTGGGGATGACGGAGCCACACAGACTGCGTCTTGTGCTCCAGGCCAGTAGCCAGAACTGTCTTATAAACAGGGTGAGCCCACATCTCTCCCCTCACCCATGACTGCTCACACCCAGCCTTCTAAGCACATGGAGGACCTCACTGCAACAGCGCCCAGCCACCCAAAGAGCCCCTGCCTCCCTCACCCCCGCCTAGAGGCAGTGCCAGGCTGGGATCTCCTTAAGCCAGAGGCCTGTCTGGGCCCCTCCGCACATGCCTGGTGCAGAGGGCTCCCTGGTGGACACACTCTGGGTGACTGAGTGACCTGAGAAGCTGCTGGGCCAGCCCCTGCCGTCTGGCTCCCTTTGCTGCTGCTTCCCCATGGACTTAAGGAAGCCCTGCTCTGAGCTGCCCCAGGCGTCGCTACCTCCAGGGCTGGCTCCTTGCTGTGGTAGCTTTCAAACATCAGTAAGCAGCTTGATTTCCAACTCAACTGCTGTTGTCGAAACAGTGTGTGTCCTTCGGGAAACGCATCGCCGTGAAGATGGCAATTCTGAGGACCCAGAGGCCCCTCCAAGGATCTGTGAATTGCTGGAGAAGGAGTTGCCCATAATTAGAAAATCATATTCCTTAAAAGTCACCAAGTGCCTTTTAATTTAACAGCCCAAATCCATATATATGTTTTTTTCCACTTTGCAGAAAATTACGACACCAGACTCTCCCGGATCGACATCGCCAACACCCTGAGAGAGCAAGTCCAGGACCTGTTCAATAAGAAATACGGTGGGTCACCGGCGGGCTGGGAGGGAAGCCTGGCTGGTGGGGAGGGAACAGGGAGCTTCCCAGTTCTGACCTCCCGAACCTCTGGGAGATGCGGTTCCTTCATTCATTCACTCACTCACTCACTCACACATCCTTCCTGAGCACTTACTATGCACCAAGCACTGCCCGGGCTCTGGGGGTACAGCAGTGAATGATATAGGCACCATCCCCCACCCCCGTGGATCTTCTAGAGGCTTCTAGTGAGGCAAGACATGTTCACCAACTAGACCCAGAATCTAGAAGAGGATGAGGAATCGGGACACAAGATGTGCAGGGAACAAACAGGCTGCTCGAGGAAGGATAACTGAGCACTTGACACTAGATGGACATCTGTGGGTAGTGCACAGTTCATGTGCTTGGCTGCTAACTGAAAGGTTACAGGTTCGGGTCTACCCAGAGGGACCTTGAAGAAAGACCTGGTGATGTGCTTCTGGAAAACTAGCCCCCAAAGACCCTGTGGGGCACAGCTCTACACGTGGGGTTGTGAATGAGAGTTCACTTAGAGGCAGCTGGTTCATTGGTGCATTTGATTGGGGGAGCTGCCAAGGAGGATGGGGCTGGCGGATGGCTGTCTTGGTGTCCTGGTGCTACTGTGGTACAAGTGCCATAAACAGTGGCTTTAGAGACAGAGATTTATTTTGTCTGGAGGCTGGAAGTCTGAATTCAGGGCATGGCCCTAGCAGGAGGGCCCTTCCTTATCTTTCAGCCTCTGGTAGCTGCCTCTGTCCTTGGAGATGCATCTGTGTCTGTTGTTGGCTTTGCTCCCTGCATCTCTGTCCATTCTGCTCTTCCCATAACTCAGAAGTGATTAGATTCTGGACCCACCTTCCTCGGGTGTTCTGGTTCCCTAGTGCTGCTCTGACAGGAATATAGCACATATGCGATGGCCTTAACAGACAGGAGTTTATTCTCTTACAGTTTGGAGGCTTTAAGTCCAAGTTCAAAGTGCCAGGCTCTAGGGGCTGGGTGAAAGCTCCTCAGCCTTGGACTTCAACTCTGCCTCCAGCTCCCGGCCCACTGAAGCTAGAGGCTTTTCTTCACTCAGACAGCTGCTGGCTACTGAGGCTGCCAAGCCCAAGGTTAACAAGTAAAAAGGCACAGTGCCAATGTTACCAAACCACACGGCAGGCCATTAATTTAAGTCCATTGTAAATCCCCAGGTCGGCAGAGCATGGCAGGCTGCTGAACAACGACACAGCTACATGCACGGTCCAAGCGTGCCATAAGCTAGAGACTATTCCCAAAGCTACTGCTTATATATGGGAAACAGACCACCTCCCAAAGGCAGCTACTCAGCTGCTTGTGGTAGATCCCACCATGGAGTTGATTGCCAGTCTCATCATGGGGAATAACTACCACCAGCTGCCCAGCCACTCAGCCAGGCCCAGCCAAGTTGACACACAAACATAACCACCACATCAGATATGATCTAATATATATGACAAAGACAACTGTGTTGCCAAACAGAATTATATTTACAGATATTTAAAAAAAAAAAAAACGTTGTTGCTGTCAAGTTGGTTCCAACTCAGGGCAACCCCTGTGTGTTACAGAGTAGATCTTACTCTGTAGGGTTTTCTTGTTGTGATCTTTATAGAAGCAGGTCACCAGGCGTTTCTTCCATGGCACTACGGGGTAGGTTTGAACCACCAAGCTTGCAGTTAGCAGCTGGGCTCAAACTATTAGTACCACCCAGGGACCTATTTACAGGTTAGGGGTCAGGATTTCAGTACATATTTCAGGGGGACACAGTTCGCAACAGTGAGTGAGGAGTTAATCCAGCAAAGGGTGAGGGAACAGCTGAGGAAACTGCATGTGCAGAGACCCTGAGAAGCATCAGGAGACAGAAAGCTGAAGCAGGACGAGCTTGCTCCTGGGGTGCCCCAGCCTTCAAGTCCTCCAGGGGTGGAGGAAATCGGGGGGCCGTGTGGAAGGATGGAAGTGACAGGAGCTGCTTTCCCTTCAGAGGGTCCTCCTGGCTGCTGTGAGGACAGTGAGTGGGTGTGGGGGGGCAGGGTAGATGCCGGGGACCAGCCAGAGGCCAGAGAAGCATAGTAGTTCAGGAGAGAGTGGTGATGGTGTGGCGAGGCGGGTGGCCGTGGTGCTGGGACCAGTGGATGGGCTTCAGAGGAGAAGTCGGGGGCAGGGGCAGCAGAGGAGAGTAAAGGAAGGTGGTGTCCGGGTGACAGCCTGGTTTCTGGATTAAGGAAGCCACACTGGGATCAGTTAAGATGCTTTTTGGTCTCAAGGTGCAAAAACAAATTCAAACTGTCTTCAACAATGTTGTTAGCTACTGCCCCTGACTCGTGATGACCTCATGCAAAATGGAACAAGTACTCCCAGCGCTGGGCCATCCCCGTGATCAGATGAGGGTCAGACCATTGCGACCCAGGGGGTTCTCACTGGCTGATTTTCAGAAGGGGATCACCAGGCCTTTCTTCTACTCCATCTTAATCTGGAGGCTACACTGAAAATCCAAGGCCCACGCAGGTTCATGGGGAGGTCGAGACTCCAGTCCTTCATCGAGGAGTGTCAGTGTCCCATTGTAAGAATAACATGTGGGAGGGAAGATGATGAATGCCGCGGTGTTTGGACAGCACGGCCAGCCACGGCGTGTAGCACAGGATATCTGGCACTAGAGCAGCCTTCAGGGTCCACTGGATCCAGCAGCTCAGGGACATCACTGTTTTCTGCTTCCATGTCAGCATCTCCTCAGGCTGCCTTTCCATTGCTGACAGAGTGGCCACAGCACGTCCAGGCTTCCCGTCTGCATCCTGGGGTCTATGGAGAGAATGGGCTGGCTCTTCCGCAGCTTTCTCGGGAGAGCTAGGATATCTCTTTCCCGAAATTCCCTGGTAGACTTCCGATTGTCCTGATGAGTCCTATCCGTCCTATTGAGTCACATGTCCATGCCTTACCCAATCCCGTGGCAGGGAAATGCCACATACTCATTGGCTTAGGTTACCTCAACCACTATGATAAAACCCAAAATCAAACCCACTGCCATCGAGTTGATTCCAACTCACAGCGACCCTATAGGACAGAGTAGGACTGCCCCAGAGGGTTTCCAAGGCTATAAATCTATGGACACAGGCTACACCTAACCTGTTAGCCAGGAAGGGGGGCAGTCCCCTCTTTAGGAGGAGGGTTGAAGAGAATAGGTGCCGTTTTGTATGTGTTGAATTTGAAGGGTAATTGGAGATGGCCCGTAGCCAGAACCAAACTGCTTGCCATCAAGTCAGTTCCAACTCAGAATGACCTTGTGTGTTTCAGAGTAGAAACACGCTGTCGGGTTTTCCAAGACAGTGATCTTCCGGAAGCAGTTTGCCAGGCCTTTTTTCTGAGGTGCCTGTGGGTTGGTTCTAACCACCAACTTTTTGGTTAGTGCCTGGGACTCTGTACGTGACCCATAACCAGTTGCCGTCAAGTCAACTCCGACTCGTGGCGACCCCAGGCTTTTCTGAGCAGCTGGAACCCACAGGCAGGTGGGTGTGCCAGTCTGCTGCTCGGGAGACACATCAGGGACAGATAGGAAGTTTTGAGCTGCATCGGCCCAGATGTGAAATGTGAAGCCACGGAGATTATCCAGAACGGAGGCCGTCCACAGGCCAGGAGCCCTGGATTAGAGCTTGGGTGGAGGAGGAGGAGATGGGGTCCAGAAGACAGGAAATCAGTGTGTGGGGTTAGGAGCACCAGAACAAAAAAAACTGCCATGAAGTCAATTCCGACCCGTAGTGACCCTGTAGGACAGGGTAGACCTGCCTCATCTTTCTCCCGCAGAGAGGCTGGTGGATTCAAACCACTGACCCGTCAGTTAGCAGCTGAGTGATTTAATCACTCTGCCACCAGGGCTCCTTCATGGGCACCAAGGAGAAGGGGTGTGGTCATCTGTGTCGGCTTTTGCTAAAGAACTTCACGTGTTGACTGGACTTGGCAACGTGGCGGCCATCAATCAGTGGCGCAAGAAGTGTTCTGGAGAGAAATGGAGGGAGGGTAGTTTTCCTGTCCATGGATTATGGGTATGAGTTTTCATTTCCACAGGATTTATTTCATCTCAAAGTAGTCAGCAACAAAGTCGGAATAGAGCGTTCAAAACAGGCTAGGAATCCAGAGACCAAGAGTCAGTCAGTGGGAGGGTGGGGGGTGAGCGCTCACGGGTCCGAGGTTTCTTCCTGAGGTGATGCAAACCTTCTGGGATTGGATAGTAGTGGTGGCCGACAACCTGGTAAGAATACTACAAACCACGGGACTGCCTGCTTTAAAAGGTTGAAATTTATGATACGTGAATTATATTGTTAATTGGCATCAAGTCGGCTCCAACTCATGCCACGCTGTGTACAACAGAACAAAACACGGCCCAATCCTGAGCCGTCTTCACTGTCGTGGGTGTGCTCAGTTCCACTGTTGCAACGCTGTGTGTTCTAAGTGTCTTCCCCGCTGGGCGGCTTCCCTTCCAGTGCAGTATCCGACAGCATTCTGTTATGATCTATAGAGTTTTCATTAACTTATTTTCAGAGCAGATCACCAGGACTTTCTTTCTAGTCTGTCTTAGTGTGGAAGGTGCCACCATGATTGACCCTACTGGTATTTGAAATACTGATGGCATAGCAACAGTGTCATAGCAACATGCCAGCCAGCCCAGTGAAACAGATTGACAGATGGGTGGTGGATATGAATTGTAGTTTAAAATAATAATAATAATACATGAAGCCACAGTGAAATAATGACTCAAAAATCTGTGCTTCATAGATGTAGGGTACAAATCAGGCTCTGAGTTTCCTGGGAGCCAGATCAAAAAGGGAAATAAGATCCTGTTCCTAGCCTCTGAGATAAAAACCAGTTGCTTGTACAGAAAAGGTCTGCTGTTCCCTGCAGTGCTGAGCCCTGTGGAGGTTTCTACTAGTGTCCTCGTATGGAGGGCCTCCTGCATGGCTGGGTGGTGCTCCCAGCAAGTCCTCCAGGTCTACTGCCATGAGCACCCTCCTCTAGCTGCTGCTTCCAGTTCATCTGTCTAGGAGGGAGCTGCCATGGTAGATTCCGTTCCCAAGCATGAGAGCTGCGGGCTTCTGGCTGAGCCCTGGACATCCAGGTCAGGCCTCACCCCTCACCTGCTGTCCCTGCACCTGTCCGCCCGTCCTGAGGGCTGGGGCTGTCAGAGAGCGCCAGGCAGGAAGTGCCTCGGGGAGAGCGAGAAGCAGGGGCAGCTGAAAGCATGTCCGCAGTGGCTCCGCTCCCCAGGACTCCTCTAGAGAGGTGCCAGGCTGGCTGACATAAGGGACAGTCACTGCGGGAAGAGAGCCCTGGCGTCTGGCGCCAGCCAGGCCGGCACAGGCTGGTCCTGAGCCATGGAGAGAGCCGTGGGGCTCATGGGGGTCCAACAGTGCCGACAGGGTGCCCATCCTTGAGACGGGCTTTCAGGTTCTCCAGTGTGAGGCTGGGAACCAGCCCCTGCACGCTGCCCAGCAGTCGTGACTCAGCGCCCACGTAACTCCTCGGCTGGCACTGTTGCACACGGACGTCCCCAGCACCACCCTGAGTAGCACACCCCAGCCCCAGCTTCCAGCGGAATGCCCTTGTACACTGCTACAGAGAGCCATCTTGTACACACTGTATACATGCCTCTGCACACTTGGGAACACACACTTGCATCCCCTGCTGTCCCGAACCTCCCCTAACCCCACACATAGGTGGTCACACCACACAGAGCCCTGCGTGTGCCCTGCACCACCCTTTACTCCCCCACCCCCGCACACGCAGCTTCACATCACACAGAGCCCCGGGTGCACCCCTGTACTGCCTCTCATTGACAGTAGGCCTGCTCCCCTCTCGTCCACAGGGGAAGCCTTGGGTATCAAGTACCCCGTGCAGGTCCCCTACAAGCGTATCAAGAGCAACCCTGGCTCCGTAATCATCGAGGGGCTGCCCCCGGGAATCCCGTTCCGGAAGCCCTGCACCTTTGGTTCCCAGAACCTGGAGAGGATCCTTGCGGTGGCCGACAAAATCAAATTCACGGTCACCAGGTACTTGGGGGAAGGGTGAGGGGGCAAGACCAGCACCGATGGTGACGTGCACCAGTGAGCCACTGGGCTTTCTCGGGTTCCCCCCAGCCGGCCACGGTGGCTCTCACAGCACCATCCTGGGAGGGGGACAGTGGAGGGACTGTGGGCCAGCCTGGGTGTCGGGCGCCCTGCAGAGGTGAGAGCAACCTTTCATCATGGTGGCCGCCCATAGCCTCCATGGCAGGGGTGGCCTTTGGGACGTCTCCTGCCTGGCCCTCCACCACTCCAGCGCCTGGCTCTTTGCGTTCCCAGCAGCCTGTGAAAGAGGCATTAGTCCCATTGCAGAGTTGGGGGTGGGGTGGGGACGGGACATGTGTCCCAGAGCCAGCCAGGCAGAGCTAGCACCCTGCGCTTTGTCCTAGGACAGACTCCTGGCCCAGGTTTCCTAAACTGTCCCATGCATAGGACTCACCACAGACCTTGTGAAAATGAGGTTCTCGTTCAGTAGGTTGCAGGAGGGACCCAGGCATTTCTGACAAGCCCCCAGACCCCACTGCAGGAGCAAGGGCTGAGAGCTTGCATCCAGAGGCGGCAGCCCACACCCGGTTCTCTCTGACACCCCTTCTTTGTTTCTCTTCCAGGCCCTTTCAAGGACTCATTCCCAAGCCCGGTAAGACATGCTGGCTGTGGAGGGCTGTGTGGTGTAAAGGGCCGGCCTCGGCACTGGGGGCCAGAGGCTGGAGCCCTGCTTCTCTGGGACACAGGTTCCCAGGCCTGGGAGCTGTCCTTCCCTTTCTGTTCTCCCACCCCACCTGGGCACCTGCCCCAGCTAGGAGGACAGTGCTCAAGCTGGAGCCTGGGGAAGAAGAAGGGCTGTGGGGGTAAGGGGGGTACCCTGAAACGTTTCCACTTCATTCGGCCAGGGCTCAGGAGGGAGGGGCCAGGCCAGGGCAATGCCCCCACTGCTCACGATGAAGGGGGGGCCTGGTCGGCCTGCATGAACGGGAAAGGTTGGTGGCAGGTATCTGTTTGGGGGCCAGGAGTTTGGCGAGGGGTACCCACCCAGGCTTAGATGGTAAATGCCCCTCCTGGCCCCTCCAGCTCCTCCTATGGGCTGTGTCCTGGCCCCTCACCGGTCCTCCGGGACCACATGGTTGCCTGGAGGCCAGGGTGTGCTCGTGGTGGCCAGGCCCGTGGGCAGAGGCTGCACACCCATGAACTACAGAGCCCCAGAGCATGGTGTTGGGGGAACCCTGTACCTCATCCCTGCCCCACGCCAGGAGAGGCTGCCAGGCGTGAAGCCTGGCCAGCCCCAGGCCTGAGGGGGTGGGGAAGTGGTCACGAAGGGTCTGGAACGGGCCCTGCAGTCCGGGAGTCAGAGTCACTGTTGGGCTTGACGCCCAGAGTACAGCCTGACTCTGGGCTCCGGGAGCGGCCAGCGCTCACTGTGCCTCGAGGAGGGAGCAGAGTCCTCAGAGGGAGGGGCGGGCATTGCCTGCGGGCCATTACTGAGGGGTGTCACAACTCAGTTACAGGCAGCTCCAGTCAACCCGCAGGGACCCCGAGGTGGGCGCAGGAGGGACTGCTAGTGGAGGAGGGTTACCCGAGTATGGAAGGTGCCTGTGGAGCCTCGAGACAGTGGGCTTGAGAGCCGGAGAGAAGCGGGGTGGGGCTCCCGGTAGGTCAACAGCAGGGTCATGGCTCATACAACCCCAAAGATGCTTTTTCAGAGCCATGAGAGATGGAAGCCGATTAGATGATGATAGTGAGGTGGAGGAGGTGGGAGTAAGTCCCCCAAAAAACAAATGAGTTAATTGCTGTCAAGTCCATTCTGATCCCTGGCACATGTTAGAGTCAAGCTGACCTCCGTGGCGTTTTCTTGGCTATATTCTTCATGGAAATGTACCCAGGCCTTTCTTCCCACACCATGGGGTGGGTTCTCACCGCCAGTCTTTTGATGAATAAACCCCTTGCCCTCAATTTGATTCCGACTCACAGCAACCCTATAAGATAGAGTGGAACTGCCCCATAGTGTTTCCAGCGCTGTAATCTATGGAAGCAGACTGCCTCATCTTTCTCCCACAGAGCAGCTGGTGGGTTTGAACCGCTGACCTTTTGGTTAGCGGCCTAACCACTGTGCCACCAGAGCTCCTCACCCGGGGGCCTGATGGTGGAAGTAGCCATAGCAACACATAGTGGTTGTGGCATTAATGGGAGCTTGCCAAGAGGTCATTGGTGCCAGCCCCTGTGCTGGACACTGCGTGGATTCATTTTGCACATATTTCCAGAGGTCCCGCTAGGCCAGGCACTGCACCAGGCCCTCAGGTGACAGCAGCGAACAGACAAAGCAGATACCTCATTTACCTTCCATTCGTATGAGGAACCCATTTTATAGGGGTCAAAACTGAGGCTCAGAGATTAAGTGAGGTGCACAGCTGGCAGGCGGCCTGTCCTTCAGGGCCCATGCTTCTAAGTGACTCGCCATGTAGCTCCAGGAATCCCTCTCCCACACTCTTGCAGAGGCCTGGAGCAGGCAGAGGCGGAGCCAGGAGGGTTGCAGACTTGGCCAAGTGCAGAGGAAGTGGGTACTTCCCCAGGAAACAGGCTGGAGGTCACGGTCAGGGCTGAGAGCGAGTGCCTGTGTTCTGATGAGAACGTTGGCCATAGGAACCCATACCCCTTCCTTGGCCTCACTCCCTGCAGGGTGGCTGGCCCCTCTGTGGACTTGCCTGGCTTGAGTGGTGGGGGTGGCAGCCCGTGGGCTGGCCTCTCCTCACCCACTGCAAGGGCCCCTTGAACTCCACCTGAGGTTTCAGACCAGCCTGGCTCTGGGCTAGTAGACATCAGTCTGAGTGCCCAGAGTTGGGTTCCTGCCACTGACCTGCCTTTGACTTGGGTTTTTGCCAAAGTTGACATCTGTACAGGGCTGTGCCGGTCCCATTCCTGTGAGCAGCAGGGTGGTGAATGGCAGTGATCCTGGCACTATCTACATCTCAGGAACCAGGGACTAGTGGAGTGTCGGGCTTTGAGAGACTCTGGGGCAGAGGTTCAGCCAGCAGCCCACAGGCAACCACGAGCCTGGACCCTTTCTGGCGTGACCCCTTCCACCAACCAAGGCGCTTGCCCTCCACTAGGGAGTTGGGTGGCTCATGCTGCTGGGAGCAGCTCTGGGACCTCGGTGTCTTTATGGGAGCCACCTGCCCTGGTCTCTGTGTGGCTGCTTGCTCACCTTTCGGCCTTCCCTGGGGTCCCTCCTGTGTGCAGAGAGCCCTTGGGAAGGACTTCCTGTCCCATGGTCGGCAGGACATGGCCACTGCCTGGAAGAGGATCTAGGAAGGTAGCCTTGGCCTGGCTGTCAGGGGTGGCACTGCCAACACCTTTCCAAACATTGGTACCCACGGGCCTGATGTCAGCCAGAGGACCCGGGACAGGCAGACTGGCAGGCACTTACTGAAACCACTCCACACTTGCTGATGTCACTTGTGACTACAGTCTGAGAAGGCATCTATGCCCATAGTGCCTCTTAGAGTTACCAGAGGTCATTTAGTGCCCCAGAAAGGGCTGTTCCTACATCTTCCACCAGACCCTCACTGCAGCCAGGACTGGAGTGAGCTCGCATAGGAGTGACAGAGGCGTTGTCAGAGAAGGTGAGCTGTGACGGAGGATGTGCCAGGGCAGGTGGAGAGGTGGCACTCAGCCTCCTTGGGGGGGTGGATCTGAGGCTGCACGTGGACAGAGCAGCCGGGCTCCACACTCTGCATTTCTCTTACCAGCTGTGTGACCTGAGCTGGTTACTTCCCCTCTCTGAGCCTCATTTCCACACCTGTAAGATGGATCTGACATCATTGCTGATGTCAAATGGATCTTGGATCAAAGCAAAGAATACCAGAAAGATGTTTACCTGTGTTTTATTGACTATGCAAAAGCATTTGATTGTGTGGATCATAACAAATTATGGATGACATTGAGAAGAATGGGAATTCCAAAACTGTACTCATGAGGAACCTGTACATAGACCAAGAGGTTGTTGTTCGAACAAAACAAGGGGACACTGCATGGTTTAAAATCAAGAAGGGCATGCATTGGAGTTGTATCCTTTCACCATACTTATTCGATCTATATGCTGAGCAAATAATCTGAGAAGCTGGACTATATGAAGAAGAACGTGGCATCGGGATTGGAGGAAGACTCATTAACAACCTGCGATATGCACATATGACACAACTTTGCTTGATGAAAGTGAGGGTGACTTGAAGCACTTACTGATGAAGATTGAAGACTACAGTCTGCAGTGTGGATTATACCTCAATATAAAGAAAACAGAAATCCTCACAACTGGACCAGTAAGCAGCATCACAATAAATGGAGAAAAGATTGAAGTTGTCAAAGAGTTCATATTACTTGGTTCTATAATCAACACCAATGGAAGTAGCAGTCAAGACATCAGAAGACGTATAGCACTGGGAAAATCTGCTGCAAAAGACCTCTTTCAAGTGCTGAAGAGCAAAGATGTCTCCTAAGGTGCACTTGACACAAGCCATGGTATTCTCAATCCTCTCATATGCCTGTGAGAGCTGGATAACAAGGAAGACCAAAGAAGAGTCAATGCTTTTAAATTGTGGTGCTGGTGAAGAATGCTCGAAGTACCGTGGAGTGCTAAAAGAACTAACAGATCTGTCTTGGAGGAAGTGCAGCCAGAATGCTCCTTGGAAGCGAGAATGGCCTGACTTCATCTCACCTACTTTGGTCATGTTGTCAGAAGGGATCACTCCCTGGAGAAGGATATCATGCTTGGTAAAGTGGAGGGTCAACAAAAAAGGGGAAGGCCCTCAACAAGATGGATTGACACGGTGGCTGCAATGATGGGCTCGGGTACAGCAGGAATCGTGGAGCTGGCACAGGACCAGGCGGTGATTCGTTCAGCTGTACAAGGGTCACTGTGAGTTGCAGATGACTCAGCAACACCTAACAACAACAACACAAGATGGAGCTAGAATACCTGCTTCACTGAGTGACCGACATGAAACAGGGCAGGCAGTTGCAGGTGAGCTCTGGTGGAGAGGGTCGTCTCCTTGACTGCAGATTCCAGATGTTTATAAAGGCCTTGCCCTGGGCCAGCTGCAAGGGGACAGCTCCACCAGTAGGGGTGTCAAGTTGTTATTGTTTTTACTGGTGCTCAGGAGGGCTTCATGGAGGAGGTGACACTGAGCTGGGCCCAAACATAAGGCGTAGAGGAGGGAACAGGCAGCTGTTCCTTGGGGCCAGAGCAGCATCCAGCATGAGGCCGACACAGCCAGGAGGGCCAGGCTGGCCGTGTGGCGTGTCACGCCAATGAGGCAGGTCTCTGTTCTGTGCATGGCAGAAACTTTAAAAGACTTCTTATTTCTAGTGGTTCTAAAAAATACAGGGTGAACCTTAGTCTGAAAATTCAGAAGTACAAGAAATGTAAACTTTGTTGTTTGGTCTTACAAAATTGAACGTAGTTACTACCAAAAACTGGCTACCAGCGAGTCAATTCTGACTCATAGCAACCTCCATTGGATTTCCAAGGCTGTAGATCTTTGCGGAAGTAGATTGAGCCATCTTTATACGGAGCGGCTGGTGGGTTTGAACTGCTGACCTTTCGGTTAGCAGCTGAATACCTTATCACTATGCCACCAGAGCTCCTTAATTGCTATCAAAAAACTCACATCGAACAGTGGCAGATACTAATTTGAGTCAGCTTCTGATCTCCTGTTCTGGTTACCTACTGCTGCTCTGACAAGAAATATACCACAAATGGGATGGCTTGAACAACAGGAGTTTATTCGTACAATTTGGAGGCTTTAAGTGCAGGTTCAAAGTGCCAGGCTCTAGGGACTGGGTGAAAGCCCCTCAGCATTGGGCTTCAGCTCTGCCTCCAGTTGCCGGCCCACTGAAGCTAGAGGCATTTCTTCACTCAGACAGCTGCTGGCTGCTGAGGCTAAGGCCAAGATTGACAAATAAAATGGCACAGTCCCGATGTTACCAGGCAGACCATTAATTTAAGTCCATTGTACGTCCCAAAGTTGGCAGAGCATGGCAGGCTGCTGAACAACGACACGGCTACATGCAGGGTCCAAGCGTGCCATAGTTTAGAGACCATTCCCAAAGCTGTTTCTTATATACGGGAAGCAGACCACATACCCAAAGGCAGCTACTCAGCTGCGCACAGTAGATTCCACCATGGAGTTGATTACCAGTCTCATCGTGGGGAATACTCCATCCAGCTGCCCAGCCACTCAGCCAGGCCCGGCCAACTTGACACACATACCGAAATACCACATTTCCCCTCTCTCTGGATTTGTGTCCTCATCCCAGAAGAGTTTGTAGTGCCAAGGGGCCCATCAAGTCTGGGATGTTGTGTCCACATTAACCCACAAGACGTCCGTGGAGAGTCTCCCACCCAGCTGGCTGGAGAGTCACCCCTGTTGCCTGTGAGGCCCTGCAGGCCTGGGACCTTATACGAGGCCCACACATGGGGAAAACCGAATCCATGAAACAGTCACAGGTTAGAGACTGGCTGCAGGTGGTGGCCAGATGGGAGGTGCTCAGAGGGTGAGGCTTGGGAAGGGGTGTTCCCTCCTGCCAGTGACTGGAGGGGACATACTATTGAGAATAGCCCTGAGATTTTCTGGGTCATTTTCCTGTTTTTGTTTTCTTATACATTGTAGGGATAAGAACTAGAATACAGGTGGAGGGTCGGGGGGAAGGTGGCAATGCACTTACTGTTTACTGTTTAATAGGAGGAGCCCCTGGGGGTGCAGGTAGTTCAGTGCTTGGCTGCTAACCGAAAGGTCAAGGTCACGGTTCACATCCACTTAGGGGTCCCTTGGAAGAAAGCCCTGGTAATCTTCCTCCGAAGGTCACAGCGATTGGACTTGAGTTCTGCTCTGAGATGCCTGAGGCTGCCATGAGTCAAACTGACTCAGTGGCAACTGGTTTGGTTTAGTTAATAAGAAATGTGTCTCTGAGCCACAGCTGCCCGTGTGCTCATAGAATTAACAAAGAGGAAGCTTGAAAACATGAACAGTAAGGTGTAAGTTAACCCACAGTCAAAACGGCTTAACAGAGACTTTCCCCTGATGCTGCTTGTTCATCGAGTTGAGTGGAACAGTTCTGCCCCTCATCTGAGGACCGGGTCATTGTTTGAAGGCTCTCACAGAGCCCCTTCTGACAGAACCATCGAGGAGATGAATGGTGAAGAAGGGAATTCGGCTTTGAAGATAAATCAGTCTTTGAATGCAAGGCCCTCAAAGCGAGACCTAGAACTGAGGGTTGGCCTGGGTGGGAGTGAGGCTGTAGCAGTTCCTGAACCAGTTTTATTCTGGGTCGACAGAGATGACCCCAAAAGGCCCTCCGTTTCATACGTCACATCCACTCTGGGGCCTTCAGTGTCCCCACAGATGTCTTGAGGCCCTCCTGCTCCAACATGTCGACGCATACTCTCTGGGACCAGAGAGCAGTGGGCGGGTGGCCCCAGCTGGAGAGGGAGGCAGCTTGGACGGGAGCCCTGAGGAGGGTTAGATGAGATTTTAACCTCGGGCCACTGTCTCCAGAAAGAGGAGAAATGGCACGAAGGGCCAGGGGCGTCGCAGGACTCCTGGAGGTGAGGATGCTGGGAGCTGCGATGCCTGGTACGTTGGAGGGGCTCTCCCACTTGCACTAGTGTGAGCTCTGGCACCACTTTCACAGGGCCAAGGCAGCCCAGGTTTGACCTGGGGCTGAGCTGGTATGAACAAGGAGAGGCAGGTGCCGTGGGAGGTACCCTGACACATAGCCCGCCTGCTCCCCACGTCGCCCACCTACCTGGCACTGAGTTACATTAGGGAGAATGGGGCAGGCCCAGAGAGGCTCAGGTTAGCTCAGGGACCAGGGAGGTGGGGGCTGGTAACAGCACCGGGGAGCCCAGCCCTCAGAGCCCTGGGCATGCGGCTCTTGGGAACAGATGCCAAGGGTCACAGGGTGCCTTTGGGTACCCAGTCGGCAGGTGCACGGTGGGCACAGCAAGACTGTTATGCTGTGAGAAAGGGCCCTGGGTGAGCCTGATACCATCCTCAGCTTTCAGCAGCACCAGGGTCAACATGAATGTCCCCAAAAACTGAGAGGGGCCCAAGGCTGAGAAAACCAGAAGGCAAAAGGTTTTCAAGTGGCTGTTGGTGCCATGTTGGGGAGAAATGGTGGTGCCTAAGAAAAGAGAAAAGACCCTTTGCCCAAGTTGCTGGTATAAGAACAGCCATGGAACATTCTGTTGTTGTTGTTGTTATGTTGTTATGTGCCCATTAGTCGGCCCATTCAGTGGGTCGTAAAAACCGGAAGGGAAATGCAAATACAAGCCCACTGTGGAAATTTGGAAAACAAACCTCACTGCCCAGATGGCAGTTAATTTTCACGAGGATGTGTGTTTCTTCCAGGTTTTTTTCTCCAGGCTTATTAATTTTACATGTCACTGTCATTCTTTCTATAAATACATACACACACACTTAACCTTAAAACATAAGCATTTCCCTGTTTGTAAAAACTTTATCCCACTTCCTCCTCAGTATGTATCATTGTTATGTAACTGCCTGTCCCCAGTTGGGGACATTTGGACAGCCCCTCACACTGCAGACACCTAACACCCACATCACGCTTATGATAGTTTACTGATTACAAACCCATGCGTTAAATCAATTCTGACTCATGGAGACCTTAGAGGACAGACTAGAACTGCCCCATAGAGTTTCTAAGGCTGTAATATTAATAGAAGCAGACTGCCACATCTTTCTTCTGCAGAGTGGCTGGTGGGTGTGAACTGCCGACCTTTTAGTTAGCAGCCAAGCACTGACCACTTTGCAAAGCCCACTCACATTTTAATACATGAAGGCTCTCCCAAGAACCAGTCTTACAGGAAGAAACAGGCTCAGAGAAGTTAAGGAACGTGTTCCAGGTCATACAGCATGTACAGTGTGGCTGAGATCTAAACCCGGGTCTTTCTTATTTTACTTTAGGGAACTTTTAGAGCCCGGGACCCCCAAATGCCTGGCTCCACCACCAGCCAAGGCCTGGGTATATGGCCAGCCACAGTGGACAACTCTCTGCTGCCCCCTCCTGCTACCAGCCCCTATGACACTGATCCTGCCTGTGTAATCCCTGAGGCTCATAATTATCCTTTTGGATTCTTGTATTTGTATAGCAAAAATTTAGTAAATGCCTGGTTTGTGCCATGCAAGATGCTGATTTTACAAAATAGCCAAAAGTCCCTGCCCTCATGGTGTTTATATTCTAGTAGGGGAGGTGGATAAGTAACACAGGAGTGTATTAGCTACAGATAGTCTCGGAGACAAACCCAACAGGAAGGAAGACAGGACAGTAAGCAAAGACAGGACTGTTGAGGGGAGATGTTAAATTGGCCACAGGGAAGGCACTCTGAGTTAAGGCCTGAAGGAACTGAAGCCATGAGCCACGTGGCGTCCAGGGAGAGGGGAGTCAGCCAGTGCAAAGATCCTGAGGCAGGACCATGTGTGGGGTGTTTGAGGGGCCCCAGAAGGCCAGTGCGGCGGGGGCACGGTGGTGCTGGACGTCAGGTCCGAGGTGGGGGCAGATGATTTGGGGCTAATGTGTAAAGGGCCATTGGAGAGCACAGAGGGTCACTGTTTTCAATAAGGAAGTCGTCCGAGGGTAGTTTGGGGTCAAGGACAGAGCCGGGGAACCATCAGAGTTTAATCATTGCTGTGACCCAGGTGAGCTCTGACAGTGGCCATCAGCACCAGTAGGGAGCCACTGAGGAGATAAGAAATGGAAAATTCTGGCTGTGGGTGTTTCTTGTTTTTAAGTCAATTTTTGCTTGAAGTATAACTTTAGTTCAGAAGGTGGCTTCTCCCAAAGTGAACACTCCGTGGGCCCTGCCTCCAGAAGCTGCCCTCCCCCCAGCCCCTGCCCTGAGAAGACAAGTACACCCCGAGTCTGACACCGCGTGATGTGCATTTTCGAGCTTCGTGTGGCTGGAATCCGATCTGGACACACTTTGAAAGTGGAACTCACAGAAAGGCTGATGGAGGGACGTGGGGTGGAGGGATGGCCGGGCCCAGGATGGCGCCAAGGTTCTCCCTGAGCAGCTGGAGGAACAGGGGGGCCGGGTAGCGGGGAGCGCAGCGGTGCCAAGTCTGAGACATCAGACATCCAGATGGGCAGGTTGGACAGAGGCCTGTAGGCGTGTCTTGCGTCCGTCATCA
>NW_006921593.1:3769857-3772694 GCF_000298275.1 Orycteropus afer afer
TTAGGTACTATGCTACCAGAGCTCCTCTGGGCAACCCTATAGGGAACAATAAAGAACATTCTAGAACTGTTTTAGAGCTGCTAAAAGCAGAGTGGGAAAAAGTAGCTTTGTGAGATAGCGGGCGTGTCCTTGGAGGATTTAAGCAAAGGTTGCCTAGTCACTCCCCCAAGGAAGCCACATTCCCCCTCCAGCTGCTGCTGGACAGGACAGGACAAGGCTTTTCCCGAACTACCCCTGTCTGAGACACCAAGAGCCTGCCTCCAGACCTCGCCCTCTGTGCCAGGAGAGGGAAGTGAGGGGCAGCCCCCCGTCCTCGTTGGACAGTGGGGAGAACTGGAACCAAGGAGGGCCCGCTTTGCTGTCACCGCTGCTGCCCCAGGACCTCCCACAGCTCCTCTCCGATGTTGGAGCCCAAACAGTAACCACAAAAAAAGTGGGCTCAGTGTGGATTCCAGGCCCAGCTGCCCCGCCCCAGCTTCTCCTTTATGCACATGCAGGCCCTCACCCCAGGCCCTGGCCCGGGCCAGCCTTTCCTTCAGGTTCTCCCACAGCTCCTCTCGATGTTGGAGCCCAAACAGTAACCACAAAAAAAAAGTGGGCTCAGTGTGGATTCCAGGCCCAGCTGCCCCTTCCCAGCTTCTCCTTTATGCACATGCAGGCCCTCACCCCAGGCCCTGGCCCGGGCCAGCCTTTCCTTCAGGTTCTCCTGTCCCCAGGGATAGCAGAGCTGCTGCCGGGTGGCAGCAGTATGAAATGGGAGGGACTGTCCCACCCCACCCTCAGGTCATTCCAGGGTCAGAATGGCCCATCCTTCGAGGGAGATGGCAGGTGGAGAGGCCGGCTGGGCCAGGGCGTGGGGGTCCCGGAAGGCCCGGCTTGGCAGTGTGGACTTGCAGACGCTTCCTTGACCCTGTCGCTGCCTGGTTTGAGTCCTTGGCAAACCCAAAACCAAATTAAACTCACTGCCCTTGAGTCGATTGGGCTCATAGCAATCCCTCCTCGGGTTTCTGAGGCGGTATCTCTGTGGAAGTAGATTGCCCAGTCTTCCTTTTGGGGAGTGGCTGGTGGGTTTGAACCGCCAGCCTTCTGGTTAGCAGTCAAGTGCCTTAGGCACTGCGCCACCAGAGCTGCTGAGTCCTTGGTGGCCGCGCTTTATCTCAGAAGCCCCACCGCACCCCAGTCCGCTCTGTTTTATTTAGTTTAAGAAACATGTTGAACTACACACTGGTGAGGAAGACTGCTAATCTCGCTGCCCTCATCTTGGCCCCCCTAGTTTGAAGCTTGGTTTGAGAAGCTCTGCCACAGGCAGAGGGGCTTGCCAAAGAGGGGCAGCACGGCATGGTCCCAGTTGCAGGGGTGAACATAGGGAAAGGCCTCGGCCTGGGACGCACTACTTGACCCTGCCCCCGTTGGGGCCCTGCTCAGCTCCGCCTCTCTCCTCTGTGGTGTCCCCTGTCACCCCATAGACATTGTTCGGGGTGGGCTTCCTGGGGGTGGGGGGCTGGATGCCTGACCAGGCGGTCAGCTGGAGGCTGACCTAGACAAAGGTTCGAACATGGCAGGCAGGAGCTGGACCAGGTCCCCTTTGGCCATCTCGGCCGATTCCCCACTCCCCAGCTGTGAGTTCGAGGTCTTGGGCCTTCGTTCCCTGGAGAGATGCCTGCCTGGGAGCTGACATGAGGCACAAGAGTCCCACTCTAGGCCCTCAGCAACTGTTAGGCTCAGCGCCTGCCCCTCCCTTCCTGAGGGTCATTTCCTGCCCCGTCACACTCTCTCCCAGAGTGGCCTGGGCCTCCCCTCTCCACCTCCCCACCCCCTGGCCACCTTTCCAACTCCTTCATGTTCTTGGGGACCCAAAATAAAACCAGGCTTTCTAAAAATAACCGAGTTCCAGAGCCAGCCACAGGTTTCACCTGTAATTAGCTCTGCTTTTCTTTGTTAATTAGGCTCCAATTCTAATCGCCTTCTGAAGGAGCTGGCATCTGTGGGGCGGGGCGGGGGAGGGCTTTGTCAGCCATAGCTGGCTGCCTGCCGGCTTTCTTTCAGAGGCAGGGCTGGGATGAAGGGTGTGGGGGTCCTCGCCCCTTCCTGACCTGTGAAGTCATTGCAGCCACTCCTTCCTATCCCCGGTACCAGTGGTCCCAAGTCCTGCGCCGATCCCAGGCTCTCCTCCAATGGGGTGGGAGAAGGAAAGGGGCAGCTTCCCAGTAGATGCTAGACCGGGGACCCCACATGCCCCGGAAGGAAGCAGTGGGGGGCCTCCAGACTCTGAGCATTCCAGAAAGCCTCCCAGCAAAGACCTCCCCAGCTGGGACCACCCAGGCCGACAGCCGGCCTCTTGATTTGGGCTAAAACAAGCAGCCTAGGGTCCCCAGGCCCCTGTGCCACACAGAGGTGTCACTGTCACTGGCTATTAAGTGCCACTTTGAGTCACAGACGGGGCAGGGGGCAGGGTATTAGCAGGCTCAGTGCCTGTGTTCTATGGGTGGATGCCATCTTTCCAGATCTTTCCACCTATGGACAAGGAAGGGGTTTGGTGACAAAAGTACCTCATGGTGCAATGATGGGACCATGATAGGGGTCCTCTGGACAGCACACTGAGAGGACTGCAAAAGACCTCCAGGACTTTGGGAACATCGGGTCACTCCCTCATCTGGGAACGGTTCCTGAGTCTGAGTGTCAGCTGGGCCAGGCATCGTGCTGCGTCCTGGGGTTTTTTATATTATTATTATTGTTGCTGTGAAGTATATAGGAACTCTGGTAGTGTAGTGCCTAAGGCACTTGACTGCTAACCAGAAGGCTGGCGGTTCAAACCCAGCAGCCACTCCTCGGAAGGC
>NW_006921593.1:3772954-3784877 GCF_000298275.1 Orycteropus afer afer
GCCAAGTTCTCCAGGACCAGGAACAGGTTCTCACTGGCTCCCAGGCAATGCCTTCCTTTCCCCTACTCCTCTCCAGCCCCTGGTAACCACTAACTCACCCCTACATACTTGCCAGTTGTAGGTATCTCATATGAGTGAGGTTATCCAGGATTTGTCCTTTTGAGATTGATGGACTTCACTCAATGTTACATCTTCAAGGTTCATCCATGTTGTGGCCTGTATGAAGACTTCCTTTCTCCTGTGGCTGAGTCGTATTCCATTGTGTGCACGGACCACACTCTGTTTATCCATTCATCTGTCGATGGGCATTTCAGTGGTTTCCACTTTTTGGCTTTTGTGAGAAGTGCTGCTGTGAACACTGTCTGCATCACTGCTGTCAAGTCTCTCAGGCATAAACCTAGGAGTGGAATTGCTGGGCCATATGGCAGTTCTGGTCGGTGACTCAAACCCACCAGCCGTTCCACAGAAAAAAAGATGGGGCAGTCTGCTTCTGTAAAGATTTACAGCCTTGGAAACCCAGTGGGAGTCACTGTGAGTCAAAATGAACTCGGTAACAGTAAGTTTAGTTTGGAGTTTGGATGGTAGTTCTAGGTTCAGCTTTTTGAGGAACCACCAGACTTTCCCACCATGGCTGTGCCGTTTTGTGTTCACATGGGTGTGGGTGTTGGATCCACAGTGATTTTAAAACTATGCCTTGTGCAGCTTTCCTTCTGGAGGGGATACAGGGAGTCAGCAGAGACGAGTGAAGTATATCACATGTATCAGGCATGAATGCCAAGGAAAAGCAGGAAAGCGGGTGGGCGTGTCTTAGTTCCCTAGTGCTGCCGTGCAGAAACACGAGGATGGCTTTCAGAAACGGAAATGTCTTTTCTCAGAGTTGAGGAGGCTAGAAGGCCGGATTCGGGGTTCTGGATCTGGGAGAAAAGGCCTTCTCTTTTGTAGGCTGTGGAGGAAAGCCCTTGTCCCTTCAGCTTCTACTTCCTGGTTCCTTGGAGATCTCCACGTGTCTTAGCATCTATCATAACCCCATCCCTTCTCTGCTCAATGTATCTAAAAGCGTTGTACACAGCGACCCTACATACAACAGAAGGAAACACTGCCTGATCCCGTGCCAGCTCCGCAATCCTTGCTGTACCTGGGCCCGTTACTGGCTGGTGTGTCAGTTCATCTCTTTGAGGGTTTTCCTCTTTTTCACTGATCCTCCACTTCACTAAGCATGATTTCCTGCTCCAGGGGCTGGTCCCTTCTAACCACATGACTAAGGTAGATGTTAGAATTTCCACCATGTACTCTTGTTGTTAATGTGCCATCAAGTTGGACCTGACTCATAGCGACCCTTCCTTGGGTTTCTGAGGCAGTATCACTACAAAAGTAGATTGCCCCATCTTCCTTCCGAGGAGTGGCTGGTGGGTTTGAACTGCCACCCTTCTGGTTAGCGGTCAAGTGCTTCAGGCACTATGCTACCAGAGCTCCTCCTGTACTCTTAGGGGACATCATTTAATACACCGCATTGGTGTGTACTTTTAGAGGGCTGCAGCTTTAAATAGGTGGTGGTTGGGGCAGGTCATTGAGTTAAGACCTGAAGAGGCAGTAGTGAGCCGTGGGGACAGGGAACAGCATTGCAATGAGGGAACAGCATCTGCAGAGGCCCTTCAGGGGCATGCCAGAATGCTGGAGGAAGGGGGTCAGTAGGGATTGGTAGGAGATGAGGTGGAAACTGGGGGGGGGGAACTTTGGGGGGGGAGGGGGGGGGGGGGGGGAATAGATTATGGAAGGTAGGGAGAGACTCTGACTCTCTGAGTGGGGTGGGAGCCAGTGCAGGGTTCTGAGCAGAAGAGCGAGGGGGTCTAACTGAGGTTTTCACAGGGTCCCTCTGCCTGCTAAGGAGCTCTGGTGGTGTAGTACCTAAGGGATTTAACTGCTAACCAGAAGGTTGGCAGTTCAAACCTACCAGCCACTCTGCAGAAGGAAGATTGGGCAATCTACTTCCATAAAGATTTGCCTCCTCAGAAAACTCGAAGGGAGTCGCTATGAGTCAGAATAGACTCAGTGGCAGTGGGTTGGGTTTGGTTTGCTTTTCTTCACCTGCTGGGTTAAAAAGAGACCAGGATGGAAGTAAGGAGAGATGGGGGGACCTGTTGTAATAATCCAGTAAAGGCCCGGACCAGGGGGTGCCAGCAGAGGTGGTGAGAAGGCGTTGACTCTGGGTATATTTTGTAGCTGGAGTCAATAGAATTTGCTGCAGTGAGAGAAAGAGAGGAGTCAAGTTCAACTTCTGAGTTTGGGCTGAGCTCCTGGAAGGATGGAGAGGCTGGTGCCTGAGGTGGGAAGAAGCAGGAGCCAGAGGGCAGGGTATGGTGCTCCATTTGTAAAGTGCTACGTCTGGGTGACTGTGGGTCACCCAGTGTGGGGGTTGGATACATCAGTCGGGAGTTCAGGGTAGACGTCGGCTTGACGTATGGGTTGGGGAACCATGAGCATGTTGGTATTTGAGGCCATAAGACAGGATGAGACCATGAGGAGTGGGGCAGGGCAGAAGGGAGCGTAAAAATGACATGGCGGCAGCATTGTCCAGTCTTGTCTAACTTCACAAGGGAGAAGAGAATCACCGTCAACATCAGCCCAGGGCTGATCCCTGTGAGGCAGAGGTCAGACATGTTTCCACCCTCCAACCCTTTTATCAACTCTGACACCAACTGTCTCTCCCACAGCACTCTCCTTCTCTGCTGGGTTTGATAGTCCGTTGCAATGGCTACACGGAACTCACGACCCATACTCACGATTTTAGAGTTCATTCAGAATAATAACAGGTTGCAGTTCAGGATAAAAAATGCTCAGGTACAGTTCTTCCAGCAGGACAGCCACTGCTCACCTGTGTGTGTCTCTCAGCCTCTGGGCCCCTTGGCCTGGCCTCTGCCCTGCTCAGGCAAGTGTTGCATAGCTCTATGGCTCCACCTAGAGGAGCTCTGGTGGCAAAGTGGATAAGGCATTTGGCTGCTAACCAGAAGGTCAGTGGTTCAAATCCACCATCTGCTCTGCAGAAGGAGGATGGGACAGTCTACTTCTGTAAAGATTTATAGCCTCACGAACTCAACAGGGGTCACTCTGAGTCAAAATCAACTCGCTGGCAGTGAGTTTGGGTTTTTGTTTGTTTTTGGTTTTTATAGCTCCACCTCTAAGTGCCTGGAGGCAGCCCACTCCACCAGGAAGCCTTCTGCCCAAAGGCACTCAGCTCTGTCACTCTGTGGGTGGATAGTCCTGCTGTAACCACCTTGCTCTATGGACTGGGAGACCTCCCGGGCTGCCTTGTGCCGGTCCCTCAGTTCTGCTGCTGAGTCTCTCTGCCGTCTCCGTGCAGCAGGCTTGGGTCTGAGAACGTGCTCCACTTCCGGCTGCTTCTGCCTTGATGGCAGTGAGATCCCCCTTTTCCACCTCTGGGATGGCTCATTTGAACCCTGTTGTTGTTGTTGTTGTTGTTATGTGCCGTCGAGTCGGACCCAACTCATAGCGACCCTTCCCTGGGTTTCTGAGGCAGTATCACTATGGAAGTAGATTGCCCAAGCTTCCTTCTGAGGAGTGGCTGGTGGGTTTGAACCGCCGGCCTTCTGGTTAGCAGTCAAGTGCCTTAGCCACTACGCTAAACTAACCAGTCCCCACATGAGGGTTCCATACCCCTTATTGGTACGGCCTCACCCCTGGATAATCTAGGACAACCTTTCATCTCGAGATCTTTAACTTAATCACATCACCAGAGTCCCCTTCGTCCTGTAAAGCTGGTTGCTATTGAATAGATTCCAGCAGATGGTGACCCCATGCGTGTCAGGGTAGAACTGTGCTCCAGAGAGTGTTTTAAAAAAAAAGAAAAGAAAACCAAACTCACTGCCATCGAGTTGATTCTAACTCATAGCGACGCCCGTTGGGTTTCTGAGGCCATAAATGTTTACAGAAGTAGATTGTCCCATTTTCCCTTTGCAGAACGGCTGTGGGTTTGAACCGCTGACCTTTCAGTTAGCAGTCAAATGCCTTATCCACTTCATAGAATGTTCAGTGGCTGCTTTTCTGGAAGCAGATTGCCAGGCCTTTCTTCCGAGGCACCTGTGTGTGGATTTGAACTTTCAGCCTTGCAGTTGGCAGCCAAGCACATTAACTGCTTGTGCTGCCCAGGGGTTATTTATTTATTTTTGGCGTATCAGGAAGCATATTCACAGATCCGGGGATTGGGAGGACATCATTCAACCACCACAGGGTTGGAGGTGGCGAGGTTTCTCTTCTGATGGAGCGTGGGAAAGTGTGGAGCCCATGATCCGTGAGACACGTAGGGAGGAGATACAGGCTTCAGGGAGACCTGGCGAGTCCATTTTGGGGTGTGCAGAATCTAACGTGCTCCAGGTGGGAGTTGGAAATAGGGGTTTGGGGCAGGGCAGGTTGTAGGTACAGGAGGATGGAGCCTAACAAACTGTAGTATAGACAGGGTTGGGGAAAGAGACACTGTTTTCATGATCACATGTCGAAACAAGATCACACGTGACCTTGTTGTTGTTATTTGCTGTCGAGTCCGACCCGACTCATAGCGACCCTTCCTTGGGTTTCCGAGGCAGTATCACTACGGAAGGAGATTCCTTCCGAGGAGTGGCTGGTGGGTTTGAACCACCAGCCTTCTGGTTAGCAGTCAGATGCCTTAGGCACTGTGCTACCAGAGCTCCCAACACACGTGAGCAGTGGCCATGAAATAATGAGCCTGGGTGTTACAGGGTGACTTGTGTCCCCAGAAAGCTATGTTTGAGTCCTGACCCTCGCTCAGTACCTGCGAACGTGACCTTGTGGTTAGCTGCTGTCACGTGGGTCCCTGACTCGTGGGGACCCCGTGGACAATAGACTGAAGCACCACCCAGTCCTGTGCTATCAGGGTCAGACTGTTGGGGTTCATAGACTTTCTATTGGCTAGATTGCCAGGTCTTTCTTGCTTGTTTGTCGTAGCCTGGAAGCTGCTGAGACCTGTTCTGTGTCATAGCCACGCACAAGGCCCCATTGACAGATGGGTGGTGGCTGCTTATGAGGTGCATTGGCCAGGACTTGAACCCGGGTCTGCTGCACAGAAGGCCAGAATCCTACCACTGAACCACCAGGCCCCCGGTGGTTCTTAGTTGGAGAGAGTGTTTCTGCAGATACCATTTGTTAACATGAGCTCATACTAGATAGGGTGGCCCTGATCCAACATGACCAGCGTCCTTACAGGAAGAGGAGAAGAGACCCAGACAGAGAGAAACGTAAGAAGGGAGGCAGTGGGACGATGAAGCCAGACACGGGAGAACACGTCTACCAGCCAAGGACTGAGGCACTCATGGGAGCTAGGAGGGGGCCATGGGACGGCATCACCCTCAGAGCCCTTGAAGGACCAAGCCATTGCAAGAGCTAGGACAGAGCCATGGTACCCTCCAGGCCCTCCATATGTCCCCCCCAGGCTCTCGACATTCTGAGTCCATCATGAGAGCTGGGAGAGAGGCATGGGACAAGGTGGCCCCCCGCACTCTCAGGAGGATTCAACACCCTGATTTGGACTTTGAGCTTCAGAATCGTAAGACGATAGATTCCTATTGTGTTCAGCCGCCCAGTTTGTGGCTCTGTGTTGCCTTGGTCCTGGAGCAGTAAGACCATGGGGGACGGACACTCCTGCTGTCCGTGCAGCCAGGGTGGAGAGGCAGGATTGCAAGTCAGTCAGAAGTCGGGGGGCAACTTCCTTGTGCTCACTGTGTAACTAGCTTTGGGCCTGTGCCTTAGATTCCTCCTTTGTAACATGGAGATAATTGTCATGGCAGCCTCCTGGGAAGGTGGGGAGGCTTCAGTGAATGGGTCTGTGTGGGCATCTGAGAACAGCACCTGGTACACACACCTCGGCCTCTCTAAGGAGCAATGGATCACTGAGCACCTGTGACAGGTCAGCCGTTCCTCTAGGCACGGGAACTGCTATCGTGAACAGAGCAGCTGAAGGCAGACATTGAATCTCAGCTCACAGGGAATGTCCCTTCTCAATGCAGTTGTTGAGTGGTAACTGCTGTCAGTCACAAGGTCATGTTCTCCAAGCCAGGCCTCCCTGCCCCATCTGATGATGCAACAGACCGTGGCCCGTGTGGCCCGCTGCCCAAATCTGCCAGTCTTTCCCAACATGGGCTGGCGCTCTGCTCA
Organism: Orycteropus afer afer; assembly: GCF_000298275.1. NCBI lineage: Eukaryota > Metazoa > Chordata > Mammalia > Tubulidentata > Orycteropodidae > Orycteropus > Orycteropus afer. The sequence goes on from NW_006921593.1 coordinate 3,779,138, forward strand.
TTGTACGTAGAGCATGGCAGTCTGTGCCAGGCTGGGCATGGCCACCATGCAGCCAGGGCTCAGCCAGCCTTGGGTCAGCTGTGTGGCTGGGGCCTTCAAGAGGGCAAGGGAGGGCAACGTTTTTGCTTGAGAAGGGCTGTGGGTGTGGCTGGCCCTGGGATTGCCTGGCTGGGGTGCACCCCACGGAAAGTCTGGCTTGCGGGGTGGAGCTGTAGGGCTGGCAGCAGAGCATGCAAGAAGGTCCCCCAAGAAGGTGCTGAGCTGTTCTTAGATGGGGAAGCAGTGCCTGGGGGCCAGGGAGACCTGGGTTCAAGTATTAGTGCCGCCAGTTGCAGACCCTGTGGTCTTAGGCAGGCAGGCCCCTTGACTTCTCTGAGCCTCAGGGTCGTCATGGAATGGGATGATAGCACCCTAGAGAGGAGTCCCTGGGTGGCACAGATGGTTACAGGCTTGGCTGCTAGCCAAAAGGTTGGTAGTCCCAAATCCACTCAGGTGCCTCAGAAGACAGGCCTGGCAATCTGCTTCCAAAAGGTCACAGCCTTGAAAACCCTGTGAGGACATGAGGTCAACACGAGTCGAAGGCGACTTGTGGGAACACCAGCACCTAGACCAGGCTTGTCGTGAGGAATAAACAGCCGCCTGACCCCATCTCGGTGGCATGGCATCAGCAGATGAGGAATTGGCATCTGGGCATCTGGCCACTGGGGTGCATTGAAGCTACCCGTTCGTCCCAAAAGGGAAGACCCCCATTGCAGAGCTACCTGCCAACCACAATCAGCCATTGTTCCAGCCCCTCGAGGGCCGTGGATCAGAAGCTGGGCTCCAGGAAGGAGCACAAAACACCTGCCCGGGCAGGGTGTGGCCTAGCTGCCACCGCCGCCACCAGCACCACCAGGCTGACTCCAGGGAGAGGAGGTGGATTGATGGGGGGCCCAAAGCCCACTGAGGATGCTCTAGGGGAGAAGAAGGTTAGCCCCCTGCCCTGCCCTGCTCTTCCCTCTCCACCGCTCCCCTCCCCTCCCTCAGTGGACCTCAGCCGTGATCCCGGACCCATGACTCACTCCTGCCAACCCATGCACATAACTACTGATTGGTTTACTTATTTCCAAGTTTTTATTTTGGAATAATTTCAATTTATGGAAAATTCAAAGAGAATACAGTGAGTTCCCATGCACCCTTTCACTTGGGTAACATCTTAGTGGTACTTTGTCAAAACTAACAAACTAATATTGATACCAAAAAAGAAAACAGCTGCTGCCAAGTCTGCCTTAACTCCTGGTGACCCATGGGTGGCAGAGTGTGACTGCTCTGTAGAGCTTTCAAAGCTGTCACCTTCCAGAAATAGGTTGGCAGGCCTTTCTTCAAGGCAGCTGTGGATGGGTTTGAACTGCCAGCCTGTTGGTTAGTAGTCAAGTGCTTAACTGATTCCACCACATGGGGCCCTGTTGGTACAATTCTGTTAACTGCAGGTATGTTTGGATTCTGTCAGACTTTCCCCAATGTCCTCTTTCTATTCTAGGATCTAATCCAGGATCCCACATTGCATTTCATATTCATATACTTTTATTCTTGTGTTCCCTCCTCTTTGTTCACTTATTAATAAATACTGTAATGAACGCGTGGGAATTAGAACAGCATGACCCCCTCTGAGCTCTCCCTCATCCTGCCTCACCCAGAACAAATGTCCTGCATTTTATGTTTGTTGTTCTCTCAGGCTTTTTTTTTTTTTGCCTTTTATTGTGAAAAAAACAGCATAGTGACTGTTACATCCTTGCCCTGGATTTAGTTGTTAACATTTTGCCACATCTGCCTGTCTTTCTGTCCGTCTGTGTCTCCTGTTTCTGTCTCTCTCTGTGTGAGAGGACTTGCAGACATCTGGTCTCTTCACAGCGACATGTTCTGGCACCCGTCTCCTAAGAGCAACCCTGGGATTGTACATTTCCCGGTACTGTCATCACTCCCATGAAACGGAATCGCTCCATATCATCAAATCAGAGTACAGCCTGTATTCAAATTCCAGAAATGGCCTGCATAGCTCCTGTCCCCATTAGATGATCAGCGTTCACAAATTGATTTTTTTAAATGACTTCATCGCATACAGTCTTGTCTAAGCAAAAATGTTCCAGTTTGCTTATTTTTTCATTTTTATGACAAAAGCATCTGGTGTCAAGTCATCTGGGACTTGCTTTGTCATGTTTCAGTTGTTGCTATTGTTGTTAGGTGCGTCGAGTAGGCTCTGACTCATAGCAACCCTGTGTACAACAGAACAAAACCCTGCCTGGTCCTGTGCCAGCCTCACAATCCTTGCTATACCTGAGCCCATCGTTGCAGCCACTGTGTCCATCCATCTTGTTGAGAGCCTTTCCCTTTTCTACTGACATTCCCCTTTACCAAGCATGACATCCTTCTCCAAGGAATGGTCCCTTCTGACAACATGACCAAAGCAGGTCAGACGAAGTCTGGCCATTCTCACTTCCAGCTGCACTTCTTCAAGGACAGATTTGTTCGTTCTTTTAGCAGTCCGCAGTACTGTCAGCATTCTTCTCCAACAGCACAACTCAAAAGCATCAACTCTTCTTTGATCTTCCTTATTTGTTGTCCAGCTCTCACATGCATGTGAGGCGATTGAAAACACATGGCTTGTGTCAGGTGCACCTTAGTCTTCACAGAGACATCTTTGCTCTTCAGCACTTGAAAGAGGTCTTTTGCAGCAGATTTGCCCAGTGCATTATGTTGTCTGATGTCTTGACTGCTGCTTCTATTGCTGTTGATTGTGGAACCAAGTAATATGAAATCTTTGGCAACTTCAGTCTTTTCTCCATTTATCATGGTGCTGCTTGTTGGTCATCTGTGAGGATTTTTGTTTTCTTTCTGTTCAGGGTAATCCATACTGCCCGTCGTGGACAGTGTAATGTTGAACGGTGCAGCTGTGGCTTGTCTATCTTTGCTGCTCTGTCATACTCTGTTGAGGGATCGTTCGCTGCCTGAGGGGGTCCCTGGTTTTGCTGTTACCAAGAGTGTCTTAAGGAGCCCTGGTGGTGCCATGGTTAAGCACTGCTAATTGAAAGGTTGACAGTTCGAACCCACCCAACAACTCCATGGGAAGATTATAGCTTAGAAAACTATGTGGGGCAGTTTTAATGTCTTTGGGGTCACTATGAGTTGAAATAAACTCACCGGCACCAACAATAGCATCCTTGGTCCCTGTCACACATGGAAAAGTTTCTCTTAAGTGGAAACTTTCCAGCTGCCAAACCCCGAAAGCTTTGGTTTCCCCACTTACTGTGTGTATGCGTGCATAGTCATGCAGTCTCATTGGCTTATGTCCACATACATGTGCACAGGCTCCACCCACAGGTTGATACATGCATTCATGCTCCTAGTACACAGCATTCAGGCATGCACACTTACGGGTTAGCTACCCATAGCCTGCCTAGACTCACACGCAGATACCCACTTCCTGTGCACACACAACACCCACTCTCTTTGACTCTGGAGGGAGGGTGGCAGGGCAGAGCAGTGCTGTCTAAAGCTCCTCCCAGACCAGGGATCCAACCCCAGCTCAAGGGCTCACTCCACCCATCACCGCAAGCTGGCTGCCAGCCCGGCTTCTCCAGTCAGTTCCCTCATCCCATTGTCGGCTTATCTGTCTCGCAGCTGGACTCTGACCCTTGTATTTCTGTTAGAATCCCGGCCCCGACTTAGCAAAGACCCCACCTGTACTAGGTTTTCAGTAAGTATTGAACGGGTGGACAGGAGTCCAAGTCCATTCTCTGCCTGTGTGACCACGGGCCGGTCACCAGACCATTCCTTCCTTATTTTCTTCTTTTGTCAAACGGGGCTAAGAGTCCCCTCCTAGTGGTGTTGTCACGAACCTGAGCATATAATGCATGTGGGCTCTAACGTGATGCAGAGGTGCCTGAAAACAACACGTGACACACGTGTGTGCCTGGACAGCTGAACACGTGGTATCCGTAGGCCTGAATTTGCGATGCGTGTGAACTTGCTGTGGAAACCTTTCAGAGCCCTGCAAGTGTGAGGGTCACAGTCATGCCTCCTGCAGCTTTGGGCTCTCTGGGGACCAGAGAGCGTTGTCCCTGGCAGCAGGGAGAGGCCATGCTCTGTCCCAGCGCCACTCACCCCACCAGGCCCATCAGACAAGAAGACTGCAGCCCCCTGGTGTCCAGAGGACAGCGGGGCCTGAGGGTGATGCTAGCCCACCATTTAACAGATGCCTGTCACATGCCAGGCACTGTGTTCCGGGCTCCACTTCCCTCATCCCAGATCCTTATAGCTGCAGCCCGGCAACCTAGGCATAGTACCCCCGCCACGGAGAAACTGAGGCTCAGAAAACCCAACCGGCTGCCAGGTTTCTGGTCCCAGCTGCTCCTCAGGTGGCCTGAGCCCTCCCAGACAGTGCAGGCGAGAACAGACATCCTGGCGCCCGACGGTCTCTCACTGATGCTTGTGCCCACGCCGCTCTGTGCTGCACAGTGATGATGCCAGTTCTGCCTCCCTGGCCTGTCACAACCCCCGACTCTGGCCTCCCCCGGTGGGAGACCTGGCTGACCCGGTCCCAGCTGCTGCCATGTTCTTTCCTTCCCAGGAGCCAGTCAGAAGGGTGACTGTCCTGAGGCTGGCCCCCAAGAAGAAGGGTAACCAAAACAAACCACACTCACTGCCATTGAGTCGGATGTGACTCATAGCAACCCCTCCTTGGGTTTCTGAGGCAGTATTGATATGGAAGTAGACTGCTCGACCTTCTTTCCGAGGAGTGGCTGGTGGGTTTGAACTGCCAGCCTTTTGGTTAGCAGTCAAATGCCTTAGGCACTATGCCACCAGAGCCCCTAAGAAGAAGGGTACAGGGGCTAAAAAACTACCTGGTCATTTACTTTCTTTGAACTTACCACCAACCGCTGGGTGGACGGCGCCCCTGTGAAAAGCAGTGGTGTGTAGGCCACCAGCAGGTGTGGCAACCACTTGTGTCCCTCCCAGGACTCTGCCCCCACGTGGGGACTTTTTGGGGCTCCCGGAGAAGTGTAGACCCTCCCCCGTGATAATTTCAGATTTGGATGTTTGAAGGCTCTGGTGTGTCTGGGCCTGGAGGGGTTCAGAGCCCCGGACTAGCTGGCTCTCCAGGGCCCAGAGGCCCAATTCAAGGAAGGTTCTTTGTGAACGGGCCCAACGAGGCCCACCTGGGTCCTTGCAGCTGAGAAGGCAGAGCCCGCCAGCAGCCTGCGTCGCAAACCCTTCTGGGGCAGCAGGAAAGCCACAGGCTTTGGGATCTCAGGCCTGGGTGAGGGCCTTCATGTCACCACTACACAGACTCCCCTTCTCGGAGCCTCAATCCTCTCATCTGTAAAATGGGGGTGAGGGTATCCCTGCTGCACAGATTTCTTGGGCTGCTAGCTGCCCTAGAGTCAGCTCCGCTTCACAGGGCCCCGTGTAGAACAGAGCAAAGCGTTGCCCAGGCCTGCGCCATGTTTCCAATCGTTGGTACGTGCAAGTCCGTGGTTGTGGCCCCCGTGTAGTTCAAGTGTTTTCCAGCCCAGGGCGCCCATCCTCTGACTTTGTGTTGGATAGTTTTCTGTTGTAATCTGTAGGGTTTTCATTGGTAGAACAGTCTCCTTCCACACAAGAGACCCAGGTCCGATTCCCAGCCAGTGCTTCTCAAGCGCTGTCGCCACCTGTCCATCTGTGTTGCCGTGATGCTGAACATGTGTCAGCAGCCTTCCAGCCC
>NW_006921593.1:3788807-3797964 GCF_000298275.1 Orycteropus afer afer
GCAAAGGCATTTGATTGTGTGGATCATGACAAATTATGGATAGCATTGAGAAGAATGGGAATTCCTGAGCACTTGATTGTACTCACCACTGGCATGGCCGCCCCTCCCTCAGGGAGCTATTTCTGATCCCGACAGAGTTGAGGTCCCTGCCACACTCTCCCATGGGCCCCTGCACCGAGTGTTCAGTAGCAGCATCCTCACTGTGCCCCACCCCAGTCCTTCTTGTGCACCCTCTGTGTCCCCGGGTCTCAAAACAGCAACATCCGAGGTGAACGAGGGGAACAAACGGAAACTCCAAGGTGACATCACATGTGGCAGGCCAAGTGCCAAGTTTCTGACTCTGCCAAGTCCTGTTCCCTTTCCACAGCCTGGCAGCGCCAGGACCACACGAGGCCTGGGCCTGTTGTCTCTCCCTCTCCACCCACGCCGCCTTTGGGCACAGGTACCCATGATGGGGTCACATGAGACAGCTGTGTGTGAGCAATGTGCCTAGTCACCCTGTCCACGCACATCTAACCACCCAACAACTTCAGGCTGTGTGTCTGGCCCTGCCCCTGGCATGGTGAGGGGTACAAGAGAAAACACAGACAGACCTGAACTGTAGGCTGTAGAGCCGAAGTATGGAAGACAGCATTTCAGAGGTCAGCCCTGCCTTTTATGGATGGGGAAACAGCCTTCAGGGAGCCCAGCACTCATGACTTTGGGGCTAAACAGAGAGCTGTAGCTGATACCTGGCAGCTGTGTGACCTTGGGCAAGTAACTTAACCTCTCTGAGCCTTGTGTCCCCGGCTGGGATGAGAGGTGACCGTGAGCACACTGAGAAAGCTGCCGGATGTCTGCCCATGCTGCTGTCCCAGCCCTGTCGTCCTCTCCTTGCCCCATACCCTCACTTGCCAGAATCCGGGCCACCGGGGAAGTCTTGGTGGCAAGAGAATGGTTGGGAAGCTTCTGCCACCGGCCTGAGGCCCAGAGCTCCGTCACAGTTCTCTGCTCGAGGCCTGGAGGGGGCCAGGCTGTTCTTCCCCATGTAGGGTCCAGAGGACCTTCTGGGGCCTTGGTGTGGTCTGAATAGGGGCGTCCCTGCCTGAGATGGGGACCCAGGAGGCGTAATCTGGGGTGCCTCAGGTTCATGATGGTTCTGGTGCCCCTGTTGAAAATATGCGGGAATCCAGAGACTCCTGGGAGCAGACCCAGGTTCCAGAGTCAGGGGGTCCTGAACGGGACCAGCCGGGGCAGCAGGAGGGAGTGCAGGGCAGTGGGGGAAGGGCGCTGGGAAGAGGGGGCGTCAGGCAGCGGGGCCCAGGCTCAGGACTGCGTGGGACGCTCCGTGGTCTGCGGGCCACCCTCGGAACATCAGCCCAGACTGGGCGCCAGCAGGGTGCCTGTGGGAGGCTGCCCAGCCCCAGTCTTTGTGTGCTGGGTCAGCACATTCTCGCCCCAGCCCCAGCCTGCGAAGATGCCATTCCCCAGCTTGGTCTCCCAAAGGAAACAGTTCTGCGGGAGCTTTTTGGGATTAAGGCAGGAGTTGTTTTGTAACAGCTCTGGCTGTCCCCCATAACCCAGGCCTTGGCTTCCTGCTTCTTCCACCCCCACACCACCCAGCGAGGGGGTCAGGGGTGCCCAGCCAGGGAGCACTGCTGTTTGAGGGTGCCAGCCTCCCTCTGCCTAACTCCAGCCCATACCAGCCAGAGCACCTGGCCACAAGCTGCTGCTGTGTGGTTAGGCCCCCGGACCACTTCTCCACCCAGCCAGTCCTCACATCCACTTCTCCCCAGCCTGGCCCCAGCTGCTCCTGTGGGTTCAGGAGCCCCCGGCTCCAGGCATGGGGTGGGGGCTGTCCTGGGCACTCAGCAAGGAGGAAGTGGTGGCCCACGCACCAGACACAGTCTCTCTTCCCATTCACAGGCCCCGGTCTGCGAGGCAGCCAGGGTGGGTTCTCTGTGACCCAGCCCCGTCACACCAGCCCTGGTCACAGACCTCACTGGCACCCCTGCTGGGCCTCTCAGCCACCTCCCCTGGGCTCAGCCACATCCAGCCTTCTGTGACCTTTCACCCTTAGTGCCTTCACCTGGGCCAGTTCTGCAGGGCGTCTTTCTGACGCCCACCCCATCCCAGACAAGCTCCTGCTGCCTTTGCAGATGCCGCTTGAACATCCTGCTCCCTGGGGACCCCGGATTATCACAGATGCGTCAGCCACCCTGCCCCATGTCTGGGCTGCTTCCAGGTGGCCCCCAGGCTGCGCGTTCCCTGGGGGGCCTGCCTGCTAGTCCTAGAGCACAGCATGCTGGCACAGCCTGTCCTGGGGAGCCTTCAGGAAATGTGGATGGATGGACAGACGGACAGCAGAGCCAGGCCGCAGGAGGGGGTGGGGCCTGGAGAGGCTGCCTGGGCAGAGCAGAGAGAAGGAGCAGGGCCAGTGGCCCAGCCCACACCGACGTTCATGCCCTCGTCTTCCTCCTGTAGATGAAGATGATGCCAACAGACTAGGGGAGAAGGTGATTCTCCGGGAGCAAGTGAAGGAGCTTTTCAATGAGAAATACGGTCAGTGCCTGAGGGGCGGGGCCGTGGGGCACGGCTCATAGGACAGGCCGCTTTGTTGATTGGTCTTTTTCACTTTTCATTTCAGAATTAGTTTTCAAGCATATACAAAAGTAACCAAACCCAACCCACTGCCATCGAGTCGATTCCAACTCGTAGCGACCCCCATTGGGTTTCTGAGGCAGTAGATCTTTGCGGAAGTAAATTGCCTAGTCTTCCTTCCGCGGAGTTTGGCTGGTGGGTTTGAACCACCAACCTTCCACTTAGTAGTTGGATGCCTTAGGCACTGTGCCACTGGAGCTCCTTATACGAAAGTAAAGAAAATGATGTAATGAGCTGTGGTACAATTAAACGCTAAATTGTATAATTACCAACATTTTGCCAGTCTTATTTCATCTGTTTCCACATCCATACTTTTCTTTTTTTTGTTGTTGTTAGTATTTTAAAACAAATCCAAAGCATCATTTAATTTCATCTATAAATACTTAAAGTAAGGTCTTTTTAGTAGTCCTGGGATGGCCCAAAGGGTTAAGCACACAAACCACTAGCCAGAAAGTTTGGCTGCTCTGACCTACCCACAGGTGCTTTGAGAGGGAGACAGGCCTGGCAATTGGCTTTCAAAAGGTCACAGCCTTCAAAACCCTGTGGAGCAGCCCTTCTCTGCACACTTGGGGTCGTCGTGAGTTAAGATCAACTCCATGGCAACTAACAAGGGCTTTTCACTTTGCTCAATGGAGCAGTGGTGGACATTAAGCAGGCATCAAGCCTTACCTGTCAGTTCTTGGTGTTCACACTATAAAAGCATTGTTCTGGGCATATAGGAAAGTGCCTGTGTCATAGTCAGCATTGGGTATTATGTTCTTGGTTGTATAACTGGATAAAACACAGTGTGTGTTGATTTTTAAACTCTGGGTGTGATGCCTGAGCCAGCTTTGCAGGATTCTAGCCCTTTCCCCACACGGAAGGAGGGAGATGTCTTCACTCTGAGCCCTGTGCCTTCCAGGTGAGGCCCTGGGCCTGAACCGGCCTGTGCTGGTCCCTTACAAACTGATCCGAGACAGCCCAGACGCCGTCGAGGTCACGGGCCTCCCCGACGACATCCCTTTCCGTAACCCTAATACGTACGACATCCATCGGCTGGAGAAGATCCTGAAGGCCCGAGAGCACGTCCGAATGGTCATCATCAACCAGCTCCAGTGAGTGGCCCGGCACCCAGGGCAGAGCACACAGGCGGGCCAGGGTCATGGGAAAAGTCACTCCTGGCGTCCAGAGGGGACATCTCCACAGTAGGTTCCAGGCCCCCCAGGAGTTGACAAGAAAAGAGAGAACAAGAGTGTCCCTTCATTAGCACAGAATCCAGGAGACAGGCCTGCTGAACACCCTCATCTAAGAGATGAGAAAACTGGTCCCCGACGGGGAGGATGGCACGAGTCAGTGGCCCCTGTGATCCAGACCCCTGATTCCAAACCCAGGCCACCTTCTGCTGCAATACTGCCCCAACATTCGTGGGGTTACATATTTGTAAAGTTTTAGTTAAATTTGACTTTTTCCACTGGCCTGTTAATTTATGTGGTGGTGGTGGTTATGTGCCTGACTCACAGCGACCTCTCCTTGGATTTCCAAGGAGCAGTATCACTACGGAGGTAGATTGCCCCACCTTCCTTCCAAGGAGTGGCTGGTGGGTTTGAACCGCCAGCCTTCTGGTTAGCAGTCAAGTGCCTTAGGCACTATATTTAGAAAATGACAGTAATTTATCCCTCTTGTCACCCAGTGTCTATTTTCTGACATGTTTTCTAGTCTTAAAAAAAAAGGGCATTAGTAGTTTGATAATGTTTTAATTTTTTTGAAAAATACGGTGCACTTGGAGGATCCAAAGAGGTAGTAGAAATTGAAAAGGAGGATTTGTAACCCCCTGACAGAGACAGCCGTGCAAATACCACTGTTCACACTGCATGTTTCTTTTCTGTCCTTTTCCCCATCCATGTTTTCTTTTCAATTGTAATAATAGATGTTTTAAAATTAAAATAATATTTGTATGTGGCAAAAAGAGACATGATTGTATTTAGAAACATTGAAAATGAAAAAGTTCTCCCACTAGAAGTAGCTACTGGATAATTTAGGAAACCAGAAGGAGGAAATGCCTATCCCCCAGAGTGGTTCTCCCCAGGGAGAACCATTGAGAACATTCCAGAGTTTTCCTTCCAGGCATTTCATCTCATGAGAGATGTTGTCCTGATTCAAGGAGCAGGTGGCAAGGAGGCGAGCTCTTCATTTTCTGACTGCCACTGCCTTTCTTTCTTTTCCAGGCCTTTTGCAGAAATCTGCAATGACACTAAGGTGCCAGGTGAGTCAGAGGGCCTCCAGAGGCTGCTGCCTTCAGAAGTGCAGGCAGACCTGGTCCAGGTGGGGTGGGCACTCCATAGGTGGCTGACCACAGAGAGAAAAGTGGAACTCCTTCCCCATCCCAGGCAACTCCCAGGGAGCCTGGGACCTCCATCAGCAGGACCAGCGTCCCCAGAGAATTTTCAGGAACCATTTGGAGGGAAGGCCCTGCCCACGGCTTAGAGGAGAGGGTCAGACCAGCTTGAGAGGCTGAGGGGCAGGCTGGGGCCGGGAGGAGGGGGAATCAGGGAACTCACAGGAGCTGGGTGGAGGAGAGTGACATGTGGCCAACGGGAGTGAGGCAGGCGGGCACTGGCTGCCCTGATCCTGCAGGCATTTGCAGGGCACGCACCTGCATGAGACCATGGTCTTTCAGAATCTCTCAGCTCACAGGAGTCGGGGGACCATGCAGTTCAGTGGTTGTGATTGAGATGTGCACTAGGACTCAAGAGAGTGTACGCCTCAGTGATTGAGAGGTGTCCCTCTGATTAAAGATCTAGTCCTCCCCACCCTTTTACGGCTGGGAAACTGAGGCCCAGAGAGGGGAAGGGATCTGCCCCAGGTCACACAGTGAGTCAGTGGGGGCTGGAGCCTGGTCTCAGGAGTGTCCGTCACGGCCTGAATCCCCACAGCCTGTGGCCCTGACTCCGTTGAATCCAGGCTGTGGTTCAGCCAAACCAGGATGCTCCAGATCTGAAACCCTGTGGGGAGCCAGTCACGGGCCCTCCTGTGGCCACCCTGACACTGGGCACACGGCGGGCGGGAGGGAGATGAGTGGTGTTGAGCCCCAAATACAAGGAGCTGCTGTCAGGTAAGGAGGAGTTATTGCAAGCTTGCTGGGAGGTCCCATGCAATCTTGTGCAAATCGCTTAGCATAACACCTGGCCCCCAGAGAGGAGTGCTTGTGACAAGTGCTTAAAGGGTGGGTGCTGTCCCCTTACACCCACCACTCCCCCTGCCATGGCCATCTTTAGGTACTGTGGTGGCTACAGCCCCGGGCCACTTGAGGCAGCGTGACAGCCTGCACCTTGGACTTCTCTCTTACGTAGAGCCCCCTCTCTGGCTCACAGCCTGGGCTGCTCCTGCCACCAGGCGCTTCTGTTCCACAGGGGCTTTGTTTATGACGTCACAGATCCCCAGGCTCTAGTTCTTCACAGGAGCTCTGGAGACAGTTGTCCTGTGGGCCCAGCTGCCCTCACCCACTTTGTCATTGAGACCCCTGTGGTGGAAATGGCAGATGGAGAGGGACCAAAGGGAAGGTCCTTGGGTGCTGCAAATGGTTTGTACTTGACTGCTCATTTAAGGAGCTCTGGTGGCATAGTGCCTAAGGCATTTGACTGCTAGCCAGAAGGTTGGCGGTTCAAACCCACCAGCTACTCCGCAGAAGGAAGATTGGGCGATCTACTTCCGTAAAGATTTACTGCCTCGGAAACCCAACGGGGGGGTCGCTATGAGTCAGAACCGACTTGATGGCGGTGAGTTTGGTTTTGAGAGTTTTAGACTCACTTAAAGATTGGTGGTTCAGACACCTCAGAAGAAAGGCCTGGCAGTCTTCTTCCGTAAAGATGGCAGCCAAGAAAACGCTATAGAGCAGTGCAACTCTAACACGTGGGGCACCGTGAGTCGCAATCGATTAACCAACGGGGCAGTGGTTCCATAACATCATGAATGTGACCAGTGCCCCAGAATTATACATGTGAAAATTACTGACTTGGCGAATGATTTGTTATATGTATTAGTATGTGTGTGTGTGTGTATAAACTTGGTAAAGTGGAGGGTCAGCGAAGAAGGGAAGGCCGTCAACCAGATGGATTGATACATTGGCTGCGACAATGGGCTCAGGTATAGCAAGAATTGGAGGCTGACGCAGGACCAGGCAGAGTTTCGTTCTGTTGTACGTAGGGTCACTGTGAGTAGAAGCCAACTCAGCGGCACCTAACAACATTTTTTTTTTTTACCCCTGGTGGGCTGTGTGAGGGTCCTATGCAGTAACTGCCCACTCAGCCAAGACAGAATACTAAGGGGTTGGCACCATTGCGGATCTTCTTACTGGCCTTACAAATTCACACCCGTTTAATTCAGCAGCAGCAAAACACCTCCCGCTCCATGCTGGGCTTGGACCTGGCTTTTTCAACACAGTACCCCACTTGAGTCTCACCTCCTTCTTCTTCTTTTTCCCTTTTTGGCTCAGAGAGGTTCATCAGTTTACCCAGGGTCACACAGCTAGTCAGTGGCTTGAACATGAACTTAGATGTCCGTCATTGAACCTAGGAACTCACAGTATTGTCGTGACACATCGGCCACGACAGTAGCCTCAGTGATAATCGCAGTTCCTGTTTCTGGGTATTGACGGGGGGCTAGGTGTTAGGCCAAGCACCTTGCACAGGGTTGGGTGGGACCTCCCTGCAATGATTCATTCACATCCTGGTTCAGAGCCCCCGTCCGGTCAGCCCCCGGCTCACAGTGACACCACACACGAGGGAAGAGACGCTGCCAGGCTTGCGCCATCCCCATGGTTGGTTGCAGGCAGGACCATTGTGCCCTCTGAGGTTCTCATTGGCTGATTTTCAGAAGGTCACCAGGCCTTTCTTCCTGGTCTTAGTCTGGAAGCTCCGCTAAGTGTGTTCAGCATCATGGCGACATTCAAGCCTCCACTGTCAGGCGGGTGGTAAGCTGTGCTTGAGGGCCGTTGACCAAGAGTTGATCCCAGGTCTCCTGGGTGGAATGCTAGAATGCTACCACTAAGACACTTCTGCCTCATTATTCATGTTTTACTCACGAGGAATTGAAGGCTCGAGGCCACTAAGTAACTTTCCCTTGTCTCGAGTCTGCTCTACTCTGGAGATAGTGCCCTTAACCACGCCCCCTAAGGCTGGGAGGGGCTTCCAGGGCCCGAGGAAGGGCCCTGAGAGTTCTAGGGAGGCCGGAACTCTGCACCCGAGATGGTCTGGGAAGAATATAAGGACTGATGCATTGGCAAGGAGCTCTGGTGGCACAATGGTTAAGGCATTTGGCTGCTAACCAGAAGGTCAGCAGTTCGAGCCCACAGGAGAAAGATGAGGTAGTCTGCTGCTGTAAAGATTCACAGCCTTGGAAACTCTGGGAGTTGATATGAGTCAGAATTAACCCAGTGGCAGTGGGTTTGGTTTTGGAATGCGTTGGTTCAAGTCCACCCAGACACCCCCCCAGAAGAAAGGCCTGGTGATCTACTGAAAAAGCACCCACGGAAAACCCTGTGGAGCCCAGTTCTCCTCCGACACCCATGGGTGACTGTGAATTAGAGTCAGCGGCAGCTGGAGTGCTGTTTGGTTTGTGGCCTCAGCTGAGCCTGTGGGCAAGGCCTGCCTGGGGCATGTGGTGCAGTGCTAGCGAAGGCAGGCAGGTAAGCGGAGTGGTGGGCTGGTGAGCAGAGGGCCCGGAGTGGGAGCCGAGGGAGTGAGGCTGAGGGAGGCCTGGGCCACTGGCAGGCCGAGAGCTTGGGGATGCTGAAGAGGGGGCTTTAAGCCTCAAACAGACAGAAGCAATCGCACCTATTGCCATCTAGCTGATAGTGACTCTTGGTAAGCCGTGTGTTACAGAGCAGACCTGTGCTTCGAGGGTTTTCTGGACTAAGCTTCGGGAAAGCCATCACCAGGCCTTCCACGGTGCTTTGAGGCACCAGCCTTTCGGTTAATAAACAAAACAAACTTGCTGCCATCAAGTCAAAGCCAACTCATAGCGACCCCCGTCGGGTTTCTGAGGCTGTAAATCTTTACAGAAGTATATCACCCCACCTACCTTATGTGGAACAGCTGGTGGGTTTGAACTGCTGACCTTCTGGTTAGCAGCCAGATGCTTTATCCACTACGCCATAGCCATTTGCACCACCCGGGGATCTCACCAGGGCCTTTTCTTTGGGAGAGGGGGCAGGAGGCCAAGGCAGAAAGGTCCTGGCGCCCAGTGTCAACATCCCTTTCCTTCTCTCCCACCAGCCAAAGACAGCAGCGTTCCCAAGCGCAAGAGGAAACGGGTCTCGGAAGGAAATTCCGTCTCCTCTTCCTCCTCATCTTCCTCCTCCTCCTCCTCAAACCCAGAGCCTGTGGCATCGACCAACCAGATCTCACTCGTGGTAAGGTTGTACAGGGTAGGCCTGGCCGCTCCTCCCTTTGTCTTCTGGTGCCCCAGACGGGGGCTGCCTACTCCAGGACATGGTTTAGGGTATGGGAGGCACCGGATGCTGAATGGGACCCTCTGCCTT
>NW_006921593.1:3798509-3804015 GCF_000298275.1 Orycteropus afer afer
TCTTAGGCTCTCTCTTTACCCATTGGCCATGTCTCTCCCTTGAATGCCTTTGTGGAAAATCCGAACCTTGGGGCTTTGCCTTGATCTCAGTTCACTAAGAGTCCTTGCCACAGTGGCATATAAGAGGGTCACCAGCTCCTCCCACCCCAGAGACCTAACGGCTTCCTGGGTGCGTGAGGCCTGGTGGAGGCTGAGTGCATGAGGTGAGCACCTGAGCACCTGTCCTGAGCCTGTCCTCCCTTCCCTCTGGTCCTCATGCCTGAGCCCCGTGACGAGTCCCTGGAGCACAGGTGGGGCCAGGCCAGAAGGTCCGGCCCAGGCTCCCTGTGAACGGTGTGGCCCTAGACAGGTCACATCCTGTCTGGCCCTCAGTGAGCTCCCGATACAAAGCTTTCGAGGAAGCCCTTCAGAAAGCAGGGTTCTCCCCTCAGAAAGGGATCGGTGCAGGAGATCCTGGATAGAGCGGGAGAACAATATGGAACAAAACTCAAAATGATAAAAAAAAAAAAAAAGACCGGGTTTACTGGCTGGTAGAGCCTGGTGAGTCCCCTGAAACCATGGCCCCTAGTTACCCTTCAGGTCTGGAACTGGACTCACCCCGTGGCTTCCAGCCCAACAACAGACAAGCATATGGGGTGAACATTTATATCAGGGAGATACACTCCTTAGAGCGATCAATTATGGGAGAACAGAAGGGCTGTGTTTGTACAAGGAGATAGCCTGGGGGGCAGGCACGTGTAGGAAAGAAGGACACAGGGAAGAGAGCTGTTACATTGTGGGGAATTGCAGTCAATGCCATGAAACAAAATGTGTGTGAACTGCTGTGTGGAACTTTCACCCAAATCACAAGAAAAATTTGAAGAAGAAAAAAAAGAGAAAAGAAAGCAGGGCTCTCTCTGCGTCCCTGGAGTCCTAACCCGGACCTTGTTGTCCCCCTCTCTCTAGCAATGGCCAATGTACATGGTGGACTACGCCGGACTGAACGTGCAGCTCCCGGGACCTCTTAATTACTAGACCTCAGTGCTGAATCAAGACCTCACCCAGAAAGACTAAAGGAAATGTAATTTATGTACAAAATGTATATTCGGATATGTATCGATGCCTTTTAGTTTTTCCAATGATTTTTACACTATATTCCTGCCACCAAGGCCTTTTTAAATAAGTAAAAAAAAAAAAAAAAGTGTTGCCTTTGCTCTTAACTATCGCGTACTCTCTTGGAATGGTGGCTGCAGCCGTCCCTGGGGATGAGGTCGGGAAGCCCAGCACGGTGGCCTGTCAGGGCCCTGCCCCCTGGAGTCACTGATCACTGGACGCTGGGTGCAGTGCCTGCTCAGGTCTCTGCTCCTAGAGTATGGAACCTCAGGACGAGGAGCCCAGGAGGCAATGTGCCAGACCCGCCTCCGCTGCCAGATGGTGGCTGGCGCCTTGGGCCTGCTGTATGCCAGCGGTGTGCAGCCCGCGCGCCAGGAGGCTCCTTTGGCCTCGGGGGACTCACAGCGGCATAAGGAAGACTGTCCTGGCCCCAGGTGCTCTGGTGAAGTCAAAAGTGTTATGAAAATCCAATGTCAACCAGGAAGTAAGGAGGGAAGACATCTGGGGTGGGGCCTTTGGGACGGACCTTGAGAGATGAGAGATACGGGGGGGAGCTGAGGTATCCAAGCCGCTGAGTGCTGGGTCACAGCTGTGTTGCAGAAAGACCACCCCAGGGGCAGATGGAAAGTGGAGGAAGGGACAAGACAGGAGGTAGTGAGACAAGTCAAAAAAGCCAGGGTGTTGTCCAGGGCCTGGCATGCGATAGCTGCTCACGTGTGTAACCAGACACGTTTGTTTGAGGCCTGGCCTCCCAGTGGGGTCAGTGATGGTTCAGTGGCAGAATTCTCTTCCGTGTGGGAGATCCAGGTTCATTTTCCCAGCCAGGGCACCTCATGGGCAGCCAGCCTGTCTGACAGTGGATGCTTATTGCTGTGAAGCTGAACACATTTCAGCAGAGCTACCAGACTGAGTGGAGCTCTGGTAGTGTAGTGCCTAAGGCAGTTGACTGCTAACCAGAAGGCTGGTGGTTCAAACCCACCAGCCACTCCTCGGAAGGAAGGTTAGGCAATCTACTTCCGTAGTGGTACTGCCTCGGAAATTCAAGGAGGGGTTGCTATGAGTCGGGTCTGACTCGACGGCATGTAACAACAACCGCCACCAGGGTGACCAGGAAGAAAGGCCTGACGATCCACTTCCAAAAATCAGCCCCTGAAATCCCTGTGGATCCTGAGATTTCGATCCTCCACACATTGTGGGGATGGCGCAGGACCGGCAGTGGGTCCCTCCATTGTACATAGGGTCACCATGAGCTGGGGACAGCTGCAGCTAGCAACAGGGATACGGGTTGAGTGTCCCAGCGGGGATGGCAAGAGGGAGGGACAGGAGGCTGTGGGGCATGAAACAGGGTGACTTCGCCTGGCACAGAGAGAGAGATGACTTGAACTGAAGACGAGCTCGTTGGGGGTTGGCCAGATAAAAGGAAAGGGGTGAGGTAGGACGGTGTCCTGGGAGACAGCATCTTACACAACAGCAGGGAGACAGGACTGAGGATTGTAGGTTCCAGAAAAGAGTTGTTGCAGGAGCAGTGGATTTGAGGGGAGCATGGCTGGCAGGGCGGGTGGAGACTCAAGACAGCGGGGCCTTGGACCGTTGGCAAGGGGGTTGCGGAGGCAGAAATGCAGCCCCACTTCTGCCTGCCGGGCTGGGCCGTGCGTTCTGGGGCAGGGCTGCATCCATTCAGGATGGATTCTTCCCACTGGGCCGCAGAAGGTGATTTCCAGATGGAAACAAGAAGGGGGTGTACCCAGGGGAGAGCCCTGGGCGGATGTGCACTTTGGAAGGGGCCACCTGCCTGCAGAGAGGAAAGCAGAGGAAGGAGGAGGTAAAACCATCCCAAGCTCTGGTGGTGAAGTACATAAGGCGTTTGACTGCTAGCCAGGTCAGCAGTTCAAACCCAGCACCTGCTCTGTGGAAGGAAGATGGGCAATCTACTTCCGTAAAGATTTACACCCTTGGAAACCCAGCGGGGGTTGCTATGAGTCAGAACTGACTCGATGGCAGTGAGTTTGGTTTTTTGAGTTGGGGAGGCTCTTGGAGTTGCCCAGGCCAGGCGGGGAGAAGGGGATGTGGGGAGCCAAGAAGACTTGAAGATGAACCGAATAGGTGCTGGGGGAGTAGAGGGTCAGGGTGACCCCCAGTTGAGGTCCAGCATGAAGCCTGAGTTGGTGGAACTGAGCCCCGAGTAAGCTGAGTCCAGGAGCTTCTGCTGGGAGCTGGAAAGGAAGGCCCTGCCAGGTGCCCCCATCTCTTGGGAAGATGTTAGAAGCCAGAAACAGGAACAGCATGGCCCCCAAAACTGTTCCCCTCCATGCTAGTGCCACCCTCACCCAGTCAGCAGGCCAGAACAGTCTACCACCCACACCCCAGGGCCCCCAGGCCTCAGCCCAGAGCCAGGTCCTCCTTTTCTCTCCAGGATGGGGTAGGGGGACCCCTATATCTCACCACACCCCTCAATCTAGGAACCAAAACCTTTTGCCATCAAGTTGATTAGGGCTCAGGGCAACCCTATATGTGTCAGAGCAGCAATGTGCCCTGTAGTCTTTTCAATGGCTGTGGGGTACTATAGTGCCTAAGGCATTTGACTGCTAACCTTCTAGAAGGCTGGCGGTTCAAACCCTCAGCCACTCCTCAGAAGAAAGATTGGGCAATCTACTTCCATAGAGAAACCGCCTGGGAAACCCAAGGAGGGTCACTCAACAGCAGCGAGTTTGGTTTGGTGGTTTTTGGTTTATGATCTTTCAGAAGGAAGCCTTTCTTCCCAGTGCTTCTGTGTGGACTCAAAGCTTCAACCTTACAGTTAGTAGCTGGTGCTTAACCGCACCTCCCAGGGAGTCACTGCAGAAACTGCCTGTGGAATAAAGGACAACATGGTCGACAACCACCTTGTCGTCAATCCCTTCTCCACTAACGCATCCTCCACCCCGAGATCTGGTCTGGTAACTCCCCGTAGTAAAAGTCTCTACCGGCTTTCCTTCCCACAGCGTCGGCGCTCAAGGCCCCTCTCCCTCCGTTGTGTTCCCTAGCCTCGTCCTCCACAAGAGTGCGTGGTGGGGCCTGCGCCCGCGGGCCTGCGCCGGCGCCGCGCGGTCTCCCAGGCTCAGCGCGTCTGCCCCGCCGCTGCCCAGGCCTCAGACCTGCAGCCAGGCCGCAGGCGGCTCCTCGCCCCGGGCTCCCGCGGGGCTGAGCTCGCCCGGGCCGCGGGCCGGGAGGCCAAGGTGCGCGCACAGCCGGGGAGCCCAGAACGACCGCCTCGAGGGCGGAGGGGTTTCCAGCCGGGCAACCAGCTCCAAGCCTCCCGCCTGCTTCCTTTCACTCGCACGGTCCTGATGCCTGCAATGAAGTGGGTAAAGGCCGCGAAGCCCTCGCGCGGAGCAGAAAGGGGACTCCCCCAAGTCGACGCGGCTGATCCAGGTAGGTGCCTCCATAGCTCCCCCTCCTGCCTCTGGGCTCCGGAAGGTGCGTGCGTCCCGGGAGAGCGCTGGGCCTGCGTGGGGAGGCCGCCCCCTGACCCTGCGGCCGTGCCTTTCCTGGGCATGCATTTTCCTCGCGAGCCGGCCCGCTCTCTGCAGAAGGGTCCAGATGTTCTCTGTGCCAAGGCTTCAGAATCCCGTGTACTGTGCTTTTTAAAGTGATTTGATTCAAAGCACTCATTCTTTAATTAAACTTCATTTAGCTGCCATCTGTCTGGGTTCAAAATGGCTTCGTGTTTTGTAACTCTAAATGAGAATTGTTACTTGATTTGTAAACACATCCAAAAAAAAAAAAAAAAATCACAAAACACTTTCAAAAGTAATAAATGAGGGCTGCGAAGCGAGCTGAGGGGCCGCATCTTAAACGGTCTAATTGCCGGGGATTGCGTGCTGGTGGGTACATAATCATTTTATATACAAATCTTTGTATAAAAATCTGCTATCAATGAAAAGATCAAGATTATAGGAAATGCAGGAATCATATCTGACTGAAAACAGTAATAAAGCAATAATCAGCGCAGGGACAAAGCCAGGGGGACGCAAGGCGGGGGGAGTGGCTGGCTCAGGAGCGCTCAACACCTGCTTCCTGGTGCCACCCTCCCTTCCTCCCAGGTGCCTCCTCTAAGGAGAGAAGCCTGATTCCGCAGGCTTTCGGGCCACCCCCACCCCAAAGCCACTGCCATGAAGTTGATTCCGACTCATAGCAACCCAACATAATTGAGTAGAACTGCCCCATAGAGTTTCCAAGGCTATCATTTTTTCTGAAGCAGACTGCCACATCTTTTCCTGGCAGAGCAGCTGCTGGGTTTCAGCTGCCAAGCTATGGGTTAGCTGTGTGCTCAACCGCTGTGCCACCAGGACGCCTTGCTCTCTTGGCAAGGACCTCAAAAATAGCCTGCATGATACGTTTTTTAAAAAATGAGTCAAAGCATTATTCGTGGTCA
>NW_006921593.1:3804535-3805606 GCF_000298275.1 Orycteropus afer afer
TGTTGCTTGACACTATTGGGATTGTTCTTGGGCTTGGGGCCAGTGGTCTGCTGTGTTGCCTGCTGATCTTGGTTGGGACTGTGCCATTTTACCCGTCAATCTTGGCTTTGTCAACCTCAGCAGCCAGAAGCTCTAGTGGCAGAGCTGAAGCCCACGCTTCAGGGGCCTTCACCCAGTCCCTAGAGCTGGCACTTTGAACTCAGAGCTCTGGTAGTGTAGTACCTAAGGCACTTGACTGCTAACCAGAAGCCTTGCGGTTCAAACCCACCGTCCACTCCTCGGAAGGAAGATGGGGCAATCTACTTCCGTAGTGATACTGCCTCGGAAACCCAAAGAGGGGTTGCTATGAGTCAGGTCCGACTGGACGGCTCGTAACAACAACAAACTGTCAGCTAATAAATTCCTGCTGGTTAAGGCCATCACTTGTGGTATTTCTTTTATAGCAGCTCTAGAGAACCAAGACAAGTGGCTTTATTCATAGTTGGCCAAAACTGGAAACAACTGCCCAAGGATGGGTAGCTGGGTAAATAAACCATGGTACGTCCATCCTATGCAGGCCCTGGGTGGTGCCACTAGTTAATGTGCTCAGTTGCTAAATGAAAGGTCAGCAGTTCGAATCCCCCTGAGGCCTCTCAGAACCAAGGCCTGGCAGTCGACTTCCAAAAGTGAGCTGGTAAAAGCCCAAAGGACCATAGGGTCCAGTCTTCAACCTGCCATGGGGGTGGTGCAGGGCCCCGCAGCGTATTATTCTCTCCTACATGGAGCTCTGGTAGCGTAGTACCTAAAGCACTTGACTGCTAACCAAAAGCCTGGCGGTTCAAACCCACCAGCCACTCCTCAGGAGAAAGATCTACTTCGTAGTGATACTGCCTTGGAAACCCAAGGAGGGGGTCGCTATGAGTCCGACTTGATAGCACATAACAACGACAACATGGAATCATTAAGAGCCAGGGGCCAACCACAGCCACACCCGCTTCCTGAAGATGATGGTGGCCCAGCTGGCCCAGGCAGAGAAGAAGAGAAAGGGGGGAAAAGTAGGGAAAGCCCTCGGCTCCTTTTTTTTTTTTTTTT
>NW_006921593.1:3823830-3824490 GCF_000298275.1 Orycteropus afer afer
CATGGGGTCGCTATGAGTCGGAAACGACTCGACGGCACTTAACAACAACAACAACAACATTATTATCATGCTGCTACCATGTGTGATATTGTTTATTTCCTGTCATTGTTCTCTGGTCACCTCCCTGGTATAATACAAGCTTCGTCATAGCAGGGACTGTGTCCATCTCGCTCAGAACCGTAGCCCAGCACCTACCATGCAACCCAGGATACGAGAAGTAAATGTGAACGGAATGAATGAATGAGCAAACTGAACGGGTCTCCATGAGGGTTAAAAAGGCTCGAGCCCTCACGCCTTCCACAGTGATTCCGGGAACCTTGCCCCCTACTCCCTACTCCCACCCCCAGAAGCCAGGATGGGGAAACCCTGACTGGTGCTGCTGCCTGTCATTCCAGCATCAGCTCTCCTCAGGCGTTGGGAATCCACACGTGCTGCATTTCAACATCAAGCCTGTGCGGCAGCCCACCTACCAGGCTGTTTAACAGGAACTGGGACAGGATAAGTATCAGGAACAGGAAAAGGCAAGAGGTACCCAAACCACTCCACCTTGAGTCCACTCTTTTTTTTTTTTTTTTTTTTTTTAGGATTTGGGTGAAGATTTAGAGCAGAAACTGGAGTTCAGACGTGTGCTCCCATGGCTTGGGCACCATGCTCCTGCCA
>NW_006921593.1:3826170-3828041 GCF_000298275.1 Orycteropus afer afer
AACATTCTCTTCCCCATTTAATGGATTTGGGGCCTTTGTCAAAGATCAGCTGACTATAGGTCAATGGATCTATATCTGGGACCTTGAGTCCACTCTTGCAGCTCATAGTTGAAACAGCTCTGTGCTGTGTACTAAGTGTCTACAATGTCACGACCATTGTGCAAGAGCTTTGGTGTGCACAGCCCTGCAAGATAAATAATATGACCTCATTTTACAGATGAAGAATCCGAGGTTCTGAAAGATTAAAGGCTAGGTCCAGGGTTACACAACTCGGGAAGATTAACCAGGACTCAAAGCCAGGGCAGCCTGACTCTAAAGTTCAGGCCACCAAGCACCACCCCACGATGGATCCTGCACACAGCAGCTCCTGTGGGCCTGAGGCGTTGCAAGGGAGGGCTATGCGCAGGGGGTGCAGAAGCAGGAGGCAATGGGGACTGCTGGCAGCTTCTTTTCCAGGCTTCCCCTGGTTTGAAGGAGAACAGAGGGATATTTGAAAAGAAGAGAGGAATACACACACATGGCTAATTAGTGGTATTATCAAAATCCCAGTAATAGTATCATGCTTGGCTCACAGGTTCTAAGAAATTGGCATCTGCTTAATAGGGGAAGAATAAGTCAGAAAAGGAGGGTAAGAACAGCCACACAGCTAGGATGTCACATCACTGAATCGCACAGGCAGCCAAGTGTTGAACTGGTGTACGTTTGCCGTGTAGACTTTCAATAATAAAAAGAAGGGAAGAAACTGGCATCTGAACAAGAAAACGAAGCAGTCAGAAGCCGTCCTCATCCACAGCTCTGAACATGCCCTGTTCCTGCTTAAACACAGTTCTGCTGCCCCCGCCCCCCAGGAGGAAACCCACGGGCTCACGCTGGCATTGCAGGCCCTGCCTTTTGTAACTAACTGGATGGTATCCAGCCAAGCCATAGCCCTCATGGAATGTTCTTAGAATATTCTAGAACCTTTCCACCTCCTTGCCTCTGCCCAGGCCTTTACCTTTCCTTTGCTTGGCAAATGTGTGCACTGTGTTAGGATCCAGTTGAGAGAGCGTCTCCTCCGTGCAGCTTCTCAACACAGCGCAGGCACACCAGTGCCTGTGTACTCAGTGCTTGGTGTACAGCTCCTATGCACTCAGCACAGTGTGTCTGTCATTCTCCCCTGGAAAAAATGATTTATTGAACATGCATTGTAAAGGCAAGCTAACAACATCTCCTAAATGCCCCAAAACCAAAAGAATGTCCTTGGCTTCTCTGCCACCTTCTAGACTTCAAGCTATGAATCTCTGAGGCACTGGCCTTCCTGGCTCAGGAAATCTCTCCTTCTTTCTGAAGCCTCATTAGTTATTTATTTGCCTCCGACACACTGTCTTTCCCAGAGAGGACTCCCTGCTTGGCCGCCCAATGAGTCCGCCAGTACTAGGCTGCAGTCTGCTTCTACTCTCTTCCTGTCAGCCCTCAGCCTTCTGTCTTTTCCTTGGTGGCGCAGTGGTTAAAGAGCTCATCTGAGGCTCCTAACTGAAAGGTCATCAGTTTGAACCCACCAGTCACTCTGTGGAAATAAGATGGCTTCCGTAAAGATTATATCCTTGGAACCCCTAGGGGGTGGTTCTACTGTGTCCTGTAAAGTCACTGTTAGGGATTGAATTGTAGTCTGACTGAAATATGTGTTGTAAATCCTAATCTCTATGCCTGTGATTATAATCTCATTTAGAAATGGTTTGTCTTTGTTATGTTAATGGGGCTGGGTTAGTGTACAGTGTGTTTTGAGTCAATCTCTTACAAGAGTCTGTCTCTTACAAGAGATAAAAGGAGCAGATTAAGCAGATGGGAGAAGATAAACTCCATGCCACAAGATCACAAGAAGCCAATAGAAG
>NW_006921593.1:3839740-3851945 GCF_000298275.1 Orycteropus afer afer
GAAAGAGGGGGAGGCCTTCAAGGAGATGGATTGATACAGTGGCTGCGATGATGGGCTCAAGTATAGCAGGGATTGTGGGGCTGGCGCGGGATTGGGCAGTGTTTCATTCTGCTGTGCATGGGGTCGCTATGAGTCGGAAACGACTCGACGGCACTTAACAGCAACAACAACAAGCCTTCAAGTCCAGTCCAGTAGTTCAGTCCCAATGTCTAAGTAGTTTCTATAACTGTGCCCCCAATGTGCTCTAGTATATATATGTGAGTATACATGCAGCATTTACAAATTTGTATGTAGAAATGTACACAACCATACCTACATGTGTATCAGGGTGTGCTCCCGTACAACTTCCCTCACTGTTTAGCATACATGCACTAAGAACCACCTAGACCCAGAAGAAAGAGCTGTAACACTGAAGACAGCGTGAGACAGTGAGAGACAAGCAGTGGGGCTTGCCAGCCCACAGAGAGGGAGCTGCGTGCCTTTGGGCAGCAGGCTTGCCTGGTGAGCCAAAGGAGTTGTAACAATTATCCATGCAGGGCAGAGTCCTGAGTGTGTCCCATGCATGCCTTCCCCTGTAGGCAGCCTGGGCCCATATAGCATGGCAACAAGATAGGTCCACAGGGCCTGGCCGCAGGGGCTTACAAGGGCCCAGCAGCAGAGGCTCAGGAGATCTGAGCAGGGGTCTTCCAGCTGGCAGTGAGGCCTAGCACCACAGCAGAAGCCTCCATGGCCTACAGGCCCCACCACAGCAGCATGATGGCAGCTGGAGGGAGTGGTGATGTGAACAGCATCTGACCTGAACCACCACAGTGCACCTGCCCAGTGACAGAAAAATCAAAACCAAAACCAAACTCACTGCCATCGAGTCAGTTCCAACTCATGGCAACCCCCATTGGGTTTTCCAAGGCTGTAAATCTTTACAGAAGCAGACTGCCCCATCTTTCTTCCATGAAGTGGCTGGTAGGTTCAAGCCACTGACCTTTTAGTTAGCAGCTAAATGCCTTAAGCACTACAGCACCAGAGCTCCTTGCATAAGAATGGACGTGGGTAATTTGGAAAAGGGTAAGCATTTCCCTTCTGAGAATCTGTTGTTATTGTTTAATGTTTGCTTTCCATCATTAATAATAATAATAATGGCTTTCACTTTGCCAACACCGTGTAAATGCCTCCTGTGTCCACCTCGATCACAGATGCACGTAGCACCCACAGAATGGTCGGTGCCAGTGAGTGTCTCATTCCTAGCAATGTTACTGCTGCCTGAAGTTTGAGGCACAGCCTGTCTGCATGTGCAATGCAGACAGACAGACGTACAGCAAGGCTGCAATTAGGGCCACTTTGCTTGGAATGTTTTATGGTAAGTCCTCTTGGAGTTTGGGAGTGAAGAGAGACAAGGAAGGGGAAACTAAGGTCATTCAAACAGAGTAAGTCATTGGTCTCAGTCAGTTCATTTAAGTAAGCCATGCCCTTTTCCAGACTATAAAAGGCTGGGAGACATTTCTTTAACAATGGGCTTGGGTCAAATTCAATTTATCAGCTGTTCTTCCAAATGTTAAACACAGAATTACCCTAGGTCCCAGCAATTCCACTCCTGGGTATCTCCCCAAGATAACTGAAAACAGGGACTCGAGTGAATTCCTGTACAGCAGTGTTCATGGCAGCATTATTCACAGTAGCCAAAGGCAGAAACAGTCAAGTTTCCGTCAACAGAAAGAATGGATAAACCAAAGTGGCATATCCATATAATGGAATACTGTGCAGCTATATAAGGAGCTCTGGTGGCACTGTGGTTAAAGCATTGGGCTGCTAACCAAAAGGTCGGTGGTTTGAACCCACCAGCAGTTCCACAAAAGAAAGATGAGGCAGTCTGCTTCCACAAAGCTGCTGCTGTTGTTGTTGTTGTTGTAAGCTGTACAGCCTTGGAAACCCTCTGGGGGCAATTCTACTCTGTCCTCCAGGGGCTCTGTGAGTCGGAACCGGCTCATCAGTAGTGGTTTGGATTGGTTTTTATGCAGCTATATAAAGGAACAAAGTTCAGACATGTACTGTGACATTGAAAACATTACATCCCTGAAATAAGCCAGACTCAAAAGGGCAAACACTGTGATTCCACTTCCACGAAATATCTAGAACAGGCAGATGCAGAGAGGGAGGCAGAAAGGGGAGTCGCTGCTTAGTGGGTGCAGAGTTTCCGTTTGGAGCAATAGCATGTTTTAGAGATGGACCCAGGCGATGGGTACCCATGCACACAAAGGTAGTCAGCCCCCAGTCAAATACTAGATCATATTGGCTTCAGCTTCCCTTGTGAAATTTAAGAATGCAGCAATGCCACCAGCTCCCAGCAGTACAACCTTCAGACTGGTCCAGTAGCTGAGGCAGGAGAGACTAGATATATTGGGAAGCTACTGCAATCTCAGAGACTGAGGGAAACCTCAGTCCGCATTGCACTTTTGACACAGGTGTGTTACCATCACGTGTCAGTCACTGGGCATATGTTCTGGACTGCCGGTTAGCTATAGACAAGTTTACAAGCCTGAGGCTGCCTGGCCCGTTTTTGTTTTCTTTTTATTGTGATCTGGGTGAAAACTGACAGAGCCAATTCATTTTCCATTCAACAGTTCATACCCATTTTGTTTCATGACAGTGATTGCAATCCCCAGTGTAACAGCTCTCTTCCCACTTCCTCCCTGCGGTTACCTTTTCCCTGTGTCCTTCTTTCCTCTGAGCTGTCTCCCTGTGCACAAACCGCCCTTCTGATCTCCCACGGTTGATTGTTCTAAGGAGTGTACCTACCTGGGAGATGGGCACCTCTTAAGCCTGGCATTGTTGTTGTTGTTGTTATGTGCCGTGGAGTCGGCCCCGACTCATAGCGACCCCTCCTTGGGTTTCCGAGGCAGTATCACTACAGAAGTAGGATTGCCCAACCTTCCTTCCGAGGAGTGGCTGGTGGGTTTGAACCACCAGCCGTCTGGTTAGCAGGCAAGTGTCTTAGCCACTATGCTACCAGAGCTCCCATAATGGGCACATATTGGGGCTGGAGTTTGACAAGTGGGAACCCAGATAGGTTTGAGTGGTGGCGCTGCCCCAGAGTGAGACCACTGTGGTTTCCTGCACCCACACGTATGCATAGGAGCTCTGGTGGTGTAGTGCCTTACGCCTCTGGTGGCATAGTGGTTCAAACCCACCAGCCACTCCTCAGAAGGAAGGTGGGGCAATCTACTTCCGTAGTGATACCGCCTCGGAAACCCAAGGAGAGGTCGCTATGAGTCAGGGCACACAACAACAACAACAACAACACGTATGCGCACACACACACACACACGCACGCACTCACTCTGCCATCGTTGGCAATACCCGTTCCTGTCAAGGCCATACTGCCTCACGGCAGCCCTGTGTATATCAAAGTAGGTTCTCATGGCTGATTACAAAACGGATTGCCAGACCTTTTCTCCAAGGCACCTCTTGGTTGACTTGAATCTCCAACCTCCTGATTAGCAGCAGGCGAGCGCCTTAATCTCACGCCTGCAGTGCAGCCACCACCCCCACTCGACAATTTGTTGGGCACCAGGGATACAAAGTGGAGGCCAGTGTTTCTCTGAAGAAGCCAGTCTGGTGGGAAAGACAGACATGTTCATTCATAGTAATTACAGCTTGGAAAGCGGCAATGATAGGTCTGAATTCTCAGTGTTTACTCTGTGCCAGGTAGTGTTTTAGCTGTTGATAAATATTTACTCACGTGACGCTCACAGAACAGTTTGAGATAATATTGCCTCCTTCCAGCAGGGGAGAAGATGCATCTACAGTTACACAGTTAGGAACTGGCAGAACCAGGACTTGAACCCTAGCAGTTGACTTCTGAGGAATCCGTGGGTGGTGCAAACAATTAACACCGCTCACCAAAAGGTTGGAGGTTCAAGTCCATCCAGAGGCAGCTCAGAAGAAAGGCCTGGAAATCTACTTTGGAAAAATCAGCCATTGGAGAGGGAGAAAGAAAAAAACACACAAGAGCCAACCCTGTGGAGTACAGTTCTTCTCTGACACACACTAGGTCACTCTGTATCACTGCCACACCATCTATACAGCTTGTCTACAAAACTTTACAACACAGCTAACAAAGTCTTGCTGAAGTAATACAACAATATCACACTAGCAGTGGGCTGTGGAAACAAAGGGGAACAAGGCCTGCCTGCTGGCTGAGCTGAGGGGGTTTCTGTGGTGGTCCCTAGCTGAGTGTGGGGGGAATTCACTCAAAGCCAACAGTGGCAAGGTCGAGTGTGTGGGAAAACAGGGGTGCAAAGGGGCACATAGCATTCAGTTAGCACCGGTCTGTTTGTGACGGACGCATTCTTCTTAAAATAATATGGACGAAGAGCTACAGAGACCAACGTTGTTCATAGTTTTGTCCTCTCTGCCAATTTCAATTATAACTGAAGTGTGTTGTTTTTACATAAAAAAGAAATATTATTTCTTGATTTCCAGTCACATTGTTTCTATGATGTTCTGATCACTTTCAAACTGACCTACAAGGATTTAAAACAAGGGATTCCCAGGGGCTTGGGTCTGAGTGGTGACGAGAGGAAGGCCCTGGAAGGCAGCAGGCACAGAGTTCTGACTGAGCTGGAAGTTTATGAAATGTTCCATGAGGTGGCAGCAGTTCTTTAAGTAGTTGTGGAAAACTGTTTTTCCTTGAACAGTTAGCATATTTGGGGCCATTCGAGAAATCTCTTTCATACACTTAAAGGCCATGTGTCTTTAAGTAAAAAGTGTGACTTAAAAATACGGAACTGTTTTCTGGTGTTGCTAGTTGCTTGATAATATTTCCCCGCAATTAATGCAAATTGAAGTGCTGATGAGATCTCTCCAGGTCCCTCCCACGTGATCTCACGAAGGCTGCAAAACGCAGCGCGCATCACCACGACCAGAGAGGAGTGGATCTGAAAGACTGCCGAGCAAAGGTGCTTGAGTAATTTCTTTTAGAAAGATCAGCACAAGGCTGGTCCCCATGAGGTGGAGGTTAAAGATGTTCCAGATGTGCAACTTATCCAAACTGCCGGGCCACTCCAACATCTCTGACATCAACTCTTTCTCCTCCCCTCCATAATCTCCCCCTTGCCTTAGGGTTCCGTAGTTCACTGTAATGTCTCACAGACCCCACAGACTCCCAAGGAAGCGGCTCACATGGTGGTGGTGGTGGAGGCTGGGAGGCTGGCAAGGCCTGGGTCTGTGGGTAGGTCCGGAGGATTCTCCCAGCTCACGTGGTTGCAGGGGTTAGTGAACCCAAATCGGTGGGTCAGATGACGGCTGCTGTCTCAAGTCCAGGGCTGAGATGATGACGAGCCAAATGCAGAACCGAGCAAGAGAGTGAACTTTCCCAGAACGTTCACACATATACTCTCAAGGAAGCTAAGGGTGGTGACCTGAGTCACACCCTCCAGCAAGACAGGACTCAAGATGCATCCCACACTCAACAGGCATAAACCAAACTCACTGCCATGGAGTCAGATCCGACTCACAGTGACCCCTCCTGAGGGGTATCTTTCTGAGGCAGTATCTTTACAGAAGAAGATGGCCCAACCTTCCTTCCGAGGAGTGGCTGGTGGGTTTGAACCGCCAGCCTTCTGGTTAGCAGAAAAACGCCTTAGGAGACTAGGATTTACAGTGCATCACAAAAATGGTGGTGACTTGAGTCACACTCTCCAGCAAGGCAGGACTCAAGATGTATCCCACCCTAAACAGGCGTGGAGACTAGGAATTACAACTCGTCACAAAATAGAGGACGATGCTGAAGACCACAGTCAGCAACTCACCGCATCAGTGCACCGCAAGGCTGAAACAAGCAGGAAGGGCCTCTGCAAGCGTTTCCGGCTTCCAGCCCCACCGAGTTTGTGCCGTTCATTCCGCTCCCTTATGTTGACCAACGCTGGCCGCCCTGTTCATTTCTGCTTTCTCAGAGATTACATAGATCTCAGTTGACACTCCAGGAAAAAGAATAAGAAAACAATCAAGCTCACCAAACTGCAGCAGAAAACAAAATGTGGAATAAGCGGCCGTCACACAGAGAGGTGTATCTGGAACAAAGGGATGAGCCTGGCTTGGCTCTCACTCTGCTCCTTCCCAGGAGGGCACAGCTGATCTCTGTACGACATTGTTTCTTTCTTTCTTATTTTTTACGTTTTTACTGTGATTTGGGTGACGGATGACAGTGCAAATTCATTTTCCATACAGCAGTTCATACACATATTGTCTCCTGACATTGACTGCAGTTCCTCATAATGCAACACCTCTCTTCCCACTTCCTCCCTGTAGTTACTTACCTCTTCCCTGTGTCCTTCCCTCCCGTGCACTCCCGCCCCACGCCCCCCCCCCAGCTGTCTCCCTGTGGATACACTGCCCTTCTGTTTTCCCATGATGGATCTGGATCGCTCCAAAGAGTGTATCTACCTAATGTAAATGTTCACCCCATATTCTATGCCAGTGTTTGCAACCACAAGCAGAGACAACAAAGCCTACTCGCAGGGCTGTGTGCAGCGCAGAGGAGAGACTGCCCGGGACCAGCTACACCTGGTTAACTTGTCATTTATCAGATAGTCACCAAAATATTTGTCCCCCCCAAGTTTTTCTGCCCCTCCTGTGTCCCACAGAGGAGACAGGACGGAAGAGTGAAGGCATTTTTCTCCTCTCGGGGCAGCAGTGCTTCAGGGTTAGAATTCTCGCCTCCTCCACGCAGGAGACCAGGGTTCCGTTCCCGGCCAGTGCCCCTCGTGCCCAGCCCCCGCCCGTCTGTCAGTGGAGGCTGGTGTGTGTTCGGATGCTGAACAGATTACAGTGGAGCTTCTCGATTGAAATAGAGTAGGAAGAAAGGCCTGGTGATCTCCTGAAAAATCAGCCAGGGAGCACGCCTGGATCACAGCCGATCGTGGGAGCAGCGCAGGGCTGGGCAGCATTTCGTCCCATTGTGCACGGGGTCGCCATGAGTCACTTCTCAAGGGCAGCTAACAGCATCCTCTTCTCACTCATCCAGTGGGTTGGTCCTCATTCCTAGCTGCACATCAGAATCAGCGGGGAGCCTTGCCCCACCTCTGAGCCGTGACAGTGGATGCTCATGGACTTGGAGCAGCAACCCCATAGCCTTTCTGAATGTAGTTATAGGATGTGGTTGTTAAGGTTATGTGCCAACTTGGCTGGGCGTGGTTTTGAGTGGGTGGGCAGCTGTTGTTGTTGTTATGTGCCCCAAGTCACAGCGACCCCTCCTTGGGTTTCCAAGGCAGTATCTCCAGTAAAGTAGACTGCCCAACCTTCCTTCCGAGGAGTGGCTGGTGGATTTTGAACCGCCAGCCTTCTGGTTAGCAGTCAAGTGCCTTAGGCACTATGCCACCAGAGGTTTTGCTGGGCAGCTGGATGTAGTTATTCCCCACGTGAGACTGGTAATGAACTCCATGGTGGAATCTGCCGGAGCAGCTGACGAGCTTTCTTAGGGATGTGGTCCGATTCCAGTTTATACGAAGACAGCTTTGAGAAAGGTCTCTGGGCTTTCCGGCACACTCGGAACCTGCATTTAGCCAAGTCCTCACTCAGCATCCTGCCATGCTGCCTCTGATCTTGGGACTGTTTCTGGACTTGAACTTGTGGCCTGCCATGTTGTTCAGTAGTATTGGACTGTGCCATTTTATTTGTTAACCTTGGACTTGTTAGCCTCAGTAGTCAGCAGCTGTCTGAGATAAAAGAAGCCTCCAGCTCCAGTGGCCTGGGAACAAGAGGCAGAACTGAAACCCAAGGTCAAGCGACTTTCACCCAGTCCCTAGAGCTGGCACTTTGAACTTGAACTTCTAGTCTCCAAAGCTGTAAGAGAATAAGCTGTTTGTTCAAGCCATACATTTGTGATCTGTTCCTGTTAGAGCAGCACTTGATAACCAAAGTCATTACATGGTTTACTCACTGAGTGAGACCACCACCACCCACTGCCATAGAGTCGATTCTGACTCACAGTGACCCTTTTAGGATGGAGTAGACTGCCCCATAGCGTTTCTAAGGCTGTAAACCTTTATGGAAGCAGACTGCCTCATCTTCCTCCCAAGGAGTCACTGGTGGATTTGAACCACTGACCTTTGGTTAACAGCCAAATACTTTAGCCATTACACTACCAGAGCCCCTTTCTAAGTGAGACACCAGCCTCAAATTCAACCTAACAGATCCTGTTTGATCTCATGGAATTAAATGAGCATCTTACTCATAGTAGCATTTTAAGTATCTTTTCAGAATTAGGCAACATAGAAGAGTGGACACCTGTGACCCATCACGTCAGAGAACTTATTTAATGTAATCATAAGGACACCCCTGAAATTAACCTCCAAATAACCAAGGGCATGAGCTGACAACTCAAATACAGTGTTTTGACACCTCTCTTCCTTTTCTGTCTATGCCATTTCTTCCCCAAAATGATGTTTCAATTCAGAGAGGTTTTTTTTTTGTTGTTGTTGTTACTAATTTTAGCATTTTATTTGTTGCAACCACACTTATTAAGCCTCCATAAGGAAAATCCACCACTCCTCTGTTGGTTT
This sequence comes from Orycteropus afer afer, assembly GCF_000298275.1. NCBI lineage: Eukaryota > Metazoa > Chordata > Mammalia > Tubulidentata > Orycteropodidae > Orycteropus > Orycteropus afer. Next base: position 3,848,296 of record NW_006921593.1, read on the forward strand.
GTCAAACTGTGGTGGTTTACGTGTTGCTGTGAGCTGGGAACTATGCCGCTGGTATTTCAGATACCAGCAGGGTCCTCCATGGTTGACAGGTTTCAGCAGAGCTTCCAGATGAAGACAGACTAGGAAGAGAGGCCTGGTGATCAACTGTGAAAAACTGGCCAATAAGAACCTCTGGATGACGTGTCCACAGCCAGCAAGTTGGAAAACGATCCTAACAGGACGGTGTCTGACTCGCTGGCTTTGGACACAACATTAGGAGGAATCAGTCGTTGAAGGAGGACATCGTGTTTGGAGAAAGTGTGGGAGACTCTGAGATAGACTGGCACAGCAGCTACAGCAATGGACTTGAACATGCTGGCAATTGGGTGGACGATGCCGGCTGGGCAGTGTTTCATTCTGCTGTACGGGGGTCACCGTCAGTCAGAGTTGACTGGACAGCAGCCAACAACAAAAGCAACGTAAGAAAAATATTTAGCAGGTGTTGGTTAGTCCAAGTCAAAAGCATTCATTAATATGGAATTTTTTCATATGTGAATATTCCAGAAATTTTCTACATGCTAACTAATCAAGAATAATTTTCTTCACTGTTACTTCTCTGTGGTGCAATGAATTACTTAATATGGCCCTTCTAGCCAAAGCTTGGGAGCCCTGGTGGCGTAGTGCCTAAGGCATCTGAGTGCTAACCAGAAGGCCGGCGGTTCAAACACACCAGTCACTCCTTGGAAGGAAGGTTGGGCAATCTACTTCTGTAGTGATACCACCTCGGAAACCCAAGGAGGGGTTGCTATGAGTTGGGTCCGACTTGATGGCACATAACAACAACAACAGCCAAAGCTCTTTAACTCCCACCAAATGCTGAGAAGGACTATGCAAATGAGGTGCTTAGGCCTACCAAGGGGATTGGATAGCTTGCTAACAATGTAAATAAAGTGCATGGCATCCTTGTGGGGGTGGGACCATGCAAATAAGGTGCGTGGAACTCTAATGAGGGGATTGGTCAGTTTTGTTCTCCTGCTAGGTTTAAAACGAGCCATTCCAGAGGGGGCCTCACAGCCACCAAGAAAGAAGAGCCAGGAGTGAAGCATGCCCTGCAGACCTGGGATCCCTGTGCTGAGAACCTCCTAGACCCTGGGCACAGAGAATGAGTGAGCTGCGACACGGGAGGTGGCTAGAGATGCCGTGAAGCAGTGGCAGACAAACAGCAGCAACAGAGGCAGCAGAACTGGGAGACCAGCAAGAGACTGTGTGGAGAGCTTCCTGGTCCACAGAGCGAGAGCTGAGCCCCTTCAGGCAGGAAGCTTGCTGGTAGAGTAGGGTGCTTAGGGCACTTGACGGAACTGGGCTCACTGATCCACGGAGTGAGAGAGGCCTTTAAGCTGAGGCCTGTTGGCAGAGTAGGTGCCTCCAGGCACTTATTGGTGGAGTTAAGGAGCTTTATACATGTGCCCAAGCAGTGCAAAGGCTGAGGAGCTGTAGGGCTGAGGCTGAGGGTCCAAGAGAGGCAAGCACAGCTGAAAAGAAGCTGTCTTGACCATAGAACTGGATCTTGAATCATTTTTGATCCTGAATTGTAACCTATTACTTTCCTAATAAACCCCATAATCACGAGTATTGTTTGTGAGTTCTGTGTGGCCATTGCAATGGATTATGGAACCCAGCAGAGAATTCAAGAGGGCTGTGGGAGGGATGGTTGGTGTCAGAATTGGTTCAAAGTTTGGAGGGTGGAGGCACGTCTTACCTCCGCTCATGGGAATCAGCCTTGGGTTCATGCTGATGGTGATTTTCTCTCCCCTCTTGGAGTCAGAGGAGGTCAGCTAGCCTTACCATGCCATGTCTATACTTTGTCTATAAGATATTGGTATACATTTGAGCTGAATTTATAATCTTTTAAAATAAGCCCTAATTAAAAAAAAAAAAATCTCTATTTTAACTAAAACAATTTTTATACAACTTTCCTTTCCAGGAATAATAACAATAAATGAAACACAGTTTTATTGTAATATGCGGTCTTGATAGTCATCTTCTTGTTGTTAGGTGCAGTTGAGTTGCCTCTGACTCCCAGTGACCCATACACAACAGAACCAAATGCTGCCCAGCTGCACACCATCCTCACAATCCGTATTATGTGTCAATCCATCTTGTTGAGCGTCCTCCCCTTTTTTTGTCGGCCCTCCACTTTACCAAGCATGATATCCTTCTCCGGGGACTGGTCCCTTCTGGCAACATGACCAAAGTAGGTGAGATGAAGTCTGGCCATTCTCGCTTCAAAGGAGCATTTTGGCAGTACTTCTTCTAGGACAGCTTTGTTCATTCTGGCAGTCCATAGTATTTTCACTGTTCTTGGTAAATAATAAATGTGCCCTGAACTTCCTGCTCCTAAAAACAGGGGGACTCTCTGTCCAGCTGCCTTGGAAACCAAACAAAAGCATCTTCTAGCCCAAAGTGGAACTTGGGCTGGGGGTGGACACTTCTAGGAAGAAGCTGGCCCCAGGATCCACACTTGTTGATGATCAGTGTAGGCCATCTATTACTTTCCTAGGACTGTCATAACAAACCGGGGGGCTTATGAGAACAGAAATGTATTGGCTCAGAGCTCTGGAGGCTAGAAGTCCAAGCAACATGTCACCCAGGCCATGCTCCTTCTGGCCTCCAGGGAGATCCTTTCTTCTCTGCCCGTTTCTGGCAGGCCCAGGCATCCTTGGCTCATAGATGCCTCCACACATAGCCATCCATCCTCTGTCTCTGTTGATCTTCTCCTCTTTTATAAGGACATCACTCAGGCTGGATTAAGATCCATCCTACTCCAATATGACCTCATGTTAGTTCCACTGATAGCATCTTTTTTTTTTTTTTCATTATTATGATTTGGGTGAATGTTCACAGAGCAAATCCATTTTCCATACAGCAGTTCATACGCATTTTGTTTCATGACATTGACTGCAATTCCCAACAATGTAACAGCTCTCTTCCCACTTCCTCCCTGGAGTTACCTCTTCCCTGTGTCCTTCCCTTCCATGTCCTCCTGCACCTCGAGCTATCTCCCTGTGCAAATACTGCCCTTCTATTCTCCCATGATTGATCATTCCAGGAAGTATATCTACCTGATGTAAATGTTCACACCATATGCCTGTCTCTTGATTGGCTGGAAGCCACAGGAATGAGTTCAGTTCTAGACCTGAAGGGTAACTAGGGGCCATAGTCTCAGGGGTCTCTCCAGGCTCTATCAGACCAGCAAACCTGGTCTCTTTTTTATGATTTTGAATTTTGTTCCACATTGTTCTCCCACTCTGTCCAGCATCTCCTGCACCAATCCCCCTCTGAGTGGTTGACAATGGTAGCCAGGTACCATCTCATTTTTCTGGTCTCATAGTCATATAGGCTGAGGACCACATGGTCTACTAGTCCCTTGGGCTAATTGTTTCCATGAGTCTTTGGTTTTCTTCATTCTTCTTTGCTGTGGATGAGGAGAGACTCATCGTTGCCTCTAGCAACTGATAGCATCTTCAAAGACCCTATTTCCAGACAAGCTTATGTTCACAGGTACCAGGGTGAGGGCTTTCTCTAGAAGACATTGGGGAAAACAATTCAAGGCATAAGAAAGGGGAAGTATCTCATCCCAGGAGTCTTGAGACCTGCTAGCTCTGTGCCAA
>NW_006921593.1:3853165-3866455 GCF_000298275.1 Orycteropus afer afer
GATGAAACATAAAACCCATTGGAAGAGTGTACAACATCTACCTCCAAAGTCAAAGCCGGAACCCAGGTGTGCAAAGAAGCCTGAGGCTTGGAGCTCCGGCCTGGAAATCTCACAAATGACACGTCTGGTTCTGCAGGTTTGGTTCTCAGAGGTTTGGCTCTTGGGATGCGTTCCTCTGGCTCCCGGGTGTCATCTGCACCTCCCATGCCAGGTTGGCACAGTCAGGGAGGCTGGTCCTGCTTCGTCCAGGAGGAACGAGGAACAAGTGCCCTGAGGACACGACGCAAAGCCAATGAGGAACAACTTCTAACTGCCTCCATGCTGAAAACCATTCGTTGTTTCAGGATGATCTGGAGACTTTGTTTTTTGGGAGAAGGAGCTGCTTGCTGCCCTGCTAGGAACCGACAACAGAACCAGAGCTGGCCGAGCACATTGCTTCGTAGACCAGCCAGGGGACACTGTGCAGCCATGGCCGCCCTGTGGTTTCTCTCATGATGCCCTCTACCCCCACCCTCACGCCCAACTCCACCCCTTTATACACTGTTCTCCAGCCCAGAGCGTCCTCGCTGAGGCCTGGGTCTCTTCCTCTTCCTCCCTCCCTTTGCCTTTGTTGCTGTGCACTTTCTCTAGATAGTGACAAAGACCAGTAGACCATTGTAGCGTCAATGCCGACCCATGGCAGGCAGCTCCTCTGTGTCAAAGGAGGGCTGTGCTCCACAGGTGTTCTGGTTCCCTGGTGGTACTCTGACAAGAATATTTACCACCACTGGGATGGCCTTAACAAACAGGAGTTTATTCTATTACAGTTTGGAGGCTTTAAGTCCAAGTTCAAAGTGCCAGGCTCTAGGGACTGGGTGAAAGCCCCTCAACCTTGGGCTTCAGTTCTGCCTCCAGCTCCCGGTCCACTGAAGCTAGAGGCTACTCTTCACTCAGGCAGCTGCTGGCTGCTGAGGCTGCCAAGCCCAAAGTTGACAAATAAAATGGCACAGTCCCAATGTTACCAAACCACACAGCAGGCCATTAATTCAAGTCCATTGAAAGTCAGCAGAGCATGGCAGGCTGCTGAACAATGACACAGCTATATGCAGGGTTCAAGCATGCCATGAACTAGAGAGACCATTCCCAAAGCTGCTGCCTATATACAGGAAGCTACTTAGCTGCTTGTGGTAGATCCCAGCATGGAGTTGATTGCCAGTCTCATCATGGGGAATAACTACCACCAGCTGCCCAGCCACTCAACCAAGCCCAGCCAAGTTGACACACAAACATAACCACCACAATTCTACCCCTTGTCAACTTGGCATCTGTACAGATCTTCAATGGGTATTGTCTGTACAGATCTCCTTCACTGGCTTACTCCAGTCCTCTAGTTCCTGAGTGGTGACGTCACTCCCTCGGCCTGGCAGGCCCCATTCCTCTCCCTCTTGGGCATGGCAGCCCCGCCCCCTCACTCTTGGGCAGCGGCTATGGCTCCATCCCATTGGCTTACATGATCAAACAGCCCCACACTCCAGAACCAAGTTGGTGAAGGTCTGGCTCTGAAACCTAGGGGGCTGTGGTGGTTCCACCCCAAAAGGCCTTGGTCCTACCCTTGAGGCTGAGGCAGCTCTGCTTCCCATTTCCTTGGTCTCTCTGCTTCTGCCAATTAATGCCCGAGGGCAACCCACTCTGCCAGGAATCTTCCTGTCCCAAAGGACATTTAGCTTTCTTGTTCCGTGGGCTGGTAAGGCTGTTGCTGTTTAATGTCAGTCTCTGGGCTCTGCTGCTGTCTGTCACGCTGTATGCCAGGGTCTCTCTGCCAGGGTCTTGGGTCAAGGACGCACTCCACTCCTGTTTCCACATTTTAGGGATCTGTCAGAGCAGCACCCCACTCTCGGTACCAAATGTGTTAGACTGGGTTCTCTAGAGAAACAAAACCAGTAAAGCTTATATATACATACAGAGAAAGAGAAATTTATTTTAGAAAAATGGTCACACACTTATAGAAGCTGGCAAGTCTCAAGTTCTCGGATCAAACTGGAGGCTTTTCCCGACCCACACAGCTGCAGGGGCTGACGAGCTCAAGGTTGGCAGGCAGTATACCGGCTGTTGATTCCAACGAATGACGAGTCCAAAATCTCCGGGCCAAATGGTGGATTGTTTGCTCACGGACAGTTGGAGGCAGCACAACAGGATCCTGATCCAAAGAAGTGTGTCTCTTCTCCCAGGATGTCCATAAATATATTGGAAGCAGGCCACATCCCTTCCAGTGAAAGGGAAACTCCCTTTCACTGGACTGGCTGCTCAAGACATAAACATCCAATCCCATCATGGGAATAACCCACATCACAACTGCTTAAATCACACAGAATTGTGGTCCAGCCAAGTTGACACGCAGCTCCAACTATCACAGTAAGGTTTTCAATGCTGATTCTTCAGAGGGAGATTGCCAGGCCTTTCTTCCGAGGCATCTCTGGTGGACTCAAACCCCCACCTTTCATTTAGCACCAGCATGTTGACTGTCTGTGCTGTGCATGGTGTTCTCTTTTGATACCACGAAGGTTTGTGGATAATGGGCCACTTGTGGGGGTGGCTGTGGCTCATCAGGACCCAGGTAATATTCAGCGAAGCGCCTGTGTTGGGGGTGGGGGGCTCACTTGTGTCAGGGTGGGGGTTGGCCTGTCTCAGGATGTACTTGTGTTCTTGGTGGCATGGGCTGGGGCAGCAAAGTGGGTGCAGGGATAAGTATGACGAGGACACCCCACACGTCCCTCCTCCCCTCTTCCAGCTTTCTGCCCAACGGCACGCTGAAGCCCACCCTTCTATTCCTTCCTCCTCTCTCCTTTTGGTCCTCTTCCAGCACTGGCCCCTTCCTTCACGCCCCCGTCTTCCTCAGTCTCTCCTCTCCTCTCCCTTCCCCTCTTCCCTCTTCTTCCTTCCTCTTCCTTCTCTTGCCTCTACCCCCTCTTGCCTCTCCTCCCTCCCCCTCTGCCATTTTCCCCTCTCCCCTTCTCTCCCTGCTCACCTAGCCTATCCTGTCGTCTCTCCTCCACCCCCTCACGGGCCCAGTCTCACTCTGCCTATTTCTCTGCTGTATTTCCACTCCTGTCCACCCAGCCAGTCCAAACTGTACAAACTGTATTCTCTTATCCAGGGTTGGAGGGTGCTAGATGGCTAGCTTGGCCAACTGCCACCCTCTTCATTGGGCAGGGCCTCTCTGTGCCAGGCCACAAAATAAGACACTGCCCCACCCACGGGCAGACTGTCTGGGTCTACGCCCCTACGTCCACCAGTGACCATCTCTTCTTAAAAGACACCCTAATATTAAATAGACAAATGTTATATATATATTTTTCAAGATTGTGTATGGAATAGTGTTCACCTTTGTTGCCTTTAACTCTTGGGCTTCTCCCTGCGTCTTGCACCACCTTGATCACTTTGTGCAGCCTGCCCCTTTAGTGTGTACTGCCTTTCCCTGCATTCAGTTAATTCGCTTCTACCCTCTAGTTAGTGGTTTACCCTCCCTTCCCCTCCCACCATGGCAACCAACAAAGAATGATGCTTCCTGTATGTCAGACATTTCTTGACTTTTTATAGTCGTGGTCTCAAACTAGCTGTCCTTTGTGATGGACTAATATCACTCAGCGTCATGTCCTCCAGGTTCCTCTGTGTCATGAGCCATTTCACAGACTCATCGTTATTCTTTAGCATTGCATAGTATTCCGATAGGAGCTCTGGTAGTGTAGTGCCTAAGGCACTTGACTGCTAACCAGAAGGCTGGTGGTTCAAACCCACCAGCCACTCCTCGGAAAGAAGATCAGGCAATCTACTTCTGTAGAGATACCTCCTCAGAAACCCAAGGAGGTCTCTATGAGTCAGCTCTGACTCAACGGCACATAACAACAACAAATGTCGTTGTGTGAATGTACCATAGTTTATCCACTCATTTGCTGATGGGCACTTAGGCCCATCTTTTTGCCACTGTGAATAATGCTGTGATGAAAATGGGTGTGAATATATCTGTGTCATGGCTCTTACTTCTCTAGGATATATACCTAGTTGTGGGATTGCTGGATCAATCTGACTTTTGCTGAAGCGCCATACTGTTTTCCACAGTGGTTGCACCATTTTAAAGCTCCACCAGCAGTGTATGAGTGTTCCAGTCTCTCCACACCCTCACCAGCATTTGTTGTTTTCTGGTTTTTTGAGCTTTGCTGTTAATGCTGGGGTGAGATGACATCTCATGGTTGTTGTGAATTGCATCTCTCTAATGGCTAATGATTGTGAACATTTCTTCATGTGTTTGTTAGCTGCCTGAATGTCTTCTTTGATGAAGTGTCTGTTCATGTCCTTTGCCCATTTTTTAATTGGATTGTTTGTCTTTTTGTTGTGGAGGTGTTGAAGTCTTCCATCAATGTTAGAGATTAGTCCCTTGCCCAACATGTTGTTGCCAAAATTTTCTTCTCAGTCTGTAGGTTCTCTTTTTACTCTTTTCGTAAAATGTTTGATGTGCATAAATGTTTAATTTTTAGGAGATCCCAGTCGTCTAGTTTGTCTTTTGCTGTTTGTGCGTTGTTAGTTATGTTTGATAGTGTCTTTATGCCATGTATTAGAGCCCTGAACTTTGCCCCTATTCTTTCTTTGATGATTGTTATGGTTTTAGCTTTCACATTTAAGTCTTTGATCCATCTTGAGTTAGTTTTTGTGTGTAGTGAGTGATGTGGATCCTGTCTTCCCCATTTAATGGGTTTTTGCCCATTGTCAAAATTCAGTGTTACATATCTTTTTTACCATCATCATCATCATAACACAGCCTAGCAGTTTCTTGAGGAGTTCTCGTGATGTAGCGGTTAAGCCATCTGGCTACTAACCAAAAGGCTGGTGATTCAAACCCACCAGCTGCTCTGAAGAAGAGAGATGAAGCCATCTGCTTCCGTAAAGATTTAAAGCCTTGGAAACCCAGTAGGCATCACTGTGAGTCAGCATCAACTCAATGGCAGTGAGTTTGGTTTGAGTTTGAGAGCAATTTCTTGGGCGCCCCTGTTGTTATTGTTAGGTGCCGTTGAGTCGTTTCCGACTCATAGTGACCCCGTGCACAGCAGAACGAAACACTGCCCAATCCCATGCCAGCTCCACGATCCCTGCTGTACTTGAGTCCATCATCACAGCCACCGTGTCAATCCATCTCATTGAAGGCGTCCCCCTCTTTCATCTACCCTCCACCCTACCAAGCATGACGTCCTTCTCCAAGGAATGGTCCCTTCTGACAACATGACCAAAATAGGTGAGATGTAGTCTGGCCATTCTTGCTTCCAAGGAGCATTTCGAGTGCACTTCCTCCCGGACAGATCTGTTAGTTCTTTTAACAGTCCATGGTACTTTCAGCATTCATTGCCAGCACCACAACTCAAAAGCATCAACTCTTCTTCGGTCTTCCTTATTCATTGTCCAGCTCTCACATGCATAAGAGGCGATTGGAAATATCTTGGCTTCTGTCACAAATGATTAAACAGAGCCTCCTACCGCTGGGACACACCAGGGGCACCTAGAAAGAAAGCCTTGCCCATCTCCTTCCAAAGGTTACAGTCATGGAAACCCTATGGGACAGTTCTTGTCTGACACACACGGCGTTGCTGTGAGTTGGAGTTGACTCAAGGACAACTGGAATGAAGTTTCTTAGACAGTTAAACGTGCTGTCTACCCTAAGACCCAGCAATTCCACTCCTAGGCATTAACCCAAGAGAAGTGATGTATACCCACATAGAGACTTATATAAGAATGTTCACAGCAGCTTTATCCAGAGTAACTCCAAACTGGAAAAAATATATATATATATTCTTTTCTTAAAACTTTTTATTGTGATTTGAGTGAAAGTTTACAGAGCAAATGGTTTTCCATTCAATTATTGATACATTTTGTTTCATGATATTGACTGCAATCCCCACAATGTAACAGCACTCTCCCCACTTCCTCTCTGTGTTCCCCATTTCCATTCATCCTTCTTTCCCATCCCTTCCTGCCTTCTGAGCTTTAGCCTTTCGATCTCATATGGTTGATTGTTTTAAAGAGTGTGTACCTGGTGTTATTGTTCACCTTATAGGCCTGCCTATTGTTTTGGCTCTGGTAGCATAGTGCCTAAGGCACTTGACTGCTAACCAGAAGGCTGACGGTTCAAACCCACCAGCCACTCCTCGGAAGGAAGGTTGCGCAATCTACTTCCGTAGTGATACCACCTTGGAAACCCAAGGAGGAGTCACTATGAGTCAGGTCTGACTCAATGGCACATAACAACAACAACAATATCATTTGGCTGAAAGTTGGGCAACAGGGTGAAGTTCACTTCCAGGTTTGATGGGTGTCTGAGGACTATAGTCTTGGGGGTTCCACCAGTCTCTATCAGACCAGTAAGCCTGGTCTTTTTTTATGATTTTGAGTTTCATTCCACATTTTTTCTCCCACTCTATCCAGTACCTCCAATTATGATCCTTTCAGTGTGGTCAGCAGTAGTAGCCAGGCACCATCTAGTTCTGGTCTCAGTCCAAACGTTCTTCATGGATGAATAAACTGTGGCACATGCCTGCAAAGGAATACCACTCAGCACACTACATGCAACAACTTGAATGAGCCTCCAAGCCACGTCTGAGTAAAATACGTCTTATCCCAAAGTCTACACACTCCATGGATTCATGTGTGAAATTCTAGAACGGGTAAAGTGGAGACAGAAAGCAGATCAGTGGTCGCCAGGGGCCTGGGGTGCAGGCCAGGGGATTGACTGCAAATGGGGGCAAGGGAACGTTGTAGACTGAAGGGAATGTTCTTTCTTGATTGATCGTGGCAGAGGTTACATAGGGGAGTACATTTGTAAAAACTCAATGAGCTCTCCATGAAAATGAGTGCATTTTGCTTTGTATAAAGTATACCTGAATAATACTGTTAACACAAAACCTCCTAGTCCAGCTTCCCTGAGTGGGTGGCACAATTTCACCCAGGCACTCTGACCAGTGTGTCTAGCACAAACCACTCAGCTGGCACACAGGGCCCGTGGTGACCCGAACACAGACTCTCCAGACTGGTGCGCACCTTGCCCTTGAGACCCAGCAGCACAGACCTTTGCTGTTCCCTTGCTGAGCTGTGCACTTTGACACCTCCCATATCTCCACACACACGCACGTCTCCTTGCCTTCCCTTTCCACCACCACCACCCTCTCCTTCTTTGTTGGGAAAAGTTCCACGTGTCCTTCAAGATCTGGGCTGTCATTCCAGCCACACTGGTCATACTACACCATAACCTGTTTAGACCTCTGTCCTCCCACAAGTCTGTAAACCCTCAAGGTCTAGGACAAAGACATACTTATCTCTGCATCTTCCAAGGAAGCTAGCACATTCCCTGAAATGTGCAAACAAAACACTCGTTGTGTGCCTACTAGGCCAGTGGTTGGCCCTTTACTCATTTGAGCTAAATAAACTCTCACAGCCTCCAGAGGAATAGGCATTACTTTCCCCAGTTGGCAAGGAGCTCTGGTCATGTAATGGTTAAGGCATTTGGCTGCTAACCAAAAGGTTGGTGATTCAAACCCACCAGTCGCTCCATGGGAGAAAGATGAGGCAGTCTACTTCCTAAAGATTCACAGAGCCTTGGGAACCCAATGGAGATCACTATGAGCTGGAATTGAACTGGCAGTGAGTTTTGTTTTGGTTTGGTTCTCCAACTGGAAGATGGGGAGAAGGCAGCTCAGAGAGGTAGGCAACTGGGCTCAAGGTCTAAAAGGCAGTATATGGCAGACATGGGTCTGTTGGGCTTCGACCCTTGCTCCTTACTTTCAGTCACTCAACAAACACCAAGTAAGGGCTTACTGTGTGCCTGGCACTGTACTAGACTTGGAGGGCATGAAGATGAACAAGGCTCAGCTCAGTTCCTGCTTAAACCAAAAAACCAAACTCACTGCCATCGAGTTGACTGGACTCATAGCGACCCCTCCTTGGGTTTCCGAGGCGGTATCACTATGGAAGTAGATTGCCCAACCTTCCTTCCGAGGAGTGGCTGGTGGGTTTGAACTTCCAGCCTTCTGGTTAGCAGTCAAGTGCCTTAGGCACTACGCCACCAGAGTTCCTGCTTAGATGGGAGAAAAGTTCACAAATAATGGGAAACGTAGGGGATGGAAATACATGAATGAATGGATGGATGGATGGATAGATGGATGAAGAATTAATACAAGCTGCCTTTCCTCCACTCGAGAGTCCCTGGGTGGTGCAAATTAAGGCATTCGGCTGCTAACCAAAAGGCTGGGGGTTCAAGTCTACCCAAAGGCATCTCAGAAGAAAGATCTACTTCTAAAGAAAGCAACCATTGGTAACCCTGTGGAGCAATGGAGGAGGGACAATCAGAAAAGGAGGGTGAGGCCTGGTGCACAACTCGAAAGACATCATCAATGTCATTGCACTGTACGTGCACAGACTGTTGGATTGGGGTATGTTCTGCTGTACACAGTCTCAACAACAACAGAATAAATCACCAGGGAAACACCACCCTATGGAGCACAGTTCTGCTGTGACACACATAGGTCACCATGAGTGGGACTCAGCTCCCTGCTGCCCACACCCGCTGCATGGCAGGCACCCACCACTTCCTCTTTCCTCATCCCCTCCACCTCAGAACAGCCAGCTCTAGACCTGAGGGACCAGACTGGCCAGCAGATTCATAGTTCTTTGCTGGGTGCATAGTCAGAGCTGTGTTTTTGTATTTAATTATAAAAAAATCTGGTTGGACCAAAAGAGCTGCTTTTCTACCTATCATGGTGTGTCTCAGTTTAGCCTCTGCTTTTGCAGCAGGAGGAATAGCAGGTGGAGACTTGGGTCATAGTATGATATCAGCCCAAGATTTCCAAACCCGTCTAGAGGTAACACTTGAAACCACCGCAGATTCCCTAGCCTCCCTCCAGCGGCAACTAACTTCTTTAGCCCAAGTTACTTTACAGAATCGAAGAGCCTTGGACCTACTAACAGCGGAAAAAGGTGGAACTTGCCTCTTTCTTAAAGAAGAATGCTGCTATTATACCAACGAATCCGGTCTGGTGGAACAAAACATCAATACATTGACTCGGCTGAGTGAGGAACTAAGTAACAGACACCGAATGGAAACCTCACCATTTGAATGGCTCCAATCACCACTAACAGCCTGGTTATACCCCCTTGTAGGACCTCTTATACTAATAAGTCTCTTTTTTCTTTTCGCCCCTTGTCTCTTTAGATTCCTCCAAAACTGGCTTAAAGAAATGTCCAGAGTCACTGTTAACCAACTACTTCTACACCCGTACACCCGCCTGCCAAACGACCCAATTCCCACTGACACCAGCATTTAACCCCACTCCAACCCTGTTCAGCAGGAAGCAGCCAGAACAATAACTTCGCCCTTTTTATCACCAAAAAAGGCTGGAATGTCAGGCGGGAACACAACAACAACAACAACGCTAATGAAGTGCTTCAACTCTGCTTCCTGCCCCCATGCTAATAAGGTGCTTTTACCTTATTGGTTCCTGTAACACATACCCTGCTCTCAATCGGGTCCTCTAAGAACCAGAAAGAAAATCACTATAAAAAACCCTTTATTTCACCTGGGCAGCACGACTTCTCTGGCCCCTCTCAGGGACCTGTGAACCTCGCCTGGACCCCTCTTGGGGACCCGTAAACCTCTCCCGGGAGCACAGAATAAAACCTTCTCTTTACCCCCGCCCCCCAAAAAAATCTGGTTGGTTTCATTAACTAGCTTTATGCTGGCACTGCTTGTAGCTTTGCTTGGATTTGAACTTGGGGCATGGGGTCACTGTCTATGTAAGCCTCCTTGTCAGTTTATAAATTTAACAACTCTGCTATTCCACCAGGGCCTACGACGGGCCTGGGACTGCTCCTACATTTGTTGTGGATAAATTTTGTCCATTTTGTTTTCTGAAACTTGATTTGCAGAGAATGAACTTTCCTCGTCAGATTTTTAAGAATCTTCCACTTCCTATGTCTGTCTGAAACATGTCAGGAGATCTCTCCCAGATAATGTTGTTTCCCCTAAAACCAGTCTAACTTTTATTTGGAGTCAAGAGTTACTTGTGTTCAGCTGCCATCTAGATGCAACAATGGGTCTCTCCTCGTCCAGAACAAACAAGAAGGAAGAAAACCAAAAATTCATGGAAACAATCAGTCCTGGCGACTGGTACACCATCCGATCTGCAGCCTATACGACTATGAGACCAGAATTAGATGGTGCCCGGCTACCACTGTCAACCACTCGGAGGGGAATCTATGTAGGAGATCCTGGATAGAGAGGGAGAACAATGTGGAACAAAACTCAAAATCATTTGGGGAAAAGAAAAGGGGATCAGGTTTGCTGGTCCAATAGAGCCTGGTGGAACCCCCTGAGACTATGGCCCCTAGCTGCCCTTCAGGTCTGGAATTGAACCCACACCTGTGGTTTCCAGCCAAACAAAAGACAAGCATGTGAGTTGAACATTTACCTGAGGTAGATACACTCCTTGGAGAGAACAATCATGGGAGAAAGGAGGGCTGTGTGTGCACAGGGAGACAGCTCAGGGGGCAGGAGTGTATGGAGGGATGGACACAAGGAAGAGGTAACTATTGGGAGGAAGTGGGAGGGGAACTGTTGCATTGTGGTAAATTGTGGTCAGTGTCATGAGACAAAGTGTATGTGAACTGCTGTATGGAAAGTGAATTTGCTCTGTAAATTTTCACCCAAATCACAAAAAAAAAAAAAAAAAAAAGTTACTTGTTTTCTCCTTTTTTTCAACTCATTGATAGATAAAATTGTGTTTTATATTCCCCTTCACTGCACCCCACAGAACGAGGCCATTTAGAACTTATTACCTGTATTTTATTTAGGTTTTTATGATAATTAAATCTCTCATCAAAATAGGATGATATGCAACACTGTAAGGAAAAAAACACCTAAATGCCCATGAGCAGATGAATGGATAAATAAAATGTAGTGCATGCATACAATGGAATATTAAACCCAAAACCCACTGCCATCCAAGTCGATTCTGGCTCATAGCAACCCCCATTGGGTTTCCCAGGTGGTAAATCTTAACAGAGGTAGATTGCCCAGTCTTCCTTCTGCAAACTGGCTGTGGGGTTTGAACCACCAACCTTCTGGTTAGCAGCCAAATCCTTTAGGCACTGTGCCACCAAAGCTCCTTAATAGAATATTGTTGTTGTTGTTTGCCGTTGAGTTGGGTTTCTGAGGTGATATCACTATGGAAGTAGATTGCCCAACCTTGCTTCTGAGGAGTGGCTGGTGGGTTTGAACCATCAGCCTTCTGGTTAGCAGTCAAGTGCCATAGGTACTACACTACCAGAGCTCCCAATGGAATAATTTCTCTTTAAGGCTGAGTAATGTATTACTCAGCCTTAAAGAGAAATGAAGTCCTAAAACATGCTACAACATGAATGCACTTTGAAAACATCTGTTGTTGTTAGGTGCCGTCAAGTCGGCTCTGACTCATAATGACCCTTTGTACAACAGACCAAAACACTGCCTGGTCCTGTGCCAGCCTCACAATACTTGCTTTTTCTGAGCCCATCATTGTAGCCACTGTGTCAGTCCCCTTTTTCACTGACCTTCCACTTACCAAGCATGATATCATTCTCCAGGAAATGGTCCCTTCTGACAGCATGACCAAAGTCGGTCAGACGAAGTCTGGCCATTCTCACTTCCAAGGAGCATTCCAGCTATACTTCTTCCAGGACATATTTGTTAGTTCTTTTAGCAGTCCATAGTACTTTTAGTATTCTTCACCAACACCGCAACTCAAAAGCATCAACTCTTCTTTGGTCTTCCTTATTCATTGTCCAGCTCTCATATGCATATGAGGCAACTGTAGATACCATGGCTGGGGTTAGTTGCATTTTAGTCTTCAAAGACATCTTTGCTCTTCAGCACTTTAAAAAGGTCTTTTGCAGCAGATTTACCCAGTGCATTACATTGTCTGATTTCTTGACTGCTGCTTCCATTGGTGTTGACCATGAAACCAAGTAATATGAAATCATTAATTGAAAACATTACGCTGCACGAAATAAGCCAGTCACAAGAGGACAGATGTGGTGATTCCGCTTGGATGACGTCTCTAGGATGGGCAAATGCACCGAGACCCAGCTGATGAACAGTAACTAGCAGTCAGGAAGAGGAGGCAAGAGGGAGCTGTTGCTGGGGAGACACTGAGCTTCTCTTAAGTGTGATGGAAAAATTTGGAAACGGATAGTGGTGACAGTTAAATGACATGATGAACATTAATGAATGTCGCTGAATTGTCCATGTAAAAAAAACTGGTATATGTTTTGCTGTGTATATTTTCACCAAATTATTTTTTTCTAAAATAATGTTGAAATGACATGTTTTGTTACTTTTATATTAACATAATTTATATTAACATAATTTTTAATGGTGAAACCAAGTTATTCCTACTTTTAAAAACCTAGGTGACTCTCACAAACATAATGTTACATGAGAAGCACTGTGATTTCATTAACATAGAATGAAAAACAGGCCAGATGCCTCTGCGGTGAGGGGAGGGAGGCGGGGCAGGTGTCACCTGTGGGGAGCAGTGAATGGGGGAGGGACTCAGAACGTTTGGGGATGTTGTCACTGTTCTATTTCTTAGTCTGAGTTCTAGTTACAGGAGTGTGTTCACTTGGAAAGTGTGTGAAGCTGTCCACCATTGGTGCACACGTCCGTAAGGAAAAACAAACATTAAAAACATAACAAAACGGAATTTCAGCACCTTGTCCAGAGAAAATGAGATAAGAATCCATTTGTCCTTCCTTTTGTTAAGCCAGCAAGCAGTGATGTTAGGAGAAAATTGGGTTTTACCTTTTAATTCTACCTTATTGAATGTCAGCTGCATTTAATTTTGCAGACACTTTGCACCTAAGTCCTTCTAAGGTCATTGGTAAGACGACCTGTAGCTTGAATGGAAGATTGCTTGATTAGGATTTTACTCAACACAATTGTTCCCCTGAGTTCTGACCTTTTTGTTTAATATAGAAACAAATACCTTTTAAAAAACAACAGGTGCATTCCATTGGAAAACTCCTTCCCTTTTTTTTTTTTGTCTGTTGTTCAGTAAACAAATGTTGATGTGCTAAATGTGATGAGATGAACACCCACGAGAATACCACTTTGGTAGATGAGACTGGACGCTTCCAGGCTCCAGAGGACCCAAACCCCTCCACTTCTGCAGGCTCGAGATTCAGGTCATCCTCAGAGTTAGCTCTGCCCCAGCCCTCTTCTCCATGAATCAGAGGCCTACT
>NW_006921593.1:3867835-3930626 GCF_000298275.1 Orycteropus afer afer
TTTTTGTATAGATCTTTATAAAACTGACACACCATCATGACAGCCTGCTTTTAGTCATGCAAGGGACAGTGGAAGCATTTTCCACATCTTTCTTATTTCAGAGCCTCCAGTTTTTTAATTGTTGCCTTTCATGTCATTGTACAGATGGACAAACACGCTGTATCTCTGTCCTTATTGCTGGGCCGTTATTCAGTTTCTAATTGGCTGCGATGATAAATCATGCTAAATGAAATTTTCTGATCCATAAATAATTGTCCCCAGCTACAGAAAATTTCGTGATGCAGATGTTATTGGGACTTCGGCTAAAGTTTGCAGAAGGTGTGCCACGAGACAGAGGCTTGAGAAAGGCCAAATGAGCACCAAGGCAGGTCATCACAGGCAGACAGGTTGGGAATTAACCATAAGTCAGAACGTGCCTTTGCTGTAAGGTCCTTCAGGTGTTTGTGTCCAGCCTTTATAGTTTGGGCAGCACCTAGAGCCACTGCACCCTTTGTAATAAATTCTTTCTGTAGAATAGCTTCCTCTTTCAACAACTTAAGCCTATTCATATACTTAGTAAGGAAACTTTGTATTATAACCTCATTTGGAATCATCAGCATCATTGCTATAAACATAAATACAACAAAAACAAGGCTATTGAATTCTACATAGATATCACTGCCTCTTTTGGTTAAAAAGAGGAGTTTGACGAGTTATGTTGTAAGCTGCCATCGAGTGGGCCCTGACACATGGCAACACCATGCACAACAGAATGAAACGTTGCCCGGGCCTGGGCCATCCCCATGAACAGATGCAGAATGGATCGACGTGACCCATCGGGTCTTCACTGGCTGTTTTATGGAAGTGGATCACCAGGCCTTTCTTCCTGGTCTTTCTCTGGAAGCTCCACTGAAACTTGCTCAGCATCCTAGCAACACGCAAGCCTCCAGTGATAGACGGGTGATGGTTATGCCCGAGGTGCATTTGCTGGGAATCAAACCCAGGCCTCTTGCATGGAAGGCAGGAATTCTACCACTGAACCACTACTGCCCCCTAACAAGTAATAGGCAGGAATTAAAGACATCAGTAGAAACTTCATGGTGACAACGACAACAATGATGGAGTAGCAGGGACTTCCCTTACCCTCTTACCATAAGCAGTTAGACAAAATATATGAAAAAGTGTCCAGACATTAACCAGGCCCCTGCAGGGCTGCGAGTTTCGAGAGAAAGGAAGCAAATGAGGTAAGCCCTATGTTTGTGCCCCTTCTTACGCCTCCCACCTTTCCCCTACCTCCACTTGTTCCTGGGAGGCCTATTCCAGACTAGGAGCTGGGGGAAGAATCCCAGCCAGAGCAGGAAAATCTTTATCTTGTTGAGTTGAGGACATAGAGATTGGCGTTAGTTCTCCAGTATTGTTATAAGAGAAATAGCACAAGTGGATGGCTTTCACAGGAATTAATTCGCTTACAGCTTAGGAGGCTAGAAGTCCAATTCAGAGCTCCAGGGGCTGGGTGAAGGCCCCTAGATCTTGGGCTTCAGCTCTGCCTCTTACTCCAGGCCTACTGGAGCTGGAGGTATCTCCTATCTCAGGCAGCTGCTGGCTGCTGAGGCTGACAAACCCAAGGTCAACAGGAAAAATGACACGGTCCCAAGGTTGGCAAGAAATCCAGCAGGCAACATGGCGGGCCACTTGGTTCAAGTCCAGGAACTGGAAGTGAAGACTCAGCCAAACACAGGATCCAAAATGTGCCAGAAAGCTGCAGACCTTTCCCAAAGCTGCTCCGTATATACTGGAAGCAGGCCACACCCCAAAGGCAACGCCCCTTCATCTGATAGGTGCTCACAGCGATTCCACCATGGAGATGACTACAGTCTCATCACAAGGGATAACTACATCCAGCTGCCAGACCAGTCAAAATCACACCCAGCCAAGCTGACACACAACCTTAACTACCAGAGGAGACTTCCCAAAAATTGCAGGATGGAGTTCTGGAGGACAGAAAGCTTTGCAACCAACAAGCTGCCGAAATTTGTACAGGGGTATTCCTGAGTCTGCCTGCATACTGAGACACACACACACATGAAGTGAAGCTCACGGGGCTCGGATGACCAGAGAGCCAGTGAGCTGGGTGACTCCCAGACCTCACCTGGAGGGAGAGAAGTTCAAGCTTCCACCAGCCTGAGTCGAGAGTCCTGGCTGATCTCCTTGGCATTTATTAGAAGCCTTAAATGGGTCACACCTTAGTAATAGGGATTAATTATCCTTAGAGTAAAGGCTACTTCAGACCTGTTCTAACAAGATTTAAAAAATAAGCCTTGAGTATAACCACGTTCCTTGTACTGTTCACAGTAGTTGAGAGAAGGAATCTACCTAAATGTCCATCAGCAGATGAATGGATAAACAAAATGTGGTACGCGCATACAATGGAGTATTGATCAGTCAGACAGAGAAGGGAAGTACTGACACATGCTACAACATGGATGGAGCTTGAGGGCATTAAGCTGAGTGAAATAAGCCAGTCACAAAAAGACAAATATTGTATGATCCCACTTATAGATAAAAAGCTTATTAGTGGTTACCAGGGATAGGATGAAATAGGGATGAGAGAGTCTGCTTAGAGGGGAACTGGGATTGTCAATGGTAGTGGGATAATCTGGAAACAATGGATAGTAGTGATGGTTTTGCACAACACGATGAACTTAATGTCACTAAACTGTACATGTAAAAATGCTGAATTGCCAAATGCTTTGTTACATACAGTTTTACGACAATAAATCAGTTTTTAAAAAAGTACTGAAAGAATCGAGCTGATTCGCAAGTAATTGATCTTCCCACCAGAACAAAGTTCAACATTCTTTAATGAATAACAACCAAATCCAGATAATCAGTAATGTAACAATCACAGTGTCCAGCATTCAAACAAAGATTTCTAGACATGGCAAGAAGCAGGAAAATGTGACCCATGCCAGCAGAAAAATCAGTCAACAGTCAACAGGAACAGACCCCAAAATGACAGAGATGGTGGAATTAGCAAAAAAAAAAAAGTATTTTGAAAAAGTAAAAATAACTAGGTTTAAATTTAACAAAATATGCACAATACCTAGTCTCTTGGTATCTGCTGCTGCTGTCATAGAAATACCACAAGTGGATGGCTTGAACAAACAGAATTTATTTTCACACAGTTAAGAGGGTAGAAGTCCAAATTTGTGGTTCCAGCTCTAGAGGAAGGCTTTCTCTTTCTGTCGGCTCTGGGGAAAGGTCCTCTGTCTTTTCAGCTGTTTCCTGGGTCTCCATGTGTCTTGGCCTCTATCTTCCTCTCTCTCCGCGTCTTCCATTTATATCTTGTAAGAGTTTGACTCAGACACGCCTGCACTAATCCTGCTTCATTAACATAACAAACTGATTCCCCGATGGGATCAAACCCACAGGAATAGAGGTTAGGGATTTACAGCACATATTTTTTTGGGATACAATTCAATCCATGACACCTATGCACTGAAGACTTCAAAACATTGCTGAGAAACATTAAAGATCTAAATGAACTGGGAGACAGACCACGATCACAGATAAGACTCAATATTGTTAAAATGTAAATTTTCTCCACTAGCAGGCTGGCCCTCAAAGATAGCAAGTCCTAATCTCTGAAATCTATAAATGGCATTTTATTTGGAAAAAAAGGTTTTTGTAGATATGATTAAGCCATGGATCTTGTTCTGCATAATTCAAGTGGGTCCTGAATACAATTTAAGTGTCCTTACAGGAGAGAGGCAGACGGAGATTTGACACTCACATAGAGGAGAGGGCAATGTGACCAGAGGTAGGGACTGAAATGATTATGGCAATAAACCCAGCTCTGGTAGCACAGTGCCTAAGGCATCTGACTGCTAACCAGAAGGCTGGTGGTTCAAATCCACCAGCCACTCCTTGGGGGGAAGACTGGGCAATCTACTTCCATAGTGATAAACCCAAGGAGGGGTCGCTATGAGTCAGATCTGACTCGATGGCAGTGAGTCTGGGTTTTCTTTCCAGCAACTCCAAGGAATTTAAAAGTATAAAACACATCTACCAATAATATTATGACAAACCATTTAGTTTTTTTTTTTTTTTTTAAGCAGAAGCTGGAAGAGGCAAGGAACAGACTTTGGACTTCTACCTCCAGAACTATGAGAGAATAGAAGTCTGTTGTTTAAACCACCAAGTCTGTAGTCATTTGTGACAACAGCCGTAGGAAACTAATACACCCAACATGGACGTAAAGATTCAATACACTCTCACTCAAAATTCCAGCTTCAAGATGTACATTGTACAGAACCCCAGGCTTCTAACATGTATATAAAAACATAAAGGATCTTGAGCAGTCAAACCATTTTGAAGAAGAACAAGGTTGGAGGACCGACGCTACCAGATTTCAAAACGTATTGTAAAGCTATGTGTGTTTTGTACTGGCGTGAGCATGAACGCTGACATGGAGACCACTGGACTAGAACGGAGTCCGGAAATACACCACATACATATGGACAACTGATTTTTTACGAAAGTGCTCCGCTACTACTACTGAGCACTTAGAAAGGGTTCACAATAGGCGGTCCTGGATAGAGGGGGAGAAAAATGTGGAACAAAACTCAAAATCATGGTTCACAATAGGCGGTCCTGGATAGAGTGGGAGAAAAATGTGGAACAAAACTCAAAATCGTGAAAAAGACCAGGCTTATGAGTCTGGCAGAGACTAGTGGGACCCCCAAAACTGTGGCACTTACACATCAAGCCTGACACTGAACTTACTTCCATGGCTCAACTTTCAGCCAAATGAAAGCCAGTATACAAAGAGTGTTTACAATTCAATAAGACAAATTTACAAATGGACAAACTATTTGAACAGAAACTTCAAACCATGTGTATCTGAATGGCCAATAAGCATATGAAAATGCTCAAAAGTATTAGCCATAGGGATTTGCAAAACAACATTGAGATATTACTATAATCCCATTCCAAAAACCCAACTCACTGCCATCAAGTCGATCCTGACTCATAGGGATCCCCATTGGGTTTCCAAGGTTGTAAATCTTTACAGAAGCAGAGTGCCTCATCTTTCTTATGCTGAGTGGCTGGTGGGTTCAAACCACCGATCTTTTGGTTAACAGCCAAATGCCTTAACCACTGCACCACCAGAGCTCCTGACATACCCATGAGAATGGCGAAAATGAATAAAACCGGCAGTACTGACTGCTGACAGAGATACCACACAATTGGAACTCTCATACCCAGCTGGTAGGAAGGCCGAGTGGTCCGGCCTCTTTGGATAACAGTTTGGCAGTTTCTTACAAAGTTAAAAATTATGCTTACGAAAAAATTATCAATCCCATTCCTGTGTATTTTTTTCAAGTGAAATACAAACCTGTATTCGCTCAAAATTCTATAGTTAAATGTGTACAGCAGCTTTATTCATAATCTTCTAAATCTGGAAACAACCCAATGTCCTTCATTTCCCTGGTGAATGGTTAAACAAATTCTGGTTTCAATCAATGGAATATTACTCACCGATGAAAAGGAAGTGGACTCCTTCTGCCTGCAACAACATGGATGAATCTTAAATGTATTATGCTAAGGGAAAAACAGAAGCTCTGGTGGCATAGTGCCTAAGGCACTTGACTGCTAATTGGAAGACTGGTAGTTCAAATCCACCAGTCACTTCTGTAGTAATACTGCCTGGAAACCCAAGGAGGGGTTGCTATGAGTCGGGTCCGACTTGATGGCACATAACAAGAGAAAGACAAGGCGTCTTTGTGGCAGTGATTAAACGCTCACCTGCTAACCAAAAGGTTGGCAGTTGAGTTCGAACTCATCAGTCACTCTGCTGGAGAGAGATGTGGCAGTCTACTGCCTTAAAGATTTCAGCCTTGGAAACCCTAAGCAACAGTTGTACTCTGTTCTGTAGGGTTGCTATGAGTCTGAATCAACTCAATGGCAATAGGGTTAAGTGGAAGATTGAAAAGGAGCCTTGCTGTATGGTTCCATTTATATGACCTTATGGAGGAAAAAAAACAACTATCATGACATGTTGTGGATTGAACTGTGTTCCCTGAAAGTATGTATGCAAGTCCTGGCCCCTGCACCTGGATAAGGATGTGATCCTGTTTGGAAATATGGTTTTTCTTAGGCTTTGTTTGCTGCATGGCTCCGAGAGAAAGACCAGAACTTGGGAGGCTAACTCAGCTCACAGACTGAAATGCAAAGGCAGAATAAAACCCCCAAACCAAACCCACTGCTTTCACGTGGATTCCGACTCATAGTGACTCTATAGGATAGAATTGTCCCATTGGGTTTCCAAGACTCTAAGTCTCTATGGAAACAGACTGCAACAGCTTTCTCCCGCAGAGGTGCTGGTGGGTTCGAACTGCTGATCTTTTGGTTAGCAGTCAAGCGCTTTAATCAGTGCGCCACCAGCGTTCCTAAAACTAGAATACCTCGTCACAATTTACAATGAGAAAAAGGATCGTCAGACAGCCCAAACAGGCCCTTTGTTTTCAACTGTTTATGAGTCGCTCTCTGCAAGCCTTATGGAAATTCCTACCCAGGGATTTCCCGGCTGGTCGGCAGCTGCCAGTGGGAGTGCATGAGGATTTACAGTATGAAGGCCCTTTTCCCCCACCACCTCACCCTGCACAACGCGCCCTCGCTGCAAGTACTTCTGGGACTTCCAGTCCCAGTGAGTGCTGCGACCCACTGACCCAGGCATAGCTCGGCGACCGGAGCGGGTGGACGAGGGCCGGGATCCTAGTGCAGACGAAACCCGAGACAGCAGAGGAGGGTCGCCGTCGCCGCCTGGAGACCATGATCCGGGCCTACAAGGGAAGTGACGAGGCCACGGGCTCTGCTGGCGCCTGGAGCGCCGCCTCCCGCCTGGCAGAACAAGTCCCGGGAGGCCCCGCTCCGCGACTGGCGGCCAGGAAGGATGCCCGCGATCGGGAGCGCGCGCGCGGCGGGAGTGCGCGGCGGGAGCGCGCGCGGCGCGGCCGGCCTCGGTCCACCTGTCTCAGGAGAAGGCTTTAAACAGACTGAACGCGCGAGCGCCGGGCAGCCAAAGAGAACGTGGGAGCTTTCATACATACATACGTGTGTATGCATGTACGCATGCAAATGTCCATCATCAGAGAACTTTTTAGAAGAATGTGCATCGTATGATCTCCTTTCCATACATGTTTAAAAGGTGTATATGCGCAACATAAACAAAAAATGTGTAAGGATACCTCTGATGACAAGAACTGGGCATCTAAAGGACGTTTACATGTTTCAGTCCTTTTTATCTATTTATTTTTAAGACTATTCATAATATTTGCAAGGAAAAAAATATATATTCTTTCAACTTTCATTTCAAATGCCACCTCCTCCTGCTTCATCTCCAACTTTCTTGTACTGTCTTATGGCATTTGCAATAATTTTCGTATCTACCTGCAATGGCTGTTGCCACAAATAAACAGAGGCAAGACTTGACACTTCAGACTTGGGAGACAGGAGAGTTTAGATTAGAATCTGGGTATCCTTGCTCTTCTGCCACAGTGGATTCGGATATTAACCAGAATATCCGCGGTTCAAACACACCAGCTGCTCATCTAGAGAAAGGTGAGGCAGTCTGCTTCCGTAAAGACTGACAGCCTTGGAAACCCTATGGGCAGTTCTACTCTGTCCCCATGGGTCCCTATGAGTCTGAATCAACTCTATAGCAGTGGGTTTGGTTTTGGTCTCTTTAAGGATTGTTGGTATGTAAAAAGACCAGGGAAAACTGTTTACTTGATAACGGTTTACCCTAAAACAACTTCCAGTCTGACCCTGGAATTTCTGTTTCTCAACACTGATAGCACAGAGATAATTCTTCAAAAGATCCCAATGCCTAAGGCAAACGGTCTCCACTAAGCTCCTCACTAGGCTATTGCATGACTCAAAGGTGACTAGGAAAACAATTTTCTCGAGGCTCAGGGTTCTAAAGATCTCAACAAGTGTGAAGGGAAAGGCAGTATGCAACAATGGGGAAGTTAATAGGCAATCCTGTAATAACAGTAACAACGTAACAATAATCTGCATACAGATGCAGAGGTAGATATGCGAGCTGAACAGGTGTGGGATGCTGTGTGGTAGTACACCCCTCGAGCACATATAGGTTTGGGAGAAGATCTCTCTATATATTTATTTGTAGGTGCTGCAAATATACCCAGGTATATAGTAAGGCATACAAGGGGCAAAGGTATGAAAACTTCTTAGCCATGACCAAACACTTTGAAGGACTGAGTCACTAGACTTGGGAATTTAGGACCATAATCTCAGGGGACATTTAGGTCAATTGGCAAAATATAGTCCAAAAAGCTACCGCTTGTCTGTCCGTTTGTTATGCTGTGACGCCTTATGGGTTCCTGTGATGCTGGTAGCTGTGCCAGCGGTGTTTCAAATACCAGCAAGGTCACCCATGGTGGGCAGCTTCAGAGAGTTTTCAGACCAAGACGGATTAGGAAAAAGGATGTGGTCAAGTCCACTTCTGAAAAAATTGGCCACTGAAACCCTTATGAATATCAGGGAAACACTGTCTGATACAGTGGCAGAAGATGAGCCCCTTGGGTTGGAAGGCACTCAGAATACACTGGGGGAGATTAACCTTAATGACGTGGATGGAGTAAAGCTTTCTGGACCTTCCTGTGCTGGTGTGGCATGACTCAAAATGGGAAGAAACAGTGGCAAACGTGCATCAGAATATGGAGTATGGATCTAGGAAAATTGGAAGTTGTCAAAAATTAAATGGAATACATAAAGGTCAATATCCTAGGCATTAATGAGCTGAAATGGACTGGCATTGGCCATTTTTAACTAGGCAATCATATGGTCTGTTATGCCAGGGGTGACAAATTGAAGCATTCATCCTCAGAAAGAACATTTCAAGGTCTATACTGAAGGACGGGAGCTCTGGTAGCATAGTGGCTACGGCACTTGACTGCTAACCAGAAGGCTGGCGGTTCAAGTCCACCAGCCACTCCTCGGAAGGAAGATGGGGCAATCTACTTCCGTAGTGATACTGCCTCGGAAACCCAAGGAGGGGTCGCTATGAGTCGGGTCTGACTCGACGGCAAACAACAAATACTGAAGGACAGTGTTGTCAGTGATAGGATAATATCCATATGCCTGCAAGGAAGACCAGGTAATACAACTATTATTCATGTTTATGCACCAATCACTAAAGCCAAAGATGAAGAAATGGAAGATTTTTACCAACTTCTGCAGTCTGAAATTGACAAAACATGTCATCAAGATGTATCTGTAATTACTGGTGATTGGAACATGAAAGTTGAAAACAAAGAAGCATCAGTAGTTGGAAAATGTGGCTTGGGTGAAAGAAATGATGCCAGAGATCACATGATAGAGTTTTGCAAGACCAACGAGTTATTCATTGCAAATACCTTTTTTCAACAACATAAATGGCAACTATACACGTGGACCTCGCCAGATGGAATGCACAAGAATCAAATTGACTACATCTATGGAAAGATGATAGAATAGCTCGATATCATCAGTTAGAACAAGGTGAGGGCTGACCATGGAACACAGCATCAATTGCTCTTGTGCAAGTTCAAGTTGAAGCTGAGGAAAATCAATACAAGTCCATGAGAGACAAAATACAGCCTAGAGTATATCCTACCTGAATTTAGAGATCATCTCAAGAAAAAATTGACACATTGAACACTAATGACCAAAAGACCATACAAGTTGTGGGATGACATTAAGAACATCATACATGAAGAAAGCAAAAGGTCATTAAAAAGACAGGAAAGGAAGAAAAAATCAAAATAGATGTCAGAAGAGGCTCTAAAACTTGCTCTTGAATAGAGAGTAGCTAAAACTAATGGGAAAAGTAATGAAATAAAAGAGTTGAACAAAGATTTCAAAGGGCAGCTTGAGAAGACAAAGTAAAGTATTATAATGAAATGTGCAAAGACCCGGAGTTAGAAAATTGAAAGAGAAGAACACCCTTGGCATTTCTCAAGCTCAAAGAATTTAAGGAAGAATTCAAGCCTTGAGTTACAATATTGAAGGATTCGATTGGCAAAATATTGAACAATGCAGGAAGCATCAAAAGGAGATGGAAGAAAACCAATTTGTTTTGTAAACTTTGACCCAAATCACAATTTAAAAAAAGACGAAGAAGAAGAAAGAGAAGATGCAAGGAATAAACAGTGTTCTGGTACCACAAGGAATTGGTTGATGTTCAGCCATTTCAAGAGGTTCTTGTTGTTGCTGTTGTATGTACTGTCGAGTTGGACCCAACTCATAGTGACCCCTCCTTGGGTTTCTGAGGCAGTATCACTATGGAAGTAGATTGCCCCATCTTCCTTCCAAGGAGTGGCTGGTGGGTTTGAACCACCAGCCTTCTGGTTAGCAGTCAAGTGCCTTAGGCACTACTCTACCAGAGCTCCTATTT
Source organism: Orycteropus afer afer (assembly GCF_000298275.1). Lineage (NCBI taxonomy): Eukaryota > Metazoa > Chordata > Mammalia > Tubulidentata > Orycteropodidae > Orycteropus > Orycteropus afer. The sequence continues at coordinate 3,878,277 of NW_006921593.1, forward strand.
CAAGAGATTGTATATGATAAATAAATGATAGTACTGAAGGAAGAGGTCCAAGCTGCACTGAAGGAATTGGTGACAAACAAGGCTTGAGGAATTGACAGGGTACCCAGTGAGGTGTTTCCAAACAGATGCAACTCTGGAAGCACTCACCCATTTATGCCAAGGAATTTGGAAGATAGCTACCTGGCCAACCAACTGGAAGAGATCCATATTTGTGCCCATTCCAAAGAAAGGTGATCCAACAGAATGTGGAAATTACCAAAGAACATCATTAATATCACGCACAAGTAAAATTTTGCTGAAGATAATTAAAAAAATGGTTGCATCGACAGGGAACTACCAGATATTCAAGTAGGATTCAGAAGAAGGGATATCATTGCTGATGTCAGATGGATCTTAGCTGAAAGCAAAGAATACCAGAAAGACATTTACCTGTGTTTTATTGACTATGCAAAGGCATGTAACTATATGGACTATAACAAATATGGATAACATTGTAAAAAATGAGAATTCCAGAACATGTGCTTCTGAGAAATCTGTACATAGACTTAGAGGCAGTCATTCAAATAGAATAAGGGTATAGGTACTGCATGGTTTAAAATCAGGAAAGGTTTGCATCAGGGTTGTATCCTTTCACCATACTTATTCAATCTGTATGCTGAGCAAATAATCTGAGAAGCTGGTCTATATGAAGAAGAATGTGGCATCAGGATTGGAGGAGACTCATTAACAACCTGCGATATGCAGATGACACAATCTCGCTTGCTGAAAGTGATGAAGATTTGAAGCATTTACTGGTGAAGATCAAAGTCTACAGCCTTCAGTATGGATTACACCTCAATAAAGAAAACAAAAATCCTCACAACTGGACCAATAATGAACATCATGATAAATGGAGAGAAGATTGAATTTGTCAAGGATTTCATTTTACTTGGATCCACACTCAACACCCATGGTAGCAGAAGAAATCAAATGATGTACTGTATTGGGTAAAAGACCAAAGATGTCACTTTGAAGATGTCACTTTGAAGATTAAGGTGCAACTGACCCAAGCCATGGTATTTCCAGTAGCCTCATAAGCATGAGCGAGGTGGAGAATGAATAAAGAACACAACAGAAGAATGATGCATTGGAGTTGTGGTTTTGGTGAAGAATATTGAATGTACCATAGACTACTACAAGAATGAACAGATCTGTGTTGGCAGAAGTACAGCCAGAATCCTCCTTAGAAGTGAGAATGGCCAGATTTCTTCTATTGGACTTAGGTTTTCTTGTCAGAAAGGAACACTCCCTGGAGAAGGACATCATGCTTGGTAAAGTAGAGGGTCTGCAAAAAAGCAGAAGACCCCCCCCCACAAGATGGATTGACACAGTGGACGTGAAGATGGGCTCAACCATGGCAATGATTGTGAGGATGGTGCAGGACCAGGCAGTGTTTCTTTCTGTTGTACACAGAGTTGCTATGAATCAGAACCGAGCTGACAGCGCCTCACAGCAACAACAAGTCCACAAAGACAGCGTTCTACATTCTGCTTTGGCGAGTAGCAACTGGGTCTTAAAAGCTGGCAAGTGGACATCCAAGATGCAACTGTTGGGCTCTCTCCACCTAAAGCAAAAAAAAAAAAAAAAAGTGAAAATCAAAGACTCAAGTGAACAATTAGGCCAAAGTAGCAATGGACCATGTGAACCACAGATTACACCACCCTCGGAGTGGAAGAATTAAATACTGCTCACCTGGTAGTATAGTGCCTAAGGCACTTCACTGCTAATCAGAAGGCTGGTGGTTCAAACCCACCAGCTGCTCCTCAGAAGGAAGGTTGGGCAATCTACTTCCGTAGTGATACTGCCTCAGAAACCCAAGGAGGGGTCGCTGTGAGTCGGGTCTGACTCGATGGCACATAATAACAACAACACCACCTACCACAATTAGGATGACAATGGGAGGACCTGGACAGACCGGGAGAAAAATGTAGAACAAAATTCAAAATCATGAAAAAGATCAGACTTACTGGTCTGTCTGATAGAGACTAGTGGAACCCCTGAGACTACAGTCCTCAGACACCCTTCTAACCTGGAATCGAACACACTCCTGGGGACCACCTTTCACCCCGACAATAGACAGACCTATAGAGTGAACATTCATAACCATGAGGAATGTAGTCCTCACTATAATCAACTATAGGAGACCAAAAGAGTAGCATTTGCTGGAAAACAAATTTCAGAAGGAAGGAAGGGCGGGAAGAAGAATGAATAGAAACAGGGAACTTGGGAGAAGTAGGAAGAGTACTAATACATTGAGGGGATTGCAACTAAAGTCAGGAAACAAAATGTGTATAAATTGTTAAATAGGGAACTAACGTGGTCTGTAAACTTTTATCCAAACCACAATTTAAAAAAAAAAAAAAAAAACTACTGAAAGAAAAAAAAAAAATGGATATCAAGGGCAGAGGCCGTGGTGAGTCACCCAAATTCCATGTCATTGTCATTGTTAGGTACCGTTGAGTTGGTTCTGATCCATAGTGACCGCATGTGTAACAGAAGGAAACACTGCCTGGTCCTGCACCATCCTCACAATAGTAGTTGTGTTTGAACCCATTGTTGCAGCCACTGTGTCAACCCATCTCACGAGGGTCTTCCTCTTTTTCACTGACTCTAATTCCCCCAGGAAGATGTCCTTCTCCAGGGATTGGTCCCTCCTGATAACATGTCCAAAGTACGAGATGGAGTCTCGCTGTCTTTACTTCTAAGAAGCATGCTGGCTGTACTTCTTCCAAGACAGTTTATAGTATATTCAATATTCTTCACCAACACTATCATTCAAATGCATTAACTCCCTGGAGCCCAGAAATCTGGATTCCAGAAGAATGAAAACCGTTTCTCACTGTGATTCACCAGAAAAGAATCAAGGAATTGGATTCTTTTAAGGAAGTCAAGAAACTTGATGTTCAATCAAGACTGGAAATGAAAAGAGAAAAAAAGAACGTGGATATATGTTTTCAGCATTGAACCTAGGTTTTCCTTGACTTGATTTTATAAACGATATACTGCATTTTGGAGTCCCTGGGTGGTGTAAACGGGTTAACAGCTCAGCTGCTAACCCAAAGTTGGAGGTTCAAGCCCACCCAGTGGTGCCCGGGAAGAAAGGCCTGGCAAACTACTTACATGAAAAGTCAGCCATCAGAAACCGTACAGTGCACAATTCTACTCTGACATAAGTGGGGTCACCAGGTGTTGGAGTTGACTTGAAGGCAACTGATTACTGGTTAATATTGCATTTCATTAGGAAAGAAAGAACTCTGCTTGACTCAGTTCTTCAAATCTAAGAAAGTGGGTAATTTTCCCTCAAAGGCTCTACAGTATAGTGATGTGTCTTTTCTGCAATTATGGAATTACATAAGCACCATGGGCTATGCTGCTTGTGTTATCAGCTGCTTCATTACCTGCATCTTCTGGTCAGTCAGATATGATCAGAGACCACCTTGACCCAAAGATGAGTCTTAGTCTTAAAACAAAAACAAAAACCGAACCAAACTCACTGCCATAAAGTTGATTCTGAGTCATAGCGACCCCCTTTGGGTTTCCGAGGCAGTAAATCTTTATGGAAGTAGATTGCTTTTCTTCCGTAGAGTGGCTGGGGGGGTGGAGTTTGAACCACCAACCTTCTGATTAGCAGTCAGATACCTTAGGCACTCTGCCACCAGAACTCCTTGAGTTTTAGTCTCAATAAACACATTTTCTCAAATTGTAAAATAAAGCATTTTCAAAATAGACAATGTACTTCTGTAGTTAGGAAAGAAATAAGGAAATTTTCTTTTTTTTTCAAATTTTATTTATTTTTTTAAATAATATTTTTACATAATATATTATAGTACTCTAGTTTCTTGCCCCTTATTTTTCTTCTTTGGTTGTAATTGTTGACCTTTAAGTTTCCTACTGATGGTTTTAAGTAGGGCACCAGTGTTACATGTGATATCCTTTATTTGGAGTACAACTCTGCTATTTCCCTAAAAGGTCATGTCAGGGGATAGGTTTGGTTCTCGGTTTAAAGAGTATCTCAGGGTGACAATCTCAGGGAGTCCTCTGTTCTCCACTCTTCTGGTTTGTCTGGCTTTTTGAAAAATAATAATAATAAGAAGAAGAGCTTGACTTCTGTTCCTTATTTTTCTCTCATTCCATTCATGACCAACTATTGTGACCCCAGTCAGAAGAGTCAGCAGTGTTAGCCAGGCACCATCTAGTTCTTCTGATCTCAGGGTAGATGAGGTTGTGGCTTATGTAGACTTGTTTCTTCTCTGAGTTTTTGTTTACCTTCTTACTGTTTCACTCCTGGAGAGTAGAGACTTGTAGTTGTGTGTTTAATGGCTGCCTATAAACTTATAAGACCCCAGATGCTACTTACTTCCTAAGGATACATGTCATGATTTTTGTGAACTATGTTATGCCAGTTGACTAAGTTGACCCATGAGACTATGGTCCTAAGCCTTCAACCCCAGAAGATCAATGTTGGAGGGTGTTTGGTTATGTCTGAAGAGTATTCGTATTTGTGTTTTCAATGAATATATGTGTCTGCACCCACATATTTGTGTTTATATGTTCCTATGTTGTTGTTGTTGTTATGTGCTGTCGAGTCGGCCCTGACTCATAGCGCCCCCTCCTTGGGTTTCTGAGGCGGTATCACTACGGAAGTAGACTGCCCAACCTTCCTTCTGAGGAGAAACTGGTGGGTTTGAACCACCAGCCTTCTGCTTAGCAGTCAATTGCCTTAGGCATTATGCCACCAGAGCTCCCATATGTACCTATAGATATCACTAAAGGAGTTTTGGTGGCACAGTGGTTAAGGCATTTGGCTGCTAACCAAAACGTCAGTGGTTCAAAGCCCCCAGTCACTTGGCAGATGAAAGATGAGGCAGCCTGCTTCTGTAAAGATTTATAGCCTTTGAAACCCAATGGAGGTCGCTATGAGTTGGGATCAACTCAAAGGCAGTGAGTTTTTTTTGTTTGTTTGTTTGTTTTGATAAATATTTCTATCTGTTTTCACTTATGTACACAACTGTACCTACCCCTATACCAATTTACCTATACCCACCTATATGTGCTTAAACACTTGTTTTCATTGTGGTTGTGGTGTGCCCACTACGTTATATTCAGTGCCACTTTTCTCATCTTTAAAATAACTAATGTCTATGGTCTTCTCCCTAGTACCACCAATGAACATCGGTCTCTCTATATTTATTCTTGTCTTCTTATAAAAGAGGGATCTTACAATATTTGTCCTTAGATGCTGGACTTACTTCACTTAGCATTATCCCTTCTAGGTCCAGCCATGTTACAATATGCTTTTGAGACTCATCATTGTTCTTTATGGTTGTATAGTATTCCATTGCATGTATATACCACAGTTTGCTTATCCACTGCTTTGTTGATGGACATTTTGGCTGTTCCTATTTATTCGCTACTGTGAATTAAGCAGTAACGAACACAGCTGTGTCATTATTTTTAGGTCTCTAGGGTATATACTGGGAGCTCTGGTAGCATAGTGCCTAAGGCACTTGACTGCTAACCAGAAGGCTGGCGGTTCAAACCCACCAGCCACTCTTCGGAAGGAAGATGGGGCAATCTACTTCCATAGTGATACTGCCTAGGAAACCCAAGGAGGGGTCGCTATGAATCGGGTCCGACTCAATGGCAAATAACAACAACAACAACAGGGTATATCCTGAAGGAGCTCTGGTGGTGCAGTGGTGAAAGCATTCAGCAGCTAACAAAAAGGTTGGCAGTTTGAACCCACCAGTCACTCCACAGGAGAAAAACGAGGCAGTCTGCTTCCATAAAGATTTACAGCCTTGGGAACCCTACGGGGGCAGTTCTACTCTGTCCTATCAGGTCACTATGAGTCAGAATCGAGTAGTAGTGGGTAGGGTATATACTAGGAATAGAATTGCTGGATGGTGTGGTAGTTCTGTTCTGTGCCAGATGGAATACACAGGAACAAATCAACCCCATCTGTGGAAGGAGACAACAGAGAAGCTCAGTAACGTTCGTCAGAACAAGGCCAGGGGACAACTGTGGAACAGACCATCAATTTCTCTTACTTGAGTTTCAGTTGAAGCTGAAGAAAATTAAAATAAGTCCACAAGAGACAAAATATGATCTAGAGTATATCCCACCTGAAGTTAGAGACCATCTCAAGGTAAGATTTGATGCACTGAACACTAGTGACTGAAGACCAGGCAAGTGGGGGGATGGCATCAAGAACATCCTACAGGAGAAAGTGAAACATCATTAAAGACAGGAAAGGAAGAAAAGATCAAAATGGATGTCAGAAGAGACTCTGAAAGTTGCTCTTGAATGGGACTAGCTAAAACTAACGGAAAATCGATGAAGTAAAGAAAAAAGCTGAACAGAAAAAAAAGAGCCTGGAGTGGGCTAGGCCCAGGGGAAGACTGATGGCAAGAGACATGGCGATTTCCAAGGAATGCTAGGCCCACGGATGTTGAAAGAAGTAAGAACCTTCCTCCAGAGCCGACAGAGACAGGCTCCTTCTAGAGCCAGGGCTCTTCATTCAGACATCTAGCCTCCGAAACTGTGAGAAAATAAATTTCTATTTGTTAAAGCCCCTCCACCTCAAAAAATAAAATAATAAAAAAAAGTTGAATGGAAGATTTCAAAGGGTGGCTCAAGAAGACAAAAGTAAAGTATTACAGTGAAATGTGCAAAGACCTGCAGTTGGAAAATCAAAAGGGAATAACACGCTCAGCATTTCTCAAGCTGAAAGAATTGAAGGAAAAAATACAAGTCTTAAGTTGCAATACTGAAGGATTCTATGGGCAAAATATTGAACAATGCAGGAAGCATCAAAAGAAGATGGAAGGAATACACAGTCACTGTACCAAAAAGAACTGGTTGATGTTCAACCATTTCAGGAGATAGCACATGATCAAGACAGTGAAGGAAGAAGTCCAAGCTGCACTGAAAGAACTGGCGAACAGCAGTAACTCTAGAAATTGACGGAATACCCATCAAGGTGTTTCCAAACGGATTCAATGCTAGAAGTACTCATTGATTTATGCCAAGGAATTTGGAAGATAGCAACCTGGCCAACTAGAAGAGATCCATATTTGTGCCCATTCCAAAGAAAGGTGTGATCCAACGAAATACAGAAATTATCAAACTATATCATTAATATCACAGGCAAGTAAAATTTTTCTGAAAATAATTTAAAAATGCTTGGGGCAGTACATAGACAAGGAACTGCCAAAACTCAGGCTGGATTCAGGACAGGACAACAAATGAGTGATATCATTACTAGTGTCAGAAGGATTTTAGCTGAAAGAAAAGAATGTCAGAAAGATATTTACCTGTGTCTTATTGACTATGCAGACATTCGACTGTGTGGATCATAACAGATTATGGGTAACATTGTGAAGAATGAGAATTCCAGAACACTTTATTGTGGTCAGGAGGAACCTGTACATAAACTAAGAGTCATTGAAACAGAACAAGGGGATACTACACGCTTTAAAATCAGGAAAGGTGTGCATCAGGGTTGTATCTTTCACCATACTTATTCAATCTGTATGCTGAGCAAATAATCTGAGAAGCTGGTCTATATGAATTAGAATGTAGCATCAGGATTGGAGGAAGACTCATTAACAACCTATGATATGCAGATGACACAACTTTGCTTACTGAAAGTGAAGAAGACTCGAAGCACTTACTGATGAAGATCAAAGTCTACAGCCTTCAGTATGGATTACACCTCAACATAAAGAAAACAAAAATTTTCACAACTGGGCCAATAAGCAACATCCTGATAAATGGAGAGAAGATTCAATTTGTCAAGGATTTCATTTTACTTGGATCCACACGCAATGCCCATGGAAGCAGCAGTTAAGAAATCAAATAACATATTGCATCGGGCAAATCTGCAGCAAAAGACCTCTTTAAAGTATTAAAGAGCAAAGCTTCACTTTGAAGACTAAGGTGGCCATGACCCAAGCCATGGTCTTTTCAATAGCCTCATTGTTGTTGTTGTTATGTGCCGTCGAGTCGGCCCCGACTCATAGCGACCCCTCCTTGGGTTTCCGAGGCAGTATCACTACGGAAGTAGGATTGCCCAACCTTCCTTCCGAGGAGTGGCTGGTGGGTTTGAACCGCCAGCCGTCTGGTTAGCAAGCAAGTGTCTTAGCCGCTATGCTACCAGAGCTCCCCAATAGCCTCATATGCATGTGAAAACTAGACAATGAATAAGGAAGGCTGAAGAAGAATTGATGCATTTCAATTATGGTGTTGCAAGGAATGGTGAATATACCACAGACTGTCAGAAGAAAGAACAAATCTGTCTTGAAAGAAGTGTACCTGGAGTGTTCCTTAGAAGGGAGAGTGGCCAGACTTTGTCTCTTGGACTTTGGTCATGTTATCAGCAGGGACCAGTCCCTGGAGAAGGACATCATACTTGGTGAAGTAGAGGGTCAATGAAGGGGGAAGACCCTGGATGAGATAAATGGACACAGTGGGTGCAACAACAGCCTCAGGCGTAGTGTTCATTCTATAGCATACAGGGTCACTATGAGTCAAAACCGACTTGATAGTACCTAACAACAACAGCTCTGTTCTAGTTTTTTGAGAAAGCACCATACCATTTTCCATAGTGGTTGTACCATTTTACAGTCCCGGCAGCAGTGGATAAGGGTTCCAGTCTCCCCACATCCTCACTAAGATTTGTTGTTATCTTCTTCTTTTTAAAATCTGTGTCGTTTTAGCTGGGATAGGTAGGGGGACAGTAAGAGAATGTCTCACTGTAGTTTTGATTTGCATCTATCTCTTTAATAGCTAGTTGTGAGCTCTGGTGGCGTAGTGCCTAAGGCATTTGACTGCTAACGAGAAGGCTGGCGGTTCAAACACACCAGCCACTCCTCGGAAGGAAGATGGGACAATCTACTTCCATAGAGATACCGCCTCGGAAACCCAAGGAGGGGTTGCTATGAATCGGAGGTGACTAGACACCAGAGAGTTTCTTTTTTAATAGCCCGTGATCATGAACATTTTTTAATGTTAGCTTCTTGGACATCTTATTTGGTCAAGGTTATCTTCACGTCCTTTAAGCCTTTTTGTCATTGGGCTGCTTGTCTTTTTGTTGTTCAGTTGTTGCAATTTTCTATTGATTTGAAAAATTAGACCCTTATCAGATAAGTCATTTCTGAAGATTTTTTTCCCAGTCTCTAGCCTGTCTATTTACCCTTTTAATAGAGTCTTGTTTTTAAATGTTTTGAATATCAAAAACTGTGATCCAATGTTTATATTACAGTTAACTATAAGATTAGCTATGTATCATCGGATTTTCCCAAAATCCCTGAGGAAGGCAGAGGATATACTAATAGAGATTTTCCTTTTTCAAAATACTTTCAGATATACAAAAATTATAGCAATGTTAACAAAATGCTAAATAGAAGAAAACATTCCTCTGAATCTCGCTAATCCAACAAAGAAAATTGTTTATCTCAACTGCAGCTACACGAATGTTATGTTTATTGCCTAGAGCAGATGCTCCCACAAAAGGCATAGCAAAAGCTGGAAGTTCCATTTAGATCACGTCTACATTATTAATTATTATGAATAAATTATGGCTTGGATTTAGTCCGCCCCCCGCCTTTGGAAGAGTTCTGAGAACTTTACATACTGTAAAAGGTCACTTATCCAGGATTCAAATAATTAAAGTTATCTGAACAAGAAAGCCGTTCTGAAAATGTATTTTGTAATCAACCGTTTTAAAAAATGCTCTGTAGTGACAAAGGAGCTCTTTGGTAGAGAGCAAATACTCATCTGTTGGACAGTAAAGAGGTCACTGCGGCCCTAGCCAAGGGATCTGGATTGTTTTGTATAAATCCTAACAGAGGAGCTGGTGGCATTGGAGGGCACGCTGTTCTAATGGATCAAACCATTATCTTACAAATGATATATATTTTACATCCCATTCTCTGCTATGTGTGCTGTAAAGAGAAACCAAGAAAAAGGTTACTGGGCCTGCATCAAGCAGAATTCAGGATAACACTTTTGTTTAAGAGTCATCAAAAGACTGGATGTGTGTGAAAAATGGATGAATGAAGAATATCTCAACTTTTCCAGATGATGGATTGGGCAATCTAAAATACATAACAACATCCCAAAAAGATTGAATTGTTTAGTTTGGATTCAAAAACAGATCTTTAAAAGGAGCACTGTATGATCCTAATACAGTGACCCTGACGAAATGTTGTAAGCGTGGCTCTTCATCAGGTGTGAATAGACTCCTACCCCAGCTTCCATGATAACGGAGAATGGAAAACCCAAGAAGAAAGGGGTTATTCTCCAGGACGATGAAGACACGCCTATATCCCCACACCCACTAGGCTGGAAGCTCTGAGTCTACGTGAAGACACATTTGAGTTGGTGGAGGAGCTCACGCTTGGTCCAGACCCTTCTCTAGCCTGGTTGAAGCCTGCTGGACTTGGCTTTGTCTCCCACAGTATATACAGCAGGATGGAGGAGTCCCATCATATGGACACTTACCTGCAGGGTTGTATACACTAGGCAACACATTCAACAAGAGAAAGAAATAATTAAAACAATGTGGACGCTTCTGCCAGCTGTTGCACTCCGTGTGCCCATGTTCTCAGTGAGCTCAAGGCAAGAGCTGTGAACGTGCTCTTGCTGACGCCTTAGTTTGGGGTGCATGTCTTGGGAGCTCTGGTGGCGTAGTGCCTCAGGCATTTGACTGCTAACCAGAAAGCCGGTGGTTCAAACCCACCAGCCATTCTTCAGAAGGAAGAATGGGCAATTTACTTCCTTAGAGATACTGCCTTGGAAACCCAAGGAGGGGGCACTATGCTTTGGAATCAACTCCAGGGCAGTGAGTTTTTTTTAGTTCTTTTGTCTGGTCCATGTGCTTTGTTATGATGAGTGTGATTCTAGTATTTAAAGGTCATTATTACTACACCATCCCTACACACAAATCAACTGTTTATTTTCATCTGTTGTTCAACTCCCCAAAACAACAATTTGTTCTAAGGTTGAGGAAAAAAAAAAATCTGGCTGTATGGAGATGGCATCTGAAGTAGTTCTAAGTAGGACCACGATAAACATTCCATTAGTGCCTCTGACATGAAAAGTCGGTCAAGGAATAGCAGCAAGTACTCCAGTAACTGCCATGGTGAAGAGCTGAGACTTTAGTGAAGGCTGGAAAAGGCTGCCGTTTATGACTATGGGACATGAATTTGAGGATTACACCCAGCAATGGCTGAAAATTGAGAGAAGGCTTAGTCTCTGCATACTGTGCCAACCACATGCACACGGGCACCGTCCCCAAAGGGACAGCTTTCTCACGAGAGACAATTCAAAGGCAGCTAAAGTTGAGTTTTAGGAACTGTTTCAACCTCAAAGAAATTGGAGCTGTTTTTGAAGAATCAACCAACTTCTACACTGAGCCATTAAACAGGTCCATGGAAAAGAGAGGACCATCTCTCAGACAAGTTTTTTTTTTTTTTTAATTGTGATATATATGTAACAAAACAGTTGCCATGTCAACATTTTCCACATTTACAACTCAGTGGCATTCAGTATGTTCCTCATGTTGTTCAACCACCACCACTATCTTTTCCCACATTTCTCCATCGCCCTTAGCAGAGGCTCAGTGTCCCTTAGGCAACGAGTCTCCATTTTCCTTTCTCTGATAATCACTAGTGAACTTTGGTTTCTATACACTTGCCTGTTCTAGAGATTTCATATCAGTGAGATCAAACAGGATTTGTCCTTTTGTAACTGACTTATTTCACTCAGCATAATTCTCAGCATGGTTCTGCATTAGGCAAATCTACTGCAAAAGATCTCTTTAAAGTGTTAAAAAGCAAAGATGTTACTTTGAAGACTAAGGTGTGCCTGCCCCCAGCCATGGTATTTCCAATCACCTCGTATGCATATGAAAGGTGGGGAATGAATAAAGAAGACCAAAGAAGAATTGATCCAGGTGTTGGCAAAGAGTATTGAGTATCCTGTGAACTGCCTGAAGAAAATGAGCAAATCTGTCTTGGAAGAAGTGCAACCACAATGCCCCTTAGAATTAAGGATGGTGAGACTGTACTGTACTTTGGACATGTGATCAGGAGGGACCAATTATGGTTGGTAGAGGGTCAGTGAAAAAGAAGACAACCCCCAAGGAGATGGATTGACATTGTCCCCAACAATGGGCTCAAACAGTGATTGTGAGGAAGGCACGGGACCTGGCATTGTTTCATTCTGGTGTACACAGGGTCTGTATGAGTCAGAACTGACTCCATGGTTTCATCCCCATTAGTTTCACTCCCCCCTAAATTTGTCATCTATACTGGAGAGGTACTGTTCTCCATTTGGTCCCACATACCCCAAAACCAAACTTACTACCATTGAGTTGATTCTGACTCATAGTGACCCTTTTTTGGAACAGAACAGAACTGCCTCATAGGGTTTCCAAGGCTGTAAATCTTCACGGAAGCACCTGCCTCATCTTTCTCCTATGGAGTAGTTGGTGGGTTTGAACCGTCCATCTTCTGGCTAGCAGATGAATTATTATTTTTTAAAGCACAATTATGTATTCAAGGATGACATTATTTTTTTGAGCTAAACTCCCCCACAAATTTTTTATGACTTCACGGGACAGTTAAGTATCCCAGGGCTATAGTCTAGGGGGATTCCTCCAGCCTCAATGGGTCCAGGAAGTCTTTGAGATAAATTTTTAGTGATGACGTTTTGACTTACTAATTCACTTTCTAACACTTTCCCAAATGTGACTCCAGGGCTCCATGACTTCCACAGTATCTAGTGAAGACTCCCTTCACAGACCTGGATCTCAGACTCCCCATGAAAACAGAGGTCTATTTCCTGATAAAATACATAGACTCCACACCAGCTGCGAGCCGACAGTTTAGTAGGTTGCTCTGACCAGCTGAGTTGTCGACTTCTCAAGAGTTAAGTTTGGTCCTGATAAATCCATGTCAACTTCACTGTGGAGTTGGGATTATGGAATTTAATTATTCTAAAATGCCAATGAAATGCAAGTACAAAAAAAAAAAATGCTGCTGTTCTCAGTAAAGCTAAATTCACACTTTGCAGAGCCTCGACAAAGGGCAGTCACAATCGACTTAGGCGAGGACAAATGACTGTAAAAGGCTGTGGGAGAAATCGTCAAAATCTAGAAAGCTTCTGTAATCTGATTGCCTCCCAGGGTTCTTTAAATGTTCCAAGCACTTTTGAAGAAACCCAATATGGAAATTCTAGATGGGGCTGCCTGGGTGCGGTCTACACCAGAAAGAAGATGGGGAACAATTTGTGAACCCAAACTCAAAAGGAAGGCGTTGGACTCACATCAAAAGACTGGCTGCTTGGAAAGTTTTCTTGCGAGCGACAAAGGCTGGAAAAAGCGTCGTGGTCGCCACCTACCGAGGGGGAGGGGAGGCTGGCTGCCGGGGCTCGAATCTCCGGCGGTGGAGCGGGGGGTGTCCCGAAAATCACTTGGTTTTGTGCTTTACATAAATATCTACTTTCTCCGGACTCTGGTGTCTTAAGTTTAACTTAGGTGAACAGTAATGTCTCACCATTTTCGAAATACTAGCGCTAATGAAAGTTGAGAAGCAATAAATGGGGGGGGGGTTTGCGTTAAATTGCTTAAGCAGTTGACAGAACAAACTAGGACTAGAAATCAGGTTTTCTGTTCCTACTCCATACTTTTACCCTTCGACCTTCCTTCTAAATGGTGCGTGAGAGACAGAGCGTGGGCAAAGCCCTAGGGGGAGAAATAACTAAAGAGTTCCTTCCCCTCGCCGCTCCCAAGTTGTGGCAACGGTCTCTTTGGGCGTCTTTTGAAGCAAGCTTTGAGAACGCTAACTCGACTTCTCTGTATCCCGGAGGGTGGTGTAGAGTGGAGGAACTCCCTTGGTAGACCACCGAGGGCGACAGGCAGGCCTGCTGCTCCGCGGCCATGGCCGTGTTCCGGCCTCACAATTTGCAGGGAATCTCGGGCCCAAGAGTTAAGTCCGAGACCCGACGGTGGCTGCGGCCGGTTGGAGCGCCGCAAGGAAGAGGCTGAAGCCACCCCCTCCTAGATTTTCGCTCCTTTACCCGGGCTCCCCTCCCCCACCCGGGCGGCCAAGCATGCCCCAGGTGCAGCCATGTTCTGCTCCCACCACCCGCGCCTCCATTGACAGTCCTTGCCGGAGAGGGCCGGGCGCTGCGCTCGCCTCGTCCTCGGGCTCGCCGGCGCGCGGCTTTCTGGGGGTTGTAGTCCGCGGCCCCAACCCTCGCGTTACTGGGGACAAATCAGAAACTACAACTCCCGCTGGGCAGCGCTGCGGGTGCGCACGCGCAGCGCGCCTTCGAGGAACAAAAAAAAAAAAGGAAAAAAAAAGAGGAGGAGGAGGGTGAGAGAAGCTCAGAGAGCAGAGAAAAGGGGCCACTGATCGCCCCCCCGCTTCCCCGCACGCGCTCTCTAGCCGTGGCCGCCGGCCTGCCGTGGTTACCCCGGTCTCTCCCTCTGTCCCCTGTGAGCGGATCAAGGCGTTAAGCGAGGCCCTACCGGGGCGGCCATGCGGCGGTGACAGGAGCTTGGCCGAGAAGCACTGGCCCCTCGCCCTCTCACCTCCCGCCCGCTCACCAGCTCGCCTCAGCCCAAGGCTGCTCTGCGGCGTCCGCAGTTCGCGTGCGGCCCGTATTCGCTTCCCTTCGGCACCCCCGGCCCCGGCACTGCCTGGAGGCGGCTGCACTCGGGTGAGTCCCTGTCGTCTAATCCCCCCATTCCCGCCCCCGTCCCGGGCGCCATTGCGAACAGGGTTTTTATTTGGTACTTTTCCCCTCCGGGGTCTGCACGGGGCAAGGTCCGCGAACAGTAGTCGGTGGTGTGCAGAGAGAGCCTTTGGGGCACCCCGGCCCCCCCACCCCGTGTCCCTGCCGGAGTTGGCAGCCGGCGAGACGAGGGCGTTGGGGGTGGGGCAGGAGCAGCCGCGGTCGCGGGGGACGACAGTTGCACGCGCGCGCCTCGGTGCGCGGGGGGAGGGGCGCGCGCGCTGGGGTGCGGGGGGGCGGCCTCTCACGCGTGAGGTCCGCGCGCGAGCGAGCCTGCGGGCTACGCATGCCCCGCCGCGCTGATTGGCCGGCCGGGCTTTGGGGGCGCGCGCTCGGTGCCAGGCCCGAGCCGGTGGGGTCGCGCTCGGGCTAGTGTATCTGGGGTTTCTGCGCCGGGGCAGCAGACGAGCCCGATTGGCCGGCCCGCGAGGGCGGCGCCGGGTGCTGCCTGGTAACTGCGGCCGGCGCGCGGGCGGGCGCGGCCCCGGCCCCTCCCCGCGCCCAGGTGGGGCTAGACCCGGTACTCAGGCCCGGCGGGGCCTGCTTGCTGCGGGAAATAAACACAATGCCCGGAAGGAAAACTCAGGCTTGGGGCCCTGGAAAGAACCCGTCCAGCGCCTAGACGGGGTTAGAGAGGAGGCAGAAAGTAAAAAAGCACTGTGCCTGGTTTTTTAAAACACAAACCTCACCATTTTTGTTACACTCTTCTCCCACTTTGTCTTATCCACATTTTGCCTTGAATGAAGCGAGTTTTCCCCGTTATGGTTTTGCGGTCGAGTCTTTAGATGTCGGATTATTAGTCTTGATCGCGTAGAGCGAATTCGTCCTGTCTTTGACTTCTCGCCCCCCTTAGGCAACTTTGCTGCACACAATGGCTTGATCTGTCTGATTGGCCAGGAAGCCGACAAGTAGATATATCAGGTAGTTGGGGAAACAATGGGGAAAGTTCGTTTGTCGACCAGAATGTACCTGAAATGCCTTGGGAAGGCTTTTTGGAGACTAAGACCTGTGATTTGGGATGAGTCGTTTTACTTCAGAGGCACCCTGGTTGCTCAGTGGTTAAGCGCTCAGCTGATAACTGGAAGGTCAGCGGTTTAAACCTAGCCGGCCGCTCTTGGGGAGGAAGATTTGGGCAGTCTGCTTTCGTAAAGATTTACGGCCTTGGAAACCCTATCGGGCAGTTGTACTCAGTCCTATAGGGTCGCTTTGAGTCGGAATCAACCGCAGTGTTTTTGAACTGTGTTTTCTACTAGTTTTGCGCTCTGTCCGCTGTTCAGCCGTTCGAGACTGCTAGCTAGCGCTTCCATTTCGCTTAGTTCTTGAGTTCTGCACCCTTAGGCTGGAAAGTTTCTTCTCTAGGCTATGGAAGTATTTATTTATTTTTTCACCTGCAATCCCTCATAAAATACACCTCTTATCTTATCTGGTCGGAATTTGTTTTTCTCACAGTCCCAATCAACTTGTTTGACTCCTCAGAGCGTCTTATTTCCTGTTTGGTTCTGCCTGGTGTATGCACGTCTGCTTGAATCGCTGGGGTGCACTCCTGGAGGGGGTCTGGGATTAGGTCTTTTTCACTTTTATCTCCCCCTCCCCGAGTCTGCATCCATCAGCTTGGCTTGTAAGTCATGCGTGTTCCTTCTGTGACGCGCACCGGTCTGGATGAAGCACCTGACGTGTAGTTCGCTCAATTTTTATAACAAACCCGTGTAATTCCCATTTTATAGAGGAAGAAGTGTAGAGAAGTTTCTTACCCAGCAGGTAGACCTTGACTCCAGGATTTGAACCCGGGCAGCATGGCTCTTAGGCCAGTGGTTTTCAAATTTGAGCTGTACGAACATTTCCTGGAGGGCTTGTGAAAACATAGGTTGCAGGGTCAGCCCCACCCCAGAGGTCCTGGATTCTGTAGGTCTGGGGTGGGGCCATGATAATTGGCGTGTTTACCAAGTTCGCAGGTAGTGCTGACGCTGCTGGTCCCAGGACCACGCTTAGAACCATACACAGAGGGGCAAGATTTAGTTACAAGTGAGGGAAATTTGAGAGGCGCCCTGGTGGCGCAGTGGTTAGCGCCCTGCTAACGGAAAGGTCGGAAAGGTCTGCGGTTTGAGCCCACCAGCCACTGTGGGGTGTATGTATTGGGGGTGAGGGAAAGATAGTGGCAGTC
Organism: Orycteropus afer afer; assembly: GCF_000298275.1. Lineage (NCBI taxonomy): Eukaryota > Metazoa > Chordata > Mammalia > Tubulidentata > Orycteropodidae > Orycteropus > Orycteropus afer. The sequence continues at coordinate 3,895,282 of NW_006921593.1, forward strand.
GCTTCTGGGAAGTTGAGAGGGTTAGAAACCTTAAGGGGCAGTTCTGTGTCTTACAGGCTCAGACTGTAAGCTGGAATCCACTCCATGGCATTGGTTTTGGTTTTGAGGGAAATTTATTTTAGATGTTTGTTTTTCATTATTTTACAGTTATATCTTAGAGATCCAGAAATAACTTGGGAACTGATTACTGTAGATTGCTTGGAAAAGTTGTTGAGAGTTAAGATTTTTTTAATGTTAGCCATGATCACAAAATGAAAAGTTTAATAAGCCAAGTTTAAAAAAGGACCATAGAATTAATTGCACAATAAAATTAGAAATCTAATAACCTTGACTTTTCAGAATATGCTATGACTGCAGTGACTTTGTCATTAAATATAGGGTTTTGGGTTCTTTTTTTCATTGAAAGATTGTTAAGTTTTTTCTAATACTGTGATGGATTTCTTTCTGGGGAAGGTAATCTCTGGTTAGGAGGTAGGAGGAATGGTGTTAACTTCTAGTTACTTTCTGTCATTTTTTGATGAGCCATAAATGAATGTTAAATGTCAGAGTCCCTATTCCAGGTTATCAAAAGGAGCTGTAAACCAATGAAGAACTACTAAGCTGTTATTATTGGTGACTAGCTATTTGCATTCATTCCACCTAATTCTTGGCTACCCAATGTTTCATTCTTTATTGAAAATAGAGGATGAATTGTTTTCTTCTAATAATTATTTTGTTGTTGAGAATATACACAGCAAAACATAGGTACACTAGTTCAACAGCTTCTGACTGTACAATTCAGTAACACTGATACATTCTTCAGGTTGTACAACCATTTTCACCTTTTCTGAGTTGTTCCTCCCTCATTAACGTAAACTCACTGCCCTCTGAGTTACCTAACTGTAATCTTTTGAGCTGCTGTTTCAGTTAGCTGCTCCCCCTCGAGTTCTTAAAAGAGCATCTGGTCAAGGGAGACCCTTTTTACTAGTTAAACTAAACTGTTGCTGTGAGGCGGGTCCCAACTGATGGCACATTACAACAACATTGTTTGGTTTTAAGAAGACTTCAGGGCTATTTTTGGTTTAAGGCCTAAAGATTATGTCAGAGCAATGGTTTCAGGGGTTCATCCACCCTGCCAACTCCAGAAAGTCTGGAGTCCAGGAAAATTTGAAATTCTGTTCTGAATTTTCCCCCTTTAGGTCAGCATTTTTGTATGGAGTCTGTGATTTAAATATTCAGTAATGTTAACTGCGTACCATCCAGTTGTTCTGGTCTTGTGGCAAAGGAGGGAATTGTTCATGGAGGCCATTAGTCACACATTCCATATCCTCCTCCTGTTCCTGACTTTCCTTGTCTGTAGTTCCAGGTGAATAAAGACAGGTTGTTGCGTCTTAGATGGCCACTTGCAAGCTTTCAAGACCCTGGGAACTATGCAGGAAACTAAGAGAACAGAAGCAATAAACCCGTTCTTAGGTTGGTTAACTGGGATGTTCCTTGAAACCTAAACCTAAACCATGAGCCAAAACTTCCAAAGCAAGGAAGTCAGTCCCATGAAGTGTATGCTTGTCCATGAACAGCCTCAGCTACTACTCTTTTTTTTTTGGCCCCTGATAACTATCAATAAACTGGTTTTATACAGTTGCCTTTTCTTGTCTTTTTACAAAAGTGAGGTCATAAAATCTTTGTCCTTTTGTGATTGGCTTGTTTATGCTCAACACAGTGTCTTCAGGCTCCCTCCACACTGTTTGTAGCATGTATGTGGACTTCCTTTGTCCTGCTAGTTGAGTCCTATTCCCTTGTGTGTACTTACCACATTTGTTTATTGTTCATCTGTTGTTGATGGGCAATTTAAGTGGCTTTTGCCTTTTGGCTATTTTGAAAAAAGTGCTGCAGTGACCATTGGTGGCCAAGTCTCTTCTTGAATCTCTGGTTTCAGGTCTTTTAGGTATATACCTCGAAGTGGAATCGCTGGGTCTTACGGGAGTTCTGTTTTTAGTTTTTTGAGGCACCACCACAGTTTTCCACAATGGCTGTAGCATTTTCCATTCCCATCAGCAATAAATAAGCGTTCGAATTTCCCCACATCTCCACCAGCATGTATTTTCTGTTTTTTTTTTTTTTAAGCCGTCTAATGGGAGTGTACTGCTAACTCACTGTGGTTGGTATTTGCATCTCTGACGGCTAATGAGTCTGAGCGTCTTGTCATGTGTTTGATGGCCACTGAATATCCTCTTTGAAAAAATGTCTATTCAAGTCCTTTGTCCATTTTATGATTTTTCTGTTCTTGTTGTTAAGTTGTCAAAGTTTTATATATATTTTGGTTATTAGATTCTTACTGGATACATGGTTTCTGAAGATACTCTCCCAATTGTAACTTGTCTTTGGGTTTTTGCCAAAGTCTTTTTTATGAGTGAAGTTTTTAATTTTTATGAGTTCCTATTTTCATTTTGTCTTCTGCTATTTGTGCTTTTGTTAGTATATCGGATGATCCATTATTAAAAGCTAGGCCCGCACTTGTTGTTCTGAGAATTATTAGGATTTCAGTTTTCACGTTTAGGTCCTTGATCCACTTTGAATTTTTTGTTTTGTGTATACAGTAGGAGATAAGAATCCTGTTTCATTTTTCCACCCATGGAAATCTAATTTTCCCATTCCTGTTTTTTGAAGAAGACTTTTCTTTCCCCATCGAATGCACTAAAGACCCTTGTCAAAACTCAGTTGACTGTGTCTATTGTTACACCAGTTGCTGGCTGTTTTGATTACTGTAGTTGTGTAGTGTGTTTTGAGATCAGGCAGTGTGAGTCCTCCTACTTTGTTCTTCTTTTTCAATCAGATGAATTTTTAAAGAGTTTTTTTTTTTTTCTTTTTTAACATTGCAATTATCTTTATACCTGCTGTGGTATAATTACCATGAAATTGTTTTTATACCAATTGCTTTGAGTTGATTCTGACTCATGGCAACTGGCTTAAAGATGCTAATTAAGGGATTTATGTGAGTGTGTGTGTGTGTGTATGTAGTTTTGTTGTAGAGTTCTAAAGAGTTGTTGAAAAATAATACTCTGTGAGAACAATATTTTGCTTTTTGGAGATATATTTGGGTCAGTTTACCTGAGAGTTAATTCCCAAGAACTTTACTAACAGCAATCTACTAAACAACATTGGAGGGGAAGTTTGATAGCATGGTGCCTAAGGCACTTGACTGCTAACTGAGAAGGGTGGCGGTTCAAACCCACCAGCCACTCCTTGGAAGGAAGGTTGGGCAGTCTACTTCCATAGAGATACCGCCTGGGAAACCCAAGGAGGCTATGATTCAGGTCTGATTCCACGGCACATAACAACAACGACGAACATGGTGGCATTTTCCTTCAAACCTTGTATGCATTTACTTGGGTTAAGCTTATTCATTGTTACTAACTAAAAGAAAGTAGGAAATGCAATTAATTGTAGACTTTGTGATTCCTTGTAAAATGACAGTAGAATACCTGTTTTACCAAAACTGTAGCTTGGGTTACCTGGCTGGGGGAATGAAATGAGAAATTTGCATTTGAGAAGCTGAGTGGATACTGGAAAGGCGGTGGAGGGGGATGAGGTGGCAGAAGGGCTCAGGTGTTGCTCTGACTTCGCTCTCGTCCTCACCCTCGATGGGAACTCTGGCCACTGCCGTCTTCCTGTTCTCTTCTGTTTCTACAGTCCTTGCGGTAGTGTCTCCTGCTTGTTTCTGGCACTGCTCATCCGCGGCCCTCCTCCACTTGGGCCTGGTGAGAAAGTGGTCTGATAGAACTTGGAATTGTCTTGAGTGATTGTGCAGATTGGCTCATTTGTGCCTTGGTTGTAACTTGCTTAAAAAATGAATGGGATTTTAAGAACTTTCTTTTAAAAGAGTTAATTTGAGAGGTAAGATGAATTTATAATTGAGAGTGAATGCAGCTTAGTGGATGTGGACACATGCTCAAAATCAGACACCAGGATTCACAGTGTGGCTCTCGCCACTTCCTGGCTGTGTGATTTGGGGCAAGTCACCTCTCATCTTTGTGTCTCAGTTAACCCATTTAAAAAATGGGGCTAGTAATAGTACCTGTTTGTCTCTTAGGACTCATGTGAAGATTGAGTGAAAGTGCTTAAAGCGCTACCTGGAGTATCTGTAGTAAGCATTCAGACTCTGCAAGGACTTACGAGGACTTACTTGTTCACGGGAGTTTCTTCTTGTTGTTGTTATGTGCCGAGTTGGACCAACTCACAGTGACCCCTCCTTAGGTTTCCAAGGAGGCAGTCACTACGGAAGTAGATTGCACAGCCTTCCTTCGGAGGAGTGCCTGGTGGTTTTGAACCGCCAGCCTTCTGGTTAGCAATCAAGTGCCTTAGGCACTGTGCCACCAGAGCTCCTAATGGACCTCCTAAAGAGACAGCCCAGTCTACCTGGCAGGAGCGGCTGGTGGGTTTGAACCACCAGCCTTTGTCCTCCACAGGCCCGAGGCCATCCCCTGGGCTGGAGTTTCCTCTACTGGTGTTAAATCGCATTCAACAAATTCAAGTATTTGTTGAATCCGGGAGTTTGTTATTGTCTCCCTCAGGTAGTGAGTTTATAGTGGGGAAAAAAAGCTTCCTAGAACTAGTTGCCATTCCACTTCTTCCTGCCTTAAGCTGGAAGAGTTTCAGAAGCTCCTTTCCCCTCAGGGGATACAGATATATTTGAGATTTAAAAAAAAAACAACTCACTGCTGTCAAGTGGGTTCCCACTCATGGCGACCCCTCCTTGGGTTTCCAAGGCAGTATCTGTTAGGAAATAGATTGCTCAGTCTTCCTTCTAAGGAAGGAAGGTTTGAACCACCAGCCTTCCAGTTAGTGGTCAGATGCCTTAGGCACTAGGCCACCAGTAAAAGAGTGAAGGGTAATTGCAGTTTCTCTGCTTTACAGGGCAATTACAGGAGGTATTTATGGCCAGGCCCCAGTCACTTAGGAAGTGACATTTGATTGCTACCTTTCCCCCCCCCCCCTGGAAAACTTTGCTTATATTGTTCATTATAAAGAATTTGTAATAGCTAGCTTTATCTAGATATTATTGCTGTTTTATTGTTGACTATAACATATTGTTATCTAAATTGGGTCTTCAGATCAAAATTAGTTTCAAGAAAATAAATGAGGTATTGGAACTGAACTGAAATACTTGGTCTTGGCCTTAGACATTAAAACACTTAAATTACATGATCTCATACTGTTTCCTTGGGTTGGAGGAATTTGGATGGATTTGAGCAAATGTCTTACCGTCTTAGGAAAACCATGCAAGATGAGTCTGCTCCTTTGTGAAGAGGAAATTTGTGCCTGTCATTCCTGCCCTTAATGCTTCTTTTCCAACTGGTTTTAAGATGTGAATGTAACACTTGTAGTGGTTAAACTTGTAGAAGAAAACAGGGGAAAGGCATCGGGACTGAGCTGTCACTAGTGAAGGGATTCCTAGCTATGCCACCAAAGGCATGAGCAACAAAAGACGAAACAGATCAATGGGACCTCATCAAAATTGATAACGTTTGTACATTAAAGTGCTTTATCAGCAGAGTGAAGAGACAACCTATAGATTAGGAGAAAATTTTGGGGAACCATATATCTCTCATAGAGTTTAATATCCAGAATAAAGAAGAGTTGAGTTGTAAGACTCAGTGATGAAAAGACAATCCTGTCAACAAATGGGCAAAGGACATGACTAGCCTTTTTACCAGAGAACACACACAAACGGCCTGCAGACACAAGCAGAGATGCTCAACATCATTAGTAATTAAAATAAAAAAAAATTGTACTGAGTTAATTCCAAGTAATAGGCACCCTGTAGGGCTGAGGGGGGGTCACTATGAATCAAAATCGACTCATTAGCAGTGAGCTGAGTGAGGATTGAGTAGAGCTGCCTCTTAGGGTTCCCAAGGCTGTAAATCTTCATAGAAGCAGACCGCCTCATCTTTCTCCCTGCTGGGTTTGAACCACTGACCTTTTAGCGCTTAACCACTGTACCACGAGGGCTCCTTTCATTAGTCGTTAGGGAAATGTAAGTCAAAACAGTAATGGTTTGGAAGTTTTTGTAGTGTGGCAAAGAGGAGAATATGACATTTGGTTTTTAAAAAGTCTTGTGTATATGACTTTATTAAGGCATATTGTTGGAGAAATAGTAGGAAGACTTTGGTTCAGTTTAGGGTGTTTGGTCAATATATTTTGCCACAATTGAAAAAGTCATCATGGGGCAGAATAGCATCCTGGTCAGCAGACAGTGTGGAATGTTCTAATTGTACAGGTCCCACACTTCTGAGGCCATGTAGGAACTGATCCACTTGCATACACAGTTCCTAGAGATCACAGTATTTTTTACAGCAAGTTTGTTGTCTGTAGATTGTGTATTTTTTTTGCATGATGATTGTACCTTAGAACAGTTGCTTTTGTGTAGCTTTGAAAACACTTAAATACTTGTTGTCTCTGTTTTGTCTACTGATTTCCCAACTTTTTTCTTTCCTGGCAGCTCCGTTAGTGGGAGCGTTTGAAATACCGTTCACTGTTAATCCTCTGTTGGACAAGGAAAGGTCCTTGCCTGCGTCTGGACCAGGCTCGTTTATTTCCTCAGCCGCCATGTCGAGGGGCTTCTGCGCTCGTGAGGCATTGTGTGAGGCCCCTGGAAAACAGAGATTAGAGACTAACCTGCTCCTTGAGAGACCCTGGTTTGGACGGATTCCATTGCTTGTTGAGAACTTTGGGGTAACAAACCTGCAGCTCTGCTGTCAATCCCGTCTAGTGTGTTTTTTAAGCTGTTTTGAATTGAACTGACTTTCTTAAACCTTACCAAAAAAAATTAAAAGCAATCTGAGGAATAGATTTGACAGGATCAAGTCTTCATGGTTAAGAGTGAAATTTAAGCTTTAAAAGATGCACAGACTTTACGTCAAAGCAGTGATTTATTTGTTGCTTTTTTTGGGTTAATATTCTTGCTCCATCGGAAAATAATTTGGTCTTATTTATGGTTTTATTTAGCAGGGTAATAAAAGCAGTCGGGCAGTAAGCCATTTTCACTCTATTAAGATTGGTTTTGGAGGATTTATATATAAATAAATACATACACATATAACTATAGGTTTTTTAATGAAATTTAAGTTTGCTAAATGCTTATTAAATTTCTTAAATGTTTGAACACTTTATCAGGTATTTGCGTACGTTGTGATAACGACCTTGTGGACTAAGTACACATGGTTGTCATTTTCCAGACTAGTAAACTTGGAGGCAGACTCCCAAGGTCATCCAGCTGAGGTCTAGCCTGGACTTGAATTCAGAACTTTGGCCTGATTCCAAAGCTGGCCTTCCCGGTAGCTTTGCTCTGCGGCTTTCTGTGAGCGATGCATTTAAAAAAATAAAGACGGACTTCAGATTATCCCTACTTAAATTTCCCCTTCCAACTCATACAAGTTAGAAAACGAGCACATGATGTAGGTTTTCAGTTACCAAGTGATTGTAGAATTGGAGTAAGATCAAAGGAGGACACTGTGTCCTGGCACAGCAAGCTGCTGCTGTCTTAAAATCTGGATTATGCATTTAAAGGTATAATTAGGGACTTTGAGAAAATGTTCTCTTAAGCCTTAGTGCTAGTTGCAGGTCTTCCCAGGTAGCTAATAATGCGTATGGTTTGTTGTTTTGTTTTTTTTGGACCACATTTCAGTTCTAAGAAACTCAGAATTGAGTTTGTGATCCACCTTGTAATATTTCCTTCCTTGGCTTCATGTCGTATTTTGTCATTCTTCCCTTTACCCGCGGGTGGTGGTGGTGGTGGTTTTGTTTTTTTCTTTGTTTAGCTATTTTTGTTAGCTCTTTCAAGTTTTTTTTTTTGGAAAGGGGATTGAGAGAGAGGGTATAAATAACTTAAGTGTGAATATAAAACACACTTGCAAATCATTAAAAATCTACCATTTCAAATTTATTTTGCTTCTTCTGGAAGGATTACTTAGTATTTATTTCAAGAGATTGAGATTAAAAATTTAGTATCTTAAAATGTATTAATAGCTGGTATAAAAACTTTAAAAGCCTTGATTTAAAAATCAATGTTGGTCAGATGTTTGGCTTAAGCATTTCTAAGTTTATTATAAGCATTTGCCCATTATATGTACCTTTTGAAAATTAAGAAAAGTCAAATGAACAAAAATGTAAAACACTCTTTTACTAAAGTGTACCTGCCATGGACCCCCTGAGGTGCGGTTTTACTGTCCTCGGTTTTACTTACCTGCGGTCAACCAGGGTCCGAAAATAGTAGTGGCCTAACGCTGTGTCACAATGCTTGTGTCATTCACGTCACTTCATCTCACACAACTCTGATTACATGATATTATAATTGTTCTCTTTATCATTGTTCTTAATCTCTTACTGTACCTGGTTTCTGCATTAAGCTTTATCATAAATACATCTGTGTAGGGAAAAACATTACAATATAGGGTTCTGTACCATGTGTGGATGCAGGCACTCACAGGGGTTTTGGGTTTTATATAACCCTCCACGGTTATATAAGGAAGGGACTACTGTATCTGTTGACTATACATTAATATAAAGTGTGATAATTAATATCTGCTATCGACTATTTGTGAAACAGAACCTCTGAAACATCAACCTAATTTATTTCTCTTTGGAAAGGACTAAGCTTGCGGTGATAAGATAAGCTCTTAGAAAGGCAAATGAAAATGTTGTGTATTAATAGGCAAGGAGTACAGAGACCCCGGGAGTCCAGGTCCTGGCCAGTGTGTGGGGAAGTGAGGGTGACTAAAATGCTATCTGCACCGCGGGCCATTGCCTCACCGACCAGCGAGTGTCTGGAGGATGGTGAGGATGAGGAATGTTGTGGGAATCATGTCACATGTAAATCATGGGGCTAACTGGGGGTGCTTAGTTTGGAGAAGGGGAGCATTGTGGGGGTAGCACGATGCATTGAAAAGCTTCATGTGGAGGATGATACGGGCTCTTCTAAGAGGCAGAAGTGACAAAGAGGCAGATTTGGGTTCAATATAAGGATTGATTTTAAACTAGTCCAGTAAGAGGTGTGTCAGGAGTCCTGGTGGCACAGTGGTTAAGTGCCTGGCCGCTCGTGGAAAGGTGGTGGTAGTGGTGTTATGTGCCGTTGAGTCGGATACGACTCCTAGCAACCCCTCCTTGGGTAGGTGGGTGGTTTGAATTGACCAGTGGCTCCCGAGGAGGAGAGACGTGGTGTCTTTCTGGAAGTGCCCTGGAGCAGGCCCCCTCTGCCTTGTGGGTCGCTGTGAGTCAGAACCGACTCCACGGCACCCAACAGCGATAAGGGTTTATTTTCAAGTAGCAGGGGATCTACTGGAGGGTGTTTTAGAGCTGAGGGTGGGAAAGGTCAGGCTAGGATACCAGTGACTATAATTCGTCATAGTTTTTGAGCGCTAATTATGAGCTTGGTGCAGATGTGCCCCATAGCTGGCTGAGAGGGTGGAGGTTTGATCCCGCCCAGAGGCATCTGGGAAGGAAGAGCTGGTGTGTACTTAAAATCAGCGGTTGAGAAACCCTGCGGAGCACAGTTCTGCTGTGACACTTGGGTTGCTCCCAGTGTGAATGGACTCATGGCACCTAGTGGTTTTAGAACCAGCTTCCTGTTCCAAGCAGGACCTACACTAATTCACTGAGTCGTCCTCCCTGCAGCCCTGTCACAGGAGCTAGGGTAGATACCTTTGTGATCCTTGTTTTAAAGTTGAGAAAAGTCAAGCCACAGAGATGCTAACTAATCCGAGAAAGCACAGGTCCCGGGGGCAGGCTCCGGAGGCGGGTGTTTAACCACCGGGTTAACCTGGTTGCCATTTTTTTTTTTTAAATTCTGAAATTCATTTTCAGTTTTCAATATAAATAATGGTATTAACTGCTAAATACATTTAAAGAAGGCATTGTGTTTTAAATTTTATTTATCCTATGAGTAAGCAAGCTAGCTGCAAGGTTGAAATATTGGGGGAAGTCAGCTGGGGTAAAAGCCCTCCACTTTCTCGCTGGCTGGGGGTCGGTCTCCCGATTTGATGGCATTCAGTACAACTGATTCCTAGTGTTGGAAAAGTAATTCCGCAAGGAGCCTGGTGTGCACCGTTTCCTTCCGCGTTTGTGCTGTGAGTGCCCACTGTGCAGGGCACAGCGTTGTTGTGGAGCCGAGAGGAGTCCATTCCCCCCGGCACCCTCAGAGACTATTCAGTCCTCCCCGCGTGGAGAAAACCCCACCTCCCCTGTTGGTACAGTCTGCAGAGAAACGCTATTTGATCAGCGTGAGCTGTGTGCCTTTTCAGACAGACAGACTTCCATGAGTTTCCATTCAGTCCCTCCTTAAATACAAGAAGGAGAAACAGCCCATTTCCAACTACTTTATTCAGCTAATAAAGACAAATAGTAACCAGTAATTTACCATCTAACTTCCTTTAGAACACTTATAGTTCCTTAATTTTTCGTGGCGTTTCGTGTCCTTGACCTTTTTGAAGATTGCAGGGCACTTTTATAGAACGACTCTCCACTTGGGTTGGTCCAGTGCTTCCTCATGAGGTTTAATAATTTTTATAAATGAGGTGTCCACAATCTGAATGGATTGTATTGAATGTTTACTGGTGTCTTGGCGATGAGCAAGTTTGCCCTCGAGAAACAGCCGTTAGCTTTCAGCCAGAGTCCCTGCGTGGTGGGAACGCCTCCTAACCGAAGGACTGGAGGCTCGAGTCCGGTCAGAGGCACCTCAGAAGAAAGCCTTGGCGACCTCCGGCTGAAAATCAGGCCTTGAAAACCGGGTGGAGCAGAGCTCGGCCTGGACACGGGTGTGGGATCCACGGGCGGCAACTGAGCTGGTGATGGGTTAGCTTGTGTTACTGAGTGGAAACCTGTGAGGGCGGAGCTGGTCCGCAGGGCTTTCAGCTGGAACGGAACCGGAACCAGGAAAGAAAAAGAAGGGCCAGCATTTTCACCTGCGTGAAACTGAACCGAATGGGGGGCAAAAAGATTTTCGGAACCTGAACTGAAACAGAAAACCGGTACTTTTTCTCCTCACTGTTCACTGTTTTTGGTTCAACAATAACTTTTAAGTTGTAAGCAAGACCACTGAACCATTTCTCACGCATTAACGCAGATAACACGCACCTGCCTGCTATCTGCCAACTGCACCCTCCTCCTGAACGGTATTTTTGTAAGCACAGAGCCAGTTTTTACATGTTGCTGTAAAAAATTTAGCATAGCCCGCTTAGGAAAATACCTGGGAGAGAGGGTGCGGTTTGCAAATAAATGTATAAGGCTCGGATTTTATTTGTGCCGGTGTGTTTGATTTGCATCTGGCGCCCACGTCTGAGGAGTGCTTCTGTGGCGCATGTCCGTAGCCGCGCAGAGCGGCAGTGCGCAGCCGCAGCTGGAGGTGGTGACTGTTGTTACCCGGATGCCGCCCAGGCCGGAGGTCGCGGTTTCGGTGCTTGACCGCTCTCAGTAACCGAGCGGTGCCTACTGGAGATGGGAGACGCTCAGCGATGGAGAACGTCGTCTGAAAGAGCTGGTTAAACTGCATCGAGTTCCAAACAGTTTCATGTAAATGGAAATTTGTCAGGTGAGTGTAAACATTTTAAATGTATATTATTCACATTTAAGTGTGATATTTAAATTGAAGAAGTAGAAAATAGCGTATAATTTTGTGATGATTACCTTCTTGAACTACTCTCGATTTCATTGTATGGTCACGTGTTGTACTTGTATGTTGAAAGATAATATGTCACAAATTGAAATGTTAGCAGACGTAAGCAACTAGTGGGAGAAAATGAATGTTTCCATTGCCATAGACCGTTGTTTCCCAGAGAACAACTTGTTGGCTTCACTGTGAAGTGAGCTTTTTCTTCCAAAGCTGCCAGATAAATACATGAGAATGTTGTAAAGTCGACCTTGGAGTGGAAGAAATCAGAAATTCTATGAATGTGAAATGGAAATCATTCTGGTTTTTCTAACGTAGCGATGATACGTGCCTAGAAGCGTTTGAACACGTGCTGGCTTGGGTTCCTTTCTACAGATGTGTTTGTGCATTCTATTCCCTTAAAGTTTTCAAAGTCTAATACTTGTTTTTACTGTAACGTGTTCTAGTGACTATAAAATATGCCCTAATGTTACTATTATTTCTTAACCCTTGAATTCTAGTATGGGACGAAAACGAGGAAATCCATGTCGAGAATTTTTCAAGTACAAAAAGATTGAAAGTAAAAGCACGGGTAAAATTTGCAATACAGATATGGTTGGAGACCTTGCAGCGAATTTAGAGAGGTACCTGAAGCATCATCGTACGGACGAATACAGTACAGTGCAAAGCAAGAAGAAAAAGATTAAAGGAAGTGTCAGAAGTGTGCCAAGTAAGCAGCAAAAAACATTAGACGAGTTTGCTGTTCCAGAATGCCTTAAGGTGAAATCAGATTAAAAAAAAAAATTGTTGATGCATGTGTTTAATTGGTTACTGTTAAGAGTTGTTCCTTTGAGCTGATGGAATTCAGGATACCATAAAATTTAAACCCAGTTATTGCTTCAGTTGCTCAAAAATACTCAGTAAACTCAGAGAATATTAGGAAAATGATATTTCTCCTGTCCTTAAAATTTAGCTCCAAGATTATTTGTAATCTAGAAAAATGAATTTTTTTTGAAAGTGGGTATTGACAGTAGATTGATTTGGTCAGTTCTAGGAATTAACCCTCAGTTCGTACAAGACAGTAAGAAACACCTGTTGACACTAGGAATGGAAGAATGAAAAGAAAGACTCACAGGTCTGTACATAGAAAACATTGTGTGTTATGGATTGAATTGTGTCCCCTAGAAATGCATATTGTTAGTCCTAACCTCTGTGCCTTTGGTTATAATCCCACTTGGGAATGGGTTGCCTTTGTTATGTTAATGAGGCAGGATCAGTGTGGGGTGTATCTTGAGTCATTGCTTGACATATAAAAGAGACTTAACACACAAGCTAGGAAACAGATGGTGGAAGATAAATTCCAAGCGACATGAAGATTGAACAGAAGCTCAGAAGAGAAGAGAAGCAGACCTTCCTGCAGAGTTGACAGCCAAAGCCTTTCCCTAGAGCCATTGCTCTGAATTTGGACTTCCAGCCTTTTAGACTGTAAGAAAATAGGATTGTGTTAAAGCCATTCTCTCAAAGTGTTTCTGTTAGAGCAGCACTAGATAACTAACACAGAATTAGGCACCAGAAGACAGAGGGGTGCTACTCTAACAGATACCTAAAATTTGGAAGCCATTTTGAAATTAGGAAATGGGTCGAGGCTGGCAGACTTTAAGGTGCATTATAGTAAAAGCCTCTCTCTATTGCCTTGAAGAAACTGTTGGTAGAATCATGGATGTCAAAGGTGATTCTGAGGAGGACTCAGAAGGAAGTGAGGAGAGCTATTGGAAAAGTCTGTCTTCTTAGAGACTACATATGATGCCAGCACCAGCATGTTGCTAGAAATGTGGGTGTTGAAAGTGCTTCTGGAAAGAAAATGGTGACCATGTGATTGGACAATGAGAGAAGGTTGATGCCTTTTATGCGGTGACAAAAGAACTTGTCTGAATTATCTTCAAATGTTTGGTGGAAGGTGGAACTTGTAGTATGAACTTGGCCATCTGACTGAGGAGACTTGTACTCAAGGCCCTTAAGGGGCCATGTGGCTTTTAACAACAACAACATAGTAAAATTCAGGAGGAACGACAGAGATTTAAAAAGGAACTGTGAAAAATGAAAACAAATTTTAAAGATTTGGAAAATTCTGTCATGCGAACTAAGGACATGTGTCCTGGGATTTTCAGCAGGGATGTGGCTTCACAATCTTTTGTTAAGAAGAGACTAAGCATGACTGATAGATCTAACCAGCTACTACTACTGGAGGAAACCCATCAGCTGAGATTGAAGGGGCAGAGAACCAGAACCAAAGGAAAGAATGCTGTCTGCCTCTTGGAACTTTACAGTCTGGAGATACGGCGAAGGAGCTGTATCTTTTGTCCTCCAGGAAGAGAGTAGGACCATCCTTGGAGCAGCTTGGAGATCAGCAGAACTGTTGGAAGGAGCAAGAGAAGCAAAGGGTGCTGTCTTTCTCAAAGGGCAGGGCCACAGGCTCCTAGATTTCAAAGAGTCATATCTTCACCCCCTTGGTTCTGGAGTGTGTGGCTGCTGGTATGGTGTGCCAGGGGGCTGGTGCTGAGGTGGTGGGGTGCAGTGCCCAAGGGGCAGAACAGTGGGGCCTGCTGGAGCCAAGGGATTGAAGTTGCCACTCAGATGGGCAAGGAGAGTGGTGCTGCTCAAAGCCACGGGAGCAGAGCTGCTGTCCCCGTGGGCCCACAGTGGAGCCCAGGACTGAGGGGCCTGGACCTGGGATCCAGAGGACGTGGCCAACACCCAGAGGCTGGGGTGGGTGGGCCGTTTCCCAGATGGTCACGCGGAACAGAGGGTTATTTCCAAGCCTTGGGAGCCACTGTGAATCGTCCTGCTGCGATTTGGACTTGCAGGGTGCCCATTACCGTTCTTTCCTTTCAGTTTCTCCCATTTGCAGTGGAATTGTTGACCTTTGCCTGTTCTACCATTGTACTGTGGAAACAGGTAACTTGTGGTTTGTTGTTGTTATGTGCCGTCGAGTCGGCCCCGACTCATAGCGACCCCTCCTTGGGTTTCCGAGGCAGTATCACTACGGAAGTAGGATTGCCCAACCTTCCTTCCGAGGAGTGGCTGGTGGGTTTGAACCGCCAGCCGTCTGGTTAGCAGGCAAGTGGTTTAGATTGATATTATTTTGAGGTTTATAGATGAAGGAAGATAGGGCAATCTACTTCTGTAGTGATACTGCCTCGGAAACCCAAGGAGGGATCGCTATGAGTCGGGTCGGACTCGACGGCACATAACAACAGCAACAACGAAGATGAAGAGCTTTGCCTAAAGTGTCACCCACACTTGATTTAGATGGGTCAGAACATGACATTTGGAGTCGGGAATTGATTTAAAACTTTTGGCGTGGTGTGATGGAGTGAATGGGTTTTATATATGGCAATGATACGGATTTTCAGAGTCCAAAGGGTGGAATGTTATGGATCGAATTATGTCCCCGAAAATATATGTTGTAAATCCTAACCTCTATCTTTGCCTGTGGCTATTCCATTTGGCAGTGGATTGCCTTTGTTATGTTAATGAGGCAGGATTAGAGTGAGCTTTATCTTGAGTCAGTTTCTTTTGAGATGGAGGTTAAACAAGCCAGCTAACAGGCAGAGGTGGAGGAAGAGAGATGCCGAGATTGTCCGGGAGTAGAAACTCAGAAAAGACAAGGACCTTCCGCCAGAGCTGATACAGAGAGAAAACGTTTCCCTAGAGCCGGGCCCCTGAATTTGAACATCTACTCTCCTAAGATGTGAGAAAATAAACTTGTTTGTTAAAGCCTTCCACTTGTGGTATTTCTTTAATAGCACCACTAAGTAACTAAAGATTCTGTGTGTCTTTTAGAGAAGGACAACATTGATTTACAACAGATTTATTCTGTAACTGTAGATAATGGCTCTGATACATTAAGTTTGTTGATTTGCTCAGCAATGATAGTGAAATCAAATGGCAAACATCAGGGCAAAATGATGGTTTTGAGGATTCTGATAGTGCATTCTGCATTGCAGACATGAACCACGGCAGAGGGTGGTGAAAGGGACAAGGTTTATGAGAAAAGATTGGTATAAAGTGTGCCGCACACACCCTTCTGTCAGTTACTGAAGATGCAATGAAACGTATTGAAGAATTTTTAGGAGAATGTCGTGAACTCATTCTTACTCCCAACGTTGTCTAACAAGTTTTCTGAAACTAATTTAAGGGAACCTGTGCTGGATTGCCCAGCAATATGGAGCAACATGTATGCCATGTTAGAAACCTACCAGGATGCACTAATCTCTGGGATATATTAGCTGAGAATACTGCTAAATACCGCTTTTCTAATGATAAATGGGCATGTGTCAAATTACATTTTTGCAAATTTTTAAACCTTTAAAGAAAGTTATAGTAAGATCGCAAAGTGAACAGTCAACCATGAGTGATGTTTTTGGTATGTGGGTGGAAGCTAAGCTAAAATTAAGAGCTCTTAATAAAATAAAAGTCTGTTTGGAAACACATTGATTGAAAAGTTTGTCAGGGAAAAAGTTAACACTGAAAATGATGGTGTATTAGCAGTTTTATATAGATCCTCACATCAAATTCTTACTAGTTCTCAACTTAAAGTGAAGGCCATATTACATTTTAAAAATATTTGGGAAATAGAAAATCTGGAAAGAGTCACTTCTGAAAGTGTAAAAATAAAAAGGCAAAGCTATTCAGGAATGACTCAATTCAAATGAGGATGTTAATGAGACGGAATTATTTCTCAAAATGCACGGAAAAGTTAAATTGAGATCAAACAACTATACTGTCAATAAAAACCAAAAGCCAAACTCACTGTCATCACGTCCATTCCAACTCATAGTGACCGCCATTGGGTTTCCAGGGTAGTAAATCCTTATGGAAGTAGATTGCCCCATATTCCTTACACGGAGCAGCTGGTGGTTTTGAACCACCAACCTTCTGGTTGGCAGACAGATGCCTGGGGAACTGTGCCACCAGAGCTTCAATACTGCCAATATTAATTCTATATTAACAAGCTCTGATGGTGTACAGAGTTGAGGGGAAAAAGGTGTTCTTGAATTTTCGGAAGGAAACCATTCACAATATCCTGAGTTAAAGTAAAATTGCTGTGATAGTTTTGGGTGCACCAGCTACTCAGATGAGTGTTGAGAGAGCTTTCTTAGGTTTGAAATTCATCTTGTAAGAGAAGAGGGATACCTGAAATGAAAAACAAATTTATTAGAAAACAGTCTTTTACTTAGGTGTTGTTCTGGTTACCTAGTGCCACTTTGACAGGAATATACCACAAATGGGATGGCTTGAACAAACAGGATTTTATTCTCTTACAGTTCAGGAGGCTAGTAGTCCAAATTCCAAGTGGTAGGCTCTAGGGGCTGTGTGAAAGCCCATCGATCTTGGGCTTCAGCTCTGCCTCTTGCTCCTGGCCCACTGAAGCTAGAGTATCTCTTCACTCGGGCAGCTACTGGCTGCTAAGGCTAACAAGCCCAAAGTCAACAAATAAAATGGCATAGTCCCGATGTTACCAAACCACAAAGCAGGCCATTAATTCAAGTCCATTGAAAGTCCTAAGGTCGGCAGGGCATGGCAGGCTGCTTAACAGCAAATGACACAGCTATGTGCAGGGTTCGAGTGTGCCATAAGCTAGAGACCGTTCCCAAAGTTGTTTCTTATACACGGGAAGCAGACCACATAACCAAAGGCAGCTACTCAGCTGCTCACAGTAGATTCCACCATGGAGTTGATTGCCAGTCTCATCATGGGGGAATACTATATCCAGCTGCCCAGTACTCAACCAGACCTAGCCAGGTTGACACACAAACTTAACCACTACAGGTGTTATTAACTGTAGTTGCTTTATTGCCATGATGATGTTTTCTTAATGAACTATGTAATTGTGGTATGAGATCACATGATAGAATTTTGCAAGATCAACGACCTATTTGTTGGAAATACCTTTTTTCCAAAAACATAAACGGTGACTATACACACAGACCTTGCTGGATAGAATGTGCAGCAAATCACATTGACTACATATGTGGAAAGAGATGATGGAGTAGCTCAATATCATCAATCAGAACGGACCAACAGTTGCTCTTATGTAAATGAAGATGAAGCTGAAGAAAATGAAAACAAGTCCATGAGAGCCAAAGTATGACTTTGAGTATATCCCACCTGATTTTAGAGACCATCTCAGGAGTAGATTTGACACATTGGATATTACTGACCAAAGGCCAGATGGGTTGTAGGATAAAATCAAGGGCATCACATATGAGGGAAGCAGAAAGTCATTAAACAGAAAGAAAAGACGAAAATGGATGTCAGAAGAGACTCTGAAACTTGCTCTTGAATGCTAAAGCAAATAGAAGAAATGAAGTAAAAGAACTGAACAGAAGAATTCAAAGGGTGGCTTAGGGAGACAAAGTATAACAGTGAAATGCATAAATAACCAGAAGTAGAAAACCAGAAAGTAAGAACCCACTTGACATTTCTCAAGCTGAAAGAACTAAAGAAGAAAAAAGTCAAGCCTCAAGTTGCAATAGTTGGGCAAAATATGGAACAATGCAGGAAGCATCAAAAGAAGATCAAAAAGAATTGGTTGATATTTAACCACTTCAAGAGGTAGCATATGATCAAGAACTGATTTTATTGAAGGAAGACATATGAGCTGCCCTGAAGGCATTGTTGAACAAACAAGGCTCTAGAAATTGACCTTATAGCAACTGAGATGTTTCAGCAAATGGATACAGTGCTGGAAGGACTCGCTTGTTTATGCCAGCCAGCTGGAAGAGATCTGTATTTGTGCACATTCCAAAGAAAGGTGATCCAACAGAATGTGCAGATTAGTGAACAATATCAATATCATACACAAGTAAAAACTGGTTGACAGGGAACTGCCAGAAATTCAAGCCAGATTCAGAAAAGGATATGGAACAAGGGACATTATTACTGATGTCAGATGGGTCTTGGCTGAAAGCAAAGAATACAAGAAAGATGTTTGCCTGCATTTTATTAACTATGCATAGGCATTCGACTGTGTGGATCATAACAAATTGTGCTCATAAGGAACCTGTACATAGGCCAAGAGGAACAGAACAAGGGGAAACTGCATGGTTTAAAATCTGTAAAGATGTGCATCAGGGTCGTATCCTTTGACTATACTGATCAGTCTGTATGCTGAGCAGATAATGTAGGAAGCTAGACTGTATGAAGAATGTGGTATCAAGATTGGAGGAAGACTTGGTAACAACCTGTGATATTCAGATGACATAACCTTGCTTGCTGAAAAGCAAAGAGGACTTGAAGCACTGATGAAGTTCAAAGACTACAGCCTTCAGTATGGATTATACCTCAGCATAAAGAAAACAAAAATCCTCACAACTGGACCAGTAAGCAACATCCTGATAAATGGAGAAAAGATTGAGGTTGTCAAGGACTTCATTTTACTTGGATCCATAGTCAATACCCATGGAAGCAGCAGTCAAGGAATCAAACGATGTATTGCGTTGGGCAAATCTGTGGCAAAGACATCTTGAAATTGTTAAAAAGCAAAGATGTCACTACGGTGCGCTTGACCCAAGCCATGGTCTTTTCCATCGCCTCATACCCATGTGCAGGATGGACAGTGAATAAGGAAGACTGAAGAGTACTGGAAGCCTTTAAATTAAGATGATGGTGAAGAATATTGAATGTATATACTGTGGACTTCCAGAAGAGTGAACAGATCTGCCTTGGAAGAAGTGCAGCAGGAACGCTCCTCAGAAGTGAGGGTGGGGAGACTTGGCTTCACTTACTTGGGCCATGTTATAAGGAGGGAACAGTCCCTGAAGAAAGGACATCGTGCTTGTTAAAATGGAGCATCAACAAGAAAGAGGAACACCCTCAAAGAGATGAATGGACATGGTGGCTGCAGCAGTGGCCTCAAAGTAGGGTGAACCAGTTCAAGCCAGTTTGAACCCTTGCTTAGAATTTGTATTTCCACCCCAGAGACAGTGAATTAGAATCAACATTTTAACAAGATTTCCAGGTGATTCTTATACAAAAAAATACATTCTTGTTAAGTGTTAACAGTGAAGTGTTACCTACATCGAAATTAAGGTGGTTTTCAGTGTATTTTATACTATTAAGTTGAGAATTTCCTACTAAAAAAGGGTTTTAAATCTTCAATTTAATATTTTTGTATACTCTTAAGTGTTTTTCCCAGTACTCTTTAAAATGATTTAGTGTTGCAATGAATTGTAGACTATTAAAAGAATTAAAATAATATGTTTTGCATTGTGGTTTTCTTTGTATCGATGTGTTTTAAGATGAGTAAAATTTAACGTCATTGTCATTTAGATTTAATTATTAATGAATATGTAGAAAGAAATAGTTTAATTTTGCTACTTTCAAAACTGATTGCAAAATCGGGACATTAAGCTCAGTTGGCATCACATACTACACAAAAACATTGTTCCACATCTTACTTTGGTGAGTAGTGACTAGGAAGCTTGCAAGCAGCCAAGTAGATGCAATAATGGGGCTCTCCTCATCCACACCAAAAAAGAATGAAGAAAACCAAAGACTCATGGAAAAAGTTAGTCCAAGGGACCGGCACACCATGAGCTTCTCAGCCTATGCGACTGTGAGACCAGAAGAACTAGGTGGTGCCTGGCTACCACTGTCAACCACTAGGAGAGGGGGATGTATGTAGGAGATCCTGGACAGAGTGGGAGAACAATGTGGGACAAAACTCAAAATAATAAAAAAAGGACCAGGTTTGCTGGTCTGATAGAGCCTGATGGAACCACTGAGACTATGGCCTCTAGCTGCCCTTCAGGTCTGGAATTGAACCCACTCCTGTGGCTTCCAGCCAAACAAAAGACAGGCATATGAGCTGAACATTTGCATTAGGTAGATATACTCCTTGGAGTAATCAACTTTAGGAGAATAGAAGGGCAGCGTATGCACAGGGAGACAGCTCAGGGGACAGGAGTGCATGGGAGGGAAGGACACAGGGAAGAGGTAACTATAGGGAGGAAGTGAGAAGAGAGCTGTTAATGTCAATATCATGAGACAAAATGTATGTGAGCTGCTGTGTGGAAAATGAATTTGCTGTGTGGAAAATGAATTTGCTCTGTAAACTTTCACCCAAATCACAATAATAATGAAAAACAAAACTAATTGCAGAATCTTGGGATGAATAAAATTTGAGTTAATATGAAAAATGCATATTTGCAACATGAGGAACCAAACACGGTAGCCATATTTCTTCAGATGACAGTGCCCTAGATGATCCATTTGCAGAATACAAATTTGAGATCGGAGGGTATAGAACAGGCTCATACCGGTTGTGACTGATTCAGTCATGATCGATGAGAAACTGGAACAGAATTTGAAGGAGTAAGATTACGGTTCTAAAACGATTCTCCTGTTAGATCCTTAGTACTTATTTTAGGAGAAAATATGTAACATCTTAGATGATTTTAATTTTTTCTTGGTACTCACAATTTTAAAGAAAGGAAGTTTGAGATCTCATTTTACTTTCCCTTAAAATTTAATGACAATTAAAGCTATTTTATACTTAGGAAGATGATGTCTGTATTGATACGTGTACTAAAGCATGTGATGGTACCTTTAATCGTTCAGTTTTGCTGAAACTTAGCTCCAGTGACTGTTAATAAACGAATGGATAAATTTTAGTTTTGCCTCAGATACAAAATAAAACCTGAGAGGAGATCTCAAAAGGCTCTGGAGAACTGGAAGGTACCAGAAAAATAAGAGGTGGGCTTACTGTAGCCCACTGTCTTCACAAGGACAGAAAGTCACAGGATAGTTGTTTAGCATAGAGGTCAAAAACTTAGGTTTGGGCAGCACATCTTGTAAAAGTACTCCCTTTTTGGTCTTAAGCCTGCTGAACGTTTGCATACTAGAAGGCAGTTATCTACATCTATGGTGGCACAATGGCTCAGTGCTTAGCTGCTGACCGAAAGGTTAACCATTTGACCCACCAGCCACCAGCAGCTCTGCGGTAGAAGAGACCCGATGATCTGTCCCCATAGAGATGACAATATAGACTTCCAGGGGCCGTTCCTCTCTGTCATACTGTGTCCGTCAAAAGTGGACTCAACCGCACCTCACAGTAACAAACTCTGTATGGACGGAGAACACGCATCTCACTCCTGAGGAGCCCAGCCTCTGCGTGGTGGCCAGTCACCAACTTGATTGCACCAGAGCGCTCAACCTCTGTGCCACTAGGGCTCATAAAATACTTAAATACTTTTTCTTTTTTGGTATTCAGTAATAATAGCAAAGGAAGTACAGTCAAATAAAAATTACATGAAATTAACTTGTTTGTTTATTTTTAAATTTTTATCGTGATTTGGGTGAAAGTTTACAGAGCAAATTCACTTTCCGTACAGCAGTTCACATACGCTTTGTCTCGTGACGTTGACTGCACTTCCTCACAATGAACAGCTCCCCACCCCACTTCCTCTCCATAGTTAGCTCTTTCCCGTGTCCTCCTCTCCCATGCACTCCTGCCCCCTGAGCTGTCTCCCTGTGCATACACAGCTCTTCTATTCTCCCATGATTGTTCTCTCCAAGAAGTGTATCTACCTGATGTAAATGTTCAGCTCATATGCCTGTCGTTTGTTTGGCTGGAAGCACAAGTTGTCGTTGTGTGCTGTCGAGTCGGACCCGACTCATAGCGACCCCTCCTTGGGTTGCCAAGGCAGTATCACTACGGAAGTAGATTGCCCAACCTTCCTTCCGAGGAGTGGCTGGTGGGTTTGAACCACCAGCCTTCTGGTTAGCAGTTAAGTGCCTTAGGCACTATGCTACTAGAGCTCCCAGAAGCCACAAGAGTGGGTTCAATTCCATACCTGAAGGGCAGCTCGGGGCCATTTTCTCAGTGATTCCAGCAGGCTCTTATCAGACCAGCAAACCTGCCCCCACCCCTGTTTTTTTTTTTTTTTTTTTAAATGATTTTGAGTTTTGTTCCACATTGTTCTCCCACTCTGTCCAGGATCTCCTACATAGATTAATTTGGTTTATTTTTAACAGACTTGTAAGGACGCATACAAACCTATGCCCTGAAATTGAGCCCCAAAAAGAAACAAAAGATTTTAGAGAATGGCTAGAACCTGATTTCAGAGGGCTGAAAAAAGATAATAGCAGACCAGGATAAAAAATAAAACAGTAGCAGGCCAGTTAATCTCCACAACTGTAAAGGAGAATAAAAATCAACTTAGAGAAACGAAAAAAATGAAGTCACAAAACAGAGTGGAAGAATTAAGGACACTGGATCATGGAATATTCTGGGTTTTTGTAAACTTCCCTAGAGAATAAAGGGTGTGTAAGTTGTGATTCTTAGGTTGATGGGGCTAGTTAGTCCTGCTGAAAACAGCTAAGAATGTTCAAAATTATAAAGCAAAACTTACAAATACATCAAAAAGTTGGTAAGGAATTTTAAAGGACTAATATGGAATGGTTTTGATTAAAAGGAAAATGGGAAGTCAGATAATAGCAGTGGGAATCACTTTTGCCCTGAGGACATTTGCCAGTGTCACCATGTTTGAACTTGAGTGTTTGAAAGCTTTTGTGGAATAAAAGGCTCAGAAATCAAAGCCCAGAATTTGCACAAAATTCAGAGGTCACAGAGGAGAGAGCTGCTCCTCTCGATAAACTGAGTTCCCCAAATGGGATAAGGGAGATTGAAAGTAAGTCAGCTTGTGTCCCTGTCTGTGGTCTGGGTTAACACGTGGTGGTCCGAGAACTCAGGATTTAAATTTGGATTATGGTGGTCCCAGGCAAGTTGTTCACACCTGGAGGAAGCTGCCTTCATGCTAGGCTGAAATTATTTTTACAAACTCTTATTTAAAATGACCAGCACACAGTCAAAGATAATCAGACACCTTAGGGAATAAATACCACGAGTATAATAAGAACAGAAACAAATATACTTGCAGACTAGAGATTTTGGAATTATCAGAGGCTGTAAAACAACCACTCCTGTTACGTTTGAAGAAATAAGACCTACTTGAAAGTCATTAGAACTGTAAAATGTGACATAGAACTTATACAAATGAAAACTATATTAAAAAAAAAAAATCAATAGGCTGTTTTAACAACAGAGTAAACCACAGGTGGAGAAAGAATGGGGGAAATAAATGGGAGGGAAATCAGAAATTATCTGTTCTGGTTCCCTAGTGCCGCTCTGACAGGAAAATGCCACCAATGGGAGGGCCATAACAAACAGGAGTTTGTTCCCTTAACAATTTGGAGGCTTAAGTCTGAGTTCAAAGCACCAGGCTCTAGGGGTTGGGTGAAAGCCCTCAGCCTTGGGCTTCAGCTCTGCCTCCTGCTCCTGCCCACTGAAGCTGGAGGCTTTTCTTCACTCAGACAGCTGCTGGCTGCTGAGGCTGACAAGCCCGAGGCTAACAAGTAAAAAGGTACAGCCCCGATGTGACCAAACCACATGGCAGGTCATTCATTCAAGTCCTCTGAAAGTCCCAAGGTTGGCTGGCTGCATACAAGGTTCAAGTGTGCCATAAGCTAGAGACCCTCTCCTAGGCTTCTTACGTACAGGAAGCCGACTACATCTGTGGGGCAGCTAGCTGCTCACAGTAGATTTCACCATGGAGTTGATTAGCAGTCTTATCATGGTGAATACTACATCCAGCTGCCTAGCTAATCAACCAGGCCCAGCCAGGTTGACACACAAACTCAACTACCACGTTATCCACGGTTCAGTGTGGAGGGAAGAAAATTATAATAGTGCTGTCTTCAGTGTTCTAAAGAGATTTAAGGGTGGGTGCCATAAAATGGTTCCAGAGAGGTCCTTCTGTCTTCCTTTTCTCAGTGACTCTCTCAAAGCTGTTCTCTCGAGACACTATTACATGAGTAGATTGTCCACGTGGAGTTTGGATGGACCTTGTAACACATGTTCCCTTAGGTTTTCTTTTCCTTTAGTCAGTTCGTTCTTTCAGCTACCATGATGGTGGCTTTAAGGGTCATGAGAATTCACATTTATTCAACATAGTTTAATCTCTGTAGCCATTCTGTCCAATGAAACTTTCTATAATGATGAAAATGTTTTGCATTTGTGATCTTCAATTACAGCAGCCACTGGCTTCACGTGGCTGTGTGCAATTGAAATGTAGTTAGAGCTACTAAGGAACTGAATTTTTAAATTTAATTTTAAATAATATAAATATAAATAGCTGTGTGTGACTAGTGACTACCATATTGGATAGCACCTCTCAAGGAAGCTGCCTCCTAGACTTGTTTCTTGACCGCTGGCTTTCTGTTGTGGATGATTGCCTTCTTATGAAGACAGAGCACCACCTTTTCTTTTCATATCGCCCTTCTTTACCCAGAGGCGCACATCAGGAGAGCATACACCTTGTGTCTGCTGTTAGGTGCCATCAGGTTGGTTCCATAGTGTGTATAATGGAACGAAGTGTTGCTTGGTCCAGTGTCATCTTCACAATCCTTGTATCTTATGTTACAATCCAGAAACTTGAAGTCATTTTTCGTATCTAGCATTGGACTCATCATATGAATTGTCTGTCTGATTTTTTTTTCTTCATTTAAAAAGATCCAGAGGGATCCGTTCTTTCTGTATTAATATTTTACGTAACATAGAATCATTTTTATCATTTTCTTTCTTGTTCCAAAGAACTCTATTATTAATGAAGTTCAGAAGAACAGACCATACCTGTTTGTATTGCTCATGGGTTGTGAGCACTTGGGACATGTTGTCAGGTGGGAGCGGTCCTGGGAGGACAGCATGCTTGATAATGTAGAGGGTCAGCAGAAAAGAGGAAGACTGTTAGCGAGATGGCTGAAACACCCTGCTCAAATGTAGAAACGACTGTGAGGCTGAGGCAGGACTGGGCAGCGTTTCCTTCTGTCATCTATAGGGTCGCTGTGTGTCGGAGCCGATTCAGTGGCATCCAGCAGCAAACAGCGTGGATTTATAACTCCCTTATTGGGAGATGTCTGAGTTTTGTGTTGTATCATGACAAATAATGACAGACGGGTGGTTTCACTTTTCATTTCTTGTGACCCACCGAACCCTTTTAAAACAGGGCTTCCAACTGGATAAGACTGATTCAGTCATGACTAACATAGCAAAACCCACATTTTGAAACTTCGGGTGAACAGGAATGGTAATCGGAATAGGAAAATTATAGGTTGAACCCTGGAGTGGGAGACTTGGAGGATGTGTAGTGAGCCCTTTCAGGGGCCTGATGCACTGGAGATTGGATTACTGCCAGGATTGGAGAGTCGTGTGGCACCTGCCATCTTTGAGCTGGGCACCACTGCTTCCCACTCTGGGGGAAGAGATCAGGGTGCTGAGCAGTGCGCAAGCCATGCTTGTTTTCCAGGAGGAGGACTAGGTTTCTAGCAGGCTGTGGGCCTGTAGTTTTTCTGTTGTAGTTATCACCCCACCTCACCTACATTTTAAACAGGTCTGTTCCCATGGGACTTCCTCCACCATGACTGAACTGGGCGGAACTGGTTTCAAGTCCTTTTTTAAAAGTAAACCATTGAGACTACAGGGGTCTTGCCCAAGTAGCTCATGGTACACATTCTCCGCTTAGTCCTTTTTCTGTTGTTGTTGTTGTTAAGTGCCATCGGGTCGTTTCCGACTCATAGCGACCCCATGCACAGCAGAACGAAACACTGCCCGATCCTGCGCCAGCCCCACAATCCTGCTATACTTGAGCCCATCATCGCAGCCACCGTATCAATCCATCTTGTTGAAGGCCTCCCCCTCTTTCGTCAACCCTCCACCCTACCAAGCATGACATCCTTCTCCAGGGAATGGTCCCTTCTTACAACATGACCAAAATAGGTGAGATGAAGTCTGGCCATTCTTGCTTCCAAGGAGCATTCTGGCTGCACTTCCTCCAGGACAGATCTGTTAGTTCTTTTAGCAGTCCATGGTACTTTCAGCATTCTCCGCCAGCACCACAACTCAAAAGCATCAACTCTTCGGTCTTCCTTATTCATTGTCCAGCTCTCACATGCATACGAGGCGATTGGAAATATCATGGCTTGTGTCAGGCGCATCTTAGTCCTCCAGGAGATATCCTTGCTCCTCAGCACTTGAAACAGTTCCTTCGCAGTTGACTTTCCCAATGCTACACGTCGTCTAATGTCCTGACTGCTGCTTCCGTTGGCATTGATTGTAGAACCAAGCAACGTGAATTCTTTGACAACCTCAATCTTCTCTCCATTTATTGTGATGCTGCTCATTGGTCCAGTTGTGAGTCCTTTTTCTAGGCTCCATGTATAGTTCGCTGGTCGCTCTTCCTTCCCAGCTTCTGGCCTGGCACAGACTCATCAGAGGTCCCGGGCAGGCCTTTGCACCTCTTCACGTCTGTACTTAAAGAAAGTCAGTGTGATGTCTCCTTGTCAGGGTGGTCGTGAGTAACAGGCACAGAGGAAGTCCTTGCACAGTCACTTCCTTTTTGTTAGTCCCACCCTTTCTCATTTCCTAAGGGGGGGATTGGTCGAAGGCCAGAAGTTGGTTGAGCGGTTGGTTCAGTGTCTCCATTTTGGGAGGAGTAACCTGAGGACAGCCCCACTAAGGTCACAGCTAGCTTCTGGCCTGGTGAACCCACAACCTGCCTTTTGACTTCCATGAAGCTTGTGTCACTGTGCTTGTAGTTCACTGCACTGTCCGATGGCAGTTTCTTCCAAGGAAAGGGAGAACAGCGGTAGCAGTCACCAAGTGCGAGGTGCAGGGAACCTGAGAGAAATTTCTAAAGACTGTTCCGGGAGGTACTGTGGATGGCCAAGTACGGGTCAGTGGAGCCCTGAGCTAATGCAAATGCACCCATCTCCAGAGAGCAGAGAGTCCCAGACAGAACCCATCCTCCCCATGCAGCCTGACTACAACTGGCCTTCTCCAAGGTTCTTTCCTTGGGGAAGTGCTAGGATGCCTCCCCCTGGTCAATAATGAGCATAGGGACTTCTAGTAATGAAACAGGGCCTTCAAATCACCTGTGGCACGGCGTGAGTTGCCGAAGTTGATTCCCAGTTGTCTGTTGACACGCAGACTGTGCAAGATGTTATATCGGATTTATGGCAGTTCAAGGTGAGAATAAGTGAGAAATGCAGTAGACAGAAAATTGCCCTAATTTTCTATTAGCCCTGATGGTGGCTATCTGACCATGACAAATCACTACAATTGTTAAATGAAAACATACCTCCTTTTCTCTTGTTGAGGAATTAAAGGCAAAGTGAGATTATGAAAAGATACTATGAGCTTTTAGAAATAATGAGGGAGGATAATGTAGGTGAGTGTTTGGTTATGGAATAATAATGTGTCTCACCTGTCCATTTTGACTAAGCCACATTTTAACATAAATGAGACTTAACGTATCCGGGACCTAGGCTGTGCAGGACGAGACTTCTGTGATCCGACCATCCTGGGGCTTGGTGGTATTTGTTTGGAATCGAGCCCCAGTCAAACTAGGGTCCCTGCTTTGGGACACAGGATTGTTTCTGTTTGTTCACAGGTGTGGAGGTGACAAGCGTCAATTATGTAAAGCTATTTTTTTATGATCAGGTCTTTATCCTAATATACAGATTTCATTACTTGTTGATGCAGAAATCTAGCTAAGAGTTAATTCACATGGTAACAGATGGTGAAGCTAGATCACACTCTTCAATAATAGAGAAAAAAATAAATCCTCTTTAGTCATCAGGAAAAGATTTACATCCATTTTTAGCCAAAACCGTTTGTGTGCTGACAGCTCGGCAAGTGCTCACATACTTTGGGAAGTTGCAGTTTGAATTGAGGGCTACCCGGTGTCATCAGCACACTGATTTATGTACGTGGATGCGTTTTTTAGCATTCCTGTTGGTTTCTCATCTTCAGTTGGGTTGATTCTTTATCTCTTGCCAGAAGTGGAATTGCTGTTGTGTGCTGTTGAGCCGATCCTCGTTCATAATGACCCCATGTGGACAGAGTCGTACTGCACCGTAGGGTTTGTTGCCTGTACTCTTTATGGGAGCCCTGGCAGCACGGTGGTTAAGCACCCAGCTGCTAACTGAAAGGTCAGTGGTTCGAATTCATGAGCCACTCTGTGGGATAAAGATGAGACAGTTTGCTTCTTAAAGATTGATAGCCGTGGAAACTCTATGGGGCAGTTGTACCCTGTGATGTAAGATCGCTATGAGCTGGAATCACCTGTCGTCGGCTGTGGGTTTTTGGGTTTGGAATCTTCACGGGACCACATCACCAGGCCTTTTCTCCCACAGAGCAGCTCATGGGTTTGAACTGCTGACCTTTTTGTTAGCAGCCAAACACTTAACCAGGACTCCTGGGACAGGTAAAATAGATGGATAATTTTAAACAGCTGTCGAATTTGCATGCTATTATGGAAAAACAATTTTTTTTGTTTAGTATTTAAAGATTATTTTAAAAATTGCTTTAGATTTTGACCAATTAGAGTATTTATGTGTGGTTGATTTTTATAGTGCGTGAAATTGAGCCGAGGCTCTTTGCTGATACCAAAATATCAGAAAATATTTTCTAAAGGGAATACAGTGCTGGATTACAGAAGACGCTTGGGTGGGATTCGAGGCCCTCAGTCTCCCCTATCCTCTTCTCTGCGTTAGCGTGCCCGTGGCAGAAGGGGAGCTCTGAATCCGTCCCTATGGTAAAACAATGCATCATCACCAGAGCGTGAGGCCTCTCTGCTTCCTCCTCTCCTGGGAAGATAGGTTAACTGGTTTCAGTGTGCCATAGGGATTGATTTCGGGGAGCAGTGCTGACCTCACTTTATGGAAACAGCACTAGAGGGCAAGCCAAGGGAGGGATTCTTGACTTGATGAGTAAGAGGCTTAGGCAGATAAAATACTTCATTTCTGAGCCTTACTGTTTTTCTTGTGTAAGGAAGCTGGGTAATGTCTGATGGAGCCGGCTCTCACCGCTCTATAGTGGCGTTGAGGACAGTGGAGTTCTGCCATTCACGTGTTATTCCTTCTCTTGCATAGATCATGGCCCAGGTAGCAGTGTCCACTCTGCCCGTTGAAGACGAGGAGTCCTCGGAGAGCAGGATGGTGGTGACGTTCCTAATGTCTGCTCTCGAGTCGATGGTGAGACGGCCTTAACCCCTGTAAAAACCCTTCCACAGTGGGTGGGACTGACGCCTCGGTAACAGTGATTGCCTTTTGAAGAACATGATGTTACACTTTTTAGTTTTCATAAGAATAGTTTGTTTTCTTTGAAAAAGTCTGGATTTCAGTTTTTCAAGTCATGCTTCAAAATTGTTCTTATCTAAATGCTTAATTTTTTACATTTTAATTTCAATTTTTTGTTTACCGATACCTTCGACAATCATTTGTTTTACGATTGCTAACTTTGCGTTTGTGTGTGCTATTGGAAGTTTACTCCGATGAGCTTGCACATTACAGTATGGTGTGGTGTTGGATTTATTGTACCATTATGAAGAGAACTACTGGAACTTCGGGCCCTAAGAGCGTATTTACGATTTCGTATCTATTCCTTATTTTACTTAACTTTTGAAGAAAGTCAGTTCTTTCATGTGTATATGCAAATGTGCTAATAAATTGGACAGTCATGTTTTTCTGGCTAAGCAGATGGGATCTCAGTATTTGAGCTCACGGAAAATATGAAAATAAAAACTCCAAAGCAGAGGGAGCCTGTGTGTTTTTCCTGTCGGAAGCAGTGGGCCAGCATTATAGGGCGTCATATGTAGATTCCTGTGTGTTCTCCCAGTTAGGGCATTTCCCCCTTCTCTCTCCTGTCTTAAGAGTTAATTTTTTAAAGAATTATCTCTTGGAAGAAAAATTTCAAGTGATTAGTGGTTATATCCTGCTGTTTTCTTCATGTCACTGGTTTCTGCCTCGTGGTCAAAACCAGCCAGCGTTCAGGGGTGTTCACATGAAGTGAAAACTTGGAGATTACATGCTCCTCCGTTGAAGTTAAGATAATTTTCTTAACTCTCATTCTTTGCATTGGGTCCCATAGGGTGATACTAAGACTTGGGTCATTCTCTTCATTAGCAAGTCTTGCTAGTTTTCTCACCTTTGGGAATATTGTGTCGTTATTCTCAGCCTCTATTTCTTCCTCATGAGCAGAAGTGAGACTGTCTTTCCTCACGTTCCTAGTTG
Organism: Orycteropus afer afer; assembly: GCF_000298275.1. Classification (NCBI taxonomy): domain Eukaryota; kingdom Metazoa; phylum Chordata; class Mammalia; order Tubulidentata; family Orycteropodidae; genus Orycteropus; species Orycteropus afer. The sequence continues at coordinate 3,926,033 of NW_006921593.1, forward strand.
TGTATTACAAAGTACTGTCATTATGGATCTAGAAAACACCGAGTTCTTTATCGGCTTGTCAGTGCCAAAGACACCAAGGCCGTTATCATCCTTCCTTGGCCAATAGGCAGCTCTGATCTAACTCTTGGGCAGTACTTGATATTGTCCTGCTGTTTCGTAAATACTGCCTTTGGTGACAGGATCGTCCAACTAAGTGTGGATAGTGCAGCAAGAAGGCACCCTCATTTATCACGAGGTAAGTAAATAACAGCTCCTTATCGGTGAGCAGCCTGTGCGCAGCGTCTAAAGGAAGTGTGACACGGGTCGCAGGTGGCAGTTGGTGCTGGAAATGCTTGCTGCTTTGTCTCTAGGTCCCAGCTTCTCCACTGAGGCTTTGTCATAGTTCAGAAGCTTTCTGATCCTCTTAGTTGGTGGGACTGAAGATGTAAGATGGCTTTTCTAGAGCAGTGGTATCCAGAAGTAACTGTGAGTCCAGAAATTAGACAGTGGTATCACACAAATAAAAAGTGAAGGAAAGCCATCGTTTTCAACAAATGGTAGTGAGAAAATAGGCTGTTTGCCCCCTAAAAAAAAGATTCATTGCATAGCCTTATCTCATGTGTATCATGAGATTTTAGGTAAATAAAAACACATTTCAATTTAGGATGAGTTAAAAAGATATATGTGCTTATGTATTTAATTTCATAAATAGCTTTCCTTAAAAAATGTAAATATGTATGTAACAAAACATTTGCCATTTGATAATTTTTTATATATCTAGTTCACTGACATTAGTCACCTTCATTATGTTGTTCGACTGTCACCACTATCCATTTCCAAACTTCCCACCACCATGAACAGAAACTCAGGACCTCTGAAGCAAAAACTCTCCCTTCTCCCTTCTGCAACCCCAGTAAGCTCTGATAAACTTTGATCTCTGTGTATTTGCCTGTTTAGGTGTTTCTTGTGAGATCATAAAGTATTTATCCCTTTGTGACTGACAAATTGTGCTCGGCTTAACATAAACAACTTCTATGCTTAAAGTCAGGGAGCTCTGGTAGCAGTGTCTAAGGCACTTGACTGCTAATCAGAAGGCTGGCAGTTCAAACCCACCAGCCACTCCTTGGAAGGAAGGTTGGGCAATCTACTTCCATGTGTCACTGCCTTAGAAACCCAAGGAGGGGTTGCTATGAATCAGGTCCGACTCGATGGCACATGATAACAACAACAGCAACAACATGCTTAAAGTCAATGGTGTCCTTGTCAGAATCAATAGGGAAACAGTAATGCAGTAGGAAAAAATGGGCAAAGGATTTAATTACAGAAAATAACGTATAATGAATGCTCTTTAAAACCAAGTGGATTATTGATTACTGTACTTAAGATGTTTTGGAGAATATACATGTAGCATAAAATTTACCATTTTAAACGTTTTTAGGTATACAGTTCACACTATTGTACAATTTCCACCATCTGCTTAACAGAAGTTTTTCATACCCCAGACAGTAACTTTGTACCCATTAAACAGTAACTACCGTTTCCCTCTCTCTCCAGCCCCTGGTGACCTGTAATCTACTTTTTGTCTATGAATTCACCTATTCTGCATGTTTTAAAAGTGGGATTGTATAATGCTTGTCCTTTTGTGCCTTATTTATTTCACTCAGTATAGTATTTTCAAGATTCATGCATTTTATAGCTTGTATCAGAACTACATTTCTCTTTACAGTGGAATAATATGTATATATGCCACACTAAAAAAAAAAAAAAAGGACTCTCAGTTGATGGACCTTTTGGCTCTTGTAAATAATGCTGCTATGAATGTGTCTGTTTCTAGTCCCTGTTTTCAACTCTTTGGTATTAGGATACTTCCCAAGATGTTTCTGGGAAAGAAGTACAATGACATTTGCTAGGATTTGTGAGTTAGCTACCTGTAGGTGAAGACGAGCGTGTAAGCTGATGGAACCTTCTTCGCAACACAGTTTGTAGTGGGTTTTAAGAACCTGAAAGTATTTTAAGTTTTTGACTCAGTTATTTCATGTCTGTAGCTCTCTTCTGAGAAAGTCATTTGAGATGCACGTAAATTCTTTTCCCAGATTATTACTGCAGTGTTAACTTTTGGGAGGGATCATTGGATCGTCAGCATTTTCAATTGTGTTGAAAATAAAATCATTCTGGATCCATAGAATATTACATATTCAGTTAAATTTTTAAAGAATATTTAATCCCATAGGAATATACCCAATCAAAATGAATAAGGCGTATACTCACTTAAATGTGATTCCCCTTTATCCATGTGGAAGTACTTGGGGAGGTGGGACTGTATGGAGGATAGTAGGGCACAGGGTCCATACACCCTCCAGGACCAACACTGTCGTTCCCTGCGTTTCTGAGAGTGTTAGAGCTCCCTTGCTCAGGATCTTACCCCTCCCGTGGGATGGGAAGGGCCGGCTCCGCTGCAGAGCGCCTGGGCAGCTGCTTCTCTGCCCATCCTGCTTCCCTCGCACCTCTCGGGGGTTATCGCAAGACCTCCCCTGGAAGCCTGCTCGCAAATCTTGGAATCTTTTCTTGGGGAATCAACAGACAACAGATAACAAAGGATTTCTGCTTTCTTTGTTTTAAGTTCTCTCTTTCTTTTAAATCAGGAGTAAAAATTGTTTTGAAAGACTGGTACCTTTATAAAAATGGAGAGGGGACTCTCTTGTGTCTGTCGTAAATTGAGCAAAGCTAGACAGTAGGAACTTTACCTGATTGAAAATTACCTGTTGAGACAGGTTAAGTGTCAGATTTTTAATTCATCCAGTAGAAACAGTACTTATAAACATCTGTGTAGACCATAATGTTTTCTATTTGTATCGTAGTGTAAAGAACTAGCCAAGTCCAAGGCAGAAGTGGCCTGCATCGCGGTGTATGAAACAGACGTATTTGTCGTCGGAACGGAGAGAGGACGTGCTTTCGTCAATACCAGGAAGGATTTTCAGAAAGATTTCGTAAAATACTGTACGCATTTTATTTTTCTCTTTCATAAATCTCAAGCCTAAATATTCCTGGGTAAGATGTGCTGTAGTGTCTTTTAAGCCAGAAAAGAAATATGCTAAAAAACATTTTCTGAAATAACCGTGGAGGCATTTCAGAATGCTCAAAGTGAATTACTGAAATGATATTCAAGGGTAAATACTGAAGAATTTAAGAAGAATTGCAAATACACATTATACTTTGCCCCTTGTGTGGTATTATTCTGCATTGGTGGAAAACTTGCAAGGTAGAGAAATTAGGATTGGTTACTTGTTCTTATTGAGATAAGTAATTCTCTTCTTAATATTTGGAAACAAGTCTGTGCAGATCAGTTTTTTTTTTCAGCATCATGCAAAGTTCAGTGGGTCCCCACTCCTTCAGGGGAACTGACTTGTTGAAGAATTCTGAGAATATTGGAATCTTCCAGCTGGGAGAACTAAGGCACTTGTTGGACCTTTCAACAAAGAAGAAAAACTTGCTGTAGGAGTTTTGAATTTGTGTTACGCTTCATACTGTGCATAGGTGTTACACTAAGTAGTACTCAGTGATCCAGCATTTTCTTGCACATGGAAGGAAAACAAAAGGTTTGGAGTATCCGTAGGCACAGAATGCAGATGTTGCTAAGACCCAAAATAAAATTTCATTATCTATTTAGATGACGTTCATGATAAACTGAGTAAAAGTAGTTTAATTAATTCCTTAATTTCAATTCCCAATTGTATTTTTAATCCTGAAAAAATACCTCTGCCCCCAACGGTATTCCTTTCTTCCTCCAGCTTTTTAGTCTTTTAAGTTTTATGGTAGCAAACAAGAATTCAATATTTCTTATTATTGTAAGAAATTTTAAAGTGTTCATTTTATTTGCATCGAGTCAGTTCCAACTCATAGCGACCCCTCCTTGGGTTTTCAAGGCAGTATCACTACGAAAGTAGATTGCCCCATCTTCCTTCTGAGGAGTGGCTGGTGGGTTTGAACCGCCAGCCTACTGGTTAGCAGTCAAGTGCCTTAGGCACTACGCCACTGGAGCTGCTTTTACTTGCATAATTATGTTTATACTAATAGTTCTGTTTTGAATATGTGCATCAGCTGCCCTCTGTCCTATGAATACTGTCAGCCCAGCTTGCTTTATACACTCCTCCCTGTGCTGGCTCTGTGGTTAGAACAGTGTATGAGGGGAACAGGCTGTGGGTAGGAATGAGAGGCTCTGGCTGGTGGTAATCATACATTGTTTTCATTACCACTAATCTGAAGCTATAAAGAATGAGCTTTAGCGATGTATCTTAAGTGTTCTTCAAAATAATATTTTACTGTATTTGAGATGAAAATTTACACAGGAAATTAGATTCCTATTTAGTAATTTTTATACAGTTTATTCACTGATACTGGTAATATTTCACAGCACTTCTTCATTTTCGTTCATTCCGTTCTGGTCATAGCATTTCCAGGACTCTTCATTTCCCAGCCCCTTACCTTCTCAACTTTGCGTCAAAGTAATTCTTTTTTTTTTTTTTTAATTAGGATTTGGGTGAAGATTTACAGAGTAAATTCACTTTTCATACAGCAGTTCACATATACTTTGTCTCATGTCATTGACCAAAATTTA
>NW_006921593.1:3935796-3970601 GCF_000298275.1 Orycteropus afer afer
TCAAGGCTCAGGGGTCCAAGATTATCTTCTGTGTCTGTGTTAATTGGTTTCCCTTTTCTTTGTTGAAGAGGGTCTGTGCAATCCTTTTGCCTAGTCCGCCATCTTGCCCTGCCTCCAAAGTAATTCTTGACCATCTGGTCTCGGAGCTCATTACTCAAGAAGGATGTTTTGAATTTTAAGAGCCAGTCTTTTATTTAGCTAAAAGGTGACCTCAAGGAATCATTTATGTTCTCCAGATTCATCCATGCTGTATTTCTAGGACTAATCATTATTCTTTATGGCTGTGTAGTATTCCATTGTTTGTATGTGCTACATTGTTTTTATTCATCCATTGTTGGACATTGAGGTCCTTTCCTTCTTTTCCCTATTGTGAATAATGCTACAGTGAACATACATGTTCATATGTTTATCTGTATTTCTTTTATTACATATGTAGGGTATATAAGGGGTAGGACTATTTGATCATAAGTGCAAAAACAGCAAGGAGGCCACATGTTCTGACCACCTCTAATCCCACAAGAGGAAGGCAGAATCACCATCAGTAGCACAAGGCCTATTGCTGCAAGGCCAGACATGCTGCCTCCCTCCAGCCCTTTCACCAACCGTTCCTCCCAAAGCACCCACCACCTCTCTCCTGGGTTCGATAATTCGCTGCGGTGGCCACACAGAGCTCACAGATTATGGAGTTTATTAGGGAAGCACCAGGCTACAATTCAAGTTCGGGAAAAACGCTCAGTCTCTCTCCCAGCCCACCATCCCTCAGCCAACAGTCTCTCAGTCTCTCCCCCAGCAGTGCATGTCCCTCGGTGTCTTACTCAGCAATGCGTGTCTCTTGTGTCTCTTTCCCAGCAGCACGTCTCTTTCTAGGGCATGTGTCTCTTTCAGCAGTACGTCTTCCTCAACCAGCAGTCAGAGAGAGTTCTGCCTCTAGGAGGCCTCCTTTTGAGCTTGGCGGAGTGGCCAAACCAACCAATCATAACAACAGAATTCTAAGCACCTGAGAGTGAGCCTCCCATAACATTGTATTGTGGCACGCCCAACAGAAAAGCCCAGGTAGATAACATTTACAATCAGGAGCTCGCAGTTGCTCATTCTACCACTGAGTTTACAATGACTTATGCGTAGAAAAGCCATACTAAGGAATTGACTACACTGCAATACGTTAATTGTGTTTCTAAGAGAGTTTACAGAGCAAATGAGTTTTCCATTGAAGGATTCATACACATTTGGTTTCATGTCATTGACTGCAGTCCCCTTCACGTAACACCACTTATCTCATACCCTCCTTTTGTTTCTCATTTCCATTCATCCTTCTTTCCTAACCTTTCCTGCCTCTGGCTGTGATCTTGAATGATTGATTGTTCTAAGGAGAGCATAGCTCCCTAGTGTTATTGTTCACCTTGTAGACTTGTCTACATGTCTGTAAGTGTTTGGCGAAAAGTGTTTGGCTGAATATTGACTCATGGGAGGTCCAAAGGGTAACGAAGGGCCATACTCTTGGGGGTTCCACCAGTCTCTATCCGGCCAGTAAGGCTGATCTTTTTAATTATTTTTTTTCCCTCTCACTTGATCCGAGATCTATTAATGTGATCCTGTTTAGAGTGATTGGTAATGGTAGACGGGCAATATCTAGTTCTTCTGGTCTCGGGGTCATGGAGGCTGGGGTTTACGTGGTCCATTAGTCCTTTGGACTAATTATTTCTGTGTGTCTTTGATTTTCTTGACTCTCCTTTGCTCTGGACATGTAGAGATCAGTAGTTGTACTGTAAATGGCTGTCTATTTCTAACTTTCTGACGAAGTGCTGTGCCATTTTCTGTAGTGGTTGTACCGTTTTATAATCCCACCAACAGTGGTCAAGGGCTCTTATCTCCCCACATCCTTGCCAGCATTTTTTTTGTTTTTTAATCAGTGCCATTTTTGCTGGGTTGACATGGTGTCTCATTGTAATTTTCTTTCATTAAATTTTATTTATTTTATTGTTGTGGAGAATATGCACAGCAAAGTATATACCAGTTTGACAGTTTATACTTACACAGTTCAGTGACTTTGATTATATTCTTTGAGTTGTGCAACCATTCTCACCTTTTCTGAGTTGTTCCTCCCCTATTAACAAATTCACTGCCCTGTAAAGTTCCTATCTAATCTTTTGAATTGCTGTTGTAAATTTGATCCCGTGGTTCTTAAAAGAGCATAATACACAAGCGTAGTGTCCATAAGAAGTTGAAACTCTGTTCTGCATTTTCACCCTTTTGAGCATCTGTGGAATATTTGATCAAAATGTTCATTAATGGTAGTCGGACACCATCACGTTTTCTGGTCTCATGGCAAAGGAGGCAGTTGATCGTGGAGGCAGTTAGCCGTACATCCCATATTACTCTTTTATTCCTGACTCTCTTCTTCCTCTGTTCTGGAAGAATAGAGACCAGATGTACCTTAGATGACCGCTTGCAAGCTTTTAAGACCCTAGGCACTTTGCAGTGAATTAGGAGGTAGAACCAAAAAACTAAACATGTTATTAAGACAATTAACTGGGTTGTCCCATGAAACCATGACCCTGCACCTCCACACTGACGAACCAAATCCTGTGACGTGGTTGGTTGTACAGGAACAGCCTGAGCAGCTACTTTTTTTTTTTTTAAACTGTTGTGACTATTTTATCACACAACTTTTGCCAGTTCAGCTTTTTACAGGTGTACAGTTTGCAATTGCAGTAATTGGCTGTTCAACCCTACCCTTAATCAGTGCAACTTTTCTGTCACCCTTAGTCCCCCCTTTTCTGTCTCCTTTCTACTCCTGGTAACCACTAATAAACTTTGGCCTTTAAACGTCTGCCTTTTCTTGTCTTTTTATATAAGTGACATCAAAATCTTTGTCCTTTTGTGATTGGCTTTTTTGTTCAGCATGTCTTCCACCTCTCTCCACACTGTAGCATGTATCCAGACTTCATATTTCCTGCTGGCTGAGTAGTATTCCATTGTATGTACATACCATAGTTTATTTATCCATTCCCCTGTTGACGGGCGTTTCGGTTGCTTCTGCCTTTTGGCTATTGTGAATAGTGCTGCAATGAACATTAATGTGCAAGACTCTGTTTGAGTGTCCACTTTGAAGTCTATCCTCTATGTACCTAGGAGTGGAATTGTGGGATTAGTGTGGTAGTTCTGTTTTTAGTTTTTGAGGAACTACCACTCTGGTTTTTACAATACCTGCAGCATTTTGTATTCCACCAGCAGTGGGTAAGGGTTCTAATTATCTCACATCCTCACCAACATTTGTTATTTTCATTTTTTGATCTTAGCCATCCTACTGCGAATATAATGATATGGAGGCTATTTGAATGTTCTCTTTGGTGAAAGGGCTATTAAAGATCATTTGACCATTTTATGATTGGGTTATTTATCTTGTTGTTGTTATATTGTCCAAGTTTTATATATATTTTTATTAAATTCCTGTTGGATACTTGGTTTCTGAAGACATTCTCTCAGCTGGTAGCTTGTCTTTTCACTTTTTTTTTTTTTTGGTTAAGTCTTTGGATGAACAAAAGTCTTAGTTTCTCTTTTGCTGTTGTTGCTTTTGTTATTATATTTGATACTCCATTGTTGAAAGCTAGACCTGATCATTGTAGTATTGATTTTCATGTCTCTAATGGTTAATGGGGAGCTCTGGTAACATAGTGGCTAAGACACTTGCCTGCTAACCAGACGGCTGGCGGTTCAAACCCACCAGCCACTCCTCGGAAGGAAGGTTGGGCAATCCTACTTCCGTAGTGATACTGCCTCGGAAACCCAAGGAGGGGTCGCTATGAGTCGGGTTTGACTCTACAGCACATAACAACAACAGTGGTTAATGAGGGAGCCCTGGTGGCGTAGTGCCTAAGGCACTTGACTGCTAACCAGAAGGCTGGAGGTTCAAACCCACCAGCCACTCCCCGGAAGGAAGATTGGGCAATCAACTTTCATAGTGATTGCACCTCGGAAACCCAAGGAGGGGTCGCTGTGAGTCAGATGCGACTCAGTGGCACTTAGTTTGGTGTGGTATAGTGGTTAAAGCACTTGGCTGCAAACTGAAAGATCACTGATTAGAACCCACCAACCACTCTGCTGGAAAAAGATGTGGCAGTCTGCTTCCGTAAAGGTTTACAGCTTGTAAACCCTGTGGGGCAGTTGTATTCTCCTAGAGGTTCCTGTGGGGCAGAATTTACTCAATGACAGTGGCTTAATGGCTGATGATTGCAAGTGTATTTTGTGTGTTTGTTGGCTTCTTGAATGCGCTCTTCGGTGAAGAGTCTGTTCATGCCCGCTACCCAGTTTTTAATCAGATTGTCTTTGACCTTGAGTTATGGAAGCTTTCTATGTATTTTAGAGATTAGACTTATACTAGATATTTTGTTCTGAAGATTTTTCCCTGTTTGTAGGTTGTCTTTTGTACTCTTTTGATAAAACTTTTTGATGAGCCAATTATTTAGTTGGGTCACAATTTTCTAATTTTCTTCTATTGTTTTAAAAATTAGGTCCCATAGTTTTGTCACTCAGTTATCTTCTAGGAGCTTTGTAGTTTTAGCTCTAACATTTAGGTCTTTGGTCCATTTTAAATTAATTTTTGTGTGCAGTGTGAGGTACAGAACCTGTTTTAGTTTTCTGCACATGGAAATCGAATTTTGCCAGTACAATTTGTTAAAGACTTTCATTTTCATTGAGTGGACTTTGACCCCTTGTTGTAAACTAGCTGCCTGCAGAAATTGGGTTTATTTCTGAGTTCTCAGTTCTGTCCTGTTGGCTGTGTGCCTGTCACTGAACCAGCACCATGCCATTTGGATTATTGGGGCTGTGTTGTGTATTTTGAGATCAGTGTGAGACCCCTACTTTGTACTTCAGTTTTACTTGGGCTATTTGAGGCCTGGTATTTGTTTCTGTAAATCATTTTGTAGGTATGGAGTAATAAGGGTCTTCTGAAACCTAATCTGTGGGTTTGAGTCAGTTTTTAAAATTGTAGAGAGGAAGTACGAGTCATCCTTGGGGGATTCAGGACAGTGCTGGCCAATAAGTCACACATGTAGTGTAAAATCTGCTAGTTGTCACATTAAAACATGTAAAGAGAAATAGGTGAACTTAATTTTAATGAATGTTTTTACCAAATATGTCTAAAATATTATCATTCCAATAATCAATATAAAAATTAATAATTTGTATATTTCTTCATACAAAGTCTTCACAATCCAGTGCATATCTTAATTTGGCCTGACCTCCTTTCACGTGCTTGGTAGCTGTATGTGTCTAGTAGCTGTTGAACTTTTGGGGCCTAGAATGTTTGTTTGTTATTTTTTTTTTTTTTAATAAATTTTAATTTTTTACAGTAGTTTTAGGTTTGTGGGAAATTTGTTCCCAAAGTACAGAATTGGTCACATACTTCCTTGCCTGCATAATTCCTCTTATTAGCATCATGTTTGTTAAAATTGACAAAGGAATATTGATACAGTTCTAGGAGTTTCATCAGTGTATAGTGTCATGTGTCCACAGTACTATATACAGTCTTGTCCCTGTTCAACAAATGCCCTGAGCTCTACCTCAGGCCCCTCCTGGCCCCTCCCCTCTCTTCCCCCCTTCCTGTTCTCTTCTCTCCTCTCCTCAGAATGTTTTTTGTGGTGACAATATACCCATATTTAAATTTGGTAGCCAATAAATTAGTTTTAGATCCCTTTTCTTCTTAAATTTAATGCTGCTGGCTGCTAATTTGTATTTTATTTTTTTAGTGGCAGCTGCACTTACGCCAGACTTGATCACCATTTCCTATTACTTCTACATTCACCTCATTTCCTCGAGGTTTTTATTTAAAAACCTCCACTTATCCTTTCTGTTTTTGTAACAAATTATAAATATTGGTGCTAAAAGGGCAAGGAGGCAGCATCTTCTGACCTCTTCTAATTTCACAACAGGGGGACAGCATCTCCATCAGCAGCCCAAGGCTGATTCCTGTGAGGCCAGACATGCCACCACCCTCTAGCCTTTTTAGCCACTCTGACATCAGCTATCTCTCCCATGGTACTCGGTACTCTGCTAGGTTTGATCATTTGTTGGCAGTGGCCACACAGAACTCACAGACAGTGTTCACGATTATGGGGTTTATTAGGGAACTAACAAGCTACGACTCAGGTTCAGGAGTGCGCTAAGAATAAAATCATTCCATCAGGACAGTCTCTCCTCTGCTATGCCTCCCTGGTCCTTGGCTTCTTGGCCTGGCCTCTGCCCTGCTTGGGCAAGTGCTACAAAACTCTGAGCTCTGCCAGTAGGTGTACCTGGGTGCACCCACTCCTGCAGCAAGCCTCCGGCCCAAGGACACTTCGCTCTCTCACTGCATGGGCCAGCAAGCCTGGTGCACTGTTTTGTGCCTCTTAGATCCTCAGCCAGTCATCTCTGCCAAGGAGGTCCAGCGCAGGGATCTTGGGTCCAAGGACACACCCCTGTCTGCTTCCAGCTCTAATCTTAATGGCAGCAGGATCCTCTCTTCTGCATCTGGAAAGGCTCATGTTAAGCCCAGCACCATAACAAAAGGGTTTATCCTCCCGTTAGAGTTCCATACACCTTATTTGTGTGGTCCCACCCGGTAATGTGGTGGGAGTCACAAAGACCATGGCTAGAAAAGTCAGGCCAAGTCACCCACTGCACCACAGTTGGCTAGGGTACAGGAAACAGTATTCTTAGTAAAAGCCAGATATTAATCTCTCTGAAATGTATCTTTTACATTGTTTATTTTACAGGTGTTGAAGAAGAAGAAAAGGCTGCAGAGATGAATAAAATGAAATCTACAACCCAGGCCAATCGGATGAGTGTAGATGCTGTAGAAATTGAAACACTCAGAAAAACAGTTGAGGACTATTTCTGTTTTTGCTATGGTAAGATTATACATTTTCATTTTCTACAGGTAGACTACATGATTGATGTAAGAATTCTATAGCACATTTGTACAAATGGAATGGATTAAATCCCAGATCCTGGGTTGATATTAGGAAAGACCGTATGCACCATTTCCATTTTGCAGGAACCCAGAGACAGAGTGAGTCATGCTGTGGAGTTTTTTTTTTTTTTTAATTAGGATTTGGGTGAAGATTTACAGAGTAAATTCACTTTTCATACAGCAGTTCACATATACTTTGTCTCATGTCATTGACCAAAATTTACAATGCAGCAGCTCCCCTCCCACTTCCTCCCCATAGTTACCTCCTCCCAGTGTCCATCCCTTCATACTCTTCTGCACCCTGAGAGGCCTATTGTCTGCCAACCCTGTATATGATCTTGGATACACTCTCCATTTAGACATACATAATTGTTTAGCTTGTTCACCCATCTATCCGTCCCTATACCCATGTTTGCTTTCATTGACAACTCAGTATTGTATTTGCAAAGGGGTTCATATTTGTTGTTTGTACTGCCCATGTAACTCTCTCTGTCTTTCTCATCCTCAATGCTGCCATATTGGTCACTCACATTTGGTACATTGCCCTTCTCTTCACCCAAATCAATCTTTATCTCTATCTATCTAACAGCATTCCCTCCCCTTCCCTCCCACCCCTGGTAACCAACAAAGAAAATGTCCTCCAATATATAAACCTTTCCTTAACTTTCACAATAACGGACTAATACAATATTTGTCCTTTTGTGACTGACTTATTTCGCTCAGCATAATGTCCTCCAAGTTCATCCACGTTATGCGGTGTTTTGCAGATTCTACATTATTCTTTAGCGTTGCATAGTATTCCATTGTGTGAATGTACCAAAGTTTGGTTAGCTGTGGAGTTTTTTTGATGAATGCCCATCTCTCAGTCCCTGCAGAAGCACCTTTTGTTAATCCAATCTCCTGGTTCAACACAGCTTTTTTTTTAAAATGCACAGAACTTCTTTTAGGGAAACAGTCAAAAAGGGAGAATACCGATTGTACTGTGTGGTTTAAAGGCAAAATTGAAGTCTGGAGGATGGGGTTTCTGGCATCTGTGTGGTTCACTGCCTGATGTATATACACACAGGCTCACTGAACACACTCTCGTGAATGGAGATTTTGTTTACCTAGTAAGTTTTCATTGAGAATATCAACCAAAAATTGCCTGATGTTCTGTAGTAATAGTTGGATTTATGAGATTTCCATATTCTAAGCAGAATTATATGTGACAAGATTGTGGTTATACCACATTAGGACTTAAAAGAGAAATGGAAGAGATCAGCTGTTGCTCCCTTCCTTATTTAATTTGCTGTTTATACTTTCTTAGCGATAACCAACCACCTTGAGGGCATGAGTTGCTGGGCTTTGGGGGTGCAGGACCATAGTCTCGGGACATCGATGTCAATTGGCATAGCTTAGTCCACAGAGATAGTGTTCTACGTCCTACTTCAGTGACTGGTGACCGAGTCTTAAAAGCTGGTGAGCAGCTATCCAGGGTACAACTGTTGGTCTTACGCAGAGCAAAGCAGATTGCGGAAAACAAAGGTGCAAGGAGGCAGTCTGTATCGAGCTCATGAAGCCTGGCTTCCACCACCCTGAGACCAGAAGAACTAGATGGTGGCCGGCTACTGCTGCTGACCCCTCTGAGTGGAATCACATTAAGGGGATCCAGATAGAGTGGAGAAAACGTGGAGCGAAACTCACAGTCATAAAAAAATGACCAGGCTTACTGGTCTGATGAACGCTGGCGAAACCTCAACGATGATGGCCCTTAGACATCTTTTAAGCTTAAGAATTAATGTAGCCTCTATGTCTTACCTGGCAGCCAAACGATAGGCCTATAAGGTGAACAGTGATATCAGGAGGGTGTACACTCATTAGAACAATCAGCCATATGAGATCAAGAGGATAGCATTGCCCAGGGATAGAGTTAGGAAGGAGGGAAGGAAGGACGAAGAGTAGGGCTTGGGTACAGGGAGAAAGTGGGAAGAATGCTGGTACTGCATGGGGATTGCAGTAAATGTCACAAAATGGAATTTATGGATTGTTGAATCGAAAACCAGTTTGCTCTGTAAACGTTCACCCAGGTCACGCACACACGCACATGCGTGCAACTGGAAAACAAATTTTTGCTCTAAAAAATACAAATAAATAAAATAAATCATTTGATAAACTTTTCATTTTGGCCCTTTGGATGAGTTCTTGGTTTAAAACTTGTGCTAACATGGGAAGAGTGTCCCATAGTAGTTCAAAGTTGTTTTGACATCAGATATTATATAAAGGCGTGAATGTCATTTGTTAAGCCAGGATAAGTTGAAAATGATTTAATTTTCCTCGCTACCGTTTAATTAAATTTATCCTCTTTCTCCCTCACCCCTGTCTTCACCAATCCCCTCAGGAAAAGCTTTAGGCAAATCAACAGTGGTTCCTGTTCCATATGAGAAGATGCTGAGAGACCAGTCGGCTGTGGTCGTACAGGGGCTTCCTGAAGGAGTTGCCTTCAAACATCCTGAGAATTACGACCTCGCAACCCTGAAGTGGATCCTGGAGAACAAAGCAGGGATTTCATTCATCATTAAGAGGTGAAGTGCTTCTCCCTTCCCACCCCAGCAGTTTATTCATATAAGTTAAATAGCTTATTTTTGTATATTTTTAAGATTCTTGTTTAAACGTAAAAGTCATTCAAATTGTTTTTGTACCATAATTTTGTCTTCTGTATTCATACGTAGTTTTTTATTCTGTTTTAACGCAGACCTTTTCTAGAGCCAAAGAAGCACCTGGGTAAGTTTTTGCTCCGTGGCGGCTGGTGTGCTGCTCAGCCTGTTGGGTCGGATTCTCATGATTGCTCTTACTTTGCTGGTTGGGGAGGTACTGTGAGCGGTGTTGGGGTAGATCATTACAGCATTTGTATAAGTGAAGGAAAGCTTTGCTGAGCTGCACTGGAGACTTGCTTCCAGCTCTGCTGTGTGCCAGAGGATGTACTTGAGGTCTCATGTTTGCAACACGTGAGGTCACATACTGGCACTGCCCTCGTGTCCTGGGGTCTGATTTACCTGGTGTTCCCCGAACACTAGTCAGACGGAAGGCATAATTGTGTGTAGCCATCGAAGCTTTTGAGTGCTGTCTAATGGAAAAAAATGAGAAGTGTTCATGAAGTGACCACAGGAGGAGGCCACCCTAGTTCAGAGAAGCGGTTCAGGGGGAGGCTGTGTGGGAGGGAGCGCTGTGAGGGAGGGGGCGCTGTGAGGGAGGGGGCGGTAGGTGGGAGGGAGCGCCATGCGAGCTCTTTGGAAGGAGGATTTGTCTGTAATTCAGGAGGGAGTTCATGTGAAGAAGGCAATTAAGATGGGCAGTTAAAAGAATAAGGAGGATTTGAGCAGTTTGAGCCTTTTGGGAAGTTCCATTTGATGGGAAAAAACCATATTCGTAAGAGTGGCACCCTTTGAGCCGAGTGTGGTTGAGGCTGTGGAAGGGAAACAACTGGCATCACTAGCAGCCATGTCAGACTGGAAGGACAGCGTTATTAGACACACGCGTACATACATGCACACACACACAAGCACACAGTTTGCACTGTTCACCAGCCGTTGTTTCGGTCTCATCATGAAAAGTTCATTTTCTTACCAACTCTTCTGAGGTATAATTGGCTTACCATAAAATTTACCCGATTTTTAAGTGTACTACTTGCTGATTTTAAGTAAATTTACAGAGTTTTGTAGCCATCACCCCAGTCTAAGTTTAGAACATTTTCATCACTCCCCATATGTCTTCTTTCTTCAATATTATGCAGGTGGCATGGCATATACAGCCTGTATCCTGTTGGCTCTTTTTTATCCACCTGGTTCTGTGAGGTTCATCTAGACTTGGGGGGTATATCCATGGTTTCTGTCTTTTTATTACTTAGTGATAAGTATTCCATTGTGTGAATACACCATCATTTGTTGATCCATTCACCGGTTGAGGGACAGTTAGATTGCTCCCACTTTTTCTTTTTTATCCATAATGTGCTGTGAGCTTAAACATGAAAGTTGTGGTTTAGATACCCGCTTTTATTGCTCGGGTCTATACTAAGAACAATTTCTGTATCCAGGAGTAAATTTACTTTCACCATTTAAGAAACTCCCAGATTGTTTTCCAAAGTGGTCCCCCCATTTTCTGTATGTTCTCAGCAGTGCCTGGGGGTCCCAGGTTCTCCACATTCTGGCCCACTGTTCTATAGTTTGTTTTGTTTTTTCTTCTTAAAAGATAAGCTTTTATTAAAGGTCTTAACTGATCAGCATCCCAAGTCCATTTCAAGTTGCTGAGGAGATGCTGTTACGCAGTAGGGGCTGGCTGAGGCATGGCAGAGGGCTTTGGCTTCCCACCTTTCTGCTCTGAGGTGGGATGGTGGGCACTCTCTCATCTTTGGGTTCCAGAATGCTCACTTGGTCGGGCACAGGCTTTTTAGGGGCAGTCATGGCACTTGAGGCCCAGGGCAGCATGGTCTTCACTCTGATGCCTAGAATACCCTGTCTTAGCAGCACATGGCCCACAGTTGTGTCAACATAGTGGTTAACAGGGTCCCCACTGGAGCATCAGACCATCCACAAGTTTCATGGATTGAGCTTTCTATCCTCGGCGTTTCCCAGACACCGTGGCCTCGTGGCTGTGGGCCCCGTTCTCCGTGATGAACCACAGCACACCGTCCACGTAGCAGGCCCTCCTGCACAGCAAGTCCTCCTAGGAGTTTGTGATGCCAACGCTGCTGGACAGTGGCGCATAGACCTTTTTAGCAAACAGCTCCCCAGTGCCCTCGGGGAAGCCAAATCTCTTTTGAACCATAGCGGTCAATTCCTAGATCCGCCAGCCCTTCTCACCAAGAATATTCTGCATCCTGGTGGCTAGGTTAAAGATTTCTGTCCTGGTTGGTGCACCTCGAATTTCACCTTCAGAGTAACCATCTTCAGCCAGCTCCTGAGTGAGAAACTCATTCTGTTCAACTTTGAGGTGGTGTCAGTGACACCCTTCCTCTTGGAAATTTGCACCACTGTCTCTGCCATCCACTGCCCAGAGGGAAGGCTAAAGGCTGTTCTTGTCATTTTTCTTTTATGTTTTAAATAGTTTTATTGTTAGATAATAACGTATGATAACAGTCACCCATTTATAGTACATCATAGTTTTTATTATATTTAGAGTTGTGCAACCATCACCGTAATCTGATTTTAGAGTATTTTTATTTAAAAAGGAAACCTTCTGCCCATTAGCTATTCCCTATTCCAGCCCCTTGTACCGCACCCCTCTCCCTCTCCCACTAGCCCCATAGACAGCTACTAATAATCTATAGTCTTGTCTCTAAAGTTTCCTTTTCTGAGCATTTCATATAAATAGGATCATCTGATGTGGAGGTTTTCTGTTTGGCTTCTTAACATCTTGTTTCATGTGGTTTTTCTATGTTGTGGCATATATAAATGGCTCATAACTTTTTAGTGCTGAATACCATTCCATTGTATGGATATGCCACCTTTTTAAAAATCCATCCACCAGTTGATGGACATTTGGGTGGTTTCCATTTTGGGGGGCTGTTACGAATAATGCTGCTGTAAACATTCCACATATGTGTCTTTGTGTGAGAGTACTTTTTTGGGTCCTACATTAACTCTTGCCTATGCCAAGAAATTTGGAAGGCAGCTACCTGACCAACTGACTGGAAGAGATCCATTTTTGTGCCCATTCCAAAGAAATATGATCCAACAGAATGCGGAAATTATTGAACAATATCATCAATATCACACACAAGTAAAATTTTACTGAAAATTCAGAAATATTTGCAGCAGTACCTTGACAGGGAACTGCCAGAAATTCAAGCTGGATTTAGAACAGGATGTGGAGTGAGGAGTATCACTGCTGATAATCAGATGGATCTTGGCTGAAAGCAGAGAATACCAGAACATTGAGAAGACTAGGAACTCCAGAACACTAAATTGTGCTCATGAGGAACCTGTCATAGACCAGGAGGCTGTCTTTTGAGCAGAGCAAAGAGATACTGCATGGTCTAAGATCAGGAAAGGTGTCCATCAGGGTTGTATCCTTTCACAGTTCTACTCAGTTTGTATGCTGAGCAAATAATCTCGAGAAGCTATATTATATTAAAAAGAACACAACATCAGCCTTGCAGGAATACTAATCAGTAACCTGCAGTGTGCAGACGACACAACCCTTGCTTGGTGAAAGCAAAGAGGACTTTGAAGCCCTTACTGATGAAAATCAAGACCATAGCCTTCAGTATGGATTATACCACAACATAAAAATCTTCACAATTAGACCAATAAGAAACGTCATGATAAACGGAGAGAAAAGATCGACATCGATGATTTCATTTTGCTTGGATCCACAGGCAACACCCATGGAAGCAGAAGCCAAGAAATCAGATGATTTGTTACATTGGCCTGATTTGCTATAAAAGACCTCTTCAAAGTATTAAAAAGCAAAGATGTTACTTTGAGAACTAAGATGCACCTGGACTCAATCCATGGTATTTTCAGTCACCTTATATGAATAAGGAAGATTGAAGAAGAAGAATTGATGCATATGAATCATGGTGTTGCCAAAAAATACTGCATATGCCATGAACTGCCAGAAGGATGAGCAAATCTGTCTTGGAAGAAGTACAGCCAGAATGCGCCTTAGTTTTTGAGCAGTAGGCACACTGGTTTCCATAGTGGCTGTACCATTTTGTATTTCCGCCAGCAATGGATAAACTCAAGAAAACAAACCAAACCCACTGCCACTGAGTCAGTTCTGACTCATGACCTTGTAGGACAGAGTAGCCCCATAGGGTTTCCAAGGCTGTAAATCTTTACAGAAATTGACCGCCCCACTTTCTCCTGCATTGCTGCTGGTGGGTTCAAACTGCCGACCTTTTGGTTAACAGCTAGATGCCTTAATCACGTAATCACCAGAGCTCCTTAGCAATGGGTGTGGTTCCAATTTTCCCACATCTTTATCAGCACTTGTTATTTTCTGTTGCTTTGTCTTAGTCATCCTAGTGGGAGTGATTTTCATCTATGATGGCTAATGACATCGTGCACGGTATCTTGTGTCAGTGTAAGGCTTTAAATTCATCTGTTTGCGATGTGACTGTCCATTTGTTTCCATGGAATTTTGGGGAAGGGTATCTGGTAGCATAGTGGTTACGACACTTACCTGCTAACCAGACGGCTGGCGGTTCAAACCCACCAGCCACTCCTCGGAAGGAAGGTTGGGCAGTCCTACTTCCGTAGTGATACTGCCTCGGAAACCCAAGGAGGGGTCGCTATGAGTCGGGTTTGACTCGACGGCACATAACAACAACAACAGCAACAATCTATCTTGTAGTTGAATTGATTGGCATCTTTGCTGACACTGTTGTTGTTGTTATGTGCCATTGAGTCAGACCCGACCCACAGCGATGTAGTGACGGAAGTAGATTGCCCCATCTTCCTTCCGGGGAGTGGCTGTTGGGTTTGAATCGCCAGCCTTCTGGTTAGCAGTCAAGTGCCTTAGCCACTGTGCTACCAGAGCTCCCATTGCTGACACTAGCTTCCACGTAACGGAACGTGTTGTATGCGGATAACAGAATGTGATTCTTCCTTTCCATGCTGGTGGCCTGCTACTCTTTTTGCTCTGGCTGGAACGTGGGGCACAGAATTGAATGTAAGTGTCAGTAGCAGACCTGCTCTCAGTGTTAGGAAGAAAGCATTGTTTTTACCATTAAGTATGATGTGAGCTGTGGTTTTTTTTTTTTTTTTTTTTTAAATACATCCTTTATGGTATTGAGAATGGAAAGACTGATGCATGTATTTTAGTAGACTAATTTTTTTAAAAGCACTTTCAGTTTTACAGAAAAATTTTGCAGAAAGTGCAGAGATCCTATTTCCCCTGCATCCTGACGTCATTTCTCCTATTAACATCTTGCATTTCTGTGGAACTTTTGTTACAATTGATAAGTCAAAATTGATAAATTATTTATTAACTAAAGTCCACAGTTTATGTTAGGGTTCACAATTTCTGTTGTATAAAACAACAAAAAACTTTTTTTACCCTGATATTTAATTTAAAATCTAGAAGTTTTTGTGCTTAGTATATTTTTCCCTGAAGTGTCCTTGGTTGACCTAATGTGCCTTTTCTATTTTGTCTAGTGCTTTATTCTTGAAACATAATTTGAAACTTTGGATTGTCAATTAAAGAGTAGTTCCAGAGTAGCCCAGTTGTTGCACATGGATGCTTTAAATGGGTCGGTTTTAAGGGCTTAAACACAGCTTTTTGCTGTGCCAGTTCTGGAAGTGTATAAAAAGAAGACTTTATTGAGGTATAATCGATACACAATAAACAGCACATGTTTAAAGTGTACAATACAACTTTTACACTTAACAATGAGAAGCCATCACTGCAAAAAAGACAATGAATATATCTATCACACGCCCCCCACCACCGAAGATTGCCTCCTGCCCTTTTTAGTCCCTCTCTCCTGATCTTATCCACTCAGGGAACTGTGCAGTCATTGATTTTCTTGTTACTGTAGATTTGTTGGCATTTTCTAGGTTTTTAAATAAATGGAATCATACAGTGTCTTGCTGGTTGGCTTCTGTTTTTGCGATTCTGCGAGTTGCTGCATGTATCAGTGGTTAGTTCTTTTTATTTCTGGTTTACATTCCATTGTATAGCTGCATCACAGTTTGTTTATTCTTTTCCCTATGGATAGCCATTTGGGTTATTTCCGTTTCTTGTTGTAAGTAAAGCTGCTGTGGTGAATGGTGCAGTGCAGGTCTTGGTCTGGATGTATGTGTTCCCATTTCTTTTGGAGAATACCTGAAACTGGATCATAAAATTGGTTTCTGACGCTTTAAGAAATTACCAAATTAGTGTTTGAAGTGATTGTATGTGTTCCACCAATAATTGTTGTAGTCAGATTTTTGGTTTTTTTCTTTCTGTAATTTTTAATGAAAGCATGGAATTCACTATTTAAAAGTGTTCATGTAGTGGTTATTGGTATTTTCACAAGGTCTGCAACCATCCCCGCTGTCTAACTCCAGAATATTTTCATCCCCTTAAAAACCAACCCTGGAGCTTGGTCGGCAGCCCTCCGTTCCGTTCCAGTTTTCTAAGCCTGATACGTTCTTGAAGGCACAGAAGTGTCATCGTTCTCATCGGCAAAGTCTTGCCTTGTTTCTACCTTCTCAGAAAAGTAGTATGATCTGCGGTTACGACTTTCTGTACATTTCCTTTTCCATTGAAGCGAAGGTGCTGGTGGTGGGAAAGGGGAACTGCTCAGTGATTGTTACCCCGGCTTACCTTCTTTACGGGGGAGGGACAAGTGTTTTATAACTAACGTAACATTTATTTTACAATGACCCACAGCTGGGAGCCTCCTTCCTTCAGTTTAGTCTGTTATTTAAACTGTTTGGAGATACTAGTCATTTGAAAGAACTGAGAAAGCCTAACGTAATTTTTTGGGTTTCTTTGTTTTTTTGGTTTGTAGGTGGTCGTGTGATGGTAACAGATGCTGAAAGGTCGATACTGTCTTCGGGTGGCAGGTAAAGCACGCTTCTCCCAGCACAGACGGACTTCCGCGTTGACAAAGATGATGATGATTAGAGTATTAGGAGTCACACGTCTCAGAGGTCAATACGCAGCTGAATCACTGGGGAGCTTGTGAAAATACAGCTTCTGCTGACTTAGCCCGGTTCTGCCAGCACTGACGGACCTTCCACATCTGACAGATAATGAGTAGAATGTTAGGAGTCACTGTCTCCGAGTGCAGTGTGCAGCTGAACTGAACATGGGGGAGCTTCTGGTGACTTAGGTCTGAGATGGGGCTTGCGGTCCTGCTTGTGTAGTGAATTCCTTGGTGAAGCGCTGAGGCTGTTACCTGGTGACCCCACTGAACGAGAGGGCGTGTGGTAAAGTGGGACGTGAAGGTTAATATGCTGCCCTTTCGTTTGGTTACTACTCACCCAGCCCCCACCCCGCCGGCCAAGAGGTTGATTTGGAATTAAAGTACTGCCATCAGTTGACAACTCTAGTTCACACAAGATACAATTAGGTAAATTTTAAGTTTGAGTCAGTTTTGCACTCAGCTAGGTCTGGTGAGTAATTTTATCATTTAAAAATAAAATGTGTGGCTTGCGTCATCGCACAGTTTGGTAAGGGCTTTCCTTCTTCTTTCAGCTGTGGTCCCATCAAAGTGAAAACGGAGCCCACTGAAGATTCTGGTATGTACTGATGCTCATAGAATCAGTTACAGTAGGTAAGGTCATTCTTTCTTAATTTCAATGGTTATATTTTGATCCATTACTTATGGTTTTGCTTCGTTAGAACTCATTAACCTAACTGTGATCAGTGTCACAATAAATAAATAATTTCAGTAAAACTCAGAAAGCCACTTGGTTTTCGTAAATGGTAGTCAAATGCTTTTTGCTAATGAAACATATTTGTAGATAAAATTTTAAAATTTATTTGTGTTTTTTAAGAAGTTTTAAAGTTCTCTGTTTAGGTGTATACTCCATTTTGGGTTAACTTGTGTGTGGTGTGAGGGGAGGGGATAAATTTATCTTTTCGCATGCTGATAAGCATTTGTTTGTCTGAAAAAGACCCTCCTTCCTAATTGAATGGCTTTTGTCAAAAATCAGTTGCCTGTGATCCTTCTGCGCTCCCACTTCTGTTCATTGAGCTGTCTGTCAGTCCTGACACCAGAACCAAGCTGAAGTTCATAGCTTTAACATTCGCCTTTAGGTGCTATCTGTTAAATGATGGAGAATGAGGTGTGTTTTTTTTTTTAAAAAAAACTATTTTACCGTTCACCTATGTTTCCCACTTTTCCATATACTTAAATTGATTTTCACTGTTAAGTTCCTTCAGAGCTGAACACAATTTTGGACTGACTGACTTAACATTTTTTTTTCTCGCTGTGTGCCGCTCCTACAACACAAATGCTTTTGGGTTTTTTTAAGGAGCTTATTGTTCTTAAATTGGTTGCTTGCTCAGTTTTATCAAAATCATTTTTTGTTATCTCAGGTCTGTTTGAAGAGTCAGAACTAAGGCAAACCTCATTTACTATTACCACTATTGTATTTTATACTTGGCGATTTGTGATTTTATTCTTGGTGATTGGCGAGGTAAGAAGGATATTTACAGTATTTACTTATTTAAGGCATATATACGCTGTACGATACCGGCCCCAGGCTGTAGAGGCCCCAGAGTTGCCGGGTGTGTGTAGCGTAGTCCACACCATTGCAGAATGAGTGACCGTCTCCTGTGCTGGCCTCGTGGCAGAGGAGGGGGCCAGTTTGCACTTCCTAGGAGCCTCTCTGAGACTGGAAATGTCTCATTCCTCTTCACATTCTAATTGACCCTTGTCTTTATGATTGCATTGACACATTTATTTCTGTTTTGTACATGTTTGTAAATCATCTTGACTTTGGCCAATGAGATCCACTTGAAGATGTCCCCTGTGGACTTTTATGGCTCTTTTGTCCTTTGAGAATGTCATCTTTTTTGAGAACTTGTGTTTTTACTTTCTTGTACAAGATAGACCAGCTTGATCTTGGATCTCTCTAACCCAGCCCTTCTGTCACCATTGCCCCTAGCAGTCCTGGTTCCTTTTAGTGGAGAGTGGGTTTAAGAGATGTTGATCCTGGGTGTGCCCACTGCTGTTGGAGTGTCATTGTTGCTGAGTGGACAAAGGCTAGGGAATGTCTGTGTGGGTGTTTCCATACACATAAATGTAGGCATGTGCATATTCACCTGTGCACATAAATCTACGTTTATTTATTCATGCATAATAAAAGCCACAAGCCCTAAAACCCCCAGAATTTTTTCCACTCCCTTTCCATATTTATAATTCTCCTCTTTTACAGTGACAATCAAGAAACTCAGATATCTTCAGTTTATTTCTTTATACCCTGTATGTAATCCATGGGAGCTCTGGTGGCATAGTGCCTAAGGCGTTTGACTGCTAACCAGAAGGCTGGCAGTTCAAACCCACCAGCCACTCCTTGGAAGGAAGACTGGGCAATCTACTTCCATAGTGATACTGCCTCGGAAACTCAAGGAGGGGTCGCTATGAGTCAGATCCGACTTGACAGCAGTGAGTTTGGGTTTTTTTGGTTATGTAAGCCATCATGCCACCACCCCTCCTGCAGCCTCGATGTCCTGCTTCGCCTGGTCACGCTCTGGACTGCTTGTGAGGCTGCTGCCACACTCTCCCAACACCCACCCCTCGCAGAACTGCCCATGCCCCCTCACATAAGCACCCTCCTCCCCCTGATACCTTGCTCCGGGCCACTGTACCTTCCCAGTGCAGCAGCCCACCTTGCTCGGCCCTACCTGATGGCATTTACAGCGAATTGTTGAGGAAGGGAGAAAGAACTGTGTTAACTTAGGATGTTCAATTGTCTTCACCCTTTAGGGCAGGAGATTGAAATTTATTACATTATGTGGGGTTTTTTTTTAATTGTGATTTGGGTGATGCAGTGTGTATTTTACAAAGTAGGTTTTTCGTTTTCCTATTTCATGCTACAGGAAACCTGTTTTCTGTTGAGCTTTTCCATTGATTGTGACAAAACCATCATTTTGCAAATTGTTTTTCCCCTTTATTCATCAATCGAGCTCCTGAATGCTTGATTTATGTTTGCAAATGAATATGTGAGATGCCAGTGTGAGAAACATCATATATGCATCACCATCATGTTACCTGCTTTTTCCTGCTTTACACTTTACATCTTTATGTTCTTCATGTACTTTGCAAAGTTTTTTATTATGGTAAATACATATGTGACAGATCGTTGACCAATCCTGCAGAATTTGTAAAGATACCTCTACATTTCCTGGGCATAATCCTCAGGCTTCAGTCAGGAGTTACTTAGATGGAGAGATGTGCATGTGAAGATTGTTAACCAGTGCAGAGTTATTAGAGAGAATAGTAACGTGGTTTCATGTATAACAGCTCTAGGGGCGGGGTATTTAAATTGGTTTATTCAGTAGAAGAACTTTCTATCTTTTCATTTCCTTTTTGATGGAAACATGCACAGCAGCACCTACTGCTCCTTCAGCAGTTTCTGCCGGTACCTTTCCTTGGCATTGGTTCCATTCTTTACACGGTGGCCCCATTCTCATGGCCTCTACTCACCTTGTTGCATCAGCCCTGAGCCCTGAAGCTTCCATTCTGACTTCTAACTTGGGGTGCTGTTAGTCTGAATGGGCGCTTTGAGACTGGTTCTGGGGGCTGCGAAAGTTGCGGTTTAGTTGCAGCTCTTGTAATGGAAGGGCCGGCTCTGTGCTGAAGGAGCCCATCTCGGAGTGATGCTCACGGGAGCGGGAGGTAGCCCGGAGCCCAGAGGGAGGTGCAGGGGCCTGCCTTTCTTCTCCAGCCTGTGGTCTCCCTGCAGTGGCACCTTGTGGCAGAGCCTGACAGCGAAATGCTTGCAGAGCCCTGGCTTAAGGATCCAAGCGAAGGCTGGGAGGGTGGGTTTGGCCCTGAGAGAAGACAGCTGAGTGACCAGCACGGGCTGCCCCTTGGCCACTCGGCATTCACACACACCCTCGTGCATGTGTTTGAACTTCTGTGTTGCCGCAGCACAGCTCTCGCTATCCAGGAAGCTGCACCTTTCTCTCCTTCGTGCAGAGGAAGACTGTTTGCCCTCTTCCCAGCTGACCTCTTTCCCCGCTGGGAGACTTGAGTTCCTCGACAGCTGGGAGCTATGGTCACTGCTCCTCCAATTCAATTCCCAACCGAGTGGGAATCTTCTCGTATATAAACACTTCTGTAAAATAATACCCATAAAGAAAAGAAAAAATAATACATAATTTTCAACAGACACACACAGGAAAGCAAGGAAGAAGACATTTATAGCTGTAACAGCTTATAATTCTGTAACTTGGCACAGAGTTTTATTTCTTCTTTGGTTAGCTACTCATTGTATTGTACTTCCTTTGACCTGGTTGGAGTGATCTAAGGTTTCATTTCTGAAGGATGTGAATCCTCTGTGGTTCTGTCTTTTTTGTTTCCTATAGTTTGCCTCAGCAACCCAAGGAGGGGTCACTATGAGTCAGGTCTGACTTGGCACATAACAACAACAACAACAACATCAACATAGTTTGCCATTAGCTTTTCACTAAGGACGTGGTAGTAGTGAGAGGCAGCCCCAAGAACTGGGGGCTCCCTGCCACCATTGTGTAGCAGCAAACCAGTTCCCCTCTGGTAGTTACTACTGCAGCCGGTAGAGGAGGCCCCTTCTTTGCCTGTTGTTTAAGAGAAAAATAACCTTTGCACATCAAGCTAATTCTTTTCTGGGGGGTGTGGGGGGCAGGGTAAGCTCCTTCTCCCACTGAGAGTCGTCTCCACCCAGCTTCTGCAGGCACAGCACCGTGGTGTTCATGGATTGGCTGTGGTTGTGGTTGGATCTCTTCATCAGAAACGTGTGTACAAACCCAAGGAGGGGTCACTAGGAGTCGGATCCGACTTGATGGCGATGAGTTTGGTTTTGGTTTTGTATCCATCTGTTCATTTCTTAAGCTCATCTTAGTATCTGCTCCTGATGGAGAGGAGGGGAGAGACCAGGACCTGCAGTCTTCAGGTGTCATGAAATTAAGCATCTTTTTCCTGAATGCCCTTGCTGCCTAACCCTTTAGGCTGCCGTGGAGTGGTTACTTGTTTTCGATGGCTGAATGAATGGGTTTATTTTCTTGTCTAAAGCTTCATTAAAGTATTTTATATATATACTTTATATATATTATGTATAATATTATATTATATATATATATATATATATATATAATGAAAAGTATGCAAAGCATAAGTCTGTAGGTCAGCACACACCTCTGCAGCTCAACATCCAGATCCAGACCCAGTGTTAGCAGCACCTGCAGACAGCTACCTGGGGCTGCCCTCTCACCACCCTTCACCCAGAGGCAGCACCTGGATTGATTTTTAATAGCATAGTCTATTTTAACCTTCATATAAATGAAATTGTATAATAATTCCTTTTTTGTCTGCTTGCAAAGGTCCTCTTCAAATTGTCTCCCTGTCCTAGTTGTGGGCAAAGCTTTATGCAGAAAGGTGTGCCTGGTATCCTTCTTAATAAAGATATTTATTGGGAGGGAAAAAAATCAGTTATTATTGAAATGGTTAAAAATCATGCTATCTGTACTCTGGAATATCGACTCATTAAAGGTGCTTGTGTACAATTGATGTTTCAATGGCTGGTAAAAGTTTCTGTTTTTATTCTATTGCACTAAAATATATAAACAAAACATTTGTCATTTCTGCTGTATTTTTATGTGTACAATTTATATCATTAACTGCAGTCAGTGTTGTGCAGCCATCACTGCTTACCAGTTCCCAGGATTTTCCAAACCCTTAACATAATGTCAGTTTTAATATTAAGGAAAATAGTGTGGTTTCCCGTTCCAAAGGTAAGAACTTGTTAAGAGAAAAAAGAGCAGCAAATAATCCCAGAATATTCATACTAATTAAAACACTGATTTTGTGGGGTTCGTGAGTGGAACCTCTCCCCTCCCCCCAGGAAAATGCTAACCTAGCAGAGCTTTGTCCTTTTTAAGTCTCTATACTGTACACGCATCACTTTCGTTGTAGAGGGGCAGGAGAGGGTATCCCGCCGTCGTCCCAGTGCCCTGTCATGTAGTCACGTGATTTCATTTACTGCTCGTACAGGCATTTCCCTGGAAATGGCAGCTGTGACGGTAAAGGAGGAGTCGGAAGACCCTGATTACTATCAATATAACGTCCAAGGTAATGCTCCTTCACAGGTGTTCTCTTTGCAGAGTCATTTGTGGTTGAAATTAAAATTACTTACCAGATACCTGCATTTCTTAAATGTTGTTTTATTGATTGGTCCCTGATTGGCATATATACTTGTAATTCATTACTGGAGTAAAACACAATTCAAAATTGGGACATGCAGATCTCAAAAGCTCCAAGTTAATGCAGAAAAGGCAAATAGTCATTAATGGGCTTCCGAGCGTGAGCAAAAATTGTGACACGGAATTTGGTGCCAGTTTCTAGTGTTACTTGCAAGGTGTGAGGCCGTCTGACCCTTGAACAGCTCTGTTTGTGTGACAGAAAGAACTTTTCCCTCTGTATTTGCATTACCTTAAAAATCTATAAAAGGCAAAACCCTGATCGATTTTAGCTGTAATTTATCATTTTTTTCCCCATTATCTTTTTGCCTGTTGATTATGAGGGAATTGAAGGTTATAACTTCACAATGCAGTTTGCTTTTCATGCCCTGGTGGTTTCCAGATTAGAAGGATGCTTTCTGTATTTTATACAGTCAGATTAAGTTTTAATCAATGTGTAACTGAACTACATTAAACAAAGTGTAAAATACGATTCGCTTTGCCATGCGTGTATACCTGTGTATACCATTTGTGTGTATCTGCTGAACCGTCTTCACTGCAGCCGAGGAGATGAAGCACCTATCAACCCAAAAAGCTTCCTTAGAGGCAACCACTGGTTTGCTTTCTGTCATTGTAGATTAGTTTCCGTTTTCTAGAAATTCACATAAGTTGATTGATAAAGTATACCGTTCTTGGCAATGGGATCTGGCTGCTTTTATTCCAGATGATAGGTTTGAAATGTGTCTATGCTGTTACCTGTATTGGTAGTTAATTCTGTTTTATTGCTGAGTATTGTTCCACTGAGTGGCTCTGCTGCAACTTGTTTATTCCTCTCTACTGTGGGGCACTTGGGTAGTTCTCAGTTTTGGCTTATACCAAGTAAAGCTGCTGCAATATTTGTCGAGAAAACGTTGAGTGCACATTTGCCTTAATTTCTCTCGACTCAGTACCTAGAAATGGTACTGCTGGGACACATGGTAGGTATTATTTAAGTTTTTAAGAAACTCCAAGCTCTTTTCCAAGGTGGCTGCCCTGCTTTACAGTCCCAACAGTGTACAGTTTCCGTTGCTCCATACCCTCACCAACATTCTTAGGGTCAATCTTGTTAATTTCTCCATCTCATTCTCTTGACTTATGTTGGTTAATAGCTTTATCTCATTTAAAAAGATAAGCTTTAATAATTCTGGAGCATTATAAATGTATTATGAATAAATTTGCTGTGGTTTGTAATTAATATCTTTCTTTGTGTGTACGTGTGTGTATATGAAACCATGTTGGTCAATTTCAATAGCAGTTAGTTTTGAACAGTTTGCTTATGTCATCAGGAATTATGTTGCTAAAAGCTGTAATATTTTCAAGGAATTTTAATTCAAAAGTTACAGTGTTCAGAATCATTGCAATGTGATTGCAGTTGTTAGTACCTGCTACATGCACATCTATTTCATGAGGACTGTTTAATAAAAATTCTTTTTGTACAGAGTATGTTTAAATTGAAAGTAAAAATCCTGGCTTTGTCTTTGATATACTGTCTTTATTAGCAGTGCTGCTTTTATCAGCCATGATTGTAGATGCTTCTCCTGTTCCTCACATTGGGAGGGTGAATGATTGAAGACCAAGCCTGATTTAGGGAAAGTGTGGAAGTCAGCTGTCTGTGAAAGGGAAAGATGGCCTGAAATCCTGATCTCCTGACTCTGATTTTAGAAGCGGGGAGCAAGATAATTCGTTTTTGTGTAACTGTGGGTATTTTTCTTATAAGTGACTTGTATTTTTTTAATATATTTTTTCATGTGTTAGGTAGAAGCTGGCATATAGCAAATGAGGTTCCCACTAAACAGTTTTAATACCACTTGTTATAATTGAGTTTTGACAGTTTTTATGAGTAAATGTCTTTGTGGGTGTGTGGGGTGGTAGGTTTTCATATGTGATTTGTACATGATTTCTTCCAATTGGTGAATTGTAGTCTTACTCTCTTAAAACAGCCTCTTTCATTCAGCAGAACTTGTTAAATGTGATGAAGTGCAATTTAATAAGGTTTTTATTTTGGGGGGTGGGGCTTGGAATTATGCTTAAATGTCATATTGCTGAAATCCTTGTCTGTCTCAGGGTCACAAAGATACTTTCTTATAAAATTCTGTGGTTTTACAGTTTGACCTAATTTTTGAATAGCGTGCAGCATACTGACTGAAATTTTCTACTGGTGGCTGGCCTGCTTTTCCAGCACCATTTGTTGAAAATGCTGTTCTTTTGCTGCTCAGGTGCCTTGACATCTCTGTCAAAAATGCTTCTTGTATTTGCAGCATGTTTCCTTCCTTTCACCTATGAGTCTATCCTTTTGCCAGAACTACTGCATCCTGAATAATCTAGGTTTACCGTAAATTTTTTTTTTTTTCATAATTTTTATTGTAATTTGGGTGAAAGCTTACAGAGCAAATTCATTTTGCCATATGACAGTTCACATATACTTTTTATCTCATGACACTGACTGCAGTTTCCCACAATGCAGCAGCTCCCCTCTCACCTCCTCCCCCTAGTTACCTCTCCCCTGTGTCCTTCCCTCCCATGCACTCCTGCCCCCTGAGCTGTCTCCCTGTGCATACACAGCTCTTCTGTTCTCCCATGATTAATCTCTCCAAGGAGTGTATCTACCTAATGCAAATGTTCTTCACCTCATATGCCTGTCTTTTGTTTGGGTGTAGACCACAGGGGTGGCTTCAATTCCAGACCTGAAGGGCAGCTAGGGGCCATGGTCTCAGTGGTTCTATGAGACTCTATCAGACCAGCAAACCTGGTCCTTTTTTTTCTTTTCTTTTAATGATTTTGAGTTTTGTTGCACATTGTTGTCCCACTCTATCCAGGATCTCCTACAGAGATCCCCCTCCGAGTGGGTTTACCGTAAATCTTGACATCAGGTGGTGGGTGAGAGCCTTCAACTTTGTTGTTATTCACAGTTACTTTGCCTTTGCATATTAACTGTGGAGTGGGCTTGTTTACTTTTAATAAGCCTGTAGCACTTTAGACTAGCATTGCGCTGAGAACTGTGGATTGCTTTTGTTGGTCAAAATGGTTTTCTAAAATGTGTTTTCTAATGACTGTGATGTTATCGTGTGCTGATGAGTCAATTCTGACTCATAGTGACTCTTTTGGATACGGTGGGAGTGCACTATATGGTTTTCTAGGCTGTAGTCTTACAGGAGCAGATCACCACATTTTTTTCTCATAAGGAGCACTTGACGGGTTTGAACCACCAACCTTTTGATTAGTAGCCAAGTGTTTAACCATTGTGCCACCAGGATTCCTTTTATAGATGCTTTGCATTGTGTATCTTAACCATATTGAATCTTCCGGTTCATGAGCATGGTATTGATCGATTATTGAGCTGTTATTTAGCTCTTCCTTAATTTCTATCATCAGTGCCTTGAGTTTTGTGGTTTTCAAGTATTTAGTGCTTTTTGTTTTACTGTAAATGGTATTGTATTTTACATTTCAATTTCTAGTTTATTGCTAGTATATAGAAATGGAATTGGTTTTTGCATCCTGATTTTGTATCCAGTGACCTGGCTGAATTCACATACTTGTTCTTGTGATTTTTAAAACGTCTCTTTAGGGTTTTCTCTATGTATATTGTGTTCTCTGCAAATAGAGACAGTCTCATTACGTCCTTTCCAATCTCGGTGCTTTTTCTTTTACAGTGGGTAGACCTGTAGTATGACGTTGAGTAGGAGTGGTCTGAACAGGCGTCCTTACCTTGCTTGCAGTTTTAGATCAGCGTTCAGTGTGGCAGCTTCCTCACATGAGGGCTTTCCCTCCTGTCCACGGTTTGCTGAGAGTTTGGATGAGGACTGTAGGTTGAGTTATATGAAAGGCTTCTTCTGCATCTTACTAAGGTGATGATTATATGGCATTTCTTGTTTAGTCTGTTAAAATGGTGATTGACATTAATTTTAAAATGGTGAACCACCCTTGTATTCCTGAGATAAGCCCCAGTTGGTTATGCTGTATTATTCCTTTTATAATTACTGGGTTTGATTTGCTAGGACTTCAGATATATGTGTCTGTGTTCCTGTGAGGTGCTTCCAGGTAGTTTTTCTTTGTTGTTTTCATGTGTCTTTGGTTTTGGTAATGTTGGTCTTATTACAGTAAGTTGGGAAGTGATACTTGGAAGGTTTTTTGTTTTTCTTTTTCTTTTTTGGTACAATTGGTGTTATTATTTCTTTCTTGAATATTCGGTAAAATTTGCCAGTGACGCCACCTGGCCCTTTCAGTTTCTCTGGTGAACATAAGTTTGTTTTAGTAGGTATAGGACTACTGAGGGTCTGTGTCTCTTACTGATTGATGGTGGCAATTTGGATCTTTTAAGGATTTTGTCCATTTTGTCTTTACATTGTTGAGTTTTAGACCCTGGGCTGAATTGCTTTGTCATCTTTTATGCTTGTTGGGTGTGTGGTGATGTCTTCAAGTATTTAGTTTCCAGTTTTATGGTTTGTGTCTCATTTCCTCCTGGTGGTGTTAGCTCAAGATGGTGTCACTTTGGCACTGGTGACATTACTGTATAACTAGAGAGAATTCTCTGTATAATTTCAGTTATTTAAAATTTGTTCAGGTGTGTGTTGTGATCAGATCACTAATTGCAGTTTGTATCAGTCTCTGCTGGGCATGGTGGGATGTCAGTTGCCTCTGCCCTTTGCCCTGTTACTGCTGTTGGGTGCCGCCAGGTCGGCTCCAACACGCAGCAACGCTGTGCACAACAGAACGAAACACTGCCTTGTCCTGGGCCGTCGAGATGGAAGCCTGCGTCACTCATGGAGATGTGTTCTTTTCTTTCTTTTTTTCTTTAGTGTATTTTATTGAAGTATAATTTATGTACAGTGAAATACGCGAAACTAAAGTGACATGGGTCAGTGCTTTTTTTTTTTTTTTTGCAGTATTCCCATCCCCTGCCCTCCCCTCTCACCCCTCATCACCAACAAAGAACGTTCCCTTCCATATATAAACTTTTCTTTGACTTTTTACAATAACTGTATTTGTCCTCCTGTGATTGACTTATTTCACTTAGCCTGACGTCTGGAGATGTAGTCTTATATGACCGTTTTGTGCTGTAAATTTCCCTTTGAGCTCGCTTTAGCTGCTTTCCTTGTTCCCCAGAGTTTGATACGTAGTTTGTTTCATTCCATGAAAAATATTTTCTACTTTTTCTTCTAATCTCCTCTTTGTCCTGTGGGGTTTTTTTTTAATTTATTTTTTAAATGTATAGATAACTTTTCACACTCTTGGAGATTTTTCTGAAATCTTCCTGTTACTTATTTCTAGCTTATTTCCATTATAACTGGAGAGCATTCTCTGTATAATTTCAGTTATTTAAAATTTGTTAAGGTATGTTTTATGACTCAGAATATGATCTGACTTGGTGAATAGTCCACATACGTGTGAACACGTTTGCCTCCTGCTGTGGGAGTTAGGGAGAGGCTGTTCGAACATCAGTCAGCCAAGGTGCTGTTAGAGTGGTTCGGGCCGATTGTGTCCTGTTGGTCCTGTGACCTGTGGGGACACTTGAATCTCCTGCAGTCGCTGTGGCTGTGTCTGTCTGTCCTTTCATCTCCATCAGCTTTGCTTCATGCATTTTCAAACCATTGTTAGCGTCAGTATCCCCGAAGCACCTCCTTTTGGGCTCCTTCCCAGGTACCTTCCTCCCAGTGGTAACTCCTGTCCTGACTTGTAACAACCCAGATCAGTTGCACAGGTTTTTATATTTTATGTAAATGGAATCCTTCAGCTTGCCTAGACTTACTGAAGCGGAGTAATTTGGTTGTGTCCTTTCACACACACACACACACACACAGAGCCCACTGCCTCCGCCAAATAAAGGTTAAAGCCCCTCTGGTGCCCTTTCACATTCCCATTTTTCTCCCTGTTCCTTATCTTGAATTTCAGGTTTGTTCTTACTGATCATGATTTTATGCTTTTGCTACATAGATGTTTCCACAGACATGTCTCTGTATGTATATATTATGTATCTGTATGGTCTTGCCAAGACATTTTACATACAGGAGCTCTGGTGGCATCCTGGTTAAAGCATTAGGTTACTAACCACCACAGGAGAAAGATAAGGCCGATTGTTTCTATAAAGATTGACAGCCTTGGAGGCCCTGAGGCAGTTCTTCTCTGTCCTACAGGGTCGGTCAGAATCAACTCCATGGCGGTTGGTTTTTTCAGATGTGTCATACTATATATATTGCTGTATATAGTCAGACTTTCAATATAAACTTTCAGAATTTATCTGTTTTGCCACATGTAGATGTAATACCATCATTGTGGTAGTTAGCATGTGATTTCACCAGAGTTCATTTATCCGTCTGTCTGTATAAGGACATTTATCTCTTGCGGCAAAACCTTTACTACTCCAAAGGAGCTCTGGTAGCGTAGTACCTAAGGCGTTTGACTGCTAACCAGAAGGCTGGCGGTTCAAACCCACCAGCCACTCCTTGGAAGGAAGGTTGGACCATCTACTTCCGTAGTGATACCGCCTCGGAAACCCAGGGAGGGGTCGCTGTGAATCGGGGCTGACTCCTTGGCAGTGAGTTTGGTTTGGTTTTTGGTTTACTCCCCCAGAGTGGGCTTGTGAGCAGAATTGGTGGTCCTGTGGGATGGTACTGCCTCACGGGAGGGCAAGGCAGTTTGAGTTTCTCATTTTGTAGTCACCGCTAGCATTTAGAGGGTGTTGGTGAAGTTTACAGAATAAAATTCACGTATGTGTTGTTAAAAATGTGTGTCACTATAAATAAAGTAGGTAATTTGAAAGTTTCATGATGTATAAAGATATCAATACAAAACTGAAAGAAATCTGATTTAGGAATATAATTTGAAACCCCCTTAAAAACAGTAGGGATAAAGAGTAAGACTACATAATGTGGAAAGGAATTTGTCACTACGTTGATAGGAAGTCATTATTTTATATGTGGCTAACACTGTAGCCTCAAAACATGAGAAATTATTTGTTAAAATCAGGGCAAATTTATAAATCTGCAGTTGTGTGAGATTTTACAAATGACTAACAGTATCTTATACATCAAATTGATGAATTCTTACAAATGATAAATAGAATGTCTGAAATCTACAATTAACAAGTGCTTGAATAATTTCTCCTAGAAAGATCAGCTATAAGCTTAAGCTAATTGATGTGTATAGAGAACTCTGCATCCAAGAAATAAAAGGTAGTGTTAATGAACTCCCTGAACATAATGTAATCTGTTAAATTAGAAATCATTAATAAGATTATTTCAAAGAGGAAATCTGTACACTGAGAATTCTAAGAAACATACTTCATGGGACCTCATGAAAAGTTAAGAAATTTAGATGACAGCCCTAATGAGAAGGCCACATGCAGCCACACTCTTGTGAGAAGCTGCAAAATCAGTGCGTGGAGGACAGTGAGGAGGCTTAGCTGACGTTTCACGTTTTAATACCTAAAAGTACTGTTTGTTTGTAGACCAGTGTGTATTGCATCCAGGGGCACAGGAGTGGGAAGGGGACGTCTGCTTTGGCAGCCAGGTC
Organism: Orycteropus afer afer; assembly: GCF_000298275.1. Classification (NCBI taxonomy): domain Eukaryota; kingdom Metazoa; phylum Chordata; class Mammalia; order Tubulidentata; family Orycteropodidae; genus Orycteropus; species Orycteropus afer. Next base: position 3,966,149 of record NW_006921593.1, read on the forward strand.
TCTTCCTTCAGTTTTGCCCTTGGTTGAGATTCTAAGTGTAGTTCATGTCTTTTCCGTGCAATTGTTCCTTCTTTGATGTGCCCTTAGCTTGCATTGTGTAGTGTAGTGCCTTTCTGTGGTGTTTAAGAGTTAGAAAAACCTGTCCAACATCTTGAGAGAGTTTCCAAGTCATATTAATAGATAATTACAGTGAGCTGATTTGTTTTAGTATTAATATAAGAAGATGTTTTATGTCAAGAAGTGGCCATTGGAGATGCAATCTTTTGCTTTCTGTTTTAAATTTAATTAGTGATATGCTTGCTGATACCTGTAAATAGGATGTTAAAAGTTTCACAGCATTGTGTGAATTTAATTAATCCCAAATGCTTTATATGTTAATAATTGGAGAGAACTATGTTAACTTATGGAAAAGTGCTTCTAGTTCGGCAGGAAAGGGGAGTCTCAGTTAAAATCTGTTAGTTTGTCATCTTTCTGTTTCAGCTGAGATTTAAGTTTACTGATAGTTTAATTGCATACGTTTTGGGATTCTAAGGAAACAATGAGAATTTGATTCTGTGTATTTCTTCAGCATGACAATGACTGAGTATCAGTCAAGGAGGAAACAGATATGCCTGTCTGACGTGTGTAATCTGTGTGATACAAAAGTTACAGTTTGCTTTTATGCACCTTTTACTGTTTCAAAGAACACATATCCACCATTTTAGACACATCAAGCCCATTCAGTCCATGTGTCTAGTCATTGTCACGATGTCTTTTGACTGTCTCTGCATGAATTCATCTGAGTACTTCCTCCGTTCACTAACACCATAAATTGGCACTCATTTCCTCACACATTTTTTAATTTTGCCTTTTTTCTTTATGAAAAGGCTATTTATCCATATCTGTCACCCAGATGTGTCCACTAAAGTGACCCAAAATTCGTTTTTTGGGAATTACTTTTGAAGTATTATTTTTGTATCCAAAGCAGGCCCTTCTGAAACTGATGATGTTGATGAAAAACTCCCCCTTTCGAAGTCCTTGCAAGGTATAAGCTTTTCACTTCTGTTTTCCCACCTGCTGCTACTGTTTAATATTTCTTTATATTCGATAGACTGTTTTAATATTTGTATCTATTATTTTCTAAATGGAAAAGGAAAAAAATGTATTGGCCTTTTTTTTATTTTTTATTTTTTTTAACATTTAAATGAACTTCACAAGCAACAATTTTTCAAAACCAATTTTCCCTTTTGTGAATCTAGTAATGAATCTCGAAATGGGTACATGACACACTTTCCTATTTAAGGTAAAGTACACATTTATACCTTATATCAGCATAGTCAGAGCTAAGCTTATGATTGTATGGTTCAGGGTGTGAATATTGATAAGGTCATGTTGAGTCTTCATTTTTAGAAAAACTGTGAAATATCACTTGGAAACCCTTTATATAGTGTTCCCAGACTTGATAATCGGAGACTGTTAGTGGTAGCTTTTACCTCTGTCTGTTCTGAGTTGGAGCACAAAAGATTTACTTTCTTTAGGTTTACTTTATAACAGAAGTGTAATTGCTTATTTCAGATTTAAAAGAACATAAAGGATGCATTAAATCATTTTCCATGTGCTCTTGTCATATTGGTAACGGGGGGAATGACCACTTGACTGTTTGAATCTCTTCCCTGCGTTCATTTTTTATCCCCGGGCCTCTTCTTTGACTTGGCATGTCTGTTTTCTTTGACTGTGAATAACTTGATGCTCCATGAATCCAAACGTTAAAAGTTCTTTTTAAAAAGAAAGAAAGAAAGAAAAGAAGAGGTATGTAGAGAAAGCCTAAAAGCCACAATTTAAAAACTTAATTGAAGGTTCATTTATGACTGTAGATGTGCCGACAGTTTTGAGTGCTGGTGAGTTTTCATGATAAGAAATACTATAATCGTGGCTTGATGAAACTTTGACATTGAAACCAACATGATTTAACCTTAGTATAATGTTTTTAATTCAGGGACAACTCCAGACTGAATGATAACTTTTGAGCCTCTAATTTTTTAAAACTTACGTACGGGGCTTACATCTTTAGCACAACTTACGAACTTAGTTATCAGTAGAATAAAAAGTATTTTAGATTCTGCTGTCCCTTCCCCAAAGTGATTTCATCTCATTCACAGGCAGAACATTGATATTTAAGCGTGAAGGCAGTGTTTTTGAACCGTCTCCCTTTAAGGACAGAGAATGAATGTTCGGGCGCAGTTGGGGCTCTCAGTCTTTTTAAGTGGCTCTCTGTGGTCTGAGGGTTTTGCCTTTCCTATCTGGGAGTAAGACGTCTGCTCTGGTAGGATGAGCCTTTTTACCTGTGACTGCCTAACCTGATACATTGCTTTATGTTCCAGTTTTTAGAAGCAGGCAGATTATAGTACCTGAATTAAAATGCTTTTGAGACTAAAGGTAGTATCTTAATTTTAATTTATGAGTTTCCTTTCAATACAATTTTGATTAAAATATGGGGATTGCATTTCCATTATTTCCACCGTAGTAGATGTGGAAAGCACGTGACGGGATAGGAGACGTTGACCAGCAAACCCAAGCTTGTTTGTCTAGAGTTAAGTTCTTGAGCCAAGAAGACAGAATGTGCTCTGACTTGCCATGTTGTGTATGTGGGTCATTTACCAGATGAGCATGGCACTCTGAAGACATAATAGTGCTATTTCTCCAATTCAACCTAGATTGAGCATTCCATCGTGTAGTTACAATTAGTGATACTCAAGCCAAAGCTACTTAAGTTTTCTCTGTATATTTGCACTCTTACAGTAATGTCTTTAGCTTCCCTATAGAGAAGTGTTGCGTTTCTTTTCTGAATTAGAAAGGTGGCCTTGTTGGAATGAACCATGAAAGAGTCGTATCTGTGTATGGTCTGTGTCTGCGTTTTGTGCCCTAGCTTCTCTCTGCGTCTCGGGCGTCACTGTGACTGGTTCACTATATGCTGTTTACTTTCCTTCCAGGAAGCCATCACTCTGCAGAGGGCACTGAAGGAACAGAAATGGAAGTGCCAGCAGAAGGTTAGAAAACTGGGGGGTGATTTTGTGGTATTTGTTCCATTTTATACAGAATATTCTTCTTAAAACATGTGATTTTGGGAAATAAAAACATGATTGTTTGGGTGTGCCTTCTTAGCTAACAGGTTGGTTTTTCTTAATTCCTAAGCTCTCTTACCCGCCTCTTACTGTACTAGTTACTAACTGTCTACTTAAAGCATATAGGGATGGAAACAAAGTGGTAAGTAAAGCAAAGCCCTTCGTGATGCGGACTGCTGCCCCCCAATCTTGTGCCTTATTTAAAATGTTTGAAGAACAAATGACTTCAGTATTTTAAAATTAAAAGGATCACTAGATCTACATGTGTGTTTTAAAATGTAAAATTTAATGCTTTAATATTTTGTAGAAAAATGGGTAAATAAGAGATTTCCTCTTTTTAAGTATCCTCAAATAGAGAAATTAAACTACAGTAGTCTCCGCCTATCTGTAGGGCATATCCAAGACCCCCAGTGGATGCCTGCAAACATGGATAATAGCAAACCCTATACATACTGTGTTTTTTTCCTATACATACCTATGACAGGTATGCAGGGTGCCCTGGGTGGGCAGCGTTACCCATCAGACACTGGCAGGGCGCGGCACAGCCGCTCACCAACTGTGTTTTCCAGGCTCACACCCAGCGGAGGAGGAGGAAGCTGGCTCCAGTACAGGAGCGGGCGGGCTCGAGATTTCATCACGCTACTCAGAACGGCGTGCAGTTTAAATATTTCAGACCATGGTTAATCATGGCCAGTGGAAACCGTGGATGGGGTGGGGGGACCTCTGTACTTTGTAAATTTGCCAGCCATACTAGTTTGCTGTTAGGATTGAAGTCTTAACTGCGGTACAGCCTTTTAAATCAGTGGACTCTTGAATGAAACTGTTACGGTGGAGGATGCTTGTCTACTTAGAAGCAGTGTATATGGTTTTATGAGGAGTTCTGTAGATTTTCCCCGAGGAAAAAGACTGGTAAGGTAACTGAATCTTGTTTTTAGAATTACTTTTCTCTTATATATAAAAGTGTTTATGTTCTGCCTTATTTTTCCCGAATAAGAAGGGTCTTCACTCTGTAACTGTTTATAATTCTTATATTTGATTTTTTATTTTACTTTCCCTAATCTTTAATCTTGATCTTATCTCTTCTGTGAGTGAAGGTAGATCTTAAGGTCCCTGGAATGTAGGCTAATATTTCTGAATTCTGTTGTAAAGTTAGAGTTTACAACAGGAATACATTTCTCTTAAAAATATTTTGTTCATTTTTAACAGTGTTTCATGTTTCTCTCTGTGAGCTCTTTTCTAGAACATACAGTTGACTTTATGTGTTACTGTGTGGAGGAGGTAATTGGGTGTTTCGTCTGTTCATATCCCCTACTTGGTGTACATGATACTTAATTGACAAGAGTGAAAGACAT
>NW_006921593.1:3970701-4013218 GCF_000298275.1 Orycteropus afer afer
ATATATATATATATATATATATATATATATATATACACAAGGCACGTACGGAGCGAAAGCTGACCAGGCAAATCGGAATTGCTTGACGGTTTTACGGTTCGTCATGGGATACTGGGCTTTGACATACTTCATTTTTGAGCTCCTTATTGTCATAGTGCAGTGTTAATAGTGGCATTGAACGTGGGTTCTGGTCTATATTTCTTTACTAACAAACATGCTCTTTGGCCAGGAGATTAACCTGCCAACCTCTGCAGAGTGAAGGGGGCCGTGAAGATGCCCTCTAGCTGAGTTCCGGCACGAACATACTTACAGCCATTGGTTTTGTGTAGTAGCAATAATCTTAATAAAACACTCAATTTTTAAAAGTTATATATGATGAGGGCGTATGGTCCTGTATGCAATTGTTAATAGTTTTTATTGCAAAAAATTGACGTGGTCTCATTTCACAATGTGAACTGCTCCTGCTGTTACTGAAAGGAGAGAAGAAGTAGGAACCAAAGTAGGACACGTTTGTTCGTGTTCTGGCCTTCTCTCATGGCGACAGGAAGAGGGTGACGACCTGACTTAGGGTCTCATTGCCCTTGAATACAGATTTTTTGAGTCCATAAATTCAGGTAATTTGGTATTATCAGTATTCCAGAGTTTTTCTACTTTTTGTTTTCTCTTACCCCTATTTGCAACTAAAAAGGTTCAAATAATTTTGTAAATATGAAATGAATTAAAATGCCATTTCAGTTATATAGTAGGCTGCTCTTGGCGTATCAGATCAATAAAATGTTGCAACATGTGGAAAATGCTTAATAATGAATGTCATTTTAGAATTTTATTTTTTTCAAGATTCTACTCAACATGTCCCTTCAGAAACAAGTGAGGACCCTGAAGTTGAGGTGACTATTGAAGGTTAGTTATTTAAAAGCCTTGATTCCAAAGTTTACTTCTGGTCATAAAAATATTTGTCACATTCACATTGCTAAGTATGTATTTCATTCTTTCTTAAAGGAACCTTGTGAACAAAATTGAAATATATACATTTATGTGTGACCAAAGCAGCCCACTTCCCAACAGTGCACCCCAGTGCTTTGGGAGTCTTAGACAACAAAATTCAGACACGAAAATTAGCATTGGCCCATAGGTGGACCAGGCTATACCTTCTATGAGTAGGAATTGAACAGTGAAAAAGAAAACTATGACCAGACTTGAGGTACCCAAAAATAGATTCTTTCTTTAATTTTTTTGGGGGGTGGGTGGTAATACAAGAGAGCTAACTGGGGTTGGGACCCCATTTTTTTATTATTTACATAGAGTAGAAAGTGTCCATGGTTTAGTTAATAATTTTTGAAGCAAATTTTCTCTTACATTGGTACTTAAACGCTAACATGTATCTGTTCTTAAACACCCTTGAAGCAATACCTGCAAACTGTTCTAACGTCTTCTCTGTGGCTAAGGCTGCTTCAGGCCTAGTGTTTCTGTCACAGATAGGTGTGAAAGCAGGTGAGCGAGATTGCCCGTGAATTGTTGGAAGATTCAGCTAAAAGTAGGAGCACTATCACTTGATACTTAATAATTAAGTCTGTATTGATTTTTTTAAAAAATTAATGCCTCCTAATACTGCATTTTTACGCAAATAACGGCAGCCATCCCCCTCCCCAGGCATTTTCATAAGTGCACTATGCTAAGTTTTTTAAAGCATCATTTTTAAAAAAACTACCATATCGCATAGGCTGCCTTGCTGTTGGCAAATAAAGGTAACAGGCAGGCTCATGTTATTTGCATAAAAATACAGCACTCTTTGTTTTGTCCCTTAAGTAATTCCTGTGGTAAAATAGGAAAAAACACATTAGACTACACCATGTACAGTGTCCTTTGTCCTGCATTGCCACCGGGCCTACATATAGGGGCAGGTGTTAGTTTATTGTGATACTTTTGAAGTAATTTTATGTACACACACACACACACACATACACACTTGTGTACATATATTTTATTTTTGCAAAAATGTGCAGATGTTTTTAGTATATAACGTAACACACAAAAACACGTATATTGCATTTCTCAGAACTTCCCCCCTGCTTTTTTTAACTGCTGCACAATGTTTTTTGGTTAGGATGTTGTCCTCTTCTTTGGGTTTTTTAATTAACTGTCCCCTAATGGTGTCAGTGGGTTATTCGTGCTGGTTGGCTACTTCCCACCGTACTCAAAATGTTTTTCTTCGTTGCCTCTAATTGGTAGCTTCCACCTAATATAAGATACAATAGTTTTTCAGTTCTTAATGTTTTCCGGACTCTCGATTCAATACACCGTTTCTTTTCTCCTATTAATATAATTCTACTAACCTAAAGCAATTCTGAATTACTTTCAGTCTGGCATTGAATTTATTAAAGTGTAGTTACTTTTAGTTAGAAACCTCATTAACTACCAAAGCAGAAAATTTTAAGAGCATGTCAGTATTAAAACCATTCAGGAGTTTTTCCTTTTTATAGAGATAAGAAAAATTACTTTACAAAGATAATTGTTAAAATTATAAAAAGAAAAAACTGAGAGGACTAATAATGAAGTTGGTTTACCTAGTCATCAAGCAGATGAGGGCAGCATAGAAATGGTTAGAAAGTAAAAGCTTGCTTTGATCACCAGCACCCTTCATAGATGTTAAGATAGTCAAACAGTAAATGGCTCATGAACTTGGGTGTGTCAATATTTTCAACTTTAGCTGCTTCAGAGAGAGTGAGAATTTCCATGTTTTCAGCTAGTGCCTCAGGCCTGCTGTAACAGCCAGTCTCGTTATCAAGTAATGGCATATTAGCCAGGGCTCTTCATGGTCCATAGACTACACCTTTATAAAGCCATTAGTTTAAAGCTAGCATTTTTCTATGGCATATGTGTTCATGTATAAAACTATTTACCATCCATTCATTAAATGGGTAAATAAAAATTGTTAAAGGACAAATAATCCTTTTTATGTATGTATTAAGAATTTGTCTGATGTTCACAAGGATGGTCGTATGGGAACTTCTGTGGACCTTGGGTTGATAATGTTACTTGTATTTGTTTTCTAGAATGATAGCTGCAAAAGGGTGTGGAAACTATTTGAATATGTATAGTTAGAAAGTTAGGCTTTGGTATATCCTCATGGTAGAACATATGCAGGCATTAAATTAGTAATTTTTTGAAGAAAATGATCTGAAACAGGAATCTTAATGTAATATGTTCCATTAAAAAATATATACATTCCTCCTGTTACAGAAAAGCCTAGTGTAAGAGGGAACAAGGTTGGGCATTCCTACTTCCGTAGTGATACTGCCTTGGAAGCCCAAGGAGGGGTCGCTATGAGTCGGGGCCCGACTCAATGGCAAATAACAACAACAACAACAAGAGGGAACAAGGGTGTGACTCAATGGCAAATAACAACAACAACAACAAGAGGGAACAAGGGTGTGAAGCTCTGTGTGGAGATAATTGCAGCTGTGCTTGGAAGAAACAGGGAAGACAATAAGCAAGAGCAACTTGTAAACCTAGGGGTGATTTTGTTTTCTCTTGTAACTCTCTGGTGCTGCAAGGGTGGAAGTGTTCGACTGCTAACCATATGGTTGGTGGTTTGAACCCACCAGCTGCTCTGTGGGAGAAAGATGAAGCACTCTGTTCCCAAAAAGTTTTATAGCCTTGGAAACCTTATAGGGCAGTCTGCTCTGTCCTGTAGGGTCACTGTGAGTTGAAATTGACTCATTGGCAGTGGGTTGGTTGGATTGGTTCTGTCTTTTTACATTTCCCAAATAATCTCTGTGTAAGTTGTTTGTTTGTTTGTTTTTTAAATAAAATAACTATGACTTCACAGTAGTTTTTCAGATTTTCCACATTGTTTTAATCCAACCATCTGACCTTTATCTGAAATTATGTGGAATTACAAAGAGGCTAATTTGGCATTGATTCAGACATGTTTTCTATACAAGATAATGTTACTCGTGGCCTGTAGTGCTCTGAGGCACATTAAGTCAGTGGCGCAGGCTTGAGATGTGTGGCTTAAGTTTGGGAAATAGGGCTTGGAGTCGTAAAACTGCCAAGGCCCCACATTTCATAAACATCAGGACTAGAGGTTTGGGCCATGTCACATAGCTGTCAGGTGCAGTGTCTTTGATATGTGTAGAGAAAATGTTTCCTTAGGTGTGTCTAAGGTCTGACTTTATTAAAAACGCAAGTGTTGGGTTTAGAAGTGTCTTTGTGAATGCAGTTCTCTTTCAGGAATTATTCCCGACCTTGGGTCGTTCACATGATGCTCCTTTGGGTGGCCTGACCCTCCTGTACCATCACTCATTTTTCTTTAATTGATTGCAGGTAGATGCATGTTTGAAAATTAATTTTACGTCTTCATAAGTAAAACTGCCTTTGATGTTAATGGGCTTCATCTGCCTGTTTTATTACTTTCTCACGTAAATTGAAAAACACAGTAAATGAATAATTACTTTTATAAGGACCAGCGTAGAGCTGGTTCCTGTGAGGTGGTGTTTAAAGATGTCCCATATGTCCAACTTTTCCAAACTGCCGTACCTCTCCATCATTTCTGACATCAGCTACCATATTTTTTCACACATTCTTTCAGTTTATAAATCTAAATCTTAGAACCCTTTAGGATCATGGCAGGAATTAAGCGCAAGTCCTACACCGCGGACTTCAAACTGAACGTTGTTGCAAGGGCAGAAGAAACAAGCAACCGCGCGGCAGCGAGAGAGTTCGAGGTCGCAGAGTCGTCCATCCGCGAATGGAGGAAAGAGAAGAAGGAGCTGGAGAAAATGAACCCGCGAAAACGCGCACGTCGGGGGCCCAAAGCGAAATGGCCTGAGTTGGAGTACGACTTGAAAGAGTGGATCATTTCTCGAAGGGAACAGAATCAAGCTGTCTCTACTGTCGCAATTCAGATCAAAGCCAAGCTTCTGGCAAATGAAAGAGGAATTCCAGATTTCAAGGCAGGTTTTGCCTGGATTTCTAAATTCATGAAGAGGAACGGCCTTTCTGTGAGAATGAGAACCATTGTAGGCCAGCAGCTTCCAGATGACTGGGAGCAAAAGATGGTCAACTTCCATGAATTTGTCTCCAAAAAAATCTCAGAACTTGGTATCTCTGCACAGGACATAATTAATATGGGTGAGGTTCCAATGTCTTTTGACATTCCAGCCAACAGGACTGTAGCTGCTTCAGGGGCAAAAAGTGTAGCGATTACTACCACTGGGCACAATAGGGCCTGCTTCACTGTAGTCCTTGGCTGCACTGCGAGTGGAATGAAATTAAAGCCCATGGTGATTTTCAGGAGAGTTACTATGCCCCGTGAAAAATTGCCCACCAGTGTGATTGTTCATTGTAATAAGAAGGGATGGATGGACTGTGATGTTATGAAATTATGGGTAGAGAAATGTTACAGGACCAGGCAGGGGGGATTCTTTTCGAGGAAGTCTTTACTAATTTTTGATGCCATGGTTGCTCACAAAGAAAAAAACATTCAAAACTATATTAATTCAACTGGTGCCCATATTGCAGTCATACCTTGTGGGCTTACCTGTAAGCTGCAACCACTAGATATAGCGGTCAACCACTCATTCAAGGCTTTGGTGAGAAAAGAGTGGGATGAATGGATGCAGTCTGGGATTCATGAGTTCACACCATCAGGACGACTGAAGTGGGCGACGTTTACAGAAGTCTGCAAGTGGGTGGCTTCTGCTTGGGGGAAAATAACCCCAGAAACCATCCGTAACGGCTTCAGAAAGGCGGGGCTCGGGTGCCAGAGCAGCGAGGGCAAAGATGACGATGCCAGAGGGAGTGATGAGGATGCAGTTGGTTCAGAGGTCGCAGAAGAGCGTCCGCAGGCATCTCTCAGACATTTCAGTGATGATACTGAGGAGGGATCGGACTTTGAAGGGTTCCATGAGTCAGATGATGATGATAATGGTGATGATGATGATGATGATGATGATGATGATGATGATGAATAAACTATAAAGTGGCCTATGTTAAGACAAAAACACATTTTCTTCTGGTGACTTATTTGTTGGTTTCAAAAGGAATCGTTACCAAAAAGTGTATCTCCGTTTAAGATTTATGAAAGCAATAAAACACAAGCAACAGTTTGTAGTTTTAGGCCTAGGATCATTTTTTACTTACCAATTTCCAGCTCTTTATGCATTCATACTCTTTGGTTTCAACATGGCGCCCCATTTCCATATCAGCCCATTCAGTTCGCCATTGGTTGCACTTAGTTTAAGAAAATACCTACCTTAAATGGAGTTTCCAAGATCAACGTTATCTAGTAACATTAAATCTGTTGTACAGAAAAAACCAATTGACATTGAATCAGTAATATGTAAAAAAGAAACACTGGTATAGCACGGTATAAAAATAACGCGCAGAGGGAGGTTACGTGGTTTGTTGGTGGGGTATAATGTACACGTTATTTGTGTAAACCATGGTTGTCTCCCTTGGTACTCTGTAGTAGCTGTTGACCCTTTCATACTGGATGAGTTCACTTCCCTCTCCCAGTCATTGTAGGAGGCCCAAATAGTCACTGACACTTTGTCCTTCAGGGTGGCAGAGTCCTCAGGGTGAGGTTATTCAGCTTCTAGCCATTCAGGTGTGCTGAAGGTGTCTGTTTGACCTAGCAGTGTTCTCTGAAAGTTGTTCACATTCATCCTCTGGCCTCTGATAAAATTTAACCGAGAGGAGGTTATTCACTTACCCTGATGTCTCTCGAGGTACCAGCATAATGTAAGATTTTCCCTGCTGCTTAACCCATTTGTTTATTTCTTTTTCCTCAGCTGTTACTTCTTTCTTCCATTTGTCAGTTATTTTCACCCAAACTTTTCCACTTTGGGAAGGGACATCAGGTTCCACTGTTGTACCAATCCAGGTTGCTGGTAGCAAGACCAGTCTAGCAAGTGCCTCCCACTCAGTCACCTCCCACTCATGTTGGGTGGGGTTACATAGGTACAACAGTAGTGGGTTGTCTTGATTAATATGGCTGACAGCACTATTCTCTGTGAACCTCAGTTTTGCAAGGAAGGGGAAGGTACATTCCTTCCCGTCAGGCTCTTGGGAATCCTGACATGCAGATTCAGGGGTTATAGTCTCCTGCTTAGGGATTACCACTGCTTCTGGCACCCACAACTGCAACCCTGGTCCTGGGATTGTAACATCTGGCTGGCAAAAAGCAATTTTAAGTAATGCAAGGAAAAACTACGTGGCAGCAATGTTTTCCCCAACCCCCTCTTCCCTAGGTCCCCTAGATAAAGCACAGGAAACTGTCCAGTGGTGAGCCTCCCTTTGTCCCCCTCATGTGGAACATAAGCCAGTCCTTTGTGCTTTTATCTTCCCCTGTTTTAGATAACTGGTTCAGTTGCCCATTAAAATTCTCTTTTAAACCATCATCCAGAGGGTGGGATACATTGTGGTATATTCGTTTAATGTGATGTTTCTTGGCCTGTTGTAACCTGTGGGGTATAAAGTATGTTCCTTGGTGTGATGAAATATATCTCAGTGGCCCAAACTGGTACAGTATCTTTTGTTCCAAGCCTCTACTGGTGTTTTTTGAATTTCTGTCTGTCACAGGATGTGCAAAGCCTAGTCCAGAGTAAGTATCTTTTCCTATGAGGGCCCCTTTGTAGCCGCTTGGTGCTACTGGTGTCACTGGTCCAATATAATCAACTTGCCATCTGTTTCAGGGCCTACACCACCACCCGCCCGGGGGGATGGGGATCTGCCCAGTAGCTCTCTCTTTTTCTGGTGGGTCACATAGGGCTGTTACATGGAGAATTAGTTGGCACCAACACTTCCACTGTTAGCATGTCTTCAATCAAAATAGTAATCTCCTTTTGTCTACAAGGTATCCTGTCCTGTTTCAGATGAACAAAGTGGGTTCAGACACATCTAATAGTTCTTATTTATCGTGTCCAATGAATACTAGTCTAAAGGCAGACTTTTACATGCCTTTAAATATACAATATCAGCTAGAGGGAGTTCCTCAATAAGATAATACTGTCCATATCAGTAATGCATTCAGGTAAGGGAGATACAATTACTTCATATGATATCTGTTCAAATCTTCCAGTTCTCATGCAGGCTTTCACCTTAGTCCCATCAACAGCTGCATACCCATATCCACCCAGTCTAATGTTAGGCCTCTTCAAGGTTTTATTTGGAATTATAATACATCGGGCTCCTTTCTCTGGGAACGCAACAAGATTTCTTCTGTACTGCTGGGCTGTTTCACCTGCACATATGCAGATGGTCTAGGGGCCCTAGTGTTAATCCTTATTTTGACATATTGGGTGAGCTGCCTTTAAATGGCCCCAGGTGGAACTGTGCATCATTAAATTCTTCCTGACTAGAGTGAATAGAAAAGACTTGTTGAGGCCTCTTTAACATTTGGGAATCAGCAGGGCTTTCCACTGGTCCACCCAACCTCCTGTAGGTTAGCATTTTTGTTTCCACACCATCAGTGTCTGCTTTATTCATCGCATTTCCTAGTGATTTCCTAGTGACCATCTAAAAATCCTGCTGGGGTAAGTTCTTCCCACATTGCCCCTTCTCATGTGAATCACACTTGTTTCTTGCACCTGTAAGACCCATGTCGGGAAGCTGTGCCAACAGATCCAGCGAAGCTGCTCGGATTTTTGCTGTGTCTTGCAGTAGCAGCGTTAACCTGGGGTGCCCGTGTATAAGCAGCTCTCTTGATTGCCGTGTCTGCTGTGACCTCTGTAAGAGGTTACTCACTGGGTGAATATGCTGGTTGCCACGATGCCGTTCCAGCATAACTAGCATGAGCAGCACACGAGCTGCTTCCTCTCGGGTGTTCCACGGGCCGTGCAGAGAGGGAGAGGGGCCGTTCTCCTTGTCGGGGTAAACCAGTCTCACTGCAGATTTTATCCAGTCCACTCGGCTGGCCGTCCCCTTTGGCTTAACTAGTGTGTGATGAGATCTTGTAACTCACTCGTGACTGTTCCGTAGTGAGTTGTGGGTCTTACATTAAGCTAAACATTTCCATTCTGTATCATTCAAAACTAAAAACACTGCCCCAAAATTCATTTCTCACAATCCATTTAATAACCGTTTCTCAAGAAACTGAATATAAAAATAGTGACATGGGGTGTTAGACTTTGTCTTCTAATTGTGCAAGGGGAAAGACCGACTCCTTATCAGCATTAATGCCTAGGGCTAATTCCTGTGAAGCAGAGCTCAAACATCTCTCCTCTGTCCAGCCTTTTCCAACTCTGAGACAATCCCTCTCTCCCACAACACTTTCTACTTCTCTGCTGGGTTCCATAATTGGTTGTCATGGCCACACAGTTCACGGACAGTACTTAACGTTTATTCAGGTAGTAACAGGTTACAATTCAGGATCGAGAACCACTCAGGATACGGTTCTTTGATCTAGACAGCTACTCGGTTGTGACAAAAGGCAGGCCTCTCCCTGGCTCTAAGCAACTAAGCCCCTCAAGGTTCTTGGTCTGGCCTGGCCTGGCCTCTGTCCTGCTTGGGCAAGTGTTACAAAGCTCTTTAGCTGTACTGGTAAGTGTCAAAGGCAACACGTTCTGCTAGTGAGCCTGTTGCCTGAAGGCTTTTATTTTCAGTCTCTAGCTGTGTTGATAAGTGCCTGGAGGCACCCCACTCTGCCAGCAAGCACTCCTCCTGTGGTCTCCTGCTTCTGCTGCCTCTGCTCCTGCTTGCCGTCTCTGACACAGTTCTTGCTCTCTGCACGAGCTGAGAGGTTTGTGGCACAGGGATCTCGGGTCCAAAGGACACTCCACTCCTAGCTTTTCTTAGTGGCAATGAGGTTCCTCCTTCCACCTCCGGGACGACTCATTTTAAGCCTAGTGGGACAGCAGATCTGACCAGTCCCCTCCTTAGGATTCCATACACTTTATTTGCATGTTCTTATCCCCACAGGGTTCCGTGCACCTTATTTGCATTATTGGCAAGCTGTGTCCATCCCATGGTGGGCCACAAGCACCTCATTTGCATACTCCACCCAAACGTGGTGTGAGTTAAAAAGCCCATGGTGGGAAAGGCATGTCGCAACAATTCATTGCCTCACACTGATAGTGGTCTACACGTTGAAGCAGCTGCTTTACCCTGGTACTCCCTGGTTGAATAGTACATTGGTTTTGCCTGTTCATGTCCCAGATTGCCTTGTTGGTGACCAGAGGTGGTAGGGACACGTTGCTTCAGCATGATTTTTCCTTTCTGGATCCCCCTGAGATTAGCAGTTGGAGCCACAGCCAGACTATCTGGGTTTGACTCGGTGCTGCAGTCCGCCACAGCATTCTTTTTTCCAGCTGTTGTGGTAACAGCAACCAAGAAATAGCATATCTTGCCTTTTCCTTATCATGTATTTCCTTTTCTGTCCAACTAGCCAGTTCCCTGGGAATCAGAGCCACCGCTCCTACTTCCCATGAGTGGCTTTTCAGTTGGGGAACTGATTGCAATTACAGGAGCTGCTTCAATCCATGGATACTTTTTAGATCTCCTCTAGGAACTCAAGGGTTACCTCTTTTTTTCCAGAACAACATATTCCAGTGGGTCTAGGCCGATGCAGCAAATCTCACCATTGTGACACCCAACTAAATGGATAATTTTTTTTTTGTAGGCATTAGCACAAAGCTGGTTTTTAAGAGGCAGATGTTAAAGATGTCCTACGTGTCTGACTTCTCCAAACTGCCCCTCCTCCGTCTCTGACATCAGCTGCCCCTCCGAACTCCTGGACCATACTTAAGAGTTAAGTGGTTTATTAGGGAAGTAAAAAGGTAGATCTCAGGATTAGGAATGAGTCAAGAACTACTCAGGATACCACTCTTGACTGGGACATGCCTGCTGGCCCTCTGCTATTAGGCCCTCCTCTGGAAGTGTTGCAACGCTCAGCGCCTTGTGTCAGCAGCCCCCACCTCACGACAGCTGTCTCGCGTTGCTACTTGCCTCTGTCGCACTGCCATCTCTCACTGTGTTCCGTGTTAACAGCTCCTCCCTCTGTGTGCATGTATGTCTCTGTTCAAGCCTAGTGGGATGATGAAACTGACCAATCCCCTTGTAGGATTCCTTACACCTGATTTGCATGGTCCCGTCCAATACCCTTTGGGGGCCACAAGAACCTTATTTGCATAGGCCGACCCAGTCATGACAGTCACAAAGATTTTGGCTGGGAAGGCCATATTAATGTTTCACAGATACACAGACATTTTATCAAACGACTGCAGTTCCGCTTGATTGTTTACATTCATATGGTATGTGGACTACAATTTGGATAACACTGTAGACCTTCAGTATGGCACTGTGGCTGATGACTGACACTTGGATTACCTGTCATTCTCTTGTAATATCTATGGAAGTTCATGCTTAGGTCATCTGTAAATCTTTGGCTGCTGCATGTGTCTTTGGTTGTGCTGTTCATACGTTCATACGTTCGTTTAATTATCCATAAATAACCAGCACCTTCTGTATTCTGGGCACTATTCTAGTTACCCAGGGCGAGAGGAAGGTGCTTTCAAAGAAGGTGGTGGCAGGAGAGCGGATCAGTGGTTGGGTTTGGGAAGTATTTTGAAGATCAAGCTGATAGGCTGTGCTGCTCACAGTTTAATTACTGTGCCTAATAAATGACTTGCAATGTAAAAGTTTGCAGAAGTTTGTAATTGGATACTTTTAACATTTCAAAAAATATATGCTTTTTGGTTTCTTGGCTGTTAAAAAGTTACTTGATGAAGAGCCAATGGTTTATATAAAATAGGTTTAGAGTAATGACTTGGATCCATGCATGAAAACTGCTCTCTTTATTAGAAATAACTCAGAGTAATTTCAGGAGAGAATTAGAGCCTGGCTTATTTTTTTTTACCTTAGAATATGTGTCTGATTGATTGTACGATCAAATACTACCAATTGGATTTGTTGAAAATAGGAGTGTCAGAAAATACTCCTGTGTCACAGTCCAGCGTGTGAGAGAGTGCAGTAAGAAGCAGCTTCAGCTATGAGGGCAGCTGTGGTCTCCTAGGCTTACCTGCAAGCCTGCTGCAAAAAAGGAAAACAGTGTCATCTAGATACACATTTTGAGTTAGGAACACTGCTGCTGACTTTGTTCAAGGTGCGGCAGCATAAATAACACTACTATATATTTAGACGTTTATTTTAAAAGCTTCATGTTGGTTTTCATGATGTAAACATTTTTTGGTCAGGACTCAAAGTTGAGGCCTGGTAATGTGTATATTGTTATCCAAACGTGGTTGATTGTAATGTTGAAATACTATGCTATTTGTAATCACAGTTCTAAACGCTGAGCTGGACTGACAGAGGGAAATGGTTTTGTGTGATGTGCTGTGCTTGTTTACAGAGAAATTAATAATTTCAACCCTTTCTGGAAAGCATTTTGAGGTCAAGACTAACCGACTTCGCCATACTTTCTCAAAACCAGTTAGTTTTTCTGCACCGGGGAGTTTACTGGAGAAAAAATATGGAGATGTGGCTAAATGTATAGTTGTTCTTTTCTACCCTGACTTAGAACTCCCCAATAATTATTTAATAAAGCAACATAGGAAATGGATAAGTCTTTTAATAGAATGTGTGGTGTATCTTTATTACCACAAATAATTCATTTCTTTGTATCTTGTTCGCTTTGACTAGATTGTACTTGATTCCTTGTCGTTGGAGAGAGAATGGGATATTACGTACATTTTTAATATAATTTTAACAGTCTTTCGATTGTTTCTCTCACCTTGTTAAAAAATAACTAACATTCATCTTTTTGTCATGGCTGCATACGTTGCATTTATAAAATATGTTAATGCTGTTAAGCCTTTCATGTTTGTAACATAAGTTGAGATTGACTAAGGAATGAGGCCTCAGTACTGAAGGATACTGTCTTCCCCTTTCCCTTGGCCTCAGTTTCAACAGTTTTTAGGTCATTACTGAGATCAGCATAATGGATTGTTGCTATTCTTCATTACCATCCTATGCCTATACGTACATTTATTTATTTATTTGTTTGTTTATATGATTTAATTATTCAGACTATTTTAACCCATCAGGAAAATACATAATGGTTTTAAAGCTACTGCTTAATGTTTTAAAAGAAGTATTTTAATAGTAGACAGTTAATCTTTGCCAGTATTCATAGATGAATTTTTGCCCTTGGTAAGTAGCATAAAAACACTCTGGCTACTGAAAGCTGTTTGGAAATGGAAAAGGAGTTTTCTTAAACATATGTTTTCAGAATTGAAGGACAAACTTACAGATGGTATCTGATGTTTCCCAGAATGGGTCCACTTCAATTTGAACCTTAATGTACTCCCAGATTAGCCATTTGTTTTCTTGCCAATTTGACTCATTATACTAATTTAATAATTACGAACCCAGATGATAGACTCAGGGCCTATTTTACTGGGAGTTTGTCACTTTTCAGTTTTTTCTATCAAAGATTTTTTCTAGATTTGAGTGTGGGTTTGTAGAGTGCTATTGAGCACATCGGTTTCTATAGTGTTGTAATTATCGACAGGACAGTGTTTCCTGAAACAGTTACTTTGTCTCCCCAAGCACATCAGCAGATCCTATTGTGTGTTCACACGGTGTTGGTGACCTTAGTTCCATTTGCTGCTGTTGTCCAGAATCATTAGTGATAATTCCCAAGTGTCTGGGGGCAGTATAAGAAGAACCCAAAGACTGTGAACAGGGGGACAGCGTCTGACTGAGCTTGCTGTTGACGTGGGAGGAATGAGATACCAGCATTTTACACTTTGCTCACATTTTCACTTGACTAATATTTAAAGCGTGTAACATTTATCACCTGTGCGGCCCAAGTCAAAATTGTGTGTTGGTCCAAATTTGGATTTCTTCCTCCTTTTCTGAGGGGCAGCATGGTATTTTAGTGGAAGGATTTAGACTCAGAATCTAATGGTGATGATGTTCAGATCACGTGATAGTCTCTGAGCCTGTGTCTTGAGCGGTGCAGTGAAGGTGACATTACAGCCATCCAAAAGGTTATCTTTGTATTTCAATGATAGTTTCTTGTTCCTGCTTCTGTCTTCACCGTAGTAGTTAGTTCATCAAATAAAGTCATTTAAATCATCGGAACTAACGTGGGTTTCTTCCCCGCTGATACTTGTTCCTAGATGTGGAGCTTCAAATTCTATTTGTAACAATTTGCAGGCAATATTTCAGCAGAAATAATAGTGTAATAGTAGTGTGTCACTTGACATTTTCAAAGACAAGAAGATGACAATGATAGCTTTTATCTACTCCAACATCTGTGGTTTCTGCGTTAGATACGACGACTTATTACGTCATGTTGTAAGATAGATAGAATGAAGAGTTGGCTTGCAGGCATACTCTCCAAGCAGCATCTAACTTCCTAACAGATGTCTCCAGGCATCTATTCTGTGCCTCTGAAACATCTGATGGTCACTGACATCTACATCTGGGTTCTTTATTGATGAAATCAGTGCTGTTTGTTTCACAGCTAGTAAGTTATGGAGCCCTGACTCGTTAGTCTTATAGATTTCGTATTTGTTAGAAATGTTTGGCACACGGTTACCCAGCCTTCCCGGCGAATGCTTGAATTTTGTGTATGCATAAATATTTTTTCATTCAAGCTTAACTTGCGCCCTCATTTCTTAGATATCTGTGTAGCATTAAGTGACTGTCTTCATTAAAACTTTTTTTTTTAAAGACTTAAAAACAGAATAAATTTCTAGGCAACTCTTTGAAAGTTGTGGCCTTTCGCAGAGGGAACAGGGGGTATTGTCATGACTCAATTCAGACTCGGCTAAGAGAAGGAGGAGGCAAAGTCGAGGCAAATGAGCTCTGTTCACTGCATGCCTGCAAAAAAAGTAGGAAAATGACCAGTTGAAATCGCAAGCGCGTGGAAGATGAAGACACAGCAGCAATGTGTCGCTGTGCCAGCAGCTTTCAGTAGCCCTGCAGCCTCTCGAGGGTTGCGAATGTAACCGCAGTGGCTGGAGCTGGTTTAGACTGTGCCTGCAGTAATGACAGCTTTCTTTTTCAAGATGATGATTATTCTCCACCTACCAAAAGACCAAAGAGCAGCGAGCCACCACAGCCACCAGTTCCTGAACCCGCCAATGCTGGAAAACGAAAAGTCAGGGAGTTCAACTTTGGTAAGTGCTTCTTTTTTTCCCCACCCTGCCAAGTGAAAAAAGTTACAGCATTCTTTTGTAGAGGAAGAAAGCTTTAAAATGTATTACCGGTTGCCACTGAGTTGATTCCGACTCCTGGTAACCTATGTGCATCGGAATAGAGCTGAGCTCTGGTGTTTTCAGCGGCTGGTTGATTGGAAGTGGATGGCCAGGCCTTTCCTCCCCGGCCCCGCCGGCCGCACCTGACTCACTGGCTTGCTCTCTACCAGCAGCGGGTTGACCATTTGCTCCACCCAGGGGGTCCTCACAGTCCACCATAAAAGCACGTGCAGTTTTAAGTAAAATCACAGACGTTATTTCAACATGGTTTGGGTTTACCAAGGCATCAGATATTGTATCCTCTGCCATTCATGACAATTAACGGACTCGATAACTCACCATTAATAACTTGGTGATACCATTACATCTGTTAGCTTTAAAACCTCCTTCATTTAAGAACTATTTGACCTCGTGATTGTGTTGATCTGCGTAAGTGCAGTTGCTAGTTGATTGAGGCTCCAGCTGATTATGTATTCCAGTTGAAGGGATTACATAAAATACTCTGGCAAAGTATTTCTGTGATCCATAGTTTGTATAAATAGAGTATTTAGCTTGTTTACACATTAGAAATCATATGTTAATATTCTGACCTGTCTTAGTCATAATCAGCATTACTAGTAGAAACTGAATTTGTGTATGCACCGAGTTTAAAAAAAACTAAACTCACTGCCATCGAGTCAGATCTGACTCATAGCAACCCCTCCTGGGGTTTCTGAGGCGGTATCACTATGGAAGTAGATTGCCCAACCTTTCTTCTAAGGAGTGGCTGGTGAGTTTGAACCGCCAGCCTTCTGGTTAGCAGTCAAGTGCCTTAGGCACTACCCTGAGTTTACACATACTCATGTTCTTTAGCACTCTATTATAATAAAGTTGCAGTTTGTGTTTGCATGTGTGAAATTTTGTTCCCACACAGACTGGACGTATCTTGTAGGGAGTTTCCTAGGTGGCCCAGAGCCCATAGTCATTTTTTGCCTACATTTTATAGTGTTTAATTAGACCATCCCTTTCTCCTTGGTGCTTTTCAGAAATTAAATAAACTGTAAAACATTAAGAATCACAGAAAGGGGGCAGTTTCACAGAGAAGCAACAGAATTGTATAGACTAAGCTAGACTGGGAGACAGTTGAGTATGTTACATATAACTCATTCCAAAAAACCCAAACTGCTGCCATTCAGTCAATTCCGACTCACAGGGTTTTTTTTTCCCGTGGGGGGCGGTTCCCGAGGCAGTAAATCCTTATAGAAGTAGATTGCCCAGTCTTGCTTCTGTGGAGTGGCAGGGGGGTTTGAACTGCCAACCTTCTGGTGGGCGGTCAGATGCCTTAGGCCCTGCACCACCAGAGCTCCTCGTATAACTCTTTAGGCGGTGAGTAATGTTCCCACCTCACCTAGGGCTTTACTATGGAAAATGAACTCTTTCTCCTTTTTCAGAGAAATGGAATGCTCGAATTACTGATCTCCGTAAACAAGTTGAAGAGTTGTTTGAAAGAAAATACGGTATGTCTAAACTTAAGAATTCTTATAATGCTTTTTCCATAGCTTTTTAACAATGGAGCAACTGTTCATTGTTGGAGGGAAACATGGATAAGTCTAGTTCGGCCTGTGAATTGAGTCTTACATGCTTTTCTTTTGTAGAGTCAGTACAGTGTCTGTCTGAACACTGTATGCGCTCTTCCTTCCAAATGACTACCAAGGGAATGGAAAGCTCTTTTAATTACGATTCAATTAGCATTTCATTTAAGCCTTCACCATGCATATTAGAGTATTTATTGTGAAGTGTTGTTTCTTGATTTTAAGTCATCAAGAATAAGGGAAGACTATTTTTTCAACTCATAGTCTCTTAATCCACTATGTTAAATACAATATTTACCTAAATAGCTTTTTCCTGCTCTTATATTGACAGATACCTGAGTTTCTTCAGAGTTAGATTTCACCTTTTTCCTCTTCTGGTACTTCCTTTTTTTGGGGTGTGTAGGGGTGGTAGGTACTATTTTTTTTTACAGGGCATTTAGTGTTTGGATACCATCCATTACAGTGCTGAAGCATCTCTCATCCTGCATTGTTGGGTATGTGTGTGTGTGTTTCAGAACAGGGACACATTATATTCCCTGCATCAAGCTTACAACGCAACACACTGGCATCGAGTCAGATCTGACTCATAACGACCCTTCCTTGGGTTTCTGAGGTGGCATCACTACAGAAGTAGATCGTACAACCTTCCTTCCGAGGAATGGCTGGTGCTTTTGAACCTCCAGCCTTCTGGTTAGCAGTCAAGTGCCTTGTGTGCTATGCCACCAGAGCTCCTGCATCTATCTAGCTTAGTGCATTTAAAATAAGAAAAAGTTGCTTTCGTGTCGTTTCAACTCAAGGTGCCCCATTTTTATTTCAGAGCAGAGCTGTCCTCAGAGTGTTTTTTTTCCCTCCTTCACCCAAGTTACTAAGTGCTGGTGTGCCTTCCTTTCCCCGCCCACCCCATCAAAGAACATTTTCTTATGAAACCTCTTTCTTGACTTTTTACAGTAGACCACTATCATCCAATACTTGTCCTTTTGTGATTGACTTCACTCAGCATAATGGGCTGTAAGTCCATCCGTGTTACATTTTGCACATTGATCACTGTTCTTGAATGTTGTGTTCCATTATGTGTATGTGCTATAGTTTGTTGATCCATTCCTCCGTTGATGGGCATTTAGGTCATGTCCATCTTTTTGTTCTTGTGAACAGTGCTGCAGTGAACACAGGTATGCATCAGTCTGTTCATGTCACAGCTCTTATTTCTTTAGGACATACATAGTTGTGGGATTGCTGGATCATATCTTTTCCAGCTTTTTAAGGAAGCGTTATACCGTTTTCCACGTTAGTGCACCATTTTACAGTCCCACCAGCAGTGTATGAGGGTTCCGGTCTTTCCACGCACTCACCAGCATCTGTTGTTTCCTGATTTGTTGAACTTTGCTGTTAGTGCTGGGCTGCGATGAGGGCCCATTGTTGCTTTGATTTACATCTTTCTAATGGCTAATGATCATGAGCATTTCTTCATGCTATATATTGAATGTTCACCTTGAAATTACAACCATCTTTATTTTTTGATCTTTTTATTTATTTATTTTTCATTTGAAAGACTCTTTATTATGTGATTAGCTAGTCAGCTGAAAAATTGCATGACATAGAATTTTGAATTTTTGTTTTTTATTTTTATTGTAATTTGGGTGAATGTTTACAAAACAGATAAATTTTTATTTATATTTTAAAGTTACACGTTGTTGTTTGCCATTGAGTCAGTCTGACTCATAGCAACTCTATAAGACACAGTAGAACTGCCCCATAGTGGGCAGTTAAAACTTTAAAACTTTTTATTGGGGTTTGGGTGAAAGTTTACAGAGCATGTTGGTTTTGCTTTCAACAATTCATGCACATTTTGTTTCGTAACATTGGGTCCTTTCACCTCAGTGTAACAGCACTCTTCCTGCTGCTTCCCTGGGCTCCTGTCTGTCCATCTTTCCTGCCCCCTTCCGGCCTTCTGAACTTTGGTTTTGTGCAGATGCTGCCCTTTTGGTCTCCTGTGGCTGATTGGTCTGAGGAGTACCTTCCTCGCTGGTGTTAGCTGTTCCCTCTGCGGGCCTCTCTATTGTTTGGCTAAAAGTTGATCCTTGGAGTTGGGTTGCAGTCTATCTAAGGGTCATAGGGGTTTTATTTTCTGTGATTTGGGTGAAAATTTACAGAGCAAATTCATTGTGCATACAGCAGTTCATATACAACTTTGTCTCATGATATTGACCACAATTTCCCACAATCCAACATCTCCCATCCTACTTTCTCCCCATAGTTACCTTTTCCCTGTGTCCATCCCTCCATGCCCTCCTGCCCCTTGAGCTGTCTCCCTGTGCATACACAGCCCTTCTTTCTCCCATGATTGATCTCTCCAAGGAGTGTATCTACCTCAGGTAAATGTCAACTCATATGCCTATCTTTTGTTTGGCTGGAAACCACAAGTGTAAGTTCAATTCCAGACCTGAAGGGCAGCTAGGGGCTGTAATCTAAGTGGTTCCACCAGGCTCTGTCAGACTACAAACCTGGTCCCCGCCACAGGGTTTTTTAAAATCAACATAATTTTGTAGAACCGTTGTAGTTTACAGATTAATTGTGCAGGGAGTGCAGCGTTCCCATACACCTCTTTCCCCCCATCTTTGCTGTTTTTCCTGTTATTAACATCTTGTGTTAGTGGACTGTGTTTGTTTCTGTGGTGAAAAATAGTAACGAACATTTGGTAATCCAGCATTTTTCTCACGTGCAGTTCACTGACTCTGGTTCGTTCATCGTGCAGCGCAGCCATCACTGCTGTCTGGTTCCAGATTATTCCGTTAACATTGAGAGACTCGTTGACCCTCAGCTGAGACTCCCCTTCTCCTCCTCTCTCCCGCGCCAGCAACCACCAGTAGAATTGGGTTTCTGTATGTTTGCCTGTTCTAGAGAGTTTATGTAAGTGGGTTCATAATCTGCTACCAGCAGTGTTTGAGGGTGCTAGTTTCTTCACATTGTCATGAATAATCTTTTATTTTCTGTTGTTTCCTTTGTTGATTATTTTTTGGATCATTGTATCTACCACCGTCGTCATGGTGGTGAAATGGTGTCTTGTGGTTTTGATTCGTATTCCCTCGTGGCTCTTGATGCTGAGGGTCTTGTCAGGTGCTTATTGGCCACTTGTGTGTCCTCTTTACTGAAATACCTATTCAGATCTTTGAGCCATTGTTTTTTGGGGTGGTTTTTCTTTCTGTGTTGAGTTTTGTAGGATAAGAGTTCTTCGTGTGTTCTGGGTAATAAACTCTTGCCGGTTTATGTGGTTCCCCCAGTTTTTCTCCCGTTCTGTAAATTGTCTCTTCATTTTGTCGATGAACTTCTTTACACTTTTCTTTTGAGAAAATCCAGTTTCTTTTTTGTCATATCTGAGAATCATTATTAAAGATTAGCATTTTTCTGAAGCTTTACTTACATTTTCTCCTAAGAGTTTTATGCTTTCAGTTCTCACGTTTAGGTCCTCAGTCCGTTTTGAGTTCATTTTCTTTATGGCATGTATGGTTCCAGTTTCGTTCTTTGTATGTGGAGATGCAGTTGTCTCATTTATTTCAAGGCTACCCTTTCCCCATTGAATAGACTTAGCATCTTGTGGAAGTGAGTTGAGCATAGATGTCTGGGTTCATTTCTGAACTCTGGAGTTTGTTTTGTATGTCACTATGTCTGTCGTTACACCAGGACCAAGCTGTTTTTATTACTTAGCTCTGTAGTCTTTTTTGAGATTGGGAAGTCTGAGTCCTCCTACTTTTTTTTTCCTTTTCAAGATTGCTCTGGCTAGTGGCATGCATCCCTTACAGTTCTTATCAATTTGAGGATTGGCTTTTCTCTTTCTGCAGAGAAGGCTGTTGGAGTTTGCTGGGGGTTGCATTGAATCAGTAGATGGCTTTGCTTGTTCTGACATCTTAACATCATTAAACCTCAGTCATGACTGCAGAATGCCCTTCCATTTGCTTAAGTCTTCTTGAATTTCTTTAGTGCTATTCTATAGTTTGCAGTGTACCCTTCTTTGACCTTCCTGGCTGAATTTATTTCTAGGTCTTTTATTCTTTCAGATGCTATTGTAAGTGGGATTATTTCCTTAGTTTCCTTTTCAGAGTGTTCATTGCTGATACAGAGAAATCTGACTGATGTGTGAGTGGATACCACATAGCCTAACACTTTGCTGAATTCACTCATAACTTCCTGTGGCATCTTTGTGGGTTTTTATATATAATATCATGTCATCTGCGGAAAGGGATAGTTTTACTACCTCTTTCCTGATTTAGATACCTTTTATTTTCCTTGCAGCTTAAGCCATTTTGATTGTGTTTTCAGTTGGCCCATTGCAAAGCCAAAACTCTTGATATGTTCTATATGGAAACCTCACTTACTGATAAGAGCATGTCTCTGGAGGCATTGCCCAGCCTTCATCCTCTCTGAGCCAACAGACCAGTCATCCTTGTGAAAGGTCATGGGAATTGTGGAAACAACTTCGGAAGAGGGTTCAGTGAAGCGGGCCTGCGCAGTGCTTTTGTAAATACGCAGCCCATAAGGACAGAGCCCATGCTCACTGTTCTTACCTGGGTTGTTTCATTTGTAATTTTAGATAATTTACTGTTAATCTCAGTGTTCCTCATAAAGCGAAGCAAAAATGATGTTTTTGCTATGCTCATTTATTAGACTACTTTGCCTATAAGAAAATAAACATTATTTACCAACACTTGTGAAATTACAACAGTCTTCACATTTTATAATTGCAAAGAAATTTGATTAGTGACTGCCTGAGAGGGAGATACTTTCATTGTGACAGGTAAATAAGATGATTCGCTAAATCTGTCTCAACATTTATACGTGATAACGGTACACATAAAACTTAGTGCTGTACATTATTGTTTAGCTAGTAAACTTCTACCTTAAATGCCAGTGGGGCTTCTCTGATGGAGCCCCATGTGGCCAAGGGGGTGGGGGGCGGAGTGAGGGAGTCAGAGAAGTTGTTCTCTTTTGGGCTATGCCAGGAGCGCCCTCCCCCCCCCCCCCCCCGTTTGGGGGCCCTCTGGAAGGCTGCTGAGAGGACCGTGCTGTGTTAATTCAGTGGGAGTCTTTGAAAAACTGCTGCTCTGCGTCTGCTGTGCAGTCACAGAAAATTGTGCTTTGTTTTCCCCTTACGTGGTTTAATGCTAAAGGCTTTTCTGATCACAAATGTGCCTGTGTTGTTGTTGATGGGCCTAACTGACGTATTGCAAACATCTTATGAAAATTTCCAAACTTAAACAAAAATGGAGAATACAGAAACCCCCGTGTGTCCCTCACCTCAGCGGAGGAACCTGTAACGTTTTACTTCATTTCATTTCATCTCCTAGCCTGCCTCGCCCCTTTTTTTTTTTTTGAGGCAAGAGCCAGTTGGACTCTGTCCAGCCGTGGTATCATCTCCCTTCTCCCGTAGCATTTCAGAGCAGGCAGAGGAGAAGGGAAGCTGATGTTCCTGTGACCCTTGGTGCCACTGTCACCTGAAAAGATCGCTTCTGATGGGGCATCTTACAAAGCTCCCTGTTGTGTGATCAGATGGGCCTGTTAAGGTTGTTCAGTCACATCTCCAAAGTGCTCTTCTGGCTGTGACGACTGCCGTGCTGTGACGCTTTCACAGGTGGTGCATTCCTTACATGGGGGAGTAGATCTGGGCTGGATTTCTGCAGTTCCAGAAATCTCTGCTTCTGTCGTTTAGAAACAAAGCTTTTGCAAGTTGAATAGTGGTGGTGGTGGTGGTGGTATGTGCTGTGGAGTCAGACCCGACTCAGCGACCCCTACTTGGGTGGCCCAGCCTTCCTTCCAGGGAGTGGCTGGTGGGTTGAACCGCCAGCCTTCTGGTTAGCAGTCAAATGCCTTAGGCACTACACCACCAGAGCTCCCAGTTGAATAGTTAGACTAATGTTTGTATTTCTAAAAACTGCTTTCATTATGTGTTGTGTATTAGCCTATATGAACTTGGCTATTTTATTGGCTCCATAGGCGGTTCGGATTTCACTACGAGGTGTATCTCCATTCTCCAGCAGCAACGGATGACGTCATTGCACGTCCCGGGGAACAGATTATTGGCTATTTGGTGTGCTTTTCTCTGTAGTTTTTTTGTACCACTTCTTCATTTACAATAACAGAAGTAAAGATAAATTTGTAAAAAGAAATCAAGAGCAATGCATACTCAGTTATACCTTTCTATGAAAAATGCTTACCACCTTGTCTTTTAGTGAGGTTTCTCTTCTCTTTTTACCTTTAAAGCTCAAGCTATAAAAGCCAAAGGCCCTGTGACGATCCCGTACCCCCTGTTCCAGTCACATGTGGAAGATCTTTACGTAGAAGGACTTCCTGAAGGAATTCCTTTCCGGAGGCCGTCTACTTACGGAATTCCTCGGCTTGAGAGGATATTGCTTGCAAAGGAAAGGATTCGATTTGTGATTAAGAAGTAAGACTCTTGCTCAGTTCTTTGTTCTTTATTAATGTGTCTTTGTGCTGTTGATAAAAATTCAGTAACCACTAGGGCTAGGTTTAAGAAGTTGAGGTTTAATTAGGTGTGTTTCTGTTCTCCGTTTCGGGTGTATCTATGGACAGGACTGTGGGACTCAAGACAGAGTTAGCTGTTGGAACGTGGACACCTGACCAGTGGACAGCTCTCATGGACTTTTCTGATTTTCTTCTCCAAGCATTAAAGATGTAGTACACTTCCAACCTCTTGTTTTTGAGGTCTAAAATGTTGAAAGCTTAACATGAGAATGTTTGACTGTGAAGTTTAAAGTCAGTAGTGAAAGGGCAGGAAGAAAGTACGAAGTTAACGGAATGCTGTCAGTCCCTTAGCACTGACTTTAAAAGTGCAGCAAACAGGTTTTTTTTAAAAAAGAACGTACAGCCCTTAGAATTGGATGTGGCAGGGTTTCCTTTTTAAATGGCAGGACCATCACACATTTTTATATTTTCTCCTAATTTTGGTACTAGTAAAATTACAACATTTAAAAATTTGTTGGGTCATTCATCAACAAATTCCAGCAAAGGTAGGTCTATGCAGACCTCTTACATGTTCATAAAGCAGTTAACTAGAGGTGCTTGCAAAAAGGGAATGATTGGAGTACAGCTGTCTAGGAAGTTAGAAACTATACTTGCTGAACTAAAGTTCTGGTGTTAGGGCTAGGACGTTGTCCATCGACTGTGAAGAACATGGTGAAACCATGAGACAGGAGAGAGGGAATGGAGTCCTGATCTGGGGACATCCATCTAACAGGAGTTGTCCCTAAAAAGGATGATAAGGGATTAAGTGCAAGGCAGGATAAATTAGAGGACAGAAAATATATATACCTAGTGACATGTTAATAATGTTTGAATACCCCAAGGATTGAAAGTGAGGGATCAGGACATATCAGAGTAAAGACCCAGGTCATCCACAAAGAATGACAGTCACTAATGACCACTTTGGATGCCACAACACTGTTAAGTGGCTTTTTTTTCCAAATTGTAAGTGAAAATGAATTCTGCACCCATAAAAACAGTGTGTTTTAGGACATGTAAAGGTTTATATAACCTTATCAGACAGTGGTGCTGTGCACATCCTCTTTCATGTTGTTTCAGTGTGTTGTTGTTGTTGTTGTTGTTGTTTGCCGTCAAGTCGGCCCCGACTCATAGCGACCCCTCCTTGGGTTTCCGAGGCAGTATCCCTACGGAAGTAGATTGCCCCATCTTCCTTCCGAGGAGTGGCTGGTGGGTTTGAACCGCCAGCCTCCTGGTCAGCAGTCAGGTGCCTTAGGCACTATGGTATACAGAGTTATTTATGGAAATCCATCTATCACAGTAATAAGAATGGATTCTTTAAGCTTTCCTGGAAGGTCTGTGTATTTAGCCTCGATTCACCTATTTTGTTTATTCGGGATAGTGATTCTGTAGCTCTTAATAAATCTATTTTATTTCACAGTTTAATAACAATGAACAAATATTATGTAGACCATTGACTTAAGCGTGTATCAATTTCCAACATACCTAAGGTTGTGGATCATGTGGGCCCAGTTTATCTGTCCAAGATATTCCTCCTCCCACCCTGAGATTAGGCATAACAATAAAACAGGAAAATGAGATACGTAAATTAGATGGTAAAAATCTTAGGATTTTTGACTTATGTTTATGGGCTGTTGAGTTATTAGGGAAAATAACACATATGCAGGTAGTGCCAAGCTTTATGGTGTGTTTTAGTTATTTGCATTAGGACCACCCACTCGTTTTTTATTTATACTTTATTTTTAGTGATACGTACCACTTAAAGTGTATCGGCTATATCAGCACATAATTTGCTGGTGTTATCGTTCTTAGATGTTGACTTGCAGATATTCGGTTTTATGATTTATGGTTCAAAACGCTGTTGTATAGCAGGCTTTGGCCTGGTCTGCAGTGAAGCCGGTTTCAGGAGTTGTAATGGATAGAAAGCTGGAAAATGTTCAACTCTAACGACATAGACATAGGACGATAGAACTGAATACACGCCCAACAGCTGTTAAAACTTCAACTTTGCTCTTGTGACACTGACTTCACTGTAGACCAGTCCTATAACATAATTTTATCCACTGTTTATACCATAAGAAGCATCAGTTGTTAATTATGAACCAAGTTGTTGGAGTTTCTCTAACTGTAACACCTGCACTGCTTGTACCCCCAACAATATGTCTAGCCAAAGAAGTCATGCCATTGAAAGTTCTAATCGAAAAAAGAAGGTGAGGAAGACTCTAGACATGGGTATAAAGTTGAAGATCATTGAGGCCTATGATAACGGAAAGAAAGTCGGCGAAATAGCACGTGAGGAAGGACTGTCGCATTCGACCGTTTCAACAATCATTAAGGATAAGAATAGGATTCTGGAGGCAGTTAAAGGAGCAATTGACATAAAATCGACAATTTTAACAAAGAGGCAGGGCCCAATCCATGAGATGGAGAAGCTGTTGATGGTTTGGATTGAAGACCAAATCCAGAAGAAAGTTCCTATGAGTTTACTGACGATTCAAACAAAAGCCCGCAGCCTTTTTGAAAACCTGAAGAAACAGCAGGGAGAGAACCACTGCGAGTGCTTCACCGCCAGCAAGGGCTGGTTTCATCGCTTCAAACGCAGACTGGGCCTGCATAACGTGCGGATAACCGGAGAGGCAGGAAGTGTCAGCGTTGAAGCTGAGGAAGAGCAGCACAAGAAGTTGTCCAGAAATTTCACAGTCAAAGGATTAGCTGAAGTGTTTTCTAAACTGAATCAGGGCCTTCAGCTGCTTGGAAACATGGACCCAAATGCTGATCACTTTGCTAAAGTCAATAGGCAGATTCGGGAAGCAATGAGATGTTACCGTGACATATATGAGGAAAAAAAGAAAAGGACCGTACAGACAACTCTCACTGATTTTCTGACTAGAAACACCATCCCCATTCCCAGGGCTGATCCAGATGATCCAGAACCTTCCACAAGCGGCATTACTACCACAAAGGACAGAATGCCAGCATTGTCCGACTCTTCTTTGTTGGAGTGAATGTTTATGATGTGTGTGTGTGTGTATACATATACATATAGATGTATGTACTTAAAATATATCTGAATTTATATGTACTTTTTCCAACACTGATAGTCAAATAAAGATCGAATTTGTAAAGATACTGATAATCAGAGGCAATAATAATGGTAATTTTTAAAATAGGAAGTTTCTATCAGAACCAACTTAAAAAGGAGTTGTTGGGAATGTCATAATATACTACAGGGCTACCTGTATATTGCCCACAAATATGAATATTAAAATATATTTAAGATTTTAAGATCAGTTTATAGATGTATTAAAGTAATGTAGTCTTGAATATAATGTAAAATTAAAGCATCTCATTTCAAATGTTTTGTAATTTAGTATTGTGTCAGTGGTGACAAACATTGATGTACTGTGGATAGATGGGTGGACAGGCTGAGTGATTCAGTATGTCTGTGCAGGGCGGAATGTGCCCATGACCACGTATAGGGTTGGCAGGCAGTGTTTCTATAAGTGTGTTTCTATGTTCTATAAGAATTTCCAGGTATATAGTAGAGCTGACAAGGGATAAGATTGTAGTTACTTCTTGGCCACAACCAGCTACCCAGAGGGAGTGAGCAGTTGGACCTGTGGGCTTGGGACCATAGTCGCAGGGGACATCAAGCTCAATTGACATAACGTACTACACAAAAACATTGTTCCACATCCTACTTTGACGAGTAGCGACTGGGCTCTTAAAAACTTGGCAAGCAGCCATCTAGATGCAACAATGAGTCTCTCTTCATCCAGAGTAAAGAATGAAGAAAAACAAAGATGCATGGAAATAAGTTAGTCCAAGGGACTGGTACTTGCAGTCCTCAACCTATATGACGATGAGACAAGAAGAACTAGATGGTGCCTGGCTACCACTGTCAGCTACTTGCTGGGGGATCTCTGTAGGAGATCCTGGATAGAGTTGGAGAACAGTGGGGAACAAAACTCAAAATCATATAAAAAAAAAAAAAAGGACCAAGTTTGCTGGTCTGAAAGAGCCTGGTGAAACCCCTGAGACTGTAGCCCCTAGCTGCCCTTCAGGTCTGAAATGGAACCCACCCCTGTGACATCCAGCCAAGCAAAAGACAGGCCATATGAGCTGAACATTTACATTAGGTAGATACACTCCTTGGAGAGATTAGTCGTGGGAGAATAGAAGGGCTTTGTACACAGGGAGACAGCTCATTGGACAGGAGTACATGAGATGGAAGGACACAGGGAAAAGGTGGCTATTGGGAGGAAGTGGGCGGAGAGCTGTTGCATTATGGGAGATTGCAATCAATGTCATGAGACAAAGTGTATGTGAGCTGCTGTATGGAAAGTAAATTTGCTCTGTAAACTTTCACCCAAATCACAATAAAAGTTAAAAAAAAATTGTTATTTGCTGCGTTTGTGTTAAACATTTTATAAAGTACATGTGAGCTGCAAAATTCAGTCTAATATGGTGCAAACAGATGCTTTGTGAAGCACTCTATCAGACAGTTTGTACCATTTGGTTTGATTGCTCTTTACAAATCTCAAAAATCTTTTTTTTTTTTTTTTTTTTTTGACTGTCCTTGGTAATTGAATATCAAATATGTACAAATGGCTGTTACCTAGATAAATACTGCATGGTAAATAGTACTTTGTCTTGCATTTCAGACATGAACTTTTGAATTCAACACGTGAAGATTTACAGCTTGACAAACCAGCATCAGGAGGTAGGTCTCCAGTGTTTGTAACATTGTGTGTCAGCTCAGAACTTGACTTACATTAATTGTATTTACCCTTCACAAAAAGTCACTCACTAAATGTGTTAGGGTTCTCTAGAGAAGCAAAACCAGGAAAGCTTAAATATATGTATGGAGAAACTTATCCTCAGAAAATGGCTCACACAATTACAGAGGCTGGCAGGTCCCAAGTTCCTAGATCAAACATCAAGCTGAAGGCTTTTCCTGACTCAAAGCTGCAGGGGCTGAGAAGCTCAAGATTGGCAGGCAGTATGATAGCTGTTGACTTCGGTGGATGACGAATCCCAGATCACCGGCAAAATGGTGGATTGTTTTTGGTTCATAGGACAGATGTAGGCAGCACAGCAGGATTCAGATCCACAGAAGGTTCCCAAATTGTCCCAGGATGACCATATATATATTGGAAGCAGGCCATACCCCTAAAGAAACTCCCTTTCAACTGATTGGCTGCTCAGAGCATATTACACCAGTTCTCATCATGGGAACAGCCACACCACAAGTAGTTAAACCACTCAGAATCATGGTCTAGCCAAGTCGACACACAGCTTTAACTATCACAGTCTGACCCTTATCAACTTGGCAGTTGTACACACCTCCTTAACCACATATAATCTCGTAAGTAAGGACAATTCTAAAGTCATACTTGCACCTAACATGGTACACTGAACATGCGTATAGCCAAAAATGCATTAACCCTGTTTCCATTTTATAGTTCATAATTGAGGAATACAGAGGTACTTGATGTACACAGTGAGGAACTCTTGACAGTTCCAGTCCACAGAATTTCTTCATGCCCCTCTCATGTGGAATAATGTCTGTAGTGTACATGCACTGGGTCCTGCCACAGAAGAGATCACACTGCAGACATCTGTGGCAAGAGGAATAAACGGATTAGTCGCATTCTCTAAGTGAATTGCACATACCTCATTTCTCGGTAAATGGAACTGAGAACAAAACAAAATACTTCGGTGGGGGTCCTCAGTGGTTTGTTAGGTGTTTTGAAGGAAGGACAAATTTTTTTTTTTTTTAATTGTGATTGAGTGAAGATTTACAGAGCAAATTCACTTTCCACGCAGCAGTTCACATACACTTTGTCTCAGGACATTGACCACAGTCACAAATGGGGTTTTGTCTCCCTTGTTTTGTTCTGTACTGGAGTGAGCTCCACTGTGTTGTAATGGAAGGACTGCCAGCGTTATCATATCCCTCAGTTCACTAGCACAAAAAATCTGTGCTCCCTCATCTTGAGGACATGGCATTCTGCCACGCCCTGCCCTTCACGGTGACACCATCCCCGTACAGTGTTTCTGCCATCGCCTACCTTTCATGGTGACACTGTCCCCATGCAGGGTTACTTTTGAGTGGTACGTTTTCTTTCTCTTTTTTTTGGTTTGTTCTTAACTATTCTTGTTTGCTGTCAGCATTATAAGGCGCCTTAGTGGTACTGTGGTTGAATGCTCCACTGTTAACTGAAAGGTTGGCAGTTCAAATCCAGCAGTCACTCTGGGAGAAAGATGTGGCAGTCTTCATCAGGGAAGGTTTCATAGCCTTGGGACAGTCTTATCCTGTAGGGTGACTATGAGTTGGAATTGACTCCACAGCAATGGGTTTGCTTTTGGTTTGGTCGGCATTGTGTAACTAGTAAACACATTCTGAGATCTTAGAGATTATTTTAGTTGGAGAGAACTGAAAAACGATACTGCATATTTCATAATTACATATTTAATAAGCTAAGTTCTGAAAGCCATCACACTGAGAAAATTCTGATCTTTATTTCTCTTACAGTAAAGGAAGAATGGTATGCCAGAATCACTAAATTAAGAAAGATGGTGGATCAGCTTTTCTGCAAAAAATTTGGTAAGTCAATTTCCCCTCTCAGCTAACTGTATTACAGAATAATGTTTTTACAATTTTTATTTTATTTTAGGCAAGTAAGTAAATTTAACGTGATTCACTTCCAGTTTTCATTTATTGTGTGTGTTTTTTAATGTGTATTTGTTATGAAAAGTTGATACATAAGTCCGGGGGGGATTAGCTTAATGACTGCCCGGGAAGCTTTGTAGAGTTTTTTAGATACAGTATAGGGTTGTGACCCTTTACCTTTTTGGTAGTGGGTGCCTTTTCTCTTTGAACTTTGTCTTGTTCCTGTGACACTGCAGTAGTGGAGAGCTGCAGCGGCGGGCGGTGGCTGGAGCGTATGGCACTAGGCCTCTGGTTCCTGAAAGGGCAGGAATTGTCTTTGACCCGTCCTGTCACCATGCTCCTCGTGCTTGGCCTCATAAGGTCTGTTTAGCGTCACCCCATCGTGTCTTGTTACTCAGAGTGTCTTCTGTTTTCACTCTACTTCTCAGCAGCATTCAGTAGTTGCATTGTATTATTTTTAAGGAAAATGTTAAGCCTTACTGTCTCTTGAAACATACCTGTCTTGTCTTCTAGATCACCACACTTTCCTGGTTTTCTTCCTGTCTTGTGGGCTGTTGATTTTTCTGTCTCTTGATGGCACCTTCCTTTTGATCTTTAGTTTTGGTGTGCTGCTGTAGCGTTCAGTGCTGGGCGCTCTCTCTCTCTGCCTTCCCACAGGCAACCCCACATTGTTGCACAGCTTAAAGAGACGCTGTCTGTAGATCCTGATGAAGTGAGTTTGGGGTTCTGAAAACTCTCCTTAACACCAGGCTTGTGTCCCCACTCTGAAGCTTTATAGCTGCTCAGATGTGTCCTGAGAGAGTTACTGAGTTCCCTTCACCTCCAGCCCGTTTCTCTCTCGGTCTGCTCAGGGTACCACACTCTCCCCAGCTGTCTAGGGCAGAAACGTGGGGTTACCCTTGAGTTCTTTTTTCCTCCTTTCCCGCATCCGGTCTCGAAACAAGGCCTGCTTCCAGTCCGTCGGAAACACCCTCCAGATCCAGACACGTTTCTTCTTCTGCGCTGTCCGTCCTCTAGTCAGAGCCAGTGCCACAGAGCAGCCACTACTGTCTCTCCACTCTGTTCTTTGTGTTTTTCTTTCAAATTCCACAATCCCTGATGTGGCCAGATAACTGCCACCCCCACCCTGCGTTTCACTGTCAACTCACCCCACTTCCTGTGCTCCAGCCCTTTATTTTTTGAGGTCAGCCCCCCGCCGTGACTGTTACCCCAGGGATGTCCTGTTGCTGAACGTCTCCCTTCTTCATGGGCGTCTCCCCTTTATTCCCCGTGTGCATCTCAAACGGTGCCACATTGGGGAGGCCTTCATCAAGTACCCCATCCAACACAGACCGCCAGACATGCCCTCTCTTTCCCCCGAAAGCATCGATGGTTGTCTGTCGGCCCAGACCTTGTCTGTCCGTTTACTGCGAGAACTGTGCTTCGTGCCTGAGCAGATGCTCAGCAGATGTTTGTTGAATGAATCAGTGTCATGCAGTGATCTTGTGAGCCACTGGAAGGCTCCGTGTCTTTCAGTCCTGCAGTGTTCACTGCACCTCGTTGGATCATGGTCCTGAGGACTGCACGGGAGTCAAGCAGTGCCACAGGCAGGCCATGCTATGCGTGGCTGTGTCCACAGGGACCATGGTTCTGCAGCTACACTTTCTGAAACAAACTGTGTGACTGTTACCACACAGAAGACAAGTCACGTGGAGGCAGTCTTTATCTAACTGTGGCTTCCAGCAGGGATGCATGGCACTGGGTCTTCTAGACCCAATAAACCATTTTCTAGGTGCATCTCAAGTAGCAGCTACAAACCTGTGTATTATTTGCAGAAGCCATGTGTTTATTCTCTACTAATTATGTTATTAAACTCCCTACAAACGTAACAGCGGGGAAAGTGAGGATTTTACATTTTGCCTTCTCACCACTGTCCCTGGCTATGTAGTATAAATGAGGACCCTAACTTCTGGTCACAAGTCACTGGATGTGCCAAGGAGGCCAGCTTTTTGACATGGGGGAAGGAGAGGGCTGTTCACGAGTTGGTCTGTTCACTTTGAAGGTGGCCACTGGCAAACATTTTGGCATTGGAGTTAAGAAAATAGATGCGAGTTTACCAGTTATTATCCTGTGAACAATAAGCACGACTCTTTACTAGATGAGAATTTTGTTTTTAATATCTGTTTTCCCTATAATTGATTTCCTTTTAAAACCTTATTGTGGTGAAATATATAACAAATAGTTTGCCCTCTGTAATGTATGATAGTCACCACATGCTACCACCACCATGATCCATCGCCCGGTTTTCTGTCCCCTCAGTGAAAACTCTGGTCCCTTTGGCAGTAGCTACCACTCCCTCCACTGCCGGTGACACAGTGCTTGCCCCTCGTCATGTCTGAAATCATTTGAGTGACCACCACATTAATTCTGGTCCACATCTCTCTTGTTGGAAGATCTGGGTTACTGATGGCGTTTCATCACTTGTTATGGGTTTGTTGAGATTTCCTTTGTTCGTTTGTTGTTGCGAAGATACACCACGGAACATAAACTATTCCAGGGATCTCTACAAGGGTAGTTCAGTGACACGAATTGGCTTCTTTAAGTTGTGTGAGAAGCTCAACCCTGTGTTAGTGCTCATGGTTTTAGGGAGATTGAGCGTTGCAGCTACCTTAGTGAGTGAGAACCCAGCAGAACTGCTGCTTCATTTAAGGGCAGTGGCCAGGGAAAGGGGAACGTGGATCCTCAGTAGCTGTCCACCACTGCAGCTGCTGAGGACACATTTCCTGCTGCCCACGGCATGGTCGCTCAGTCATCGAGCGGCTGTTTTTGACACTTGTGTGTCTGGTGCTGAGGACCCAGCAGGACTGACAGTATCTTTGCCCCGTAGAGCGTCCATCCGTCGGGAGTACGTAGTAAAGGAGCACATTGATATCAGAGGAGGAGGAAGGTGTTCAGGGCTCTGGGTGACGTTGAGTAGACCACAGGACAGCAGGGGAGGACTTGGGCACAGTGCACTGTGTCTCTGTTGTAGTCACACACACCCTGTTTTTTACCTTCTGTTTTTTTCTCTCAACTCCAATAACTGATTTCTCAGTATTTCATAGAAGTTAGTTTTAATGACATTTCAGGAGCTCTGGTAGCATAGTGCCTAAGGCACTTGACTGCTAACCAGAAGGGTGAAGGTTCAAACCCACCAGCCACCCCTCAGAAGGAAGGTTGGGCAGTCTCCTTCCATAGTGATATTGCCTTGGAACCCAAGAAGGAGTCGCTAAGAGTCGGGTCTGACTTGACGGCACATAACAACAACAACAACATACACCTTTTTTGTTCTGTTTAACAGAATCAAAACCTCTAACCCGCTATTGTTATTTTTTATGGGTGTATTTATTTTAGCATCTGTGACTTGTAGATTGTGGTTGTTTTTTTCAAGAACACAGTTCCTGCTTATACCAAAGAGTCCCTGTACTTGAGCCATTGGGCTTTGCTGCCTAGTGGTTGAAGGAAGAAATTAAAATTTTAATTAAAATTAAAAGACATTAAAAATTAATTTGAGAGGAATGTCTAAGAATCAAAAAATGCAAATTAATATGTCAGTGAGTCACTTTTTTTTTTCCCCACAAGTCAGCTGGTGTGAAATATTTAAACATGCCACATAGCGAGCAAGAGGGACAGTCCTGTGTAGCTGCTGGTGATGGTGTGAGTTGTCTGATCTTTACCAGAGTGCTTTTCAGAGCAGAAATTAGGCTTTTAATTTTTACATTTCAAATTTTTTCTCACACCAAAATGTAGAGAGTACTACAGTGAACCCCCATAGACCCGTTAGGAACTTTTTCTGTATTTCTTTCACCCGTCCCTTTTCTTCTCTTGCTTTTCCTCCTTTTCAGGAATATTACAAAGCCAATCCCTGACATCACATCACTTGAACCTCTCAGGGTGCCTTCCTGAACAGTGTGGACATTTTCTGAAAACTACCCCCTCGTCTTCTTCACACCCAACAATGTTTACACTCTTTCTTGATAAGAGTTAATGTCGTTTATCTGAAAAATGTCTTTAAAGTTGATGGTTTGAATCTGAATCCAAATGAGATTCATGCGTTGAATTGTATCTCTTAATG
This sequence comes from Orycteropus afer afer, assembly GCF_000298275.1. Taxonomy (NCBI): domain Eukaryota; kingdom Metazoa; phylum Chordata; class Mammalia; order Tubulidentata; family Orycteropodidae; genus Orycteropus; species Orycteropus afer. Next base: position 4,004,758 of record NW_006921593.1, read on the forward strand.
TAAAGCAGACTCTATTTACAGGTTTCATGTCTCATTTCCACTAGTTTTTTTTTTTTTTTTGGAGAAAGTGACTTCCTTTTAAAATGGCATGTTCTTGATGGTTTTAGGGATGAGAGCAAATATTATTAATCTCATGGTTGTGGTACAGATGACAGAATAGCCTGAAACCAGCTGGTGAACAGTAGCCAACTAGAAAGGAATATGATAGATAGGCGAGAAGTTAGCGTTTCGGCCGCGTTGTTTACCGTCTGTCACAGTTTTCTTACCCTCTTTTCTTCCCCACGCTGATGAAAGTGTTTAAATCTCTTAACATCTTAGGCCTGCTGGTAATGCCTCAGAAGCAGGGATCCCAGGCAGGAGTCCACCAAGAACTAGCTCTCGATCACAGCTTATTTATCCTCGGATCTGCTCGCCTTCACACAAGCTCCTCAGCTGTTACTGGGTTGGGTCCATTCCAGTGGGGAGTATATTGATCTCAAGGCTTCCCTTGCCTCTTCTGTAGTTTTTTACGTTGAGGCACACTTTGCTTTGGACTATTCTGTAATGTGATTTGCACAGAGACCTGCTCTGACACATTGCCTTGCCTTTGTTCAGCTGAAGCCTTGGGGAGCACCGAAGCCAAGGCTGTGCCTTACCAGAAGTTTGAGGCGCATCCCAATGACCTCTACGTGGAGGGACTGCCAGAGAACATTCCCTTTAGAAGTCCTTCGTGGTATGGGATCCCACGGCTGGAAAAAATCATCCAAGTGGGCAATCGAATTAAATTTGTCATTAAAAGGTAGGATTTTAATCTGCAGAAACAAACGTAATGCGTTTCCTGAGGGAAGGTGGCACTGTGTTCCCTTTCAGCAGACTGTGCTCTCCCCATGGAAATGAGGGTCCTGTAGAGATGAATTTACTGAGCAAGTACGTCCTTAGTTCCGGGCACCAACACCAAACCAGGCCAGGTGCCATCACATCAGTTCTGACCCCTGGCCTTCCTTGTAAGGCACCTGTGTGTGAGCTCAGACTGCCAACCTATCCGCTGGACAATTTCACCTTCAACAGACGCTGTGTCATTGGGAGGTTTCTTACCGAGATAAATGCTGTGAAGTGTTAGCACTTGGGGGAAGGGGACATGGTCGCGAGGACAGTTGGGTCACTGTTCATACAGAGTGGGACAAAGGTGTTTTCCATAAAGGAAATCATCTGAGGGAGTCAGGATGGTGTCAGATATGCTTGAATGTTCACTGCACCATTCTTTGTGCATTGAGAGTTGCTCTGGGACTTGGCATGGCTGTCAGTAAGATCTAGAGTGAGGATGGCCACGTGGGGGAAGACCTCATGTGCTTCGAAAGCACTGGTGGTCAGTAAAGGACTTTGAAAGACTTCTCTCAAAACAAACAAAAAAAAAACAGCTTTGCATTCTAGAAAGTGTCTTCTGGCTTGAGTTTGACAGACAGCAGAATGAGTCATTTGGAGACGGAGTGGGAGTCGAGGGCCAGTCCTAAAGCCCAGCAGCAGCAGATACGTTGAAGGGTGGGGTCTGTGGTGGTCCTTTCCTTACTGGACACTGTGCATTCCTCTGTGTTTATTGGGACTAAGGAAGAGAAAGGGATGTCTGGGCACCGTCCATATTCCTGGCTGGGATGGTACAGTTAGGGTATAGTTCATCTGAAATGTAGAAGCAAGAGGAGGAGGCGGTTTGGGGACAGGGAAAAAAAAAGTGTTTGATTTTTCACAGTTGAGCTTAAAATGCCTTTGGGGACATCCAGGTGGAAATACCCCACAGTTGCATACATGAAGTTGTAAAAATCGTGTGATACAATCCTTGCTGTTTTCAAAGTACATTATGGTCACCAGGATGATTTTTCCCTGCAAAGGAAGACAGAATGAGCCGTGGGGAATGACTGGCAGTGCGCAGCTCCATGGGGAGCATTCAGGCTATGTTACTAATCCCAACCCTGCTTTCACAGACCAGAACTTCTGACTCACAGCACAACTGAAGTTACTCAGCCAAGAACCAATACTCCAGGTAGGTGCTTGTGGAATGCTGTTAAAGACTAGCCCGGATCAGACGTTTGCAAGTTGTTTTATGGTGTGGCCTTTCTTCTTTTTTTTTTTTTTTTTTTTAATCTTTTAAAGCTGTGGACCACATCCCTCTTCTTCCTTCCACTCCCCAAATTAAAAAAAAAAAAACCTTTCGTGGATGCCAGTATAGGCCCTCCTTGATTTATCAGTGAGTGCAGCTTTGGGAAAACTCAGCTTTTCCTGTAGGACCCCTTGGCCCCTCGGAGTGTGCGCACCACAGAGGGGAGCCTGTTGTGTCATTTTGGATTTTCTAGGAGTCACGTTACAAAAAGGTGAAAAGACACTTAATGGATTTACCCCAATATATGAAATTCACCCAATATATGAACAGTATTATTTCGGTCTGTAATCAATAAGAATATTCATGACGTATTTTACATTCTTTATTTCAGACATTTACACTGTTTATGTTAAAATCTGTGGGGGTGTGTGGCACTTAGAGCATGTCACAGTTTCAACTGTGAACTACCCCTGTGTCAGGTGGTGATGGCATAGTGGCTACCAACTGCCATTTTGGAGCCTGCCAGTTTGGACCACGTTGCTGTTGTTGTGTGCTGTCGAGTCGGACCCGACTCGTAGTGACCCCTCCTTGGGTTTCTGAGGCAGTATCACTACGGAAGTAGATTGCCCAACCTTCCTTCCGAGGAGTGGCCGGTGGGTTTGAACCGCCAGCCTTCTGGTTAGCAGTCAAGTGCCTTAGGCACTATGCTACCAGGGCTCCCTTTGCTTATATGATCCCTGTTCCTAAAATGAAAAATACTGCAATGCCTACATTGACATCACAGCCAAGTTGTATGAACGGTTTCATTTACTTGATTTGAGCTAGAAGTGTGCCTCTCTTTTTTCCTATCTTCTTGTTGGCTAGCCATTGCGTAATGGCAGAGGGACTGTCACTTGCCGATCCACTCCACCCTGAGGAACCTGTCGCCCTGTACTCTCAAGGTTGATGTTGCCATGAAATGAGTGTTGGGAAGAGACTCTGAGCTTCTGTTTTACATTGGGTGTTTTTGAATTCATGCACTTAAGCATTCTTGTGAATACTGAGGTCATCTAGTGTGCAAGATGGGCTGTCGGTGTGTACTAGAATGCTGATCCTTCAGCCGTTGGGGGGCCCTGCGGTTATGGGTGAAGGTCATCCAGTATGCCCCATGGATTGTATAACGTGAGCGTGTGCCACGGCGTGCAGAGTGGTTGAGAAGTTGTATCCTAGTAGTACTGTGAGCTGTGCCCAGAGTCCTGCAGAGCAGGTTAAATCAGCACCAGGCTCTACCCAGGAACTCCTTCAGCATTGCTTGAGGAAAAAGGCCCTGAGGGTTAGGGCTGGGCTGAAGGGCTGAGAGCTGGTGGACTTTGCTTAGGGAAGTAATGGAGAAAGACGGACATACCTGAAGGTAGCTCTTTACTGTGGATTGGTCTGAGCATGATGAAAGTCTGTCCGTGTCTTCATTTCTCGAGACAGACCCGAGATTCAAGGTTGCACATGATGTAATTGCTGCTTTCCCGGTAGCCCTGGTAGTGACTGCAAACTGAGGAAGCCAGTCGTAGATCAATGTGCAGGCACCGTGGAGGTCGCTCCAAGGATTGGGTAACCGTTTCAGTAGGACTTGCTCTTGTATTGCTGAGCAGTACTGTGTCATCAAATATAATTTAAAGGCCTGGATCAGAGGGAGTCTTCCAGTCATTAACAGTACTTAAACTTCTACCATTCACACAAAACCTTGGAAAGAATTAAGAGTTGTAATTCTTTCCAGGAAAACATGTCTTGGCTGCCAGTAGACCACGCTTTCGATAATGAAGTCATAGACTACATGGCAGTAGAATTTTGAAAGTAACAGATGTTTTCTGCAGGTGCCCTTTGCCTTTAATCTAATAAAATAGAGAAGTCACACGTGAGAAAGTTGTGCTGGCCAGGCCATTCAGCATTGGGGCAGGAGCGGGGGCGTGTTGTTTGGCAGTTCAGCGCCGGGGAAGAGTGGGGCGTGTTGCTTGGCTTTAGTTAGGAGCACTGGGAGGATCTCCCAGTGTTGGTGGACAAAGGCAGGATGAGGAAGCAGATAGGAGACTGAAAGACACTTGATGAGAATTGGTGATTCACATTTGGATGGTACTGGAGTCCCTTCTTCAGCAGAATGACTGAGCTTCTGAAATCAGAGGGAAAAGGCAGTTTATGCTAAACCTTTGAGGTGCTGGGTGAGTTTTGCTTCTGGTTTTTTGTTTTGTTTTTTAAGTTTTAAAAAAATGATAATAAAGATCTTCTGAAGCCCCAGTCTTTAGCAGTATTTTCAGAGCTGCTCCCACGTTTGCAGTGCCTTTGTCGGCAAACACGGATGACTTCCACACTTTGGTGATTCTTCCACACACTGCCTTTTTCCTCTTACTCTCTGTCCCTCCTTTCCTCATCCAGCACCTCCAGTCATCCTCCACTGTTTCCGTATCTGCCTCCGTCCTCTGTCCACACCACCACCCAACAAGCCCTAAATACCTGTCCAAGTGACACTGCACACCTCTTCCAGTAGCTCACCTGCTTTGCTTTGTTTGTGTATGTTGCTACATTTAAAAGATTGTCTTACAGATGAGGGGTAGGAACCTAAACCAGACTGTGGATGTGGGCAGGGTTGAGTGACAGGTCGCTGACCTGTTTGCCGTTTAGTTCTCATGGTGCCTAAGGCATTTGCCTACTAACCAGAAGGCTGGCGATTCAAACCCACCAGCCACTCCTCGGATGGAAGATTGGAAACCCAAGGAGTGGGTGTTCGCTATGAGTCGGGTCCCACTCAACAGCAGTGAGTTTGGTGTTTTGGTTTGGTTCTCATGGGAAAACCTGCTGTGGTGAATGAGATTTTTCTGGGTGTGTTTCTAGGCACCCATCTGTTAAATAAAGCAGGGAGAGAGCAAGCACAAGTGAAGGGCTCTCGTTGGACCTGGTGTAGGCGTCCACATGGCGGCTCCCTCCACACCTGCCGGGGCTCCCTGGTTTATCTCCAAGGAGCACTCGAAAACCACTGGTTTAGCGCACTCGGGCACGTTAACGTGTTTTTCTTTATTCACCATGTGAACTTACACTTGAATTCGTTCTCCTTGCTGTTGTCGACTAGTGCAGGAAACGACTCTTGCCTTTAAGACCCAAAGTTTTTGTTAGTAAACAAAATTCACATAAGCGCATCCCTGGCCATAAGGGCACGTACTTCCTGGTCCTTCGGCACAGTCTGATTGTGTGTCAGCACCAGTAAGACCTTTGATGATTTCTCTGTGTGTTGTTGTTGTTGTTCTGCTTTTCAGTCAAAGAAGATTGGAATGTGAGAATTACTAAGCTGCGAAAGCAAGTGGAGGAGATTTTTAATTTGAAATTTGGTGAGTAAAATACAGTGGTTATGGTTTAATTTTATAACATAACTGAAAGGCCATGTTATGTCCTGAATGACTTCTGCAAGTTCAGGATCTAAAAAAGGAAGGTCCCAGGAAGTAGATTTTAGTGCTGTTTGTACAACTAAACTCACCAGTTAAACTGAGCAAGTTACCCTCTTTCTCCTGGATCCCGTTGTGTCGTGTGTCGGAATGGGAGTGGAAGGGAGGGTTGGGGTAGGTCTCCGCCCCACTGTCTATGCTGCTAATCTGGCTAACACCTGTACGGCACATGGGTTTCATCATTTGTTTCAACTTAGATTGTTGACAGTGGTTTCCGGGAGCGCTGTCTTGAGAAGGATTCTGAGGAGGCTCAGCAAGAGTGTTTCATTTGATTGGGTGTATCTGTCATGGAAAAGGAAGTAAGGAGTGGGGAGCGATAGCAGTGTTCCCGGGGCATTCCCGTCGTCTGTAATACCTGGTGCTGGCATTCTGTGCCCCAGATCAGAAAGCCTAAATACCCTCTCTGCCTCTGGTCTCTAACCGAATGAGTTCGGCTTAGCTGCCTTGCACACAGCTGATACCTATCTTGACACCGAAAACTTGCATCTAGATGACAGCATACAGGCTGGGTAGCTGCCATTTGGTCGTGAAATGGCTTTAGTTCATTTCTGCCCAGAGCACAGAGGTAATTTTGACTAATAACGTAACCATCTTTCTGATTTGAAGTGTTAAAATGTTCTTCTTAAAAGTACTTATTTTTTAGGCTTGTTCTCCCATGTTGCATAATACACTAAGCCACGTGCCTTCGATCTTCAGTAGGTATTGCCAGCTGGTAGGGAGCCTGTCACGTGTTTGAGAATGTGGACGTAAACTCAGGAACGTGTGCGCACACGGTCACCTCCACAGGTTACATTCTCTTGCACTTTCAGCTCAAGCCCTTGGGCTCTCTGAGGCAGTGAAAGTTCCATATCCTGTGTTTGAGTCAAATCCTGAGTTCCTGTATGTGGAAGGCTTGCCAGAAGGAATTCCCTTTCGAAGCCCTACCTGGTTTGGAATTCCACGACTTGAAAGGATTGTCCGTGGGAGTAATAAAATCAAGTTTGTTGTTAAAAAGTAAGTTCTGTTTGCCCATGTGGCATTTCTAGAATTCAAAAGATAAAATCCTGTTTCTATTTGATTTTTTTTTTCCTAGCTAGAGGGAACAGGATGGCTTTGAGTTCGTGAAGGAAAACAGCTCTGAACTGCAGGCTGAGCTTTGGCCCTGCAAGGGCTCACCTGTGCGTGAGTTCCTCTTCAGTACAAGGGGCGTAGAACACTTAGCTGCCCCCAAAGGGCTCGTTTGGTTCCTGGGTCCCGGTGCCTTAGACACCTGCACGGACTTGGTTCCTGGGTCCCAGTGCCTTAGATGCCTGCGTGGACTTGGTTCCTGGGTCCTGGTGTCTTAGACGCCTGCACGGATTCGATTCCTGGGTCCCGGTGTCTTAGACGCCTGCACGGAGGCGAGGATGTAGGTCTTCCTCTGCTCTCACTCCTGGCCGACCCTGTGACCCCGAATTTCTTGTTTATGGTTTTCTAGCATCTCACTGGTTCAGAAAGCTAACGGACTATTAGTGATTTTAACAAAAGTCGTTTACTCTTTATGGGATCACTTAGCAGATGGTAGACGTCAGGGCTGTGGTCCCATGGTGGTAGACACGGGGTTGCGTTCCAGGATGTCGCAGTGAGTGCTGCTACAGGAAACGCTGGTCGTGGTAGGACTTTTACTAGCTGTGAAGAAGAACGTGTCTTGACCTCTGTCACTTCCTTGGTTTTTCTCTCTAGACCTGAACTAGTTATTTCCTACCTGCCTCCTGGAATGGCGAGTAAAATCAACACTAAAGGTAAGAGGCATATGAACTCCTTCTTAGATTCCACCACTTGTCAAAGCCACATTGATCCCCTTTGCTTAATTCATACTTCTTTGCTGGCCAATATCCTTATGAGACGTTGTTTGTCTCTGCTGTCTTAGGTATTTTATTTAATGGGTAGGATTGTGTGCGTGTGTGTGTGTGTGCGTGTGTGTGTGCTTTTCTTTTTTCACATTTCATTGAAAATGTCATGTCTGCACTCCTCCTTCATTCGTGTTTCCACAGCTTTTTGGGGACTCACGTGGAGGATTACACTACCAGTTTAATTCTAATTCTTCAGGTTTCTTTGAAAAGAGCCAAACTGTATGACTTTTAATACTCTGCTTTATAAGCATCCTCTTCTGAGTTTGCAACACCCCGAGGTAATCTTGTGCTTTCTTTACAGCGCTCCAGTCCCCAAAAAGACCGCGAAGCCCCGGCAGTAATTCTAAAGTCCCTGAGATCGAGGTCACTGTGGAAGGTGAGGCCTTGGGGCTGCATCTGCGTCGATGCCTCAGCTCCTAGCTGCTGCTTCCTTGTGGATGTAAACACAGGCACAGGCGCTTTGACAGAGCTGGGTTTGATACCATTATCTGTGGTGAAGCGAAATTCCCAAATGTTTCTAACTAGAATTGTCCCTGTCAGCGGCATGTCTGTATCCTGGAGCACACCTCCTGCTAGTGCCTGATAGATCACTTCCGTCCATTTGCCCTCATCTGTCCGTTTATCTCTGAAGGCTCATTGTAGACCTAGCTCCAGTTTGTACCCAGCAGGACAGCCCTGCCTTTTCACTCTGCCATTCAGTCCATGTACCAGCAGCACCAGCGTGTGGTTGGGTGTAAGTCGACCGTCCTACCATTTGTTTTCTTTTGTTGTCTCTTTTTTGTTACTTTTTTGCCCCTTATCTCCCCTGCCATGTTTCTTTTTTTTTTTATTATTGTGATTTAGGTGAAAATTTACAGAGAAAATTCACTTTCCGTACAGCAGTTTACATACGCTTTGTCTCATGATATTGAGCACAATTTCCCACAATGCAACAGATCCCCTCCCACTTCTTCCTGATAATTACCTCTTCCCTATGTCCATCCCTCCATGCACTCCTGCCCCCTGAGCTGTCTCCCTGTGCATAAGCAGCCCTTCTTTCTCCCATGATTGTTCTC
>NW_006921593.1:4013318-4017459 GCF_000298275.1 Orycteropus afer afer
TTTTATTTCAAAAAGATAGATTGTGTTCTTAGTTTGATTGCTTACATAGAATGTATTGGGGATTACTGAAATGACACTTTTTTTTTTTTTTTTTTTAATTTGTATTGTATTCTTTCTTTCTAGGCTCTTAAAATTAGAGAGATCTGTAATTGCCCACCACTTTCTGGACCAGACCCTCGATTACTATTCAGACTCAGCATGAAGCATTTTCTTGAAGAATCAGAGAAAGAAGACCTTAATATCACTGTTAAGAAACAGAAAATGGATACTTTTCCCATTCAAAAACAGGAGCAAATCCCATTAACATATATAGTTGAGAAAAGAACTGGCAGTTGAATGAAATTCTGTGAGACACAGGTATATGAAGAATGCAGCAAACTTTATCATGTTATGTGTTACTTCTTAAAAAATGATGCTTGAAATGAAAAAAAAAAATGGATATTCAGGGCCAATAATGTATATTATACTTATTATCTAAATTATTTTACTATCTATTTTTCATGAAATATTGATTATTTCATTCTAGTTTAAAATATCTTCAATGAGAAAAATGTCACAGAATAAATTTATATTATATATTTTACTGTGTCTCATACTTGCTTTTGATTTGGAAGGCAGACCCTAATAGATGAGAAATAAGAATATGTAGTAATTGCTATTGTAGAGAGAGTCCCAGATGAGCCTAAACTGGGTTTCAGAGTCTAGGTGATTGTGATGAACTGAGAAACTTGACAGTCTGAAACCGTCTGTTTGTGGGAATTGGTTTGCATTGCGTGTGGATCATGAAGCAAAAAGGCTACAAGTGGAAGAAGAAGCCATTTTCACAGATAGGCCCAAGTAGTACTGTTTGTGGCCCAAGTGAGAAACAAAATAGGAGGAAGGGCATGTCCATATAAATACAATGTGTTTTTGGTGTAGTGAAGTCTTAACAGAAAGTTAGGTCATCTTTTTTTTTTTCCCTTCTCACTTCTTTTTTCTTTTTTTAATTTAATTTTATTTTTTTGTTGTGATTTGGGTTAAGATTTACAGAGCAAATTCACTTTCCATACAGCAGTTCACATACACTTTGTCTCATGACATTGACCACAATTTACCACAATGCAACAGCTCCCACTTCATCCCAATAGTTATCTCTTCCCTGTGTCCATCCCTCCATGCCCTCCTGCCCCCTGAGTTGTCTCTTGGTGCATAAGCAGCCCTTCTTTGTCCCATGATTGTTCTCTCCAAGGAGTGTATCTACCTCAGGTAAATGTTCAACTCATATGCCTGTCTTTTGCTTGGCTGGAAGCCACAGGTGTGGGTTCAATTCTAGACCTGACGGGCAGCTAGGGGCCTTAGTCTCAGTGGTTCCACCAGGCTCTATTGGACCAGCAAACCTGGTCCCCCCCCCTTTTTTTTTCTCCAAATGATTGTGAGTTTTGTCCACATTGTTCTCCCTCTCTAACCAGGATCTCCTACATAGATCTCCTTCCAAGTGGTTGACATTGGTAGCCGGGCACCATCTAGTTCTTCTGGTCTCGTAGTCATATAGGCTGCAGATTGGATGGTGTACCAGTTGCTAAGACTGATTGTATCCATGAATTTTTGGTTTTCTTCATTCTTCTTTGCTCTGGACGAGGAGAGACCCATCGTTGCATCTTAGATGGCAGCTTGCAAGCTTGTAAGATCCCAGTTGTTACTCACCCTGGCATGTTTCTTAACGGTTGATTACTTTTCAGTGTACACTATACATTTTTAAGTTACCAGTCTTTCTTCAAATAGTAGCATCCTACTCCACACATCAGGAGCCTGGGTGATGCAAACAGTTTATGATTAGTTGCTCACCCAAAGGGTTAAACCCAGTTAGCGGCTCCATGGAAGAAAGGCCTGGGGAGCTGCTTCTGTAAAGATGACAAGCCCCCAAATCCCCGTGGAGCTTTCCACTCTTGTCACACATGCACATGGGTGCCATGACTTGGGCACCAGCTGAGTGGCCGTCAACAACAGCTCCACATGTGAGACCCTCACAGCAGTGGCTCTCCATGAAACGCATCCTCTCCTTCGTGCTGTTTTTGTTGTGCTGTTTTGAATTTCTAAACATTTTCCGTTTTTCACGTCTTCACTCCTTTGTAGATTCACGTTTCAATGTGGCATCAGTTTTGGTCAGCTCAAAGAACTGCCTGCCATATTTTTCATAGTTCAGGCCTGCTAGTGACATTCTCATCTTCCGATGAGTTTTTCCTGAGGAGATTGTTCCGTCACCGGGGTCCTTTGCTGTGTCTGCAGCGTGAGGGTGACTGCTCCTGTGTCAGCACTCTGCAGGAACCAACCCTTCTCGTGCAGCGCGCGTCGTTTCTGATGAGCAGGTGGTGCCGTTTTTCTCCCCTTAGTGGCCTGACTTTGCTCTGGTCGTTTTCGAGATTTCTCTGCATCATTGGTGCTCATTGGTTTGATTATACTGTGCACTGTGTTTGAAGTTCATTATGGTTTTCTGTCTGTTTATTTTGCTTGAGGTTTGTTGGGCTTATTGGCTCTGTGGGTTAGTTTTCTTCACTGGGAAAATTTTAGCCATTGGTCTTTGCATTTTTTCCCCTCTTTCCTCCTTGGTTTTCTGAGACCTTCATCACACATAAGGCCACTTGATTATATCCCACTAGGACATAAGGCTCTATTACTTCTTACAATTTCTTTTTTGTTGTTGTTGTTTTTTGCTGTATTTGAATTGTTTTGTTGCTGTGTCTTCAAAGTCAGTGATGATTTCTTATAGATGTCTAATCAGAAGCCTGTGTCACATCCAGTGAAACTTCTGTGTTTTATATCCTTTGGGTCTAGTACTTGCATTAGGAGTTCTGGTGGCATAGTGCCTAAGGCATTTGACTGCTAAACAGAAGGTTGGTGGTTCAAACCCACCAGCCACTTCACAGAAGAAAGATATGGGCAATCTGCTCTTGTAAAGATTTATTGCCTCAGAAACCCAAACAGGGTTGCTGTGAGTCAGAATTGACTCGATGGCAGTGACTTTGGTTTGGTTTTACAGTATTTACATTTGGTTCTTTTAGGTTTTTCACCTCTTTCATTACTGCATTCGTGTCTTCCATTAAATCCTTGGACATACTTAGAATTTCTAATTCTAGTTTCCTGTCACTTCTGAGTCTTTTTCTAGTGGCTGGTTTCCCCCCTCTGAGATTATGGGTCAAAATTTTCTGCTTCTTGAGATGTTTGGGAATTTTTATTAAATTTTCTTTTGGCAAATAATCAGTTACTTATAGATTAGCTTAGAAACATTTGTTGAGGCAGGTAGTTTTTACTCTAGGACATAAAAATATTAATACTGCCATTAAGGTGTGACTTCTGGCATTACTACTCAACATCTTGTTCAACAAAATCTCTTCTTTGAATGAACACAGTGTCATTGGATAGTACACGTGAAGAATGTGGAACCACCAAATGTTAAGTTGTGTGTATATTTACCGCAATAAAAAGGTACTGGTAATAATGTTGGGGTGTTTTTTTTCCCCTCCCAAACAAATCTGTTCTTTGGCTGTTCCACCTCCCTGCGTCTCAGCTGTGTGTCCCTTCTCTGTGTCTGTTGGCCGTGTGTCCCCCTCCGTCCCTCTCATCCGTGTGTCCGCTCTCCATCCCTCTCATCCACATGTCCGCTCTCCATCCCTCTCAGCCACGTGTCCGCTCTCCATCCCTCTCAGCCACGTGTCCCTTCTCCATGCCTCTCGACCGCGTGTTCCCTCTCCGTCCCTCTCAGCCGCGTGTCCCCTCTCCGCGCCTCTCGGCCGCGTGTCCCCTCTCCATCCCTCTCGGCTGCGTGTCCCCTCTCCGTCCCTCTCGGCCACGTGTCCCTTCTCTGTGCCTCTCGGCCGCGTGTCCCCTCTCCATCCCTCTCGACCACATGTCCCCTCTCCGTGCCTCTCAGCCGCGTGTCCCCTCTCCGCACCTCTCAGCCGCGTGTCCCCTCTCCGTCCCTCTCGGCCGCGTGTCCCCTCTCCGTCCCTCTCAGCCACGTGTCCCTTCTCCATGCCTCTCGACCGCGTGTTCCCTCTCCATCCCTCTCAGCCGCGTGTCCCCTCTCCGCGCCTCTCGGCCGCGTGTCCCCTCTCCGTCCCTCTCGGCCGCGTGTCCCCTCTCCGCGCCTCTCGGCCGCGTGTCC
>NW_006921593.1:4017559-4027225 GCF_000298275.1 Orycteropus afer afer
CCGCGTGTCCCCTCTCCGTCCCTCTCGGCCGCGTGTCCCCTCTCCGTCCCTCTCGGCCGCGTGTCCCCTCTCCGTCCCTCTCGGCCGCGTGTCCCTTCTCCGTGCCTCTCGGCCGTGTGTCCCCTCTCTGTGCCGCTCAGCTGGGTGTGAGTTCTGGAAATGTTGCACGTGTAGTTCCTAGGTGGGCGCTTCCTCCTCCCCGAGTCCTCTGCTGGTGCACCCTGGTGTCCGAGCCTCTCGGGGCCCTGTGCAGCCTCGTGGAGCTGCTAGCTCTGCTTTGCCCACCTCGATGTTCTGCCCACAGCTTCCGGCACCTGTGCCTTCCTCGTTCCCCTCTTGTCTCCAGCGCAGCAGTCCTGCTGTGTTGTGCTTGGGTTCCCTTCTCGTCTGTGCCAGTTCATTGAAATGCCTCTGGGTCAAAGCAGGGGCACTTGTTGGCCCATCTCATTTGCTTCTCTTTTAGAAGAAAAGTCCAGCTGTCCATATATTTTGTCTAGTTAATGTCAGCAAACAGCAAGTTTTACTAACAGTTACTGCACTCTGATGGCACAGTGCCTAAAGCATTTGACTGCTAACCGGAAGGTTGGTGGTTCAAACCCACCAGCTACTCTGTGGAAGAAAGACGGGCAGTCTGCTTCTATGAAGCTCTACCACCTTGGAAACCCACGGGGGTTGCTGTGAGTTGGAATCTACTTGATGGTTTGTTCTGGTCTAATACAGTCAGACACAGCAGACCCAGTAGACCCAGTAAGTGGAGTATTGCGGTCAGTGGGTATATTCTATAATACATCTTGTTGCTGTTGTTGGGTGCCGTCTAGTTGATTTTGATTCATCGCACCTCTGTGCACAATGTAACAGAACACTGCCCGGGCCTGCACCATCCTCACTGGGGCTCTGCCTGGGCCCATGCTTGCAGCTGCTGTGTTGGCCCATCTCTTTGCGGATCCTCCCCTTCTTCACTGACTGTGCACTTACCATGCAGAATGCTTCTCCAGGGACTGTTCCTTGCTGACAACATGTCCGTGGTACATGACACGCATTCTCACCAGCCTCGCCTCTGAGGAGCATCCCGGCTGTACTGCTCCACGACATCTGTGTTTGTTCCTCTGGCCGGCTGTGTGTATTCAGTATTCTTCACCAGTGCCGTCATTCAAAGGCATCGGTTCTTCTTCAGTCTTCCTCATACATTGTCAAGTTTTCACACACACAGAAGGTGATGGAAAATACTGTTGCTTTGGTTAGGTGCACCTCAGTCCTTAATAAGTCTTTGCTTTTTTAACACTTTAAAGAGAACTTTTGCAGCAGGTTTGCCCAATGCAGTCTTCATTTGATTTCTTAATTGCTATTTCTTTGTGTCTTGATTTTGGATCCAAATAAAATGAAATCCTTGACGCCCTCAATCCTTTCTCCATTTATCGTAATGTTGCTTATCGGTCCAGTTGGGAGGATTTTTGTTCTCTATGTTGAGGTCTCATCCATACTGAAGGCTTTATAGTCTGCTCTTCATCAGCAAGTGCTTCAGGTCTTCTTCACTTTCAGCGAGCAAGGGTGTGTCACCCACATACTCGGGTTCTTAATGAGTCTTCCTCCAATCCTGTTACCACGTTCTCCTTCATAAAGACCAGCTTCTTGGATTATTTGTTCAACATGCGAACTGAAAAAGTGTGGCGAAAGGGTCCAACCCTGACGCACACCTTCCTGATTTTTAGCCATGCAGTATCCCCTTGTTCTATTTGAACTGCTCCCTTGTGTTCTTTGTACAGGTTCCGTGTGAGCACAATTAAGTGTTCTGAAGTCTCCATTCTTTGCAACTTCGTTCATGATTTGTTACAATCCACAAAGTCTAATGCCTTTAAATAGTCACTAAAACACAGGTCAGCATCTTTCTGGTGTTCTCTGCTTTCAGCCAAGATCCATGTGACGTCATCAATGATAACCCCCATTCCATGTCCTCTTCTGAGTCTACCTTCAAATTCTGGGAGTTCCCTGTTGATGTACTGTACTATTACAGCCAGTTTTGAATTATCTTTAGCACAGTTTTACCTGTGTATATTATTAATGATGATTTTTGATGATTTGCCCATTCTCTTGGGTCACCATTCTTTGGAATGGGCACAAATGTGGATCTCTTGTAGTCAGTTGGCCAGGTAGTTTTGTTCCAGATTTCTTGGCGTGGACAAGTGATTGCTTTCCAGCACTGCGTTTGTTTGTTGAAACATCTCAGTGGGTCTTCCCACAATACAAGAGGCCTTGTTTTTCCCAGTTCCTCCTTCAGTGCAGCTTGGACTTTCTCCTTCAGTATCATCAGTTCTCGATTATATGCTGCTTCCAGAAATGGTTAAACATCAACCAATTCTTTTTGGTACCTTTCATCTTCTTTTGATGCTTCGTACATCATTCCATATTTTGCCCATAAAATCCTTCAGTGTTGCAATTTGAGACTTGAACTTTGTCTTCCATTCTTTCAGCCTCTGTTCTTCCCTTTTTGTGTCCTGACTCCAGGTCTGTGCGTGTTTCATTGTAACGTGTTACTTTATCTTCTAGAGCTGCTCTTGGAAATCTGGTCAGCTCTTTCACTGCATCATTTCTTCTTTTCACGTTAGCTAATCTCTGTTTCAGAGTCTGTTCTGGTAACCATTTGGTCTTTTTTTTCCCTTTTCCATCTTTTAATGACCTTTTGCTTTCTTCATGTGTGATGTCCTTGATGTCATCCCTAGACTTGCCTGATCTTTGGTCATCAGTGTTCAGTGCATCAGAGCTGTTCTTGGGATTGTAAATTAAGGTGCAATGTGCTCTGTAGTGTATGTACTGGTGATCTGTGGGCTCAGCATACTGGTCTTGATTGTTTTCTCTTTTATCCTTAACAAGAGAGCTGTTATATCCTCTGTCATCCCCAGGACAGACCCTTTTGGAATTGTGTTAGAATTTTAAGCATATGTAAATTATACAACTACAGAGAAGAAAAAAAATTGTGTGTGTGTGTGTGTGATTTGGGTGAAGATTTACAGAGCAAATTCACTTTCCATACAGCAGTTCACATACACTTTGTCTCATGACATTGAGCACAATTTTCCATAATGCAGCATCTCCCTTCCCACTTCCTCCCCATAGTTACCTCTTCCCAGTGTCCATCCCTCCATGCACTCCTGCCCCCTGAGCTGTCTCCCTATGCCTAAACAGCCCTTCTTTCTCCCATGATTGTTCTCTCCAAGGAGTGTATCTATCTCAGGTAAATGTTCAACTCATATGCCTGTCTTTTGTTTGGCTGGAAATCGCAGGTGTGGGTTCAATTCCAGACCTGAAGGGCAGCTAGGGGCCATAGTCTCAGTGGTTCCACCAGGCTCTATTAGACAAGCAAACCTGGTTCCCCTCCCCCCCCTTTTTTTTTCTTCTCCAAATGATTTTGAGATTTGTTCCACATTGTTCTCCCTCTCTATCAAGGATCTCCTACATAGATCCCCTTCCAAGTGGATGACAGTGGTAGCCGGGCACCATCTAGTTCTTCTGGTCTCATAGTCATATAGACTGCAGATTGGATGATGTACCAGTTGCTAGGACTAATTGTTTCCATGAATTTTGGTTTTCTTCATTCTTCTTTGCTCTGGACGAGGAGAGACCCAGACCCATCGTTGTATCTAGGTGGCAGCTTGCTAGCTTTTAAGATACCACTCGCTACTTGCCAAAGTAGGAGGTAGAACAGTGTTTTGTACAGTATGTTATGCCAGTTGAGCTTGATGTCTCCTGCGACTGTGGTCCCAAGCCCACAGGTTCAACTACTCAGTCTCTCTGGGTAGCTGGCTGTGACCAAGGGTGACCACAACCTTGCCCCTTGTCAACCCTTCTATACACCTGGGAATTCTGATCATTCACATAAACTTATAGGACCATTGTCTGCCAACCCTATGCATGTTCTTGGATACACTCCCCACTTCATAGACTTACCGAATAGTTCAGCCTGTCCACCCATCTATGAAAAAACTGTTTTTAAAATTAAGAAACTTCACAGTAAATTTTCTCTGGAAAAAAGTGTGTCTTTGGAGTCCCCCTGGCATTGTCCGCCTGCCCCAGTTTCTGTTGCAGACCCCAGATTGCTGTCTAGGCTTGTGCAAGGGGCTCTGTGCCTCGGAGTGAGTGTGTTTGTGGTAAAATGCACTATCCCTAGTTAGCAAGTGCCTTTGTCTGGTACATTCACTGAGGGAACATAAATACTCAAGAGGATGATTTTTAAAAGGGAGAGGCGAGAAATGAGGTCAGACTGCCCTGAGATGGAAGTTCTCAACAAAGTTAACCAGAGCAGTGAGACCAACAGAACAAACCCAGAGGTCACCTTATTTTCGGCAGAGCCTGTGAAGACCATGACTTGAGTGTTTCAGATGCAAAAACTAGCCTTCTTCCAGAGACAGGGAGTCCCTCGAAGCTGGTATCTCAGCAACCAGCCGCATGCAGCATGTGCCTCACGCCACGTGAGCCTCGAGCCTCATGCAGGGTGCACCTCACGCAGGGTGCTTCAGTGTGGCCCAGAGTGAGTTTATTCATGTAGAGTAAGAAGTTGATCGTAACCCACCCCATGGCTTCTGTCACTTGATCACAACTCTCCGTGTCCTGCCCAGTTTTATTACTAAAAATCGCTTCCTGAGATGGAACATCAGAGGGTTGTTCACTAGGGAACCTTAGTGGCCAGTGTCATAAAGCTTTGGAAGTGGGATGTGCCGATTGCTTCTGCATGGCTCAGACTTGCCAGACAAGTAAGCTGCTGGAACCAGCTGTTTCAGACACACTTTGCATTACGACGCCGTCTCAGGAAGGCCACAGCTTTTGTTCGGGAGCCTGAAGTCATTAAAGCCTCGAATGCACAATCTGACATTTTATGGGGAGTCCCCATTCCCAGGCTGAGTAGTGGAAGGCACCTGTGTGCTGGGTGGTTCATGGCCGTTGCTGGCCTGGATCCGTGATGCGATCACTGACGTTCTTTTCCACGAGTGTGTCAGAGACGCCGTCGCGGCTGAGACGGGGGAGGCAGATCCCGGAGCTGATGTCCCAGCACCCCTCCTTCCCCGGTGCTCAGTCTCCCATCATTGCTGCCGAGCGGGGGTGATGGATGGTCGTGGTGCTGTCCTGCAGAGTGACTGGGTAATCCACACGAGCCTGGGGCAGAGGGCATTGTGCACGGAGCCGGCCACAGCTCAGGGTTAGCTGTCGGTGTGAGCACTGCAAAGGTCTTTGCTGAGCACAAGTGAAGAAGGTGTGGGAAACGGGTAACTTGGGAGAACAGTAAGTAGGGGACCGTTACAAACATTTCTTTTTTCTTTTTAATTACTGCTTATGCTCACTTTATGTTTAATTACTAAAAAATGAACCAGCTGACCTTCATCTTGGAAATGGATAAAACAACTTACGGTGTACCACACGAGACTACCACTCAGCAGTAAGAACTGGTAACCATCCTAAGGACCCAGCAGCCTAGCGTTGGGTTAAGTGGAAGAGGCCAACACAGCAGACTGTATTTTACAAACAGTTCCACAGATTGGGAGATTTGAAATCTCTGGATGTAGCCTAAGAACGTTGTTTTTTTTCCCATCTTCTTGTCTCTTTTTCAATGTTCTTAAAATAGTTAACTTGCATTGATGTAAAGTGATAAGCTTATTGTTTAAGCAGCAAGAACTAGAATTCAGAGAAAGTTAGGTCAGCTGGTTAGAGACTCCATAGGCAGTCTTACAGGTGGACACGGTGGTACCCAAAGCTGAGCTTTTCTGTTCAGGGTTGAAGGGAAGATGTGCACACAGGCACAGGTAATCAACAGTGGATGGCCCGGGAGGGCACGGGGAAGCCGAAAGTGAGGGTCGTGTCCCTTGGGTCAGCCAGAAAACTCAGGTTTGAGGGGATCCGTCCGATTGTAGGATGGAAGCAGAGGAATGGGTGGTGCTTTGTGGGCAGCAGGAGTGCCCATTCTCCCTGCGTCGACTGCTTGAACTTGGCTTTCCCCTTTCCAGCACAGGCAGGACCTAATGAGATGGTCCAAGAGACCACGAGCATTGTTCAGGCGTAATGCAGTCTTTGTGCTTATGCTGATCTCTACTTTTTATTCTTTAGGCCCTAATAACAGTAATCCCCAAACCTCGGCTGTTCGAACCCCTACCCAGACGAATGGTTCTAATGTTCCTTTCAAGCCACGAGGGAGAGAATTTTCCTTTGGTAAGTAGGCATTTTGCTGCCTTGATTTATTTTATTTTAAATAAAAGAAATTAATAAGCATGCTTTATTTTACCAGGCACTGTTGTTAATTTGCTAAGTCAGTCACATTAGCACACACACTGTAGAGCCAGACTGCCTGGGTTCAAGTCCAGGGCAACTGCTTTTAACTTTGCAACCTTGGGCCAGCTACTTAACCTCATGTTCCTCCTTTTCCTTATCTGTGTAATGTGGATAACATTACTGCCTGCCCGGGGTCACTGTGAAGATTTTAAATACTAAATCAGTTAAAGTGCTTTTGACTATGTCTAGCATGGGGTAGATACTCTGGCTGATTCTGGAGCGGTGATTTTTACCTTTTTATATTGTAATTTCTTAGTTCATTTTCTCATATTTCGTGTATTTGTGGCTAGCACATTTGTCACATAGTAAACAATTTAATAATTGCCCAGAATTGGAGTCATTGTCACGACCTGGCATTGTGAAAAGCTTATGTTCTTAAGTTTGTATTTCTGAAAGTAGGAAATTTGCTCAGATATAAAGTAACATAAGATGGCAGGTTCCCAGGTTCCTGCCCTTGGATGGAGGTGGAGATGCGTTAGCTACAGCTGTCTTTTCTTTCACATGCAGAGGCCTGGAACGCCAAAATCACGGACCTAAAGCAGAAAGTTGAAAATCTTTTCAATGAAAAATGCGGTGAGCTTGCAGGGGCACGGGCAAGGACAAGGGGCGGTGTCTCACGTGCAGAGGGGGAGCTGGCCTTGCCGGGGGGGGGGGGGGGGGGGTGCTTCTGCAGGCTTGGGTTCTGTAATCGGGCCTCCCACACATTTTTTTTTTTGAGCTACCAAATATTGTTAAGAATTGATGTCTGAAGTTAAACCAGCTGTGATTTTAGCAGCTGCAACGTCGTTAAAGATGAAGGGTTTTTAACCCGTCATTGGCTAAACCTATGAAGTAAGTGCAGCACGTGAGAGATGCTTTGGGCTTTGGTGTATTTCACAGGTGAAGCTCTTGGCCTTAAACAAGCTGTGAAAGTGCCATTTGCGTTGTTTGAGTCTTTCCCTGAGGACTTCTATGTGGAAGGCTTACCTGAGGGTGTGCCCTTCCGAAGACCATCTACTTTTGGCATTCCCAGGCTGGAGAAGATCCTTAGGAACAAAGCCAAGATCAAGTTCATCATTAAAAAGTAAGGAAGGGAAGGGGAGCAGGGGCATGTGGGAGGGAACTTGCTTGTCAGTGCTGAGCCCGTCTGCAGTGTCCTGTGCTGGTGGGCGCGGCGGCAGTCTGAGCTGCATGTCGTGCAGTCCCATCACGGCGTTTTATTCCTGCACTCGTAGCTCATTTCTGATGTGTGCCTTTGTTTCCCTGAATGTCTGTGCGTTAGTCCGACACAGTGAAATGCTGGCTTACGTTGAAAGACCGTATTCCCATATCAGTGCTCAGTGGTACTTGAAATGCACTTCAGGCTTTCCTGTGTTTGACGTGAGACTCACTTCTGAGTCACTCGGGTGATGTCAACCAGTTAGCAACGTGGCCACCCCGACTGCACCTTCCCTGGGCCTCAGGTCAGGTCTGCAGTAGCCACGGCTGCCGCTTCCTCCAGGGAAACTCCTGGTCCCATATTTCCCAGCCGGCTTGTTTTCCCATACTGCATACATGTTTCCATTCTCAAGTCTGACACTGATGGTTTTCAGGATACACTCGATCCACGGGAAGAAAATGCCATTGAAACTTGGTATTGGGGTGGGGTGGGGTGGGGGCGGGCTGTGAAAGGCAGAGATGGGCGTGGGGTTAAAACAGCAAGTATCATGCGTGTTTCTTCCTGCGATCACTGTGCTATTTCTGTTCCCACGTTGCTGGATGGTGAATGTGTCCTTACAAAGGGTTACTGGGTTTTAAATCGCACGTGTCTGATTTTGTGTAGACACAGTTTTTCTAAGTTTTCCTGTAGCACACCTGTCTTTTCTCTGTTGTCCTTTGTAGACCAGAAATGTTTGAGACTGCGATTAAGGAGAGTACCGCCTCCTCGAAGAGCCCCCCACGTGAGTGTCTTGGATAGAATATGAACCCCACAAAGCCACAGGGTGGTGCACACAGCTCTGGCTCCAGAAACGCATTGCGAGCCACGGGCCTTTGAGGGGGGCTCATCACTGATGGGCTTGTTGCCCAGCCTTTCCTCTTTCTGATTGTGGTGAAAACAGCAAAACGTTCGTCAACACAACGCCCGTTTCTGGGTTACTGAAAGACATTTTGACCATATTTTCTATAAATGCTAATCTTAAGTTTCTATTTCTAAGGAAAAATAAATTCATCACCCAGCGTTAATACTACTGCCTCAGGTGTTGAAGATCTTAACATCATTCAGGTGACAATTCCAGGTATGATTTCTCTGCCCTTGTCACCATCATCCTCTGTGGGTCTTTTTTTTTCTCTTTAGTTTTTTCTGGCTTTCAGGACATAGATTACTGGTGTTTACGCAGATCAGATAGTGACCACTGCATGTTGCCCCAACCTGTCTCATGCCCGTGCAGGGGTCATGGACCAGATTCATCTGTAAACTACTCTGGTCAGTGACTGGGTCAGCAGGATCCTGAACTTGCTAACTGTTCACGTCACTAGTCTGTCGTTCATTGACTAAACAGCAAGGTGAAATTCATGACAAGAACGAGGTGGCAGTATTTCCAGTTTGGTGTGACAATTTTAAATAGTGTCAAACTTTCTCAGTCCAGAAATGCTTAAAAATCCAAGACCATTAAATAAATGAAACATTGTAACTCTGATTTACTTGGAATTAAAAGTGTATTGTTAAGTTTTGGGTTTTACCTTCCTCTTTTCAGATGATGATAACGAAAGACTGTCGAAGGTTGAAAAGGCTAGACAGCTCAGAGAGCAGGTGAATGACCTCTTCAGTCGGAAATTTGGTGAGTTTAACGGAAGATCTGTTCTGTGGATTATGCTTAAGTAATTATAACCTCCCCAAACCAAAACCAGACTCTCTGCCATCGAGTCAGATCTGACTCGTAGCGACCCCTCTTTGGGTTTCTGAGGCGTATGTCTACAGAAGTAGATTGCCCAACCTTCCTTCTGAGGAGTGTCTGGTGGGTTTGAACCACTATCCTTTAGTTACCAGTCAAATGCCTTGGGTACTACGCCACCAGAGCTCCCATAACCTCCCTGTAAAAAAGTGATTACAATGAAAAATATAAGTTGTAGGTATGTGGTGGGTTTTTTGGAGGGTTTAAACTTGTTTCATAAAAAAATATATTATTGTGGGTCACTTTCTTGACGCATTTCTTTATGTATTCTTTTGGGAAGACTGCAAGGGTTTCAGGGTTGGGTTGGCTGTAATCTTTAAGAACGTGTGTGTTGCACAGTGCCTCTGGGTAGGTTTGAACAAGCAACCCTTGGGTTGCTAGCAGAGTGCAGACCATCTTCACCACCTAGGGACTTTGTTGGTCAACTTCTTTTTTTTTTTTT
>NW_006921593.1:4027830-4078965 GCF_000298275.1 Orycteropus afer afer
TTGGTTTTCTGCTTTCTTCTTTGCTCTTGACGAGGAGAGACCCATCGTTACATCTAGATGGCAGCTTGCTAGCTTTTAAGATCCCAGTCGCTACTCACGAAAGTAGGAGGTGGAACAATGTTTTGTATAGTATGTTATGCCAATTGAGTTTGATGTCCCCTGTTGTTGGTCAACTTCTAAGTCAGTGAAATGAAGGTTTATATTTTACTTCAGGTTGTTTGAAGTGTAGGAAGACCTTAGTTAACAGTGGAGCCAGTCTTAATTTAAAATGAATGCTCCTTTTTAAATACCTCTTAACGTGATAAATTAATCTGTGCTTCTCTGTTGTCTCATCATAGGCGAAGCAATAGGTATGGGTTTCCCTGTGAAAGTTCCCTACAGGAAAATCACCATCAACCCTGGCTGCGTGGTGGTCGATGGCATGCCCCCAGGGGTGTCCTTCAAAGCCCCCAGTTACTTGGAAATCAGCTCCATGCGGAGGATCTTAGACTCTGCAGAGTTTATCAAGTTCACAGTCATTAGGTAAGTGAAGTTGTGAAGTTTCTTTCTTCTTCTTCCTTTTTTTTTTTTTTTTTTTTTTTTTTTTTTGGGTGGAAGTTTACAGAGCAAATTCACTTTCCGTACAGCAGCTCACATACAGTTTATCTCGTGACATTGACTGTAATCTCCTACAGTGCAACAGCTCCCCTCCGACTTCCTCCCCATAGTTACCTCTTCCCTGTGTTCCTCCCTCCATGCACTCCTGCCCCCCTCCAGCTGTCTCCCTGTGCATACACAGCCCTTCTATTCTCCCATGATTGATCTCTCCAAGGAGTGTATCTGCCTAATGTAAATGTTCAGGTCATATGCCTGTCTTTTGTTTGGCTGGAAGCCACAGGAGTGGGTTCAGTTCTAGACCTGAAGGACAGCTAGGGGCCATAGTCTCAGTGGTTCCATCAGACTCTGTCAGATCAGCAAACCTGGTCCTTTTTTTCTTTAAAAAAACTTTTGTTCCCCATTATTCTCCCACTCTATCCAGGATCTCCTCCATAGATCGCCCTCCGAGTGGTTGACAGTGGTAGCCGGGCACCATCTAGTTCTTCTGGTCTCATAGTCCTATAGGCTGAGAATCACGTGGTGTATCAGTTGCTTGGACTAATTATTTCCGTGCATCTTTGGTTTTCTTCATTCTTTGCTCTGGACAAGGAGAGACCCATCATTTTATCTAGATGGCTGTTTGCAGGCTTTTAAGATCCCAGTCGCTACTCGTCAAAGTAAGATGTAGAACAATGTTTTTGTGTAGTATATTACGCCAACTGAGCTTGATGTCTTCTGTGACTATGGTCCCAAGCCCACAGGTGCAACTGCTCGCTCCCTTTGGGTAGCTGAATATAGGAGAAGTCACCACAACCTTGTCCCTTTTCAGCTCTGCTATACACCTGGGAATTCTTACAGAACATACCAATACACTTGTAGAAACACTGTCTGCCAACCCTATACGTGATCGTGCACGCTGCACCTTATGTAGACATATCTAATAGTGCAGCCTGTCCACCCATCTGTCCAGCTGTATGTCAGTGTTTGCCTAGGTGAGTGCAGATCTTCCAGAATGCTGTCGGCTTGGCAGTGGGGTCCTCAGAGGAGGTTACTGGGGCGTGAATGCAGTTTCCCTACTGTTCCTACACTGTACTCCTCCATGGGCTGACGTTTCTCCTCCCCTGGTTTTGAAGGCGGATTGGCAGTGTGGCCCAGGGACCAGTGTGCCTGCCGCTTGTTCCATAAAGTTTTATTAAACACAGTCACGCTTGTGTGTCATTTGTGACTGCTTTTGAGTGAGGATGACAGAGTTGAGTAGTTGACACAGAGACCAGATGGCCTGCAAAGCCTCAAACGTTCCTACTGACCCTTTCTGGAAGATTTCTGCTGACCCGTCTGAGGCCTCTCAGTGTGGGTTACAGATCCAACAGGGATTTGATCCCTAGTCACCCATTTTTGTTTCTTTGCACGTAAATGTGTACAGTGACTGTTCACTTGCTGAGTGTCAGCCCCTGAGTTACGGGGTAGGAGTGATGAGCAGCCTTTGAGAATCACACATGCTAATTGGTGCTTTTCACGGTACAGACTCAGTAATGTCCTTCTTTCCGTCCACCTACACACAGAGTCCCAGTGGCCTTCACTCTTCCCTTCTCAAGTCTTCCTATCACAGAATCGGTTCACTGTCAGTTCCCACTGTCTCTGGTACAGGTTGGCTGGGACTGGCCCTCAGAGCTCCCTAAGGGGTCAGTCCAGTCCCCTTTCAAGGCACTTTCTCTTCACCCACAGTCACTTCTCCCCACCTCTTTCTTGAGAAGACCGTGTTTTTTCTCACTTGGTCTTCAGTCCTCCTCTGTGCCATGCCCAGGTGTCTGGCAGCAAGCCTTCCGTTTACATAGAACTCTTCTGTTCTCTCTGCTGGGCCTGTTTTGTTTTCCCTCATCTTTACTATAGAGTGTTCTAACAATGATGCTTGTTAGTTATTAATGAAATGTATCTTCCATGAGCGCATACGGTGGGAGAACTAAACTGTTGATCTGTTTGTTTGTTTCTCTCTTCAGACCATTTCCAGGACTTGTGATTAATAACCGTGAGTATTTTTGAAGATTTGGGGGGCAGGGGTGGCTCACAGAAAGCACTAGGTCACTTCACCTGAGGTAGTAACTGTGCCTGTCATTGCTGTTCTAGCCCTCAGCGTCGAGCACTGGGCACTGTATTATAAAGTGGTAATGGCAGGGGAACTGATCGTAGGGGCTCGGAGGATTTTAAACTGACTCCGTGTATGTAAAACCAAGGTCGGCCCCTGCTTGTTTAGAAAGGAAGTTGTCTTAGAACACAGCCCCACTCCCTTGTTTAGGGCAGCAGTTGAGTAGTTGCCACAGAGTCTGGCTGACCAGAAAAGGCCGGGTGTGTACTAACCTGCAGCAGCGCCTGCCTGTTACGTGCTTGGTGGACACAGGCCAGAGCTGCTGTCCTGCTGCCGTTGTGGCTGGCACCCTTACTCCTTTGCCTGTTACTATGTAATTACTGTGCTGGAATCGAGGGGCAGGGCTCCAGCACTCCATGGCAGTTAGTGTGCATGTGTTGTCTGGCCACACTGAGCTCGCTCTCATATTGGTGAGTGAACAAGTGAAAGTGTCCTTCTGTTTCCCTGATGGCCATGTCATTTTAGATGGTGTTTTCAGCAGGTCTTAACTGCACTAGCATGCTTTGTGTTCTGCTAACTGTATTGTTAAAAATTTACGAAAGCAAGCGCATGGGGTTTCTCTTGACTCCTGGGCCTCAGCCCTGTGGGCCTCCTGATCGGCCCTGGCACTGGGAAGCCACACGGCGCTCACGCCTGCTCCACTGGCTGCTGCTCCTGTCTCCGGCGACTGGCACTGTTCTTTGGCCTTCATTCTTGAGTGTCATGGATTTTGGTTACATCTGAAAGTTTTGAGATCCGCTTTATTGCAGAATTCATTTATTTCTTATACCCAAACCATGAGTTCGTTTTGTATTAGTTCTAGTTGTAGTGTAGCTTCCATCTTGGTAAGTTGTCAGGATCTGGGGATGTCGAGGGAGAGAGGGAGAGCGTCCACCGTGCTTCATTGAGCTTGAGTCGTTTTTCTGACACTCCATGTAAGCGTACCAGCAAACTTTGTCATTTAAAGACATCTCATCTAGATTTTGTTTTCTGGAAAGCTTTTTCATTCATTCAAATTTATTGGTCTTCTGTTAATACAGGTTTTTTTTTCCAAAGACTATTACATTTTAAGCCTGTCTGGCCCCTGAGTTTATGTTTAAATTTTGTTCTCATTCAGATGCAGTGGTCTGTAAAATAGTTGTGTGATAATCAGTGTTGTGTCTTGAATGTTTGTTGCGTTTGGGACCTCTGTTGCGTCGGGGTTGGATCGTGCGGATAGAGGATGTATATAAAAGCACTGCTCAGAGCTCACAGCACGTCAGTAAATTATGATGACGACTTACACTGATCTGCTCTACTTTCAGAGCTGGTCGATCAGACTGAGTCGGAAGGCCCAGTGATACAAGGTAAACGGAAGGGCGGGTGCATGGCAGAAGTAATCCTATGTGCGTCACTGACAGGATCACACGTAACTTCCCATCGGCCCACCTCGAGGGAAGGTCATTCACACGGTGCACACACTCGGCGTAAGCCGAGGCTGTGGGTCCTGCTTGAGAACTGCGGGGCACTCACCATTTGATCACACAGTGTCGGGTCAGGCCTGTCAGGACCCCCAAGACTGCTGACATGGAATGAAATGTCAGCCAGGGGCCGACCTTTTAACCCTGATGCTGTTAGTTTCTCACGGTTGCTGTGTACTTGACTTACTGCGTTAGTTTTTCAAATTAGGTAGAAATGTGTGTTGTGGTTTTGAAAACACCTTAGAACCAGTTGATCAGCCTGCTGAGCCTCCCATTTCCTCCTTTTCTCTGTAAATCACGAGAAGTACGGAAAGGCTCTTGTCCACAGGGAACCCACAGGGCAAGAAACCAAAGACGTGCTTTGAGAATTTCCCACGTTCGTGGTAGAGATAGGTTAGCACGTTTCTGAAAAGCAGGATTCTCTGTGTGCAGTTGCGTGGTGTGCGTTAAATCCACAGGTCTGTGACTTGTTTTGTTGTAGGCTTGTGCACTGTCTGCAGCTTCCGGAGCACCTTCCTCTCGTCCTCCCCCTAAACCAAACCAGACCCACTGCCATCAAGTCAGTTCCGACTCACAGCCTCCCCTCCTGGGTTTCTGAGGCGGTAGATCTTTACAGAAGTAGATTGTCCGGTCTTGTTTCCGTGGAGTAGCTCGTGGGTTTGAACCACCAGCCTTCTGGTTAGCAGCCAGAAGCCTTAGGCACTGTGCTACCAGAGCTCCTTTTCCTCTCTCTGGCTCTTTAAGTAATTTAAAGCAACTTCTGAGCACTGTTGAAATAAACCTTTTTGTGTTTCTCTTTAGAATCAGCTGAGCCAAGCCAGTTGGAGGTTCCGGCAACAGAAGGTAAGATTGTCCAGTTATTTAAAAAAAAAAAAAAAACTGGGGCTCCTTAAGACTTCTATTAGGACTAAGACTTCACTGTGTTTTTAGAACTGTTGGACGGGAACCGTGTGGTTTGTTCTCGTTGCTGGGGAAGGGATTTGTAGATACAAAGAAACATCGTGTTCAGAGATGGCTCAGACTCGAGCTCCGATTTCCCCTTTGATGGCGCTGAGTGAATTCTAGAACAAGGCAATGGCTGCCATATAGCTTGGACAATGTGTTCTTTAAACGCAGTTAAATGGTGTGCGTGTCACTTTGAACATGTGGGTATCAAAATGTAGAATTAATTTATAGTCAGAGCAATACTGTTTCCCTGAAAGCGTAACCCTTTTTAGTGTCCTGTAATCATAATTAAACCGTTTGACTGGAATGGCCTGCGTCCATAAAGTGAATTCTTTCCCCTTTTGCCTCTCTTGGTAGAAATCAAGGACACCGATGGAAGCTCTCAGATCAAACAAGAACCAGACCCGACGTGGTAGACCTGTTCCCTCCTAGGGTAAATCCACTTCTGTGTCCGCAGGCCATGTCGTGTCCGTGTGCATGTTCCTAAGTTAACCTACATTCTGAAAAGTTAACGGGATTGCCCTGTTTCTGCCATAAAGTAGCAGCCCTGCCTTCAGGGCTGCGGAGAGTCCAAGTGTAACCCTTACTGAAGGGTTCAGCTGGGAAGCTGAAGCAGGGAGCCTTGTCCTTGAAAGAATGTATGTCCTGCAGTCAAAGGTGTAAAAGCACTTTGGCCTTAAAAGAAAAGGTTTGTCTCTTGTATGGGATTAACCTTTTCCTCACCATTAGAGGGCAGTAAAAGTCAGTGTTGTGAGACTGACTGAATTTTTCCTAAACCTCACACTGGGGTCCTGGCTGAGCTGCGGCAGCCCCATCCGTGGTGCCTCGTGCTTAATGAGCTGTGTTACTGCAGACTTCCTGGACTCTGGACCGTCCAGGCTGTTGACGGACGGGTAGCTGGAGCCCAGGAAGGAAAGGGCCTAGCTTCTCTTGTCCTGGTTCACCTCCCTAAGCCTCCGCTGTTCAGTGCCTTACTGACATTGTGGATGCAGCTTGCCGTTGGTGGCTCTGACCTGCGCTTTGGCCGTGGGTTTTTAATACAGAGACTGGTTATCATGTAATTTACCTGACCCTGTCTCTGAGTATGGGTTGGTGGGCCTGAGGTTTCATGGCATGTTAGGAATGCATGTGAATCCGAGTAGTTTTTATTAGAATTTGAGTTAGACTGTGCTGTCTGAGAATGTTGCCTCCCGTCATCAGAGTAACCTGTTTACTTGCTTCTTTGTGTTCTCTCCCGTTTTAGCTTAAAAATGTCCGTGGTTGAGAAGAGCTTTTGGACCGGTCCTGCCCCAGCTGTGTAATATACTTGTATAACAGAAATACCTTCTATACAAACCTTTTTTTCTACTTTTAGATAGAAATGTCTACTTTTTCAGCAGTTCTGTGAATTGAATTAAAGAGCAGCGTGACTGTGGATTTGGAATGGCTGGTTTACTTGGGAATGTATTATAAGGATTTTGCAGCGGTGCTGGAAAAACGACAGGGAACATGACAGGGATGAGTCGGCAGATTCTCACGTCTCGGCAGAGCCGTCAGCACGGGTGTGTGTTTCCGATCAAGTGAAGATCTCCCACCGGCACGTCCAGCTTCTGCAGTGAAGGAAACACTCGTGAGAGCTCGGTCCTTTAGTTTTTTCTATTTGAAAACCCTCTCAATGGCCCTTTGTTCACGGCTCTCCTTCCTGGCTGAGTGAGCAGTTACTATCTGTATATTTGACTAACCCTTTCCTAAGCGATCTATCATGGCGCCTATGTTTCTTACCATAATTAAAACCACCATCTGGATCACCTAACAGTCAGTCCGAGGCCAGGCCCTGGGCGTGTGGTCGTAGAGGAATAAGGAGGCCCTCTCCCACTTTTACTTTTTGTCCAATAAAACGCATGGTGTCTGAGAAGTTTCAGATCAGGTATGAGTGCTTGGGCACACGCAGTGACACTACAGCCTCGCTGTCGTGGGGACGGCCCCTATGGCGCGGCATTGTCTGGATTGCGGTCCCAGCTCGGTCACTCGGGTCTCGTTGCCTTTGTGACTTTCTGTTTGTCCTCGTCACTCTGAGGCTCCAGCGTGGCCACGTATCACTGCCGGGTGGTGATTGCACACGAAAGAGCTGTACACGACCAGCATGTGGAAAGCCAGAGCACGTGATGGCCCGGTGTCTCCTTAGCTTTATCGCGGTATTCACGGTGGAGAATGACTACATGGTAGCAGAAATAGGCATTTTTATGTGTTGCTTATATTTTACCTCAAATTAAATTGTAGACCTAGGGTAATAAATAAATCCATCCATGCCTTCACACACTAACGCATTTCTTTCTGAGGTGTGTTCCTGGTTGTGTTGGGGGAAACTGCCGGGTGGTGCGGTGGAGGAGTGCAGGGTCGGCACGTTCAGGCCTTGGTGCCGCCTGGGAACCCTGGCCCTCGTGGTGTCTCTGGCACCACTGTGTTCATCTCGTGCGAGCTGGGGCTGAGCCCTCAACTTCACAGCTGTGACTTGTCACCTGACACGTGCACGGCAGCCGAAGCAAGACGCTGGGGTCAGAGTCCGCTCCCAGTGGAGCGTCCGTGAGCCGCTCACACTGGCTGTAGATTTCTCTGGTCCGGTCCCACACAGCCCGACGCCCCTTCTCTGTCCTGCTGTGTGTGCTCAGGGAAAACAAAGCAACTTCCTTGATAAGCCACCGACAACGGCGAGGAGACACTGCCGCAGTAGAAGCTCACGGGTCCTTTAAAAAGCGTCTTTCAGACTCGAACTACCAGCTGCTTCAGCCTCACCCCCCGTCCAAAGGCCGTGTTCAGGGCCGGAGCTCCTGCACAGACCACCCCTTTGCCTGGCTCTCGTTTGAACAGGTTTCGTGCAGTGATGGAAGCACCAGGGAGAGAAGTGTGTCCCAGTGTCCCGTCAGCCTAAGTGTGTGTAGTTCCACGTCTGTGGGTGTATGTATATGGACACACACACACGTCTGTGTGTGTTTCGGATACAACAGGGAGCGATAGGTCCATGAAGCTTTTGTTTAGAGCTTCTCACCCTGCCCCGTGGATCACTTTGTGTATTCTGGAAAGCAGCCTGGGCTCTGTCTGCCGCATCTTCCTTGTAACCTCTTTAAGCCTAAGGGGTGCCCTCCTGTCCCATCCTGGGGCTGCCGACGTTTCTGCTCGTGTCACGGCGTGCGGGTGCTCTTTGTCGTTCTGAGTCGGTCCTCTTCTGAAGCCTTACCGTGTCCCCCAGCTGCCGCCTGCAGTCGGTAAAGACACCCTCCTCTCAGCCTTGTTTCCTGGGAGGGTGACGCCTGACCACTGGCTTGTCCCCAGCAATAGTGATACCAACCCTGAGGCCGGGGCTGTGGACTCATTTCAAATGGATGGAGCCTAGTAACAGTCCACATGACGCCTTCAGCTGTGCACTTTCATGCAGAAGCAGGTCCCTCTTAAAATGAGCAGTTGCTAAGAGGATTCTTTGGGGAGGGGTAGTTGGAATTGCCTACTAGGTATCTAATTACCTAAAGGCAAGGACGAGATTGCATGGTAAACTGGCAGCTCTCACCGTCTGCGGTAACTGAGGTTCCAGGACACTGGGTTGGTGAGCACCGCTCTCCCGGTAGCCTCCTTGACCTCAGCTAGGCATCTGTCGCCGCTCTGTGCACGCCCGTCTGCCTGGTGTTAGGGCGGGGTTTGTAAGCGCGGTGCCAGGGTGTCAGCTGTACCGTTCACGGAGGTCTCTTCAGTGACTCCAGTGTGTTTGATTTCCCAAGTCAGTAATAGTTCACAGTCGATTATTTTGCCTGACAGTGTCGTAGAGTGACGGGATCAGGACTTTATGACCATGTCCAAAGTCTTCTGGACAGCTGTTAGTCATGATTAGATGCCCATCCAAGAAACGGTAAAACCGAAGTCATGTCCCCACCCCATTGTTACACAGAACACAGGTGGTCAGCGGAGTGCCGAACCCCGGCCAAGCTCAGCCCGCGGAGGTGCTGCAGCCAAACAGTGGCTGGGTCCCCGGGCGTGCCGTGGCCAGAGGAGGGGCTGGTGGCCGTGACACCTCTGCCGTCGGGTGCCGAGCTGGAAGCTCTCTGTCCTCCGTCACCTGGACTTGGTGCTCCAGAGCTTGCCGTTGCTGTCGCGTTGTGAGGTGCCGTTAGTGTTGGTGTGAGTCACCTGTGGCGTGTCGGGTGTGGTCAGGTGTGCTTGCTGTGCCAAGGTGGGCAGGTGGTTGCCCCAGAGCCTTGGGGGGGCACAGGACTGAACCCAGGTCTGTAGCCCTCACTCCCAGGATGGTGCCCCCACCTAAAGCCCCAGGCAGCTCGGTGGAAGCTGTTGGGTTATGCTGTCCCCCCTTTCACCCCATTTCCTTGTCTGCTTTCTTCGGAGACCAGAAAAGTCAGAGCGCGAGGCCTTTGCAGCTCCCCCATGACACCCCGGCCCTTGTCTGAATAGTCTCAGGGAGCACGGCTGAGCCATCAGTGGCAGGAGACTGTCCCCCATTAGGTGGGCATCTCCAGAAGGTGCCTGTCACATCCTCGTCTGTGCGTGGATGCCGGGTCTGGGCAGAGGTGTACCGTGAAGACATCCTCTCCCAGGGATGGGGGAGGCAGGACAGGTTTCCAGGCTGGAGGTGACCTGCAGGGCGAGCCCTTTGCTGTACCAGCTCTTCCTGCCTGTCTTGGCCCTGGACCTGTGAGTCCGGGCTGGTGACCGCGGGGGATGTTAAGACCCAAAAGCGGCGGCGGCCCCTGCTCTGCCGCCGGGCTGCTCTGTACCCCAGCGTGTGCTGAGAGGGCCGCTGCGGCCACCAGGCAGACTCAAAGCAGAATTGAAAGTGGCTGCGGCTGGTTCTGAGAGTCACGTCTTCCCGAGTCTGGTGGCCGGGTGACAAACGGCATGTGGACCCAGCCCGGCTGCTCCCGAGTGAGTTCCTCACCCTGGGACTGGGCTGCAAACGGCAGGAAGGACTGAGTGGGCTGGGGTTTTCCTCGGCTTGCCCCCCGTCAGTGTCTCATCTCGGCGGCCCTCCCACTCCCACTACACGGACCTTGCGGTTTTATTTTGAGGAAGTGTCAGGAAAGTTTGTGCGTCGAAAACAAGCTATGATACAACACCGGTTTGTAAAGGGACTTCCTGGCCAGCTTCCTTCTCAGGAGCCAGAGGGAGCTGGGTGGGTGTCTCACCTCCAGCATCTCGAAGCTGCTCTCAAGCCTCTGTGTCCTTGGCAGTGACTGACGACCTGGACAGACCTCCCGAAGAGCTGGAGGGGCCCGGCTATTAGAGGCTGGGAGAAGACCTAGCTCGGCCCCGAACCTGTGCCATTAATACTCTGTAACTTAGAGCGAGTTTGCCCTCCTCCTCCAAGGATTGATTAAAATCCTCAGGAGACTCTGATGAGGAACAGCGAGGGCAGGCTTCTGGCAGAGGTGTCAGGGCAGGGCTGCTACCTGTCCTGGAAGCTAGCAAGCGCCGACTGAGGTCCACAAGCCCTGGGCTGCTACCTGTCCTGGAAGCTAGCAAGCGCTGAGGTCCACAAGCCCCGGGCTGCTACCTGTCCTGGAAGCTAGCAAGCGCTGAGGTCCACAAGCCCCGGGCTGCTCTAGTCAGTGTCTGGAGACGAACATAGGCTCTGCAGGGTGAGAAGCTGGGGCCTGGGGACTGGTACAGGACACGGCAAGGTGGCAGGTGAGCTGCACCAGACTGCAGCTTCCTCCCCTCCTCCCACCAGCCCCCAGCCTGCTGTCCACTGGCACCCTGCCTCCAGACTGACAGTCCCCACTGTGACTTCTCAGGGCTGGAGAGATGGTGATCACCGAGTCTTGAAGCCCATTACCTCACTAGAAAAAATAAATACACCCCCCCCAAAAAAAAAAAATCAAAGACCCTGCAATGGCAGCATGCTGCTGTATTCCAGTTCAGTACTTGGTTTGTCTAACGTCCACCACCTGATGGGCCCAGACCCCGGCGGAATAGTGTCAGCCGGGAAGTAGCTGCTGAGGGCAGCCACAGGCCAGTCCCTGGGATCTTCCCAGCCCCAGTGGGGCCTGCTTTTGTAAGAGTGGAGTTGGCTGAGACCAGCTTGGTGCCAGGCGCGCCACCAGATGGTGCAGCGCACTGGGAGCTGACCCAGGACTGCAGCTACAGCCCATGCTTGGCTGGTGGTCTGCCTGGCTGGGACAGTCGCGATGCCTACAAGTGGCCTCACCTCCACCCTCACACACAGCCCACCCCGTAGACTCCGACCCCTGCTGCATCCCACGCAGCCCTGGGAAGAGCCTGACGAAGGCTGAGCTCCCCTTGGACCAGCCTTTACCATGAGAGCTGCCATCCCAGCCAAGTGGCTCTTAGTCCCCAGCCTGTGACTGGCCCAAAGTTGACATGGGGATCGGTGCTCCTTGCTCAAGAAAGGCCATCCGGAAGGGTGTAAGAGAAGGACTGAGCCCAGTGAGAGCCCATCATCCCAACCCAGGAAGCCTGTGAGTCTCTTTCTGGCAGAAGGTCCTAGGGGGCAGGGAGCAGGACTGACGCCCTGACCAACATCCTTGGCACACGACCTGTTGCTGTGGACCCAGCCTCTGGGGTTTCTTGATTGAGGACTTGACCAGCGCAGCCCCAAAGCCAGGTCCCCGAGGCAGGAAACAATGCGCTCTCTGGGCAGAGGCCCAGACTCGAGCTCCCCTACGGCGTGGCCTGCCTAGAGCAGTTCCTTCCTTTGGGGCCTTCCTGGAGACTGGTTTCTCCAGTGTAAGCTCCTCACCCCCTAATCATTCATTCACACCCACCTTCAAGAGCCACACGCAAGGGCCCAGTGGTTCAGAGAGTGGCTTGAGGTCCAGCTTGGTTCGAGCCCCACCTCTGCCCTGGCCCATATATCCAGCACCCTGTCCACTGTCTGTGCCTCAGTTTCCCAGTCTGTACATGGTGGCCAAGTGTACGTTCAAGCTGATGGACTCACTGTGAGGATAACCACGATGCCAGAGAGAAGGCGCTGACAGGACCTCAGCCCGAGAGTCCTTCCTGTTAGCCCTCAGCGGGCAGTTGGCTCCAGTTAATCTGACACCTGAGGGGTTACCTCCGTGTCCACTTGGTGATAATTACAGTCTCACAGTAATGAGTTACGCTGTACATCTTCCTCTCCATTGGCTATGTATTTCCCAATAAAAGCTTAAAACAATTGTGTCTTCTCTCCATAAAAACACTTTACTCGTAACTTCCTTCATTGCTTCCTTCCTTCGTTTTTTTTAATCATTTGGTCACTTGTTCCATCCACGAATTTCAGCAAACGCTGCCTCACCCTGACTGGGTTGGCAGAGGTCACACCCAGGTCCCAGCCCAGCCCAGCAGTGCCTGCTGTCTGCTGGGCCCCACAGGAGGGTCGAGGTGTGGCACAGGCTGGACCGCCAGCCCAGGGGAACCGGGACCCCGGCTCAGAGCCACAGCTGGCGTCCCAAGGACAGGGTGGCCTGGCCAGGCAGTTAGGCAAGAGTGGAAAGACCACTGGAGGAGAGACGGGGAAGTGCGTGCCCGGGGCCAACGACTCACGCCCGGCCTGGCCGGCCAGGGGAGCCACACTGCTCGGCCCCAGCTGGGGCCTTCGAGGCAGTCCCGTTTGGGACAGGAAAGACAGAGACGAGGGGACACCTAAACAGCCACCTCGTGCAGGGCTGCGCCCACTGACGTGACATCATAACCACTGAACGACCCCACCGTCATCTTTTAGACTCATTGGATGTAAACCAACCGGACAGGAAAGGGCCGTGGCCGCATCTTCCGCGTGTGGGGCTGGATTAATTCTCACAAAGTGGATGCCCCGTCACCAGTGTCCTTAGCCTTCTCTATATGCTGCTCCTCTGGCACCGCCCACCCCTCACCCTGAGCCCCAGCGCCCCGCAGACAGGCTGTGGCTGGCTCCTGTGCAGCAGCGGGTCCTTTTCATCCCTGGGTGGTGGCCCGTTATATCTATCTGTTATGTGCCGTCGAGTCAGCCCTGACTCATAGCGACCCCTCCTGGGGTTTCCAAGGCAGTATCACTACGGAAGTAGATTGCCCAACCTTCTGAGGAGTGGCTGGTGGGTTTGAACCGCCAGCCTTCTGGTTAGCAGTCAGATCCCTTAGGCACTAGGCTACCAGACCTCCGTATTTAGTGTGGAGATTTCCTGCGTCGTTAATGGAGAGGACTTCCAGGGCTGAGTCCCATGTTGGTGACCTGGGACGGGAGGGGCAGTGAGGGGTTGCTTTCACACTCGGTGTACCTGTCCAGAGAATCAGAACAGAGGGATGGACCCTGCACCTTGTGATGAGGGTCAGGAACAACGAACTTGACAGGGTCCCATTAGCTGTCACAACACAGCCCATCAAGACTGCCCCCCCACTGGGTCCCAGTCCTCACCCACTGTGTTCTAGGGTGTCTACGGCTCTGGGAGCAAGCCCCTTAGTGCTGGGCGCCTTTGCTGTCTTCTCTCAACCTTGTCCACTTCTTGGAATTGCAGGCCTGGGTCACAGGCTGTGCCCATCTCCCCTGGGCTCCAGCTGCGAGGGCCACTTGCTGTGTGACCTGGGCAGAACTATACAAGCCCCGAGCCTCCCGGGCCTCTGCGGGAAGTAGTGTTGCCTGCAGCTTTTACATTCACGCCCGTGGAGCTCGGAGCAACCTGCTCACCGGCTCCCAGTGTCGTCCTCTCCACCTGAACGTTCGCACCCCGCCTCATGGCTGCCCGGCCCAGCCACACCCCTCCACTCGCTCACCACTCTTAACTCACCTCTGCATCCCAAATACCTTTCCTCTCAGACGTGATGGTCCCATTTCACCCAGGATGGAACTGAGTCCGCTGAGGAGCGATGTCTTGAAAGTGGAATCAGGATTTGAACTCGGGTCTCCTTCGAAGTCTGTGTCACAGTCCTGGCTGCCACTCGCACTCAGCCGCTGGCCGCTGTCCCACGGAGGCTGCGTTTGCTCAGTGAGTGAGTCAGTCAGTCTCCAGGTATTGATGCAGGGTGCACGAAGTGCCAGTTCTGGGCGCTGGGGCTAGAGCTTTTTTCCAAACAGACGAAGTCGTTCCCTGCCAGGAGGCTCGCTGCCAGAAGGGTTCGACTAGTTTAAAAAAAAAAAACAAAGATCAAAGGCTACAGCCTTCAGTACACCTCACCATAAAACAAATCTTCCCAAGTGGACCAATAAGCATGATAAAAGTAGACTGAAAGTTGTCAAGGATTTCATTTTACCTGGAACTGCAGTCAGTGCTCATGGACACAACGGTCAAGAAATCAAAAGACTAAGCACTGGGCAAATGGAGCACAAAAGATCTTAAGGGGTTGAAGAGCACAGGTGTTACTTTGAAGCCATGGTGTTTTCAGTCGCCTCATACACATGTGAAAGCTGGACAATGAGAAAGGACAGCCAGAGAGTTGATGCATTTGAATTGTGTTGGTGAAAAATAGTGACTAGACATGGACTGTCAGAGAAACAAACATCTGTCTTGGAAGAAGTGCAGCCAGAAAGCTCCTTAGAAACGGGGCTGGTTAGTTTGTCTCACGTGCTTTGGTCATGTTATTAGGAGGGACCAGTCTCTGGAGAAGGACATCATGCTTAATAGAATGTCAGCGAAAAAAACGACCTTCAGCTAGATGGACGGACACCATGCCAACAGTGGGCTGGCTCAGACATGGCAATGATGGGGAAGACGGGGCAGGCCCAGGCAGCGCTGGTCTGTTGTACGCGGGCTGTGGGTGGGAACTGCCTGGACAGCACCACCATAGGGTTACAGGACCGTGTCAGTCAGCGTAAGTGCTCTGGAGAAAATGCAAGCAGGGAGGAGGTGGGAGGCTTTGCTATTTGATGTGAAGTTGTCCAGGAAGGCGGCATTTGAGCAGAGACCTGCATGTGGGGACAGCAGGTGCCATGGCCCTGTGGGGTTTTCTGGGAGCAGCAGAGAGGCAGCTATGGCCCAAGCAGAGGGAGCCAGGAAGACGAGGGTGAGATGACAGCACCTCCCCAAGGCCACGGGGAGGCGAAGATTATACTCTGCCCTGCACACACGTGCGCGTGGCTCTCCGCGCCCGGACCCTGCACACACGTGCACGGCCCTAGGCTCCCGGACCCTGCACACACGTGCGCCGCCCTCCGCCTCCGGACCCTGCACACACGTGCGCTGCCCTGCGCGCCCCGACCCTGCACACACGTGCGCCGCCCTCCGCCCCCGGACCCTGCACACACGTGCGCGGCCTTCCGCGCCCGGAGCCGGGACCCTGGAGACTGCCCAGAAACTGAAAGAAGAAGCAGGGCCCTTCCCGCGCCCCTCTTCCCCAGCCCCTCTTCCGCAGGGTGACTTCCTCTTTCCAGCGCATATAAGGCCGCGCTCAAAGCGCCGGCCGGGAGCCAAGAGGCCCGCAGCCCCGCAGCCCCACCATGGGAGACCCCTTCATCCGCCACATCGCCCTCCTGGGCTTTGAGAAACGCTTCGTGCCCAGTCAGCACTACGTGAGTAGCCAGGGGTCCCCCCTCCACAAGAAGTCCGACCCCCACACACCAGGGTACTCCCCGGATGAGCTGAGGACTAAGGCAAGTGGCTCCTGTCTTGCGGCCTCAGTCTGTCCGTCTGGGTCCACCGTGAGGTAGGTCCTTTGACGAAGATGGGAGTCCTGGGCCCCCAGCCCCTGTAGCCACCTCCCTCCCTGCTCCCCCCGGCGCAGCCAGGGGTTTCTCTGCTCCAGAGCTCGGTTCCAGGGGCCACTCCTCTGGGGAGCCCTCCAGGACCATCCTGAGCTTGGAGAGAGAGGCTGTCCTGGAGGTTGGGGGGAAAGGCTGTCAATCCCTCCAGCGCCCCAGGATGCCAGTTAGAGTCTTACCCCTTCTGGTAGGATGACACCCCACAAAGGTAGCCAAGTCCCCCTCCTGCCCCGAGGGCTGAAGGACTGTCTGAGCAGACGCCTCCACGGTCAGGGGCCCCCAGGTCCAAGGGTAGGAGCGCCATTCCCTGAGCCCCTACTGTGAGCCGAGCCCTTTTTCTTTTTGACTTTTAATTTCAAAATAATTTCACATTTACAAAACACTACTCAAAACAGGTACCAATCACTCCCCTGATTTCTTTTTCTCTCTCTGAATATAAATTTTCTGAATCACTGGGGGTAAGCTGGAAACTTTGCATTTCTTTACTTCTAAATACAAAGCCAAAAGCAAACTCACTGCCTTCAGTCTGTTCCCGCTCATAGCAACCCCCACTGGGTTTCCAAGCCTATAAATCTTTACAAACACATGGCGGCTGCTTCTTATCTTTCTTCCTCTAGCAGCTGGTGGGTTTGAACCACCGACCTTTTGGTTAGCAGCCCAATGCCTTAATCACTGCACCACCAGAGCTCCTCACCCCTAAATACGGCAGTGGTGTGTTTCTTTAAATTAAGACCATTCTCTTTCATAACCACCGTGCAGCTGTGTCAAAATCAGGAAACTAGTATTGCTACCACACTGTTCTCTAACCCCTGACCATCTTCACATTTCAGCAGCCATCCTGTTTGTCCCTGTAGCAGTTGTTTGGGGTCCGGGATCCACTCCAGGATCAGCCGTTGTCATAAGCATAAGGATAAAGCCTCCTTACGCTGCTGCTTTAACCTGTGACAGTCCTGCTCAGTCTGTCTCCACCTTTCTCAGCTTGGACATTTTGAAGAGAGCAGGTCACTTACCTGGCAGACTGCCCCGCGGTCTGGATTTGTCTGTGGCTCTCTGATTCAGGCTGTGAATCTGGGCCAGGGCTGTCTCAGAAGTGAGGCTCGTTCCATCCTAACAGGTGCACACAATTCTTTTCTGTAACCACTAAATTGTATTTAAGGCAGCTGGGTGACCCACCAGTCACTCCCCAGAGAGAAGACTGGGCAATGTACTTCCGTAAAGAGTTACCGCCTCAGAAACCCAATGGGGGTCGCTATGAGTCGGAATCCACTCGATGGCAGTGGGTTCGGTTTGTTTTTTTTTGGGGGGTGGCACAAATGGTTAATGACTCAGCCAAAAAGTTAGCAGGTCAAAGTGACCCAGAGGCGCCTCAGAAGACAGGCCTGGTGACCTGCTTCCAACAGGTCCCAGCGTTGAAAGGCCCTTGGAGCAGTTCTAATGTGACGCCCACACGTGGTCGCCTGAGTCAGAGTCACCTCCAACCAACTAACAACTGTATTTATTCTAACAGGACCGTCAGAAGTTTTGTTTTGGTTTTTATGTGGTAAATAGATACGTAACAAAGCATGTGCCATTGAACATTGTTTTTATGCGTACAACTCTGTGACATTCATCACTTCATCGCATTGTTTAGCCAACACCCTTCCACAATTTTCCATCACCCTCGGCGGAAGCTCAGCGTTCCCTGAATCACGAGTCCCCCCTCCCACCCTCCTGCCCGCCCCGGTCACCATTAACCAGCTTCCATCTCTATGCACGTGGGTGGCACTCGCTTTAGATTGTTTCAATACGATGATGTTAACTGTGATCAGTAGGAGTGGAGGTGTCCTGTTTTCTCCACTGTCCTTACTGTTTTTCCCTCTGTAGGGAGAGAATCTGTCTCTGAGGAGAGACTGTGAAACTATGTGAATATCCTGTGTTCTTTGCAGTAAGTGCGTTGGTGACTTGTGCTGGAGTCTAATCACTATAAAGATTGCCAGGAAAGGAATCACTACAGTGGTTGCGAACGGTGATTCTAACTCTGTCGTTCTGCATTTATTAGTTAGCATTCGACTGTGAGAAGCAGGGTTCTCTTCCTGCTGGTTGGTTGATTCTTACTTTACTCAATAGGTCAGAATCCTGTGTATCACTGTCTTTTAATGCCCAAATCGTCCCAGCGGGCGCTCCTTCAAGCTGGCTCTGTGTCCTTTTGAAGCGCCCCCTCATTCTTGGAGCACGCCCTTCCTTCTGGCACAAACTGTTCCCGAGTCAGCCTGTACTTTCCCTGCCCCACCCCGGCCTCAGCCACGTCTGTCCAGAACCTTGGCTCTCAATAGTGGGGAGTGGAATTTAGAACCAAGATCCCGTGCTGCGCGTGCTCACTGCTTACAGAACGGGGCAGAGGGGAAACTGATTGTTTCATGTGACTTTTGCTTTTCACCAATTTATGTGTGTAGTCCCCCTGAAAATCAATGTTTACTGCTTTGCTCAGTGTTACAACACAGAGAATCATTACACCATCTCTACACCCACAGCACCGTGAACAACAGAACCACGAATGTATTACATCAAGTTTAAGCTTTCAGTGCAGTTTAGGCGTAGTGCCTAAGGCATCTGACTGCTAACCAGAAGGCTGACGGTTCAAACCCACCAGCCACTCCTGGGAAGGAAGATGAGGCAATCTATTTCCGTAGTGATACTGCCTCGGAAACCCAAGGAGGAGTCGCTATGAGTCAGGGCCGACTCGACGGCACATAACAACAACAATCTTTACAGAAGCTGACTGCCTGATCTTTCTCCCACGGAGCAGCTGGTGGGTTGGAACAGCCGACCTTTCAGATAGCAGCCGAGTGCTTCATCACTGTGCCACCAGGGCTCGGTGAAACATCGGTATACCTCTCCCTGAAAACTTCAGCACACGTGTCATTACCTGCAGAACAGTATTTGTTAATCCATGCGCTCTTTTCATGTCAAATTTCTATAAAATGGACTTCGAAATCGTTAGGATGCCTTTGCTGAGTCTGACAGTACATGTGCCCGCACACCCAACCCCCATCAAAATACAGACCCTTTCTGTCCCCCTAGAATGTGTCCTCACGCCCCAGTCAGCCCCCACCGCTTCCCACAGACAACCACTTCTCTTTTTCCCCCTAAGTCAGTTTTATCCTTGGATGCCACCAAAGCGGCCTCTGTTCACGCACACGTGTGTGCCTGCTCGGCACAGGGTGTCTGAGAGCCACCCATGTTGCTGCATTTCCGTGACCGGTTCCTAGTGGTAGCTAAGTAGTAACCCTCTAAGGAGCTCTGGTGGCTCAGTGCCTAAGGCATATGCCTGCTAACTGGAAGGCTTGTGGTTCAAACTCACCAGCTGCTCTGGAAGGAAGCTAGGGCAATCTACTTCCACACCCCTTGGAAACCCAGTGGGAGTCACTATGAGTCAGAATCGACGTGATGGCAGTGAGTTTGGTTTTGGGAGTATCCCTCTAGCTTTCGTCTTTAATTTTTATTGTGATTTGAGTGAAAGTTTACAGAGCAAATTCACATACACCTTGTCTCATGACATTAACTGCAATTTCCCACAATGCAACATTCCCCCCCACTTCCTCCCCATAGTCACCTCTTCCTTCCCTGTGTCCTTCCCTCCATGCACTCCTGCCCCCCGGGCTGTCTCCCTGTGTATACACAGCCCTTCTATTCTCCCATGATTGATCTCTTCAAGGAGTGTATCTACCTGATGTCAATGTTCAGCCCATATGCCTGTCTTTTGTTTGTTCCTCTAGCTATTTCTGCATGCTTATTTTTCCTTACTGAGTTCTTTTTTATTAATAAGAGCTCTGAGATACAGTCCATATACCGTACGTTCATCTCGTTAAAACGTACAATTCAATGGTTTGTAGTTATGTTTACAGAGTTATACAACTGTCACCAAAATCACTTTTAGAACGCTCTCACCCCCGGCCCTGCACAGCCGCCAGCAACCACCAATCTACCTTTGTTCCTATATGTTGTTCCATTCCGACTCTTAGCAACCCCTCCTTGGGTTTCCGAGGCAGTATCACTACAGAAGTAGATTTCCCAGCCTTCCTTCCAAGGAGTGTGGTTGGTGGGTTTGAACCGACAGCCTTCTGGTTAGCAGTCAAGTGCCTTAGGCACTATGTCACCAGAGCTCCCATGAGTATCTTACAGAGATGGAATTACACAGAATCTGACGGAGTGCTTTCATTGTTCGAGCCCAGCCCTTTCTGTCTGTCTTCCCATACGTAACTCTCTCAGGGGCGGAGGGGTGCTGAGCACCCAGGGCCATCTCTAGGTTGGGGCTTGGGAAGGTGCCGGCATCGTGGGGGGTGTCATTCCCTGGCAGCCTGGTCTGGTGTCCGTTTGGACTTGCCCCAGGGGGCAGTTCCCCACTCCTCCCCTCTGCTATGCCTCTGAATTCCTACCCCAGCCCCAGTATAAAATTCTAATTTTATCCCCAACTTGCAGATGGGGAATTTGAGGGTCAGGGAAGCCGGCCCTTTTGCCTGTGGTCGTAAGTTGGGGAGTGGTAGCTTCTGGACCCATGAACAGCATGCCTGAACTGCCCCGGATCGAGCCCCCGAGTCCTGGGTGGGTGGGCAGGTAGACGACAAGGCTGTCAGAAACAGAACGAGGCCCCCGTCTGACCCCACTCCAGGTATACATGTTCCTGGTGAAGTGGCAGGACCTGTCGGAGAAGGTGGTCTACCGCCGGTTCACGGACATCTACGAGTTCCACGTGAGTGCCCCCGGGGGGGGGGAAGCCGCCCAGATGGCGATTGGGGTGCAGTGGGGTGGGGCGTCCTGCGGACCCCTGAATCCCACCAGCCCACAGTGCGGGGGATCCGGTGGTTCAGGGACACACTGGCTCCGTCCCTGCAGGGAGCAGCCTGGCCAGTGTCACCACCGAGGGTTTGTTTCCTCCTGGGAGCTGATTCTTTCACTGATGACCCTGCCCTGATTAGGACCCCAGTGTTCAACCACCCCCCGACCCCAACCAGTTGCTGCTGAGTCTGTGCTGACTCGTGACGACCCCATGGGTTTCAGAGTAAACCGCTCCTTAGGGTTTTCAATCGCTGTGACCCTTTCAAGTGGATCACCTTTCTTCTGAGGTGGGTTGGAACTGTCAGCCTTTCAGTTCCCAGCCAAGCACTTAACCACCCAGGGACTCCTGTCATATCAAAAGGAGGGTTGATAGCTCTGACAGCCAAGAGCCAGGTCCTCTTGCTCTGTGGGGTCCCTGGGTGGCACAGTTCGTGTGCTCAGCTGCTAACTGAAAGGTTAGACTCTTGAGTCCATCCAGAGGTCCCTCGGAAGAAAGGCCTGGTGATCTCTTTCCCCAAAACTCAACTACTGACAACCTATGGAGCACAGCTCTACTCTGACATACACGGGGTTTCCATGAGTTGGAATCAACTCGACGGCAACCTGGCTTTGCTCTCACCAGGAGTTATGTGAGAGACCCCGGTGCCCTTCTGTGCACTGGTCTCACGGGGCAGCCCCAGGCACCAGCGGCTGGGTGGACTGGACGGGGATGATAGTCGCGGGTCACGGTATGCAGAGCATGGTGGCTGCTTCTGGTCTGAGACAGGGTCAGGGGATGATAGATGGTCCACAAAAGCCACATGAGTCCCCCAAAGGCCCATCCCCACATGCTAGGCCTCATAATAGGCAGAGGAGCCCTGCAGGGTCCACCCTGCTCCGTGTAGGGAAGTTCAGAGGCAGCTGCACACAACAAGGAGCGTAACCAGCCCTGCACACCCGGCACCTACAATTCACAACCGATGCCACCGGGCCACCTGCTTTGAGGCTTCTTTGAAAGAAACAAAACAAAACATTACGAAAGAAGTTGAAGGCTCCCTTCATCCTGTACCCCTGGTCCCAGCTCCTGGCCCTAGTGACCACACACTCACTCACTCACACACCAGTCTGAGTCTAACAGCAATCTGCAGTACTGCCCAGTGAACACCCGTGTACTGTATGCCCCCTTCTCTAATTTTCTGTCAATAAGTTATGTTTTGGGGACATGGCCATGCTGGTATGCGTGTAGACCTATCCCACCTCTTTAAATTGTTCTAGACTATTCTGTTGTGTGATTAGTCCTTTTTATTAACTGGTGGACTCGTTCCTTCATTCAACACCTGTTTACTGAGCACCTACTAAGTGCCGGGCATGTTCCAGGTGGTGCACAGGACACAGCTG
Source organism: Orycteropus afer afer (assembly GCF_000298275.1). Lineage (NCBI taxonomy): Eukaryota > Metazoa > Chordata > Mammalia > Tubulidentata > Orycteropodidae > Orycteropus > Orycteropus afer. The sequence goes on from NW_006921593.1 coordinate 4,049,774, forward strand.
AAGGTGGCGAGGGTACACAAAGTGGATACGAATCCTTGCCTTCCCTGTGGACTTAAAGTCCCAGTGGAGGTGTCAGGGGAAGAAGCCAACAGAAAACACGTCATGGAAACGGGCAGTTAGAAGGTGATAAGTCCTGTGAGAAAAACAGAGCAGAGAAGGGGACAGGAAGTACTGGGTGAGGGGAAATGTGTTGGTCACAGAGTGTGGTGGCTTCTGGTTCCTGGTCTGGGACAGAATCAAGGAGAAGGTGATATTTCAGCCAAGACTTGATGGAGATGAGAGCTGCGGGGTTGGGGGAGAGTCAGAGCCAGAGGGCTCTGAGCAAAGGAGGGACGTTCCCACCTGGTTTTCACAGGATCCCGCTGGGTTGAGGGTAGACAAGAGGGAAAGAAGGAGAGACGTGGTGGCTGTTGTAATAACCCAGACATGGGCATGGTGGTGGCCAGGACCAGGGGCTGGCTGTAGGGCGGTCCCATTCACCATACATTTTTGGAGTAGGGCCCAAAGATTTGTGGGTGGCTTGGATGGGGGTGGGGGAGAAACAGGGACCTAAGAGGCTAGGGCAGTTTCTGGCTGGTGCCACCAGAAGGCAAGGGTATGTGGGTTGGTCCAGCTTTGTGCTGTTACAGATGGTGGTGTTGCAAAGGACAGCCCTTCACATACCTCTTCTTTCTTCAATGTCTAGAAAATCTTAAAAGAAATGTTCCCTATCGAGGCAGGGGACATCAACCCGGAGAACAGGATCATCCCGCACCTGCCAGGTGAGGGGTGTGCACGTCAGCTGGGCGGGCCCCTGGTCCGGGTCCCCTCCCTCCGTGGACGCTGACTGGGCCTCTGGGGCCCTGTCCTGCCCGGCAGCCCCGCGGTGGTTTGATGGCCAGCGGACAGCCGAGAGCCGCCAGGGCACGCTCACCGAGTACTGCAACGCTCTCATGGGGCTGCCCGTCAAGATCTCCCGCTGCTCGCACCTGCTCGACTTCTTCAAGGTGCGCCCCGACGACCTCAAGCTGCCCGCGGACAGCCAGTGAGTGGCTCCCTCCAGCCTCCCGCAGGGGCACGGGAGGCGGGCGGCGCCCATGCTGGAGGGCTCACAGGGCCAGGACAGAAGCTCAGAGAAAGGAGGTCACTGGCCCAAACTCATACAGCTGGGGCAGGAGGCCTGGGCCCAGCTCTGCCCTTGTGACCCGAAGCTCAGCGTTCGGGGCGGGGCCGGCTGTCGGGGCGGAGCCAGTCCTTCGGGCAGTGCAGTTCTCGGGGCGGGGTCAGTCCCCAAGGCGCGGCCGCTCTCCGGGCGGGGCCAGGTGTCAGGGCAGAGCCAGTCCTTTGGACAGGGACGCCTTCGGGGCGGGGTCAGCCCTCCAGACGGGGCCTCTCTCGGGGCGGGGCCAGGAGTTGGGGCGGAGCCAGTACTTTGGGCGGGGCAGCTCGCGGGGCGGGACCAGTCCTCTAGGCGGGGCCGCTCTCGGGCGAGACGGGTGGCCAGCTCTCTGAGCGGGGCCAGTTGTCCAGGAGGGGCTGCTCTCGGGGCGGGGCCAGGTGTTGGGGCGGAGCCAGTCCTTTGGGCGGTGCAGCTTTTGGGGCGGGGCCAGTCCTCCAGGAGGGGCCGCTCTCGGGGCGGGGCCAGCTGTCAGGGCGGGGCAATTTCTCCAGGAGGGGCGGTTCCCGGGGTGGGGCTAGTCCTCGGATCCTGGGCTCGAGTCTCATAGCCCGCAGTTCCCTGGCGGGATCCTGGGGCGCCTCACCACCCTCTCTAAACTGGGTTTCTCCATCTGTCAGGGCGTGGGAGGGGGGCAGATGCTGCAATGGATGAAGTGCAGAGCGTTATAGACAGTGAAGTGCACAGCGCTTGCAAATTGTAAATGTGGAGCTCTTACAAACTGAAGCGTGGCGTGCTTGCAAACTGTGGAGTGCAGCGCACCTCTGAGTGTGTTGGTGGCTGAATGCGTCTGGGGCTCCTGCTGGCGGCTCTCCCAGACCTCTTGCTCTCAGGGCCCTGCCTGACACTGGCGTCTGAGAGGCTGAGGCTCTAGGGGCGGTAACTGGGATAGGCTAGGAGGCACCTCCTTCTGTCCTCCTCTGGTCACTGACTGTGGGGCAGCACAGGTCTGCCCCTCGCCCTCACCCCAGGCTGCAGCCAGCAGCGGCAGTTACTCCAGCCATTGCTGTGGCCTCTCATTGAAGGACTCGCTGCCCTAGTTCACCTGGGGCGGGGGGCGGGGGAGTAGCAGCTGGCCCCCTGCAGCGCCTCTCCAGGCTCAGAAGAAGGGAGGTGGCCAGGGGCCTGTTGCTGTCGAATCAAACTGCTCCACAGGGTTTTCAAAGCAGCAAATTATCAGGCCCATCTACCAAGGTGCCTCTCCGTGGGTACAATCACCAGTGTCAGCAGACAAGCACTTACCTGCCTCACCCAGACTCGGGACGACCTAGTGCACTGCTCTATCCTGCTGGAGGAGGATGGCCTGCTGGCAGCTGTGGCTTCCCACGCCCTGCACTAGGGCGGGCCAGCAGAGGGCCCCTGCCATTCCCTAACACCCCCCGGCAGCGTGCCCCACCCCTTCTGTCCATGGAGCCGCTCTCCCTCACGAGCTGGTTTTTCTGTTGGGAAGTTCTGCCGTAGGTCGCCTGTCCCCAGTGGGAGCAGCGTGTCTAACCCAGGGTATGTGCCCTCCCCTGCAGGGTGAAGAAGCCGGAGACATACCTGATGCCCAAGGATGGCAAGACCAATGCAGCAGGTGAGCCGGGGTGGCCAGGCAGGAGCGCCCAGAGCACGGGCTGTGTGGGGAAGTACAGGAGGTGGCAGCTGGGGTAGGGTCCCTACACTGTGGGGTCCGCTGCACAGTGAGGGGGGCTCCCTGGAGGTGCTTCCCTCACCACATGGCCAGAGCCCAGCCCGGAGTGGATGAGAACCTCAACCTTATGGTTAGCAGCTGAGCATGTGCTAACTGTTGGCACCACCCACAGATTCCCCACTGCCACTGCCATGGAGTTCATTCTGACTCACAGGGAGCCCGGTGACCTACTACCCTGTTGTCATCTTGTTGATTCTGACTCACAGTAACCCAGAGTAGACCTGCCCCATAGGGTTTCCAAGGCTGTAATCTTTATGGAAACAGACTGCCACATCTTTTTTCTATGGAACACTTGGTGGGTTTGAACTGCTGAACTTTTGGTTAACAGGCAAGCACTTCACCACTGCACCACCAGGGCTATTTTTGGAACCTACTAAGTTCTCAATAAATGAAGGTGCTCTATAGTTTACAGGGTGGTTCCACCCCCAGTATGCCTGGAGCTGTTCTGGTGGCCCCAGAGGGGACCCCAGGAGGAGAAGGCCCTCCCAGAAGTGCGCACTCACCCTGCCCCCTCTGCCTAGACATCACTGGGCCCATCATCCTGCAGACATACCGCGCCATCGCCGACTACGAGAAGAGCTCGGGCACGGAGATGGCTCTGGCCTCGGGTGACGTGGTGGACGTGGTGGAGAAGAGCGAGAGTGGTCAGCCTCTGGCCCCCTGGTGCCCCTTCACCCCCCCACCCTCAACTCTGTTCTCAGGCAGCCTTGGGCCGTTCAGGGGGGTCGAGGGTGCGCACCTGGGGTTGGCTGAGGGGCTCCATACATGGCGTCATTGTGCCTTGATGGGGATTTACCTGAGTGGGCACATTTCTGGGTGTGACGGGGGTTCAGAGCTGTCAGTCTGTGGCTTTCTGCATGGTGGTAAATGTGACAGTTCTGAAGTGGGACATTTGAGGTTCGTGTGTCTGTGCCACCCAGAGGGATCTCATTTGGCCACAGGAGGCTGCCAGGCCCTCCCACCCCGACTCACCTCCCCACATACTGCCACAGGCTGGTGGTTCTGCCAGATGAAGTCGAAGCGTGGCTGGGTCCCGGCATCCTACCTGGAGCCCCTGGACAGTCCTGACGAGGCAGAAGACCCGGAGCCCAACTACGCAGGTGCCCCTGCCATCTGCCCCAAAAGGCCATGGCAGTGGGGGAGGGTGGGGCTGGAGGGGCGGGGATTCTGAGAGCCAGCAGGGACCACAGTCTAGCACGACTGTGCCCTGGGCAGAGGGCAAGTCAGGGCTGAGGCCCCAAGCTGCTGGCTTAGGGGCCTGGGAGGGCAGAGGTGCACTTGGCCAGGACAACTGGAGCAGAAGTGAGGTCAGCCTGGGACATCTGGTGGCCGTGGGTATGGGGCCAGGCTCATCGGGAAGCTGAGTGATGAGCGGACCTGAGGCTTGGGAAGGAGGGCTGCCTGGAGGTGGGGTGCCATCCCTTATCAGACTTCCCCAAACAGGCACCCCCAGGCTGAGTGGGCTCCACATAAATGTTTTTTCCTTTTTACTGTGATTTGGGTGCAAGTTTACAGAGCAAATTCATTTTCCACACAGCAGTTCATACACATTTTGTTTCATGACATTGACTGCAATTCCCCAGTGTAACAGCTCTCTTCCCATTTCCTCCCTGTAGTTACCTCTTCCCTGTGTCCTTCTTTCCCATGCATTTCTGCCACCACCCCCAGCTATCTCCCTGTGCCAACACTGCCCTTCTGTTCTCCCACGATTGATCCTTCTAAGGAGTATATCTACCTAATGTAAATGTTCACCCCATATGCCTGTTGTTTGGCTGGAAGCAACGGGAGTGAGTTCATTTCCAGACCTGAAGGGTAACTAGGGGCTGTAGTCTCGGGGTTTCACCAGGCTCTGATTATCAGATCAGCAAGCCTGGTCTTTTAGAACAAAATCGGGATTGTCTGCTATCTTAGTTTCTTGTTGTTGTTATGTGCCGTCAAGTCAGCCCCGACTCATAGCGACCCCTCCTTGGGTTTCCAAGGCAGTATCACTACGGAAATAGATCGCCCAACCTTCCTTCTGAGGAGTGGCTGGTGGGTTTGAACTGCCAGCCTTCTGGTTAGCAGTCAAGTGCCTTAGGTTTCTTAGCGCTGCTATAAAAGAAATACCACAAGGGGGTGGCTTTAACAAACAGAAGTTAATTTTCTTTAAGTTTAGGAGGCTAGGAGTCTGAGTTCAGGGCCCTGGCTCCAGGGGAGGGCTTGCTCTCTCTGCCAGCTCTTGTCTCTCTCCAGCTTCTTTTCCTCAGTTCCTGCTCTTCACGTGAGGTGACATCTCTGTTCCCCCATCTGTGCTTCTGGGCCTAATCAGCTCCCTTTACACCTCGGAAGTGACTGGTTTAAAACACACCTTACACTGACCTGGCCTCATTACCACAGGTGTAGGGGTTAGGATTTACAGCGCACATTTCCAGGGCACCTGATTCAATCCATAACAGGGAGGTAGGAGACAGCCCAGAGGAGGGCAGGTCGTGCATCCAGGTGGGGCTGGGCCAGCTGGAGGGGGTACATGGCCCAGAAGGGGAGAGGGCATGGGGAACGCAGTGCTGAGCAGACCCTCACATGCCCCTCCCACCCCGGACCAGGCGAGCCCTACGTCACCATCAAGGCCTACACTGCCATGGAGGAGGATGAGGTGTCCCTGGGTGAGGGCGAGACCATCGACGTCATCCATAAGCTCCTGGATGGCTGGTGGGTCGTCAGGTAGGAGAGCATCCCCTACCCCATAATGAGCGTCAGCCCTGGCTTGGGGTGGGCCTGTTGGCCCCTGGGCTGCCTCAGCTCTGTGACTCTGGGCAAGCCACTGCACCTCTCTGGGCTCAGTTCCCTCCTTTGTAGCAGGTGAGTGGTAATCCCATCCTGTCTGTCCTGTGAGTGTCCTGAGGGAGGGCACACTTCCTTTGCAACTTAGGATCTTGTCCCCTGCATGTCTATCTCTTATTCCTGCTCTGCTAACAGAGAACTGAATCAATTACTGCATTTCATAACTGGCAGTCATCACTCTTTTTAAAACTTTCGTTGCCGTTTCCATGTTACTCTGAATGAATTTGGGAATACTAATTAATATTTTTGGTTCTGCGGGAAAACAGAATCCCAGGGGCTTGCCAAGCCATCTCCCTGGAGTCGCCGTGCTCCCCAAGGATCCTTGCTTGTGTTGACAGAGCTCTGGGTCCTCCCCATGCCCCCAGCAAACGTATCCCAAGGCTCAGGCCAGGCAGCTATACGCTCGACATGACCCTTGGTTTGAAGCAGTGTTTCTCACCTTTTAGACCCACGTGCAGTTAATCCCCATCAAGCACCGAGAATCGTCTTATGATTCTCTCATTAGCCAAGAATTAGTTTTACTATGGGTAGTTAAAAAAATACATACCAAAAACCAAACCAAACTCACTGCCATCAAGTCAGATCTGACTCATAGTGACCCCTCCTTGGGTTTCTGAAGTGGTATCACTACAGAAGTAGATTGCCCAATCTTCCTTCTGAGGAGTGGCTGGTGGGTTTGAACCACCAGCCTTCTGGATATATATTCCTAAGTATATGATTAAGAATAGAGGAAAATGTTTTCAGCAAATGGTGCCGGGACACTGGTTATGCATATGGGGAAAAAATAAACCTAGATCCCAACCTCACACCATGGACAACCCTTTTCTTTGGATGGGTCACAGGTTTTTACTAAGTATAAAACCTAAAACTAAAAAAACTTTTGGAAGAACTTGGTGAGTGGAGGCCGACAAAGATTCCTCAGGACACAGAAGGTAATGATCAAAAAGGACACACTGAAGCCATGACATTTCAGATGTTTTATGCCAGACTCCCCTGGGGACATTCAGGTCTGCTAACTTCTTCCCCCTGCCCCATTCTGAAAGGAAGAGGAATGTCCAAACTGAGAGGCCCTGTGCTGGACCGAGGCCAGAGGGCAGGCTCTGCTGGTGGTCAGGTGGTCAGGTGAACGTTCTCCCTGGGTACTGCCCAGGCCTTCTGAGCTCCTGAGGCTGCAGATCTGGCCTCAAGGTCTGTTTCTGTTGCAGGAAAGATGACATTACAGGCTACTTCCCTTCCATGTACCTGCAAAAGTCAGGACAGGACCTGGCCCAGGCCAGACGCCAGATCAAGAGCCGAGGGGCGCCACCCCGCAGGTGAACGAGGGTCCGCGGGCCGGGCGGGTCTCAGTACGAATGTGTGCGCTCACTCCGTCGGCCCATGCCCTGGATCTGCAGCGCCTAGGCAAGGGAGCCTTGGCGGGGCTCCCAGTCTGGCAGGGGAGGCAGGACCCTCACCGGGTCCGGCCACTGGGCTGGCACAGGACGGAGTCCCACCGGCCGCGGAAGGAAGGCAGGATGGGAATGGAGGAGCCATTCCCTGGGTCCAGAGTTCCCTGGGTCGTTGGGATGGGCGGGGAGGGCTCTGAAGTCCGGGGGGCTTCCTGGGGGAGGAGGCGGCTGCGGGGCGGTGGGAGGTGTAGTAAACAGGCCTAGGTCTGCGGTGGGTGGGCAGAGGGTAGGGTCTGAAACTGTGAGCGGGTAGCCGCATTCGTGTGCCGCCCAGGCCGTGCGGTGTCCCGGACGTTCCCACCGTCTCGGGCCAGTCTCTGGATCCCAGGAGTGGCCGTCCGAGCCCGCGGGCAGAGACAGGCGAGGAAGGGTGATCGGGGCTCTGACCGACGCCGGGTCCCTCCCGCTCCAGGTCTTCCATCCGCAACGCACACAGCATCCACCAGCGGTCGCGCAAGCGCCTCAGCCAGGACACCTATCGACGCAACAGCGTCCGCTACCTGCAGCAGCGCCGCCGCCCGGCGCGGCCTGGAACGCAGAGCGCTGAGGCCCCGCTGCGTGAGTACCTGCCCCGGCCCCGGGCACCTGGGGGCAGGGCCGAAGTCTCAGGGGGCGAGACCTGGAGAGCGCGAGTCCCGGGCCTGTGGAGCGCCGGGGCCGCGGCTGCGCGAGAACCGGCCGGGGCGGAGCCTTGGCACACGGGGGCGGGGCCTAGCCCCCAGAGGGCGTGGCCGGCGCCTGGGAGCGGGCGGAGGGCGGAGCCCCTCACTACCGCGCTGTCGGTCTGCAGACGAGCAGCGGCAGACCGAGCGCGCCAAGCCGCAGCCGGCGGTGCCCCCGCGTCCCAGCGCCGACCTCATCCTGCACCGCTGCAGCGAGAGTACCAAGCGGAAGCTGGCGTCGGCTGTCTGAGCTGGGGCGCTGCCCCAGATGGCGTCCTGGTCGCTCCACCTCCTCCCATCCTTCGCCCCGGGGAGTTCCCCTGTATATACGTGCCCCGGGGCCCTCCTCTCCCGGCTACGCGCCACCCTCAATAAATGTTGCCTGGAGTGTACTGTCTTTGCCCCTGACCTGTTTCTAGAATCAGCCCGGGGGCTTTGAGCTCTGATGTGGAAAGTTCCAAGAGCCCAGGCCTCGGCCGCACGCGGTGGCTCAAGTGCAGAGAGGAACTCCGGACCCCTCTGGAAGAGCCCCGAGCAGGGTGCACGCGGTGGGGCGACAGGCCAGCTCGTGAGCGTGTCTGTGCACCTCGGCAACTCGTGGAACACTGTGACGGGGCACACGCACTGTGGGGGGGGGGGACTCTGGGTATTCAGAGATCCTGCCCCAGTTAGGACGCCGTACCAGAAGCAAAAATTCACTGATGAACAGACTCCCTGGCCTTTGCTGGTGGATCTTTCCCCAAATGCAAAGCCACTGCAGTGCCAAGTGAGGGCGCAGTGGAGCCGCAATCCTTGCAAAAGATGCAGCTTCTCCGGGCGGCCCGGGTTGAGGATGAAAGCCAGGAAGCTGGAGGGAGGGTGGGCGAGGCTGGTTCCCTTTGATGAGCAAACCGACAGGGATGAGAGATGCTTTTCAAGAGAGCAGTTAGAAGAGCGAGAGGGCCGTGAGAAAACCACTTGAGTCACTGTTGCAAACCTTTGTTGCCCCCCCCCCCGGGTGGCGCAAATGGTGAAGTGCATGGGTGCTAATCTCGGTAAAACCAGCCACTGAAAACCCTACCCGAAGTAGCTCAAGCTGGCAGCTGGTCTGGTTTGCTGGAAAACTTAAAACCACAAACCACCCCATCCCTTTGCTTGTTCAGTTTCACTTTTACTCTTTTTATTAAATACAGTGTAAGATTTTTTTTAAAAATGTTTCATATCTTCAAGAAACAGAAAATATTGTCATGGTTCTTAGTTTCACTGTTCTAAAGCTTAAGTCCCATTCAAACGGTTTCCCACGCTTTCTCTCGTTTCTGGTTCTACAGGGAAGTGCATAGAGGAACACAGGGGTGAGGGGTAGAGGAAGGGCACCCCTCTAAGAGTCTGTTTCCAAGTGAGCAACTGTCTGAGGGCAGATGTAGAGCGGGCCCTTCTGGTCATCTCCAGTTCTGAGGCAACTTGTCAGGCGAGTGTTTTACAGATGAAGAAACCAGGACACAGAAAATGGAGGTGATTTCCTGAAGGTAATACTGCAGGTGGGTGGTAGAGCCAGGAGGTGAACCCAGTTTTTTTTTTCTCTTCTATGTCCTGAGGGATCTTTGTCTGCCTCCACTCACCAAATTCTTCCAAAAGATTTTTAGTTTTAGGTTTTATACTTAGTAAAAACCTTGACCCATCCAAAAAAAGGGTTGTCCATGGTGTGAGGTTGGGATCTAGGTCTATTTTTTTCCCCATATGCATAATCAGTGTCCTGGCACCATTTGCTGAAAACATTTTCCTCTACTCTTAATCATACACTTAAGAATATATGTCCAGAAGGCTGGTGGGTTTGAACCACCTCAGAAGGAAGATTGGGCAATCTACTTCCGTAGTGATACTGCTTCAGAAACCCAAGGAGGGGTCACTATGAGTCGGATCTGACTCGATGGCAGTGAGTTTGGTTTGGTTTTTGGTATACATTTTTTTATTTTCCTGACCCCGCAGAGCCTGTGATCTTGGGTCAGAACTTATGGCAGGTGGCCTGTAGAGGTGTCCTCACAGGTGGGAGTATGTGTGCACCCGCATGCCAGGCCGAGAGCAGGGCCTTCGCAAAGCCTGGGTTCTTCCTTTGGTTGCCCAGGGATGGGGAGACAGGGCCCTGTGATGGATGCAGCACAGTGCCCAACCCCTGGACCCTGCCGGGAACCCACCATATCAGTCCCTCGCTCCAGCCTGGGCCCCTTCACACCTCTTCTACTACACCACCCCTGGGTGCTCCCTTTGCAGACCCCCCCGTTCCTCATTCAGTTATTTCCCAGAGTCTCCGCTCAGTCCAGGAATGACAGAGCTAGTCAGTCGCCACCCCACCCCGAACCATCCTTGTTCTAACACACATTCTAGGCCAAGAAGGAATCTGCAGCCTTAGGGGTTGACTCAAAGAGCAGCCCGACAATGTCCTGTCAACAGAAGGCCGCTGTCCTGGGCCGTGCTAACCACCCTGGAGCCCTGCCCATGACAGATCCCCACTTGGTGTCCACGGCAGTCATGGTAGCCACTTAGCAAAGGAAGAACAGGGACCTCAGAGTCACATGGATCCAGGTGGCATGTTGACTATTCTCCTAACTGCACGACTGTGGAAGGATCACTTAACCATCCGAGCTCAGCTGCCTGTCAGCATACACTCACATGCCAGGGGCGGGCTTCTCCCAGCCCCCATACTAAACAGTCCCTCTGGGACTCCCTCACCAGAAGTGACCCTCCCAGGACAGGAGTTGTCCAGGCCTGGTCTGAGGGTGGCTCTCTGAGACCTGGGACTGGGTCCTGGTGCAGGTCCCAACAGCTGGAGGCTCGTCTCCTCTTGCGGCTGCTTCCTGGGGGGGGCCACGGGGGAGCACTCAGCCATTCTCTCTCCAAGCAGGTTCACTCCCCGCCCGAAAAGCCTGCCCAAGTTTGGGTCACAAAGCCCAGTGACTCTCCCAGTTAGGAGCACAAATCGACCGGGCCTTCAGGAGACACCCTGCAAGGGATAATGCTGACGGGTGTTGTTATTGGGCCAAGTGGCAAAACTGGCATGGGAGTGGCCGGTGAGCTGTGTGAGTGCTCATGTCACTGCAGTTGGTAACAGCCACGGTTGTATAGACAACTCTTATTCTTCAAGGGCCGTGACCTTCTTTCCCTCAGAAGGTTCGGAACAGTGGACGCCTGTATATGTACAGACATGTCATGGTCACTGCCAGGCGTTCATTACACACTCATTCTAGGCCCCCATGTATATGCGTACCCACTAACCACTGCCATTGAGTTGATTCTGACTCGCAGTGACCCCATGGATGCATATATACAGGTATATTTAGAAGCCCTGGTGGCGCAGTGATTAAGCACTTGGCTGCGAACCCAAAAGCTGGTGGTTCAAATCCATCCAGCAGCTCCACAGCAGAGAGATGCGGCAGTCTGTGCCCCCACTAAGATTACAGACTAGAAAACCCTCGAGGGCTACTCTACATGTTCACACAGAGTAGCCAGGGGTTGCAAAACCTACTGGCCGGCACCTAAACACCACCAACATGTATGTATGCAGGTGGGTGCCTGGTGGTGCAGTGGTTAAAGCGCTCAGCCGCCAATCAAAAGGTCGGTAGTTCAAACCCACCAGCCACTCCACTAGAGAAAGATGTGGCAGTCCATTTGGGTGAAGATTACAGCCTTGGAAACCCTATGGGGCAGCTCTCCTCCGTCCTCCAGGGGGCGCTGTGAAACGGTCCACAGCAGTGGGTTTAGTTTAAGTGGAACAAATGGTGCGTGCTGGACCGCTGACGTAAACGCTGGTGTTTCGGATGCACCCAGTGGTACCACAGGAGAAAGGGCTGGCTACCTGCTTCCGTCAAGAACACAGCCAAGAAAACCCTGTGTTGCAGCTCCACTGTTTGACCCGTGGAGTCCCCGTGACTCGGAATCCACGGGTCAGCAGTGGGTCTGGTTTATACGTATGACATAAGTCTACGTCTGTGTCTGCTTCAGTTAGCTACCTACCTACCTACCTGTCTACGAGAAACAAAGGGGCAAGAGGGAAGAAGGAATCCCACACTGGAGTCAGCTTTAACTACGGAAATCTGGGGAAAGGGTATACGGTATTCTTTCAGGTTTTATATTTTTGCAACCAACTCTTACATAAATCTGGAATTATTTCAAAATAAAGCGCAGGAAAACAACCAACCAACCAAGGGAGCAACTGGTTCAAAAGACTAACGGACCACATGAATCCCAGCCTGTAGGACCCTGAGACCAGAAAAACTGGCTGGTGCCCGGCTACCGCTACTGACCACCCTGACTGGGATCACAGCAGAGGGTCTGGAACAGAGGAGGAGAGAAATGTAGAACAAACAAACTAGTTCACAAAAAACACCAGACTTCCTGGTGGGACAGAGACTGGAGGAGCCCCGGAGACTATGCAGCCGGGCAACAACACCCTCCTGACCCGGAAAGGAAGCCATTCCCAGAAACAGCTTTCAGCCACATCGTAGGCCCATAAAATAAACAATGACGCACAGAGGAATGTGCTCCTTAGATCAAAAGGGCAGCATTTGTGGGGAGGCCAAGGTGGGAAGGCCGGAGGGGCAGACAGTCTGGATGAAAGGGGAACCCGGGGTAGAAAGGGGAGCGTGCTGACACGCTGTGGGGACTGTAAGCAGTGCCGCGGAGCACTTTCTGTTCAGACCGTGGAAGGGACAGATAATGGGCTCTTCCTAAAGCACAAAAAAGCAAAACAAACCCAAAGCCCGAGCTCACTGTCTTCCACAGTCTCAGTGTTTCGGGGCTTTCTACCTTAAGCTGGACCTTTCTGGGTGGGTGTGGCAGACGAGACCAGACAGAAACACCACAGTGTGTGGCTACTTCTCCAACTGACTCTCCCTAAGCTTGACCTTGGAAACACATTAGCGCACGTGGGGTCAGAGGGCACTGCAGCAGGTGTATCACACAGGTGGGGAAGGGTCTAAACGTGTGCACACTCACACCCACAAAGGAAAACACGCGTCTGTGTCTACCTCTCTGCTGAATGATTTTAACCTCGAGATGTCAACTCCAGTGTCGGCAGGGGACGCAGCTGAGGGGATCAGGCCAGATGTAAGAAAAATCACTGCTAGAAACCCACGAGAACGTTCTTGGTTTTTACTGAACTACGCTGAAGCATAAAACGTCATACAAAACGGTGTGGTATGGCAAATTGTCTCTCTAGTTCAAAAGGGAAGACACAGAACCAGGACCCTTCAGTGACTCATTTTGTCACAGTCCCTCATGACGGAAGGGTCCCTGTCTTGCAGCTCCCGGGGCGCTGCCCAGGCGGCCCCCTCATCACGTTGCCATGTGCAGGACGGAGTCCCACTGGGAGCCCTTGAGCTGGGAGGGGCACTCGCTCTTGCTGAGTTTCATGATAGAGAACAGCTGTTCGCAAATGTGAGTGCTCCCGAACATGGACAGGATCTTGGCACAGTGGCGTTTATACTTCGGGTAGCTGCTCCAGAGGTGCTTGTAGAATTCCGGGATGCCCACCTTGTCGTACTTGGTCTTCAGGACCGTGTTGCACTGCAGATCGATAATTTCCATCTGAAGCTCCTCCTGCACGCTGTCAATCTTCATGGAGAAGGGGGAGCTGAACAGGGTCAGCTCACTTTCGTAGAGCTTGAAGTCCGCCAGCCTCTTCTGGAACTCTGTCTTCAATTCTGCAATCTTGGGGATGTAGTTCAGGCCGTCGCTTTCGTGTCTGGAAACCGATTTCAGGGTGGGAAAGTGGGCCAGGTTATTTCTTGCCAGATGAGTTTCCCAAAGGCACAGTTTGGCTAGGAAGGCCCGAATCAAGTCGTACATTTGCGTAACTATTTGTGAATGCCCTTGGAGAGCTATGTTCAAGGTGTTGAGATGCGTCGTCATGTCAACCAGAAAAGCCAAGTCTTTGATCCAGTCGGTGCAGCTCAGCTGTGGCATGGGTTTGCCTTTGGATAACATGAATGAGTCGATCTCTTTCAATGATTCGAAAAATCTCTTCAGCACCAAGCCACGGCTCAGCCACTTAATCTCTGTGTAGTACAAGAGGCTGCCATATTGGTTGTCCAGTTCGTACAGCAACGTTGTGAACTCTCTGTGGTTCAGGCCACGAGAGCATATCCAGTTCACCGAGTTAACCACCACGTCCATGACGTGGTCCATCTTTAACTTCTGAGCACAGAGCGATTCCTGGTGAATGATGCAGCAAACAGACTTAAGATCGGAGCCCTTGCAAGACATCGCCACCTTGGACTTCAGCTTTGTGACAAGTCCATCGTTGACATTGACCATCGAAGGAGTGCCCGTGGACGCCACACTTACTAATTTTGACCAGTCGATGTTAAACTTTTTAAGACTTTTCTCCACTCGTAAAAATATCTCATTTCCAGATTTTGTACCTGTCATGGGCACCGTATCCAAAAGTTCTTCTGATACATCGAAGTTCTCATCGACACCACGGATGAAGATGGCCAACTGGGTGGTATTGTTGGTATCTCTGATCTCGTCAATCGCGATAGAATATGCCACAAATGATCTGATTTTCTCACGTAACTTCTCCCACAAATTCCAAGCCACGTCTTCGACGGGCTGCACGACAGCGTTTTCTGCTGGACTCACACTTGCGAGTGCTTGGTTCTGCTCGGGACGCGTGACGTCTGCTGACCCCAAGAGGTACTCCGTGAGCCCCTTCTTCAGCTCGCGAAGCTTCTCGTCGCGCATCTCCTCGGTGTACTGGTCGAAGTGCTTACTGTGGTTGGTCTGATAATGGCGCCTTAGGTTGTACTCTTTGGACACGGACATGCTCTGTTTGCATATCAGACAGGTAGGGGTGTTCTGCACTTCCATGAAGAAGTACGCTCTCTCCCACTTTTCTTGAAACACACGGCCCTCTTGGTCTATCTTTCGTTTTCCCACTTTGGACAGAGACACGGGACAAAAAAGATTTCACTTTTCTCTGAACTCGACTTTAAGAAAAACAAGAGCACAGCACGCTGGTAATGGTGAGGGACAGAGTGCCTGGGTGAGGTGGCCCATGACTAACGGAGAACAGCCTAGAGGGGACACCGACCATGACGGGACATGGGCCCACTGTGGCCAGCTCTTCACATTTCTAAAGGAAACCTGGAAATCTGGATCTTTATGGAAAAAAAAAATTGCTGCAATTTCCATCCTTAAAAGGTACGTGATCAAACCAATGATATCATGCTGAGGGCCTGCAGGTAGCTGTCTGTGTGTCCGGCCTAACCCAGAACTCAGTGACAACACATCTGCTTCTTAACATATTTTTCTCATTTGACCCTCAAGACAAGTTGGAAATAACAGAGAAGGGACGAGCCCAGAGGCTTATGGTTCACTTGTTGGGAGTCACAAAAGACCCCAGTGCGGCCATAGACCTGCACGGCCCCTGTGCCCGTCAACGTGTTCAAGGGGAAAGGTGCCAGGGCTGTAAGCTCGGATGCCTGGCCACTGTGCAGGTGCCCTGCATGTCCAGAGAACAAAGAGAGGAGAAGGCCCTTCCAGGAAACGCAGGCAAATCTGCAGACACAGACAATTAGAGGCTGGCTGGGGCTGAGGGCGGGGATGGGAAGTGACTGCAAATGGGTAGGCAGCCTCGTTTTGGGGCATAATGGAAGTTCTAAAGTTAGAATGTGGTGAGGGTTGCACAACTCGGTAAGTGCACTTCAAAGCATTACTGAAAATCACTCAACACAAGAGGAGAACCTCACTGCTACCTCGGTAAAGCCATTAAAATGTAGAAAGTCATTTAACAGCCAGGTGAGTTCAGGAGTCATCAACCAACAACCAACACTTGCAGTCAGACACTAGCTGTCTGACACCAACCAACCAACCAACACTTGAGGCTTCCAGCTTTCTGTGAGGAGGCGCCTAGTGACTGGAACCCTTGAGACCAGCTCCACCCTCTGCCTCGCCCACCTTGCAGGCTACCGGCTTCCTTTCAAGGATTCCAGGGAGATACTAAAAATATTTGAGAAGCAGAATGGCGTGGGCACTGCCTCTCACTACAGATGTCAACCTTAGGCCTGGAGAGGTTCTGGGGGCCCTGAGTGGGCCAGGCATTGCCCCTGTTGGTTTAGAATTACTGGGCAGTCGGGGGTCTGGGGCACAGGTAGGGGTGGCCGTGCTGACACGGAGTGTTCACTGTCACAGCCACGCGTGCAGCTGTGCTGTGGCCACAAGCAGCACCTGCCGTAAGGGACTCTCAAGTAAGAGTGTGACCAGCAAGCAAACGACGTCACACTGCTGTGTGAGGAAGACAAGAGGGCTGCTTAACGAAACTCGAAACTCGAGCGACAGAATTACAGAACCGTCGAACGTGCCGGAAAAATGCAGTCCATGTCCACAGGAGAAGCTGGGCTCAGGGCTCTGGAGGCAGAGACCCTGCGGGGAGGGCCCCTGAGAGTCACTTCACACAGCATGGAAGGTGCTGGGACGTTCTCACCACGCAAAGTACTCACCGTTACTAAGCTCAACTCCTGGAAGCGGTCTGAAGAGAAAGAGACATTGTTGAATGTGACAAAGTCCATTTTTTCTCTGTTGTCCATTTAGCCGCATCTGACAAACTGCAGAGTTAACGCTATGCTAGGGGCAACGGGAGATAAAACGGTTCAGGCTGACCACCGTCCTGGGGAACAGAAGCGGGCGCGTGACCCACAGAGGCCCAGTATGACCACCTGAGGGGAGGGGCAGCCTGGCACAGTGGGAGCTGCAGGGACAGCCCTGTGACCCCGGGCGAGTGGATCAGCTGCTCCCTGCCTCGGTTTCCTCATCTGTACAGTGAGGCTCAACGGGGCCTACCTGTCAGGGCTCCTGAGGAGAGGGACTAAACGGTACACGAGAGATTTCCAGCGGGGCTGGAAATGCCACAGTCAATGTCATGCAGGTGCTGGTACCTGCAATCATGACCAGTAACAGAAGCAAGGAAGGAGAGGATTGGAGCCGACAGGGCCCATGCGCGGAGTCGTCTGAGCTTACTCTTAGCTTAGGCTAGAAAGGGGGTTAGGCAGAGTTTTGAGGGCCAGTCCTACAGGGTGAACAGCACCGTATGGTGACCTCGGATGTTTGATGTGGGCGGTTGGTGCCAGACTTCTCTGGAGAGCGCTTTAGAGCTCCCCCTGGCGGCAGGAGCAGGTAAAGGGCTCTGAGCCTGGAGGCGAACTTGGCGCCCATCAACTGTGTTAGTGAAAAGGCATGAGGAGTGACCCTAGACTGGGCCGCAGAAGAGGTGGGCTATCACCACTGCTGAGCTCACGGGGTGCCCCCAACCGCCTGCAACAGGGAAGCGAGGTCATTTGCTGAAAGTGGGGAGAGGGTGGCCCAGGCACCAGGAGTGGGGAAAACAGCTACTGTGGGAATGAGAATGGAGTCACTTATGAATGAATTGAAAACTGCTTGAAGCACCGCAGGCCTGCGACGTTAGGGTGGAGCTCGGGCTGAGGGTTTACAACGAAGCCAAAGCTTATACTCCCTTCTGATCTCCTCTGCTCTTTAAAAAAAACTGGGATCTGGGGAAACATGGAGATTCGTTTGCTCAGAATTCAGGGACCAGACAGGCTTGATGGGGGTTAGAGTGCAAAGGATTCTAGGGAGGACGAAACTGAAGAGGTTAATAACCATAGTTCAAGTTCAAAGTCTTATACAGGGTTTGATGGAAATACAACTTTTCAAGTGATTTACCTCTGTTATTTTGAAACAAATTCAGAACATCTTCCTACGTACAGAATCAAATAACGATCCAGTTGATACCTGAGAACGTGAATCTAATCTTACAGAACTGAACAAGCAGCCATGTCTCATCGGTTCACTGCATTACCCGCAAGTGGTGGGTCCCTTTCCTGCATGTGCCTGGGCGGGAAGGTGGCTTCACCTTCTGACCACCAGAGGCCTTCCCAGGACCACCCAGGGCACTCACCGAATGACTGTGAACTTGATAAACTCGGCAGCATCCAAGATCCTCCGCATGGAGCTGATTTCCAGGTAGCCGGGGGCTTTGAAGGCCACCCCAGGGGGCAAGCCATCCACCACCACGCAGCCAGGGTTGAAGGTGATCTTCCTGTAGGGAACTTTCACAGGGAAATCCACTCCAATTGCCTCACCTGCAATGAGACAAGCCGTGTACAATGAGTTGACTTGGCCACTTGCTTTTTTTTAAATTGTTTTTAAAATAATCTTCGATTGTGCTTTGGGTGAAAGTTTACACAGCAAATCAGGTTCCCATTTAAGAATTTTCATAACAAACGTTCTGTGACCTTGGTTACAAAGGTCCCAACGGGTCAGCAGTCTCATTACTTCCACTGACTGTTCTGTGTCCACTGACCCAGCGTCCTCCCCCTCCCCCTCCCCCTCCCCATCTGTGCTTATCTTTGCTTTTGGGTGAGCATTGACCACGGGGTCTCATGTCATTGGTTGTTAAGGGAGCACATTTCTCACGGGTGATATTGTTTATTTTATAAACCAGTCTCTTATCCGGCTGAAAGGTGACTTGTGGAAATAGTTCACGTTCAAAGGTTATCTTAGGGCAACAGTCCCAGGGGTTCCTCTGGTCTCCATCGGTTCAGTAGGTCTGGCCTTATTTTAGGAATTTGAATTCTCTTCTACGTTTTTCTCCCATTCTCACCAGGGCCTTCTACTGTGTCCTTGGTCAGAATGGTCAGGAGTGGTGGCCGGGCACCATCTAGTTCTTCTGATCTCAGGTTTGTCACTTACTTTTGATACTCTGTGCTGCATTTTCAATGTCAAGATTGTAAAATCACTCAGACAACTGACAGCACCGATGACCAGCCATGATTACTTTATTTCCCAGAAGTACTGTGATGCATGTTGTTGTTGTTGTTATTTGCCGTCGAGTCGGCCCCGACTCATAGCGACCCCTCCTTGGGTTTCCGAGGCAGTTATCACTACAGAAGTAGGATTGCCCAACCTTCCTTCCGAGGAGTGGCTGGTGGGTTTGAACTGCCAGCCTCCTGGTTAGCAGTCAAGTGTCTTAGGCACTATGCTACCAGAGCTCCTACTGTGATGCATAGGTATGATTTTATTGAGTTTGAAACTGGCCATGGATAGAGGACTCAGTTTCTCCATGTACTAAATAGAGATTATCATAGTATCTACCTGAGAAGGTTTTTGTGTGGATCGAATGATTAAAAAATGTCAAACACTAAAATCAACGCTCGACTGTGTAAGAGCTCAATAAATCAGAGATAGCAACTGCTGGCAGGAGTGCTCTCATTAGTCAGGGTTCCCATGTTAAAAGCTCTTTGGTAAAAACACGACTTGACTGATTTTGATCATAGCTCCTTCACGGAAAGATCAATTTTTTACAGGATAAAGTATTGATTAAAAAGAAGTCTTTCAAGTATATAGATTTTCATCTAATGATACAACTTACCAAATTTTCGGCTGAAGAGCTCATTGACTTGTTCTCTTAGCTGTTTAATCTTTTCAGCACTTGACAATCTTTCCTTCTCATTATCTAAAAACAGTTAAACAAACAAGCCAGATCTATTAGTGTATTTTCCCCCCAGAGAGTATTGGAGGAAGTGCCTGTGAACACCTGAGAAAGCACTTTACTTGGCTTGTCATCCAGTTTTCGCTTAGTGCTGACTGAGCATTTTGGGAACTTGTGGATGGAAACCATTAAAGACAACGGAGATTTTTCCAAACTGTAACCCTGTGTAAAAATAGTACATACTACTTATAGGAACATTTCCAACATTATGTGAGACAAGGACGTCCACTTTTACCACAGCCCTTCAACACCATAGTAGAAATCCTGGCCAATGCATTAAGACAAGTAAAAGAATAAGATGCATCAGGATTAGAAAGGAATAGTTTTCAATACTTTACATCTTTTATTCTATTTAATTTTGAGCAACTAAAGCAACCACGAGTCAAAATTCAAGAGGTATAAAATAGTGCAGAGTGAAATGCCACTCTCATCTCTATCCCAGCCCCAGTCTCTTTCGCTGGAGGAAGTGGGGTATTTGATTCTTTTGTACTTTCCAGATTTATTTTATATGCACATATTCAGAAAAAAAGATTACTTAAAGGTGGGCAGCACACAGGACCACAGTCTCAGGGGACATCAAGCTCAACTGACATAACCTACTAAACAAAAACATTGTTCCACATCCTACTTTGGCGAGTAGTGACTGGGATCTTAAAAGCTTGCAAGCTGCTATTTAGATCAACGATGGGTCTCTTCTCGTCCAGGGCAAAGAAGAATGAAGAAAACCAAAGACACATGTAAACAGTTAGTCCAAGGGACTGGTACACCATGTGATCCTCAGCCTATAGGACTATGAGACCAGAAGAACTAGATGGTGCCTGGCTACCACTGCCAACCACTCGGAGGGGGATCTATGGAGGAGATTCTGGATGGAGAGGGAGAACAATGTGAAACAAAACTCAAAATCATTAAAAAAAAAAGGGGGGGGACCAGGTTTGCTGGTCTGATAGAACCTGGTAGAACCCCTGAGACTATGGCCCCTAGCTGCCCTTTAGGTCTGGAATTGAACCCACTCCGTGGCTTCCAGCCAAACAAAAGACAGGCATATGAGCTGAACATTTATATTAGGTAGATACACTTCTTGGAGAGAACAATCATGAGAGAATAGAAGGACTGTGTATGCACAGGGAGACAGCTCAGGGGGCAGGAGTGCATGGAGGGAAGGACACAGGGAAGAGTTGACTCTGGGGAGGACGTAGGAGGGGAGCTGTTGCATGGTGGGAAATTGCAATCAACGTCATGAGACAAAGTGTATGTGAGCTGCTGTATGGAAAATGAATTTGCTCTATAAACTTCATCTAAATCACAATTTAAAAAAAAAATAAAAAGGTGAGTAGCGAATAAGTTTTTCCTCTGAGGCCAAGGCCAGTTCCCTGGTAGCTGGTGTCCGGAGCAGCCCTCTGGCAGATTTTCTATGTAACGCTAGGCCTCGGTTGGGAGATGCATTGACACTGTGCGCAATGGGCAAGGCCCTCAGTGTGGCACAGTCCTTAGTCATCAGGAGGACTGAGCAAAGGACAAGAGACAACCCCACATCAGAAAGCAGTTCAGACAACCGAAAAGTATAATGTAGACTGTGAGTCACACAAACCTCCATACCTGCAACTGTCACCTGAACGATGTTAAGATCCTCGACGCGGGCCGCTGAATGCGTACAACCAGATGAATTTGAGATTCCTTAAAACAGAAATGGAATTTACAGAAAATTAGGTGAAATCTCCTCTAAATATGTCCAAGGGCCACTGTGACCAGAAGCCCTGGCTGGATTTTTAAAACTTCAGAGAACTCTTTGCTGCAGGATGAACTGAGCATTTATGCAATGTAACTGACATCGAAGGGGAAAGGCGTACTGGCTTTTATTCGGTTCTCAGCCTCCAGTACCGCACTGGAGTCCCCTGGTGGTTAACAGGCTTGGCTACTGGCCAAAAGGTTGGAGGCTCGTGTCCACCCAGGTGCCTCAGAAGACAGGCCTGGTGATCTGCGTCCGACAAGTCAGCTCCTGGAAACCCCACAGGGCCTAGTCCCACCCTGACACTCGTGGGGCCGTCACGAGTCGGAACTGACTCAAAGGCAACTGGGAACTAGGGTTGGGAATGCTCTAGTCAGTCTCATTTGATTGAAAAGAAGAGTGTTAAGAAGTGCGTTCCCTTTGCTGTAACTATCCGTTTACAGGAAAGGAAAGGGAATAAGGTGTAAATATGTCTTAGAGAACACTGAAAAAGCAGACATCCTATAAAAATGATTTAATGGGAAAGAAACGAAAAGTAAACAAAATAAATAAATATCGGGGAAAAAAAAGACTTAACGGAAAGGGGCAAGCAAAGGCTAGGGCAGGGTTGTTGGTATGATTATGTTTTCTGATCGGATGAGAAATGCCACAGGCACAGGAGCTAAATGGGAACAACATGCACAGGCCTGTCTGATTGTGTCTAAGATCCGGAAACTCCATCAGTACGTTTGGCAGATGATCAACATTTGGGGTCTGAGAGACGCCGCATGAAGAGGAAGGTATCAAAGGAACCCCAGTCACCGCTTGGTCGACCATGGCCCCAGGGTTTCTGCAAAGCTTCACGCAGCTCTGAACAGTCCACACACGCACTGTGGGGAGGACACTGGCTGCTCCGGACCTCAACGCTACTCACTTTTTAGAGAAACCTAATGAATCGTGGGATCTAAGCACCAGGCTCCACAGTAACAGGTTCCTGAAGCTACTGTGGATTCCGCCACCACCTCGCAATAAGAGATATTTCAGGGTAGTTAACGCCTCTGAAGCACGTCCTGATGAAGATTAAAGACTTCAGTCTGCAATGTGGGTTACATCTCAACATGAAGAAAATAAGAAGCCTCACAACTGGGCCGATAAGCAGCATCATGATTAATGAAGAAAAGACTGAAGTTGTCAAAGATTTCAAATTTCTTGGTTCCATAATCAGGAGCTCTGGTGGCATAGTGCCTAAGGCATTTGACTGCTAACCAGAAGGCTGGCAGTTCAAACTCACCAGCCACTCCTCGGAAGGAAGATCTACTTCCATAGTGATTCCACTTTGGAAATCCAAGGAGGGGTTGCTAGGAGTCGGATCCGACTCGACGGCAGTGAGTCTGTTTTTTTTTTGGTTTATATACAACAGAAGGAGCTCTGGTGGCACAGTGCCTGAGGCATTTGACTGCTGTGGTAGTTTGTGTGTCAACTTGGCTGGGCCTGGTTGAATGGCTGGGCAGCTGGTGGTAGTTACTCCCCATGATGAGACTGGCAATCAACTCCACGGTGGGATCTACTGTAAGCAGCTGAACAGCTGCTTTACAGATGTGGTCTGCTTCCTGTATATAAGCAGCAGCTTTGGGAATGGTCTCTAGCCTTTTGGCACACTTGAACCCTACATGTAGCCAAGTCATTGTTCAACAGCCTGCCATGCCCTGCTGATCTTGGGACTTCATCTGGACTTGAATTAGTGGCCTGCCATGTTGTTTGGTAACATTGGAACTGTGCCTTTTCACTTGTCGACCTTGGGCTTGTCAGCCTCAGCAGCCAGCGGCTGTCTAAGTGAAGGAAAGCCTCCGGCTTCAGTGGGCCGGGAGCAGGAGGCAGAGCTAAAGCTCAAAGTTGAGGGGCTTTCACCCAGCCCCTAGAGCCTGGCACTTTGAACTCAGACTTAAATCTTCCATATTGTAAGAGAATAAACTCCTGTTTATTCAAGCATCCCATTTGTGGTATATTTTCTGTTAGAGCAACACAGAGGTAACCAAAACAACTGCTAACCAGAAGGTTGATGGTTCAAACCCACCAGCCACTCAGTGGAAGGAAGACTGGGCAATCTACTTTCATAAAGATTTACCACCTTGGAAACCCAAAGGGGGCTGCTGTGAGTTGGAACGGACTCGATGGCAGTGAGTTTGGTTTGGACGCACAACAGAATGCAACACTGCTTGGTCCTGCGACATCCTCACACTGTGTGAGCTCAACATTGCAGCCACTGTGTCAGGCCGTATCACTGAGGGCCTTCCCCTTTTCCACTGACCCTCTTCTTTACCAAGCCTGATGTCCTTCCCCAGGGGCTGGTCTCTCCTGGTAACATGACCAACATATGTGAGATGAAGTCTGGCCATCCTTGCTTCTAGGAGCATGCTGGCTACGCTTCTTCCAAGACAGATTGATTGGTTCTGGCAGTTCATGGTACTTTCAGTATTCTTCACCAACACCAAAATTATATATTGTTCTAATCCCTCAGAATCACAGGTCCTCAGAGTCTATTCCGCTCTGCTGACCGTGGCAAAGCTCGCATTCGCGGGAGGATTAACGCATCTGCGTTTTGTAGCATGTTTCCAGCCTGTGGGCTACTCTTTGGCCTGGACGATGCTGGAAGGGACCTGAGTGCTGAGGTTAGTCTTCTCTCACTGGAAGACTCCACACCAGACAGACCAGAGGGTGAGGTCCTGGGTTCCCCCATTCGTATTTTTCAAGGGCTGATTCATTGGACATTGATCACCAGGCCTTTTTTCCAAGGCTCCTCTGGGGGGACTGGAACGTCCAAACTTTTGGTCAGCAGCCCCTCAAGGACTCCCCAATAGTCATACTGTAATATAACCAAAGTGTTTATGTTTTATCGTAAAAACTGACCCCTTAAAATATAAAAAGCTTTCCCAAAACACACCAAGCACAGTGTCACTCTTGAAATGACCAAAACCCAATTATAATTAATGCATGAAAGTCAGCTGTTAACCTATTCATTACCTTGCACATTTCAAATAAGTGGATCATACTTTCACTCCAAGGGGCCAAGTCTTAACTCCTCCGTAACACTCCACACGAACAATGGTTCTTTTTGAGTCAAATGTCCAGTTGCCTTAGATGTAAATTTAAAATCCCTCACCTGGCTGCTGTAAGAGCCGTCACAACAACCCTCACGTGACAAAGGAGGAGAGGACGCCCTGTGGGTGGACGCCCAAATGCTTGAGCTTCACTAGATGCGTGTACGTCAGCGGTGAAATGATTTACCGGGAACAATTAGGCCCAAGGACAACGGTGCTGTAGAGAGGTCACCATGTAGAATGTTTCCTATCAATCAGTTTAAGGCTGGACTTTGACTCTAATGTGGGATGGTTCAAATTCTTGGCAGTACTTTAAGGAAACCACCCCAGTGTCCATCGGTGGATGAACTGGTCAGCCAACGGTGGTCCACGGGGACAATGGAGCATTATTCAGCTACAGAAGGCAGTGAAGCCCTGAGCCCTGCTAGGACACAGATGGACCCCCAAAAACACTCAAACATATGACATGAAAGAAGCCACACACAACAGGTCACACTCCGTGTGGTTCTGTGTCTATGAACTAACTGGAATCGCTAAATCCACACAGAGACAGATGGCCAACAGGTGCTTGTCAGGGGTTGGGCTAGGGATGGGAAAGGCAAGGGGAACAGCTGCTTAATGGGTATGGGTCCCCTTTCAGGGTGCTGGAAATGTTTCAGGACCCGCAAGTGACGCTAAGTACATTCATACTGTGAGGTACTAAGTCCCATTGCACTGGTCACTTTTAAATGGTTAATTTTATGTTATGTGAATTTCACCTCAATAATTTTTTTTTTTTTTAAGTACCAGAAGGTGGAAGGTTCAAGTTCACTCACAGGCTCCTCGGAAGGAAGGCCTGGCAACTGCTGAGTGACCAGCCCGTGCAAACCCTGGGAGCACAGCTGTGGTGGTTGTGTTTGTGTGTCAACTTGGCTGGGCCTGGTTGAGTGGCTGGGCAGCTGGTGGTAGTTATCCCCCATGATGAGACTGGTAATCAGCTCCATGGTGGGATCTACCACAAGCAGCTGAGGAGCTGCTTTGGGATGTGGTCTGCTTCCCGTATATAAGAAGTTTTGAGAATGGTCTCTAGCCTATGGCACGCTTGGACCCTGCACGTAGCTGTGTCATTGCTCAGCAGCCTGCCATCCTCTGCCGACCTTGGGACTTACAATGGACTTAAGTTAATGGCCTGCTGTGTGGTTTGGTAACATCAGGACTGTGCCTTTTTCCTTGTCAACTGTGGGGCTTCTCAGCCTCAGCAGCCAGCAGCTGTTTGAGTTAAGAAAAGCCTCCAGGTCCTGTGGGCCGGGAGCAGGAGGCAGAGCTGGACCCCAAGGTTGAGGGGCTTTCACCCAGTCCCTAGAGCCTGGCACTTTGAACTTGGACTTAAAGACTCCAAATTGTAAAAATAAACTCCTGTTTATTAAGGCCGTCCCATTTGTGGTATATTCCTGTCAGAGCGGCACTAGGGAACCAGAAAACAGGTCTACCCTGACACTCATGGGGTGTCCTCAGAGTCAGAATCAATCTGAGGACCACTGGTAACGTTATCTCTAAATAAAAGGACCCACTCAGCACAAAGAAAGAAGTAAGTAAATACGGCTTCAAGGGGATAAACTGTGTTACCTAAAAAACCCAAAGCACTGGGGGACGTGGCGGGAATACAGGCTGCTTCCGTCACACGGCCACCACCACGAGCTGCCTTCCAGTCAGCTCTGACTCACGGCGACCCCTCGTGGCTCACAGGAGGGCTGTGCTCCTCAGGGTCTCCAGGGGCTGGTGGTTGGCAGAGGAGCACCAGTCCTTCCTTCTGAGGGGCGCTGGGTGGACTTGAACTGCCAACCTTGGGCAGCTGAGCAGGAACCATGGGCACTGCCCAGAGACTCCTTGGTTGCACTCACACACACACACTTCCGTTTCCCACATATACACCACAATCCTTTTGGCTAGCAGCTGAGCGGGAACCACGGGCACTGGGTTACACACACACACACACACACACACACACTTCCGTTTCCCCACCATAATCTTTTTAGAAAGGATGACACCACACTTAGCAATAGGAATGGGACAAGGCAACTAACCTTCCACCTTCACCTCACCTTCGGCCTCCTGGTTTGCTTCTGAAGGGACACCCTGAGTAGAACCTTGAAAAAAAAATGTCTAAAATGACATTCATTATTAAGTATTCCCCTCATGTTCCAACATTTTATGGCTCTTATACCAAAAAAAAAGTAGCTTCTCCTAAAGTTAACTGGCATTTTAAATATACGTCATACTTGTGGTGACAGTGATTTTTAGCTTTAGAAAGGCAGGAGGGAAGGTGAGAAGCGTTCAGATATTGTCGTGTAACACAGCCCCCACAGCCGTGGGCACAGAAGTCCTTCTATCTGGGGGAACGGGATTCACGAGGTCTAGAGTTTTCCTATCACCACAGGGTTAGGATAAGAAAAGGACTTTGTTCTGGTAAATAGCTCCCCCCTCCTGTGAGCAACCCCAGGGGGACCCAAATTTTACCATTACATGGGGGCGCAATAAGCTTTTCTTGTGGACAAGAATTAAGACAGATGGACCCAGTTCTGTGTGCAGACCAAAGAGGTAAGTAAATTCCGTGAGAAGAGAAACAAGGCCGTGCCCGCCGGGGGTCGCCTCCCCCAGCTCTCATGGGCTTTGCCGACGCTTCACCATGATCAGAGGGAAAGCCTGGACCTCAGACCTGCTGTTTGGATCTTGTACTGTGATACGCAAGCCCAACCTTTGGGAGAACCTGGGTGACGGTATGTGGGGCCTCTGTACTCTGGGCAACTTCCTGAAAATCAACGGTTATTTCAGAATAAAAAGTAAAACGAAACAAAACAAAAAACCCCACACTGATTCAGCTCTACTCTACATGGACTTCCCACTGTACTGTGATAATAAAAAAAATCAAGAGTGAAGTATCCGAAAGCCAATGCCCAGTAAAGTAATTCTGAGTCTCCAGGGAACACCATCTCCACAGCTGTCTTCCATGCAGATTGTCCTCTCTCTCAATATGGCCCTTGTTGTTATGTACCATCGAGTCAGACCCCACTCATAGTGATCCCTCCTTGGGTTTCCGAGGCAGTATCACTACGGAAGATTGCCCCATCTTCCTTCCAAGGAGTGGCTGGTGGGTTTGAACCGCCAGCCTTCTGGTTAGCAGTCAAGTGCCTTAGGCACTATGCTACCAGAGCTCCCCAATATGGCCCTACTTGTGCTTAAATATGACAATGCAATCAATACCACACAAGCTCCACCGCAGCGAAGTAACACAGTTTGAAAGAGAAACAGGTTTAAACTGGACTGGAAAAGATTAACATCCCAAGAAGGTCAAAGAGTGAGTTGAAGAAAAAGAACCAAAAACAGGAAAGGGAGTTAAGTAACAGCAGTCAATGTAACTTCTAGGCCTTATGCAATTAAGGTCAAAATGAGTGCTGCAAAGGTGGTGGACAGCTGTAAAACCGGCCTCCACCACAAGGAACCTCTCGCTGTGGTAGATTCTATCACAGCTCCCATGGGTCAGAGAACAAACTGTCAGAACCATCGTTCCCACCAGAGACTCTGGCTCCCAAACTGGAAGAATGTTCTCTCTGGAGAATGTTCTTGACTTTGACAGAAAGACAAAATTGTTGGGAGCTAAAATATATCATTCCTAAAGGCCAGATAATCTTGCCCATACACCGACAAGAGCTCTGGTGGCATAGCGGTTAAGGCATCTGGCTGCTAACCAAAAGGCTGGTGGTTTGCACCCATGAGCTGCTCTCTGGGAGGAAGATGAGGCCAACTGCTTCTGTCAAGATTGACAGCCTTGGAAACCTTATGCGGAAGTTCTGCTCTGTCCTACCAGGGTCGCCATGAGTCAAATCGAGTGATGGCAGTGGGTGGGTATGCTGATAGATATTTCATGCCTCCAGATTTCGAGAGATAATCTCCTTTTTAAATTTTATCCTGGACATGGATCAACCGCTTTAAGAGTCTGGGCCTTAAATGAGGATGCTGAGGGTTTACGTATGAATGGAGAGAGAGTATTATCACATTTCCATTCCAATTCAAGAATTTCCTAAAATATTATTCATCTCTGTTCAGAAGCATTTTGGGATGCCACCAACAAGACAAAACAAGTTATAGAAGCGGACTGCACTGGGGAGACGCTGTGTGAGCACCCAGCTTCCCCATCCAGCGTCCGGTAGCATCCCTGAAAGACAGACCCGACCAGCCCACGTGGACCACGGCTCCAGACAAAGGCACGCAGGAAGTCCCCTTCTGATTCAAACACGGGCCTTCAACTGTGTTCTCTGTAAAACAGTGTAAACTAGAAACCAGGAAAGACAATGCCCCTCCTCTAACCTTCCATTGGTAACTCCGTTTCTATCACTTCATTGCCAGAGGAAGAATGATGGCTCCCTGAAAGGAAAAGAAACAACATGTAGCAAAAGCAGAAACACAAACATGAAAACAAAAGAAGTCATGGAATAGGACTGTACCTGCCAGACCCACACAGGAGCGCATGTGAAATGTTTTACTCTTCGAAATAAAATTCAAACTACTGTCCCTTCTGACTCCTTTTCTCTACTCTTCCTCCTTTCAATGTTATTTTTACTTTGGGAAATTCAAACACATACAAGAGCAGAGAGATGGTATGATGAGGCCCCAGGGCCCACCAGCATCAACTCCCAGAAACCCCATCCCCCCACAACAACCAGCTGTGTACAGTAAATCGCAGATATCAGAGAACGGACTATGCAACCACTTCAGTACGTCTAATAGGTAAAGACTCTTTCAAGCACCACAATACCAGGACTGAAAAACCAAAACCTGCTGCCTTAGAGTGGATTCCGACTCACAGCGCCCCTAGAGGACAGGGGCCCCACAGGGTCTCCAAGGCTGTCAATCTTCACAGAAGCAAAGCCCAAAGCACACCCACTGCCGTGGAGTGGATTCTGACCCACAGCGCCCCTAGAGGACAGAGTGGAACTGCACCACAGTGTCTCCAAGGCAGTCAATCTTCACAGAAGCAAAGCCCAAACCACACCCACTGCTGTGGAGTCGATTCTGACCCACAGCGCCCCTAGAGGACAGAGTGGAACTG
>NW_006921593.1:4079245-4111036 GCF_000298275.1 Orycteropus afer afer
TAGAGGACAGAGTGGAACTGCCCACAGGGTCTCCAAGGCTGTCAATCTTCACAGAAGCAAAGCCCAAACCACACCCACTGCCGTGGAGTGGATTCTGACCCACAGCGCCCCTAGAGGACAGAGTGGAACTGCACCACAGGGTCTCCAAGGCAGTCAATCTTTGCAGAAGCAAAGCCCAAACCACACCCACTGCCGTGGAGTCTATTCTGACCCACAGTGCCCCTAGAGGACAGAGTAGAACTGCCCCACAGGGTCTCCAAGGCAGTCAATCTTTGCAGAAGCTGGCTGCCTCATTCCTTCTTCCTCGGGGCGGCTGGTGGGTCCGAAACGCTGACTCTTCAGTTTGTAGCTGAGCACTTTAACCACTGCAGCACCCAGGATCCTTATGTCATGATTATCCCCCCAAATTAACAATAATATTTATCATCATCTAATACCTAGCCCCATCTTCCTTCCAAGGAGTAGCTGGTGGGTTTGAACTGCCAGCTTTCTGGTTAGCCGTCAAATGCCTTAGGCACTATGCTAGAGAGCTCCTAATACCTAGCCATTGTTCAAATTTGTCCAACTGTCTCACAAATATCTTTAAAAACAAAAACATTTTATTTGGAAATAGTTTTAAGCTTATAGAAAAGTTGCAAAAATAAAATAGTACAAGAAGATCCATGTACCCTTTATCCAGATCATATTATCAATCCTTTACCCTATCTGTTTTATTATTAGCCTTCAGAGAGATGCAAGTCAGAACTACCATGAGACCATCTCAGCCCCGTAAAAATGGCACTGATCAATAAAACAGAAAACAACAAATGCTGGCAAGATTGTGGGGTGACTGGAACCCACACACACTGCTGCTGGGATTGTAAAATGGTGCAAGTGGGGAAACGGTATGGATACTTCCTCAAAAAGCTGGAAACAGAAACACCGTCTGATCCAGCAATCCCACTCCTCGGCACACAGCCTGCAGCTGTAAGAGCAGTGACAGGGATAGGCACACACAGACACACCTATGTTCACTGCAGCAGGACTTCCAGAGGTGTAGTGGTTAAGGCATTTGGCTGCTAACCAAAAGGTCAGTGGTTCAAAATCACCAGCAGCTCTGAGGAAGAAAGCTGAGGCAGTCTGCTTCTGTAAAGATTTACAGACTTAGAAACCCAGTGGGGGTTGCTATGAGTCAGAATTGACTCAATGGCAGTGCATTTGGTTTGGTTTGGTTCACTGAAGCATTATTCACAAGAGCAAAAAGATGAAAACACCCTAAGTGCCCATCAAAGGATGAATGGATAAACAAACTGTGGTACATACATACAATGGAATACTACGTAGCTATAAAGAATAATGATGAGTCAGTGAAACACCTTATAACATGGGTAAATCTGAAGGACATTATGCTGAGTGAAATAAGTCAAGCACAAAAGGTCAAATATTGTAGGATCTTACTTTTATAAAAAGACAACAATAGGTATACATACAGAAACCAATGCTCTTTGGTGGGTACCAGGGATGGGATGAGAAAGGAAGAGGAATCACTCTCTAGGTACTAGACACTGGTTAGTTCTGGTGATGGGAAAGGCAACAGCGAATGTCAGTAAAGTGAGCACAACACAACCAAGGTCACTGATGACACCAAGAAATACACAAGATAAAGGACGTCATTGGCAAATGCTACAACATACACAATTTGGCAACAATGGCACTTACAACCAAAACATATGTGAGTGGTTACATGAGCGGATGTGTACATGAGTTTAGAAAGGTTATGTGCCTATCTGTGTGAGTACATAGCTGTAGCTGTAGGCATGTCTGTCTACGTGTGCTGTACATACATGCATGTATATAATAAAACACAGGAGCCCTGGTGGCTCAGTGCCTAAGGCACTTGACTGCTAACTAGAAAACGCTGGCGGTTCAAACCCACCAGCCACTCCTCGGAAGGTTGGGCAATCTACTTCCGTAGTGATACTGCCTTGGAAACCCAAGGAGGGGTCGCTGTGAGTTGGGTCTGACTCGACGGCACGTAACAAGCAACAAACAATTATGCACACGGGGTACAGTGAAACACACCTCCAGATATACCAAATACCTCGCAGGGCTGGTTCACTGGGTTTGAAGGCTTAGGACTATAGTCTCTAGGGACACCTTGGTCAACTGGCACTAAATAGTCTACAAAGATTTAGGTCTACGTTCTGGTTCGGAAGTAGCGCCTGGGATCTTAAAAGCTCGTGAGTGGCCTTCTAAGATGTCACTGTTGGTCTCTCCTCATCTGGAGCAAAAGAGAAAGAAGGGAACCACAGACTCAAAGCAGCAGCTAGTCTACAGGACCAACTACCTCTGCGACCATCCAGAGACCGGAAGAGTCAGCTGGTGCCCGGCTACCACCTCAGGCCATTCTGACGAAGGCCGCAATAAAGTGTCTCAGGCAGAATGGGAGAAAATTGTAGAACAGAACTCAAATTCTTAAAAAAAACCCAAAAAGGCCCAACTTACCAGTCTGGCAGAAACAAGAGGAACCCCTGAAAGTGTCACCCTGAGATTCCCTTTATACTGTGAACTGAAACTACTCCCAGAGGTCACCTTTCAGCTAGGAAACAGACTGGCTCACGGATCAACACCGTGACCCTGAGCACCGCGCTCCTTCTATTGAAACCACCACAAAACTCAATCACCTGTGTCAGACCGAACGGTCAGCGTTCACTCTACAGCGAAGATGAGGAGGCCAGGCTGCGGGTGGGAGTGGGATGGGCGGCAGGGAAGCGAGGATAGTGGAAACAGACCAACCAGGAGAGAAATAACGGGAATGCTGATAC
Organism: Orycteropus afer afer; assembly: GCF_000298275.1. Classification (NCBI taxonomy): domain Eukaryota; kingdom Metazoa; phylum Chordata; class Mammalia; order Tubulidentata; family Orycteropodidae; genus Orycteropus; species Orycteropus afer. The sequence goes on from NW_006921593.1 coordinate 4,082,050, forward strand.
AACGTGGACAATGTCACCGAACATCACCTACAGAAATTGGTGAATGGGAATCTACTTTGCTGTATAAACTTTCACCAAAAACTCAAATTAAAAAAAAAAAGTCCTGGTGGAAGAAGGACTGGGCCAGGATTCAGGAGTCACAGTCTGGTCATGAGTGAGGGTGAGGGTGTGTGGGGAGGGACGGAAGCAGAGAGGAGGTGGAGAGAGGTAGGAACAGCAGAGCCAACTGGGCTCCCCCTCAGCGGGGGCGCCCCCTCATGTAGGGAGGGACATGTTGTCGGAGAGTATTTCTGATGAGGGGGCGTAGGGTGGACTGAGTGGGGAACCCCTAACCAGAGGGAAGGAGACTGGTCACTAGGGGCACCAACAGGCATGGTGGGGCTCAGGGGGACCTGGCCCAGGGCAGAGCCACACCACAGAAACAGCCACCAGTTGCTACCTTGAGATTTTATGAATGAAGTTTTCTAGTAAAAGTTGGAGCTCTGGTAGCATAGTGCCTAAGGCACTTAACTGCTAACCAGAAGGCTGGCGGTTCAAACCCACCAGCCACTCCTTGGAAGGAAGGTTGGGCAATCCTACTTCTGTAGTGATACTGCCTCGGAAACCCAAGGAGCGGTCGTTATGAGTCGGGGCCGACTCCACGGCAAATAACAACAACAACAACAGTAAAAGTTAGGGAGCAAAACCACAGACAGAACATAGATCAGAGGTGACCAGGGACTGGGGGTGGGGGTGGGGAGTTTATTCTCAATGGGCATTTCTGCTTGGGGTGATGAAAATGGTTGACAAGTTGATAATGGTGGCAGTTGCCCAATGCTGAGAATGTACTTAATGCTACTGAGCTCACACTTGAAAATGGTGAAAACAGCCAACTGTATGTTACATGGGTTTCTGTCCTCAGTTGACACAGAGTCGGTTCCGACTCATGGCGACCCCACATGTGCACAGTGGAATGTCTCCATGGGTTTTCAATGCTGTCACCTTTCAGAGGCAGACTGCTAGGCCTGTGTCCCCACATACCACTGGATGAGTTCCAATCCCCAACCTCATAGTTGAGCGCTTCACTGTTTGCGCCAACCAGCGGGACTTACATGCATTTTACCACTGTAAATTAAAGACAAACCAAAGAGAAGCCAAAAACAAAAGCCTTATGGGACTATTTAATGCTGCAGGAAATTTTCAAAGTTAAGATTTAAACAGTTGACACTGAATAAACTGCCAATTTTCCCTGTACTCTGCCCACACTTGCAGCATCGTTCAAGTTTGGAGGAAGGGTCCGTGGGGATTGCACAAGGTCAAAGGAGTTGTACCAGGCATCTGACAGCTGCTGGCTGGGGGACCGGGCTGTGCAATTGCACAGCTCTGCCCAGGCCCCATTTTCAAAGTGTGAGTATGTCTGCTCCCGATTTAACCTGTATGACGGTGATGAGGCAACTATTAGTAAGGGCAGTGTGTGAGTTTTCTGATTCTGACCTCTATCTTTTGTGACTTTTAGTATTTTCCCCGTAACATAGAGGACAGGTTGGCAGACACTAGCTAAGAACGGGTTAAGGGGGAGATATTTCAGGACACACAAAAAACTCAAGCAAAATGCTCTCAGAATACATACAGACGTTCACACATGCCTAAGAGCATGTGAGTTTTGGCTAAATAGAATCTGACTGGTAACTGTAAAATCATTGACTTTCATCTCAATGGCAGTCTGCTGGATGCTATGTAAACATTACGTGAAATCTTCATTACTCTTTGCGTGTTTTTCAGATGGATGGTAAAGTGTAGTGAACAAGTGTAATAACAAAGTAAGAAGTTTGTTAATGTAAACAAGAAATCTGAATTGTAGTGAACGAATGTTTAAACAAATGTGATGATAAGACACTGGTGTAACAGAAGTAACCAAGGGTATGGACAAGCTAGCAGAAAAGACAGAACAAGCCTGGTACAGAAAGACAAGATGGGAAAGTGCTGATTATGGAGTAGTAAGGACCAGCAGGACGGCAGTTCATTGCTCAGAGCGCTATCAGAGCCATCTCATGATTCTGACTCCCCAGCGGAGCGGCTAAGGCAAATGTCGTTCCTCGCTGTCTACAGACCGTGCCCAGGTCTGATGGAGGAGACTCCATTTCGAGGCAGCAGTCTTGAGAGTGATCTCACTCTAAACCCACACATTTGCGGTGTGGTACTTTATCTGCTCAGAATACCCAAGGTGTGGGAGAAGTTAAGGTAACAACTGTCAGCAGCCAACGTGGGTGGTAGCTGGCACGTTCTGGGAATCTCTGGTGCAGCGAATCGATCGACTGATTAGCAGCAAAAGCTGTTCGTGTCTGGGGTAACCTCGTGCCGGCCCCTCTGGGTCTCTTCCGTCCAGAGTCTTGAGGCACAGCAGGACTCCTGCCGCCCAAGAGGCCCTAGTTTGCAGTCTAAGCCCATTGGCTCCCTGGGTGGCACCGCTCCTAACTCCCTTGTGGGGTCCAACAGAGCAAACACTGACAATACCATGACCAAACTGAGGAAGGCATCACTACGGGCCTCATCACGAGAACTGGGATCATCCACAGATGTTCCTGACACCAGCTGGTAAGTACTGACTCTGTTTACCTACTCCTGCTTGTGCAAGTCCTTCATGTGTGGAGAAGGCCACCTTGGTTTGTTGATATTCTTATGATATTCTTATGTATTAATAAACCTGACATTGTGGAAAGACACAAATTTTGAGTAGAGTGATCATTCATCACTGCCTGCTCAAAACAAAGAAAATGATTACAGGCCAGTCTCACCTTGAAAATTACACGGATAGTACCGGGGGTCTTCTGATTCCTTCTTGACTGACACTGTGGCTGCCTTCAGTGAAATTCCTTGGAATGCAAAAGAAATTGTAAAATGATGCGTCAGGCCCAAGGCACCAACAGAGGACCACCTCCAGCTAACATTACTGCCAGGCTCTGTTTGGACCCACACAGCAACATTATAATCAGCAAAACAGATTGGGGTTATCAATAGAGAAGGAAAGGAGAAGGGAGGGAGGGAGAGATGGAAGGGGTGGTTCTGGTCTGAGTTCTGGTCTCAGTTTGGGGAATCTTTCCGTTTCAAGATGGTCGGATATACACACGCATTGAATGAAAGACTATAATCATTCTTCCATAGTGGAATGAAATTATTTCAAAGCCTGGGAAATTACATCAGGAAAACCAAAGGCCCCCAAAAGGGGCAGGGGTGGCTGATGCAGAAAGCTCCACCCATCTCTCCCACCCAGTCCCCTTTGGCTTCCCCACCCTTCTTTTCTAGGGGCAGAGTCTAGTTCCCCACCCTCTGCAGCTGGGCCTGGCCATGTGACTTGCTTTGGTCAATGGGATGCAAGCGGGGCTTGAAGAGCCCTTGCTGCTTTTGGAACCTCATCACGATGGGAACAAGCCTGGGCCAGCCTCCTGAAGGAGTTGAGACCACAAGGAGAGAGAGGCCTCAGGCTTTTGAGTTTGGCCATCCCTGGCCATCCAGCCCAGAGAGCTGACTCAGACCAGAGGCTTGCCTAGCCCACCCCCAGGACTGTGAAAAAGAATCATGGGGACAAGCCACTCAATTTGGGGATACTTCTTATAGATAACTGACATAAAACTATACATATAATGTAACCATTAATAATGTTGTTGTTGTTGTTATGTGCCGTTGAGTCAAACCCAACTCATAGCGACCCCTCCTTGGGTTTCTGAGGCAGTATCACTACGGAAGTAGGATTGCCCAACCTTCCTTCCGAGGAGTGGCTGGTGGGTTTGAACCGCCAGCCGTCTGGTTAGCAGGCAAGTGTCTTAGGCACTATGCTACCAGAGCTCCCACCATTAATAATAGTAACAGCAAAAACTGCTGCACTGCTGGGGACTGACCACCTAGCATTACTTCACAAGTTCTGAAGGGTCTCCTGAAACCTGTAACAGCTCTGTTGGTGCAAGGATAGCGCAGCTGGATGTGTAATAGTGTGGTTGCCAAGAAGAAAACTTCAGTAGGAGAACTGAGAAGCAGAATGGACATGGATGAGGGGCATATACATGAAATGGAAGATGAAGGTGAGGAAATTGCTTAGAACGTGGAAGAAAAAGATAACCTGATGGGAAAGAAGAGGGAAAAGTTGACACAAAGAAGCTATCACACGTAAAGAGAGAAAAACGTTACCCATGCGCTTCTCTGCAAATGATCTGGAAGAATTTTCAATGAACTGCTGCACTGCTACCCCTCAAGTGCAGAGAGAATCTGAGGGGTGCAGACATTTTGAGAGGGGAGAGTACAAGGGGGGATACCACCCATCACTGCATCACCTCTAGTGTGAATTTTTCAAAAAATGTCAAGCATGTGTGACTTTTAAATATTTCATAACCAATTTTAATTAAAAGTGCAACTTCCAACTTGATTAGACACTAACAACTCTAACAGAAACATCTGATGAACATGCTCTTTCCTTGTATTTCAAAGACAAATTCCTTCTTTAATGGAGACAATTGAGAGCAGGTTTGACGGCCTAGAACATAGCATTTGAAATGCTCATGAGGCAGATTTTCTGCAGCCTTTCCTCAAGAGAGCAAGGAGAGACAAAGAGAAGTCCACACCCATTTGAGTACCTGCTCCATGTAGCAAGGGGCTACACAAATGTGACAAGAGAGACGACCCCTGGAGGACAAGGTCTGTGATGCTGCGGACAGCTGGAAGCGATCCACACTGCCTTGTGGAACCCACAGTGGAAAGCCACACCGATGGGAGGAAATTTGTGTCCAAACTGAGCCACATCTCCAAAGACAGCCCTCAACAAAGGAGGCCTATTGTAGGCAAGATGAGAAACACTCACGCTGGCTCAACAGCTGGTGAGGAAGAGGGGAGCCCAGGGGCTATGGAAGCCATGGAGGGTCCCCGGGAAGACTGGTAACTGCTCACATCACCTCACATGTCCTCCCTGTTATGTGGAAAAGCCTGTGGGTTGGGGGCTTTAAATTGTCTGTGACTACTCAAGACATGAGCAGGATACATATGAGCTTTGAAAAGCATTCAGGGCTGGAATTCAAGGCTGTTTCTCTCCATGATGCAGTGTTGGTTTTACTTAGAACCATGAAGGAAGACAGGCACCCTTTTTCCTAGACTCTGCCATCAGAGATGGTGCTTCTACTAAGCCCATGCTAACAGGTGGCTGTGAGGGACACAAGCACCCACTGTTGTGTTGAAAGGAGGTGTCCCTTAGGGATGACAAATGAGAAGGAGTGTCGAAATCCTTGGTGGGACAGAGATCAACTCAAAGCAGCCTCCATGTTCTGGGGCAGGAGAAGTGGGCTGGGAATGGCCCACCAAGGAGACTGGTCCACCTCAGGCCTCTGGTTCCTCTCCTGGGGATCCTCCCAAGGCCACCAGGCAAAGGGACTCAAGAAGTGGAAGGACAAACATGAAGCCACTCTGGCGGCGGGAAAGTGCTTAGGAGAAGTACTGCCTTGACTGCTTTAGGGAAACTGGTGGTCTGCCTTCCATTTTACTCTCATTGAAGTCTCTACTTCCTCTTTTTCCATTCCATTTCCTCTTAATATTAAGTATTATTTTTGTTACAGCTTATCATGGATTTTATTCTAACTGGAATTGGAAAACCAAAAGGAAGGAACATGCTTGGCATTTTCTCAAGCTGAAAGAACTAAAGAAAAAATTCAAGCCTCGAGTTGCAATACTGAAGGACTCAAAGGGCCAAATATTGAGTGATGCAGGAAGTATCAAAAGAAGACAGAAGGAATATGCAATCACTGTTCCAAAAAGAAATGGTCAATGTTCAACCATTTCAGGATGTAGCATATGATCAACAACAGATGGTACTGATTATTGTAAAAGTCAAGGAAAGGCTTATCTATGGAAGGAAACTTTCTTTGTTGGTTACCAGGGGTGGAAGGGGAGGGGAGGGGACAGTGTTAGGTAGGTAGAGATAAGTATTGATTTGGGTGGAGAAAGGCAATGTACCGAATGTGAGTGATCAACATGGTGGCATCGAGGAAGAGGAAGACATAGAGAAGTACATGGGAGGTGCAGACAACAAAGATGAACCCTTTTGCACATGCAGTACTGCGTTATCAGTGAAGGCAAACATGGGTATATGGGTGGATAGATGGGTGGACAGGCTGAACTACTAGGTATGCCTATGAAGTGGGGAGTGTACCCAAGACCATGTATAGGGTTAGTAGACAATGGCCCTATAAGTGTATTTGTATGATCTGAATTCCCAGGTTTACAGTAGAACTGACAAGGAACAAAGTTGTAGTCACTTCTTTGTCACAGCCAGCTACCCAGAAGAACTGCACAGTTGAATCTGTGGGCTTGGGAACATAGTCATAGGGGACATCAAGCTCAACTGGCATAACATACTACACAAAACATTGTTCCACCTCCTACTTTGGTGAGTAGCGACTGGGATCTTCAAAATTTGCAAGCAGCCATCTAGATGCAATGATGGGTCTCTCCTTGTCCAGAGCAAAGAAGAATGAAGAAAACCAAAGATTCATGGAAAGAATTAGTCCTAGCAATTGGTACAACATGCGATCTGCAGCCTATACAACTATGGGACCAGAAGAACTAGATGGTGCCTGGCTACCACTGTCAACCACTTGGAGGGGGATCTATGTAGGAGATCCTGGATAGAGAGGGAGAACAATGTGGAACAAAACTCAAAATCATCTGGGGAAAAAAAAAAGGGGGACCAGGTTTGCTGGTCTGATAGAGCCTGGTGGAACCACTGAGACTATAGCTCTTAGCTGCCCATCAGGTCAGGAATTGAACCCACACCTGTGGCTTCCAGCCAAACAAAAGACAGGCATATGAGGTGAACATTTACCTGAGGTAGATACACTCCTTGGAGATAACAATCATGGGAGAAAGAAGGGCTGTTTAGGCACAGGGAGACAGCTCAGGGGGCAGGAGTGCATGGAGGGATGGACACAGAGAAGAGGTGACTATGGGGAGGAAGTGGGAGGGGAGCGGTTGCACTGTGGTAAATTGTAGTCAATGTCATGAGACATGAGTCATGTCATGAGTATGTGAACTGTCTTATGGAAAGTGAATTTGCTCTGTAAATTTTCACCCAAATCACAATTTAAAAAAAAAAAGAACAGATGGTACTGAATGAAGAAGTCCATGATAAACTGAAGGAACTGGCAAAAAACAAGGCTTCAGGAATTGATGGAATACCCACTGACATGTTTCAACAGATGAATGTAATGTTGGAAGCACTCACTTGCCCATGTCAAAAAATTTGGATGACAGCTACCTAGCTAACCGAGTGGAAGAGACACATATTTGTGCCCTTTCCAAAGAAAGGTGATCCGACAGAATGTAGAAATGATCGGACAGGATCATTAATATCACATGCAAGTAAAATTTTGCAGAAGATAATTCAAACATGATTCCAGTAGTACATAGACAGAGATCTGCCAGAAATTCAAGCTGGATTCATAAGACGACGTGGAATGAAGGAAATCACTGGTGATGTCAGATGGATCTTGGCTGAAACCAGAGAATACCAGAAAGATGCTGACCTGTGTTTTATTGACTATGCAAAGGCATTCAACTGTGTGGATCATAACAAGTTATGGATAACATTGCAAAGAACGGGAATTCCAGAACACTTAATTATGCTCACGAGGAACCGTACATAGACCAAGAGTCATTCAAATAGAACAATGTGATACTTAATGGCTTAAAATCAGGAAAGGTGTCCATCAGGGTTGTATCCTTTGATGATATTTATTCAATCTGTATGCTGAGCAAATAATCTGAGAAACTGGATTACAAAAGAACAACATGACATCAGGATTGAAGGAAGACTCATTAACAACCTGCAGCATGCATGTGACACAACGTTGCTTGCTGAAAGTGACAATGACTTGAAGCGCTTACTGATGAAAATCTGACTATAGTCTACAGTATGGATTACACCTCAACATAAGGAAAACAAAAATCCTCACAACTGGACCAATAAACATCAAGATAAATGGTGAAAAGACTGAAGTTGTCAAGAATTTCATTTTTTTATTATTTTTTTTATTGTTATTGTGATTTGGGTGAAAGTTTACAGAGAAAATTCACTTTCCATACAGTGGCTCACATACACTTTTGTCTCATGACATTGACTACAATTTGCCACAATGCAACAGCTTCCATCCTACTTCCTCCCCATAGTTACCTCTCCACTGTGTCCTTCCCTCCCATGCACTCCTGCCCCATGAGCTATCTCTCTGTGCATACACAGCCCTTCCATTCTCCCATGATTTATCTCCCCAAGGAGTATATCTACCTAATGTAAATGTTTAGCTCATATGCCTGTCATTTGTTTGGCTGGAAGCCACAAGAGTGGGTTCAATTCCAGACCTGAAGGGCAACTAGGGGCAACTAGTCTCAGTGGTTCCATCAGGCTCTATCAGAACAAAAAACCTGGTCCTTTTTTTTTTAATGATTTTGAGCTTTGTTCCACATTGTTTTCCCACTCTATCCAGGATCTCCTACAGAGAACCCCATCCAAGTGGTTGACAGTGGTAGCTGGGCACCATCTAGTTCTTCTGGTCTCATAGTTATATATGCTGAGGATCTCACAGTGTACCAATCACTTGGACTATTTCCATGTGTCTTTGGATTTCTTCATTATTCTTTGCTCTGGATGAGGAGAGACCCATTGTTGTATCTAGATGGCCACTTACAAGCTTTTAAGACCCAGTCGCTACTCACCAATGTAGGATGTGGAACAATGTTTTTGTGTAGTATGTTCAAGGATTTCATTTACTTGGACCCACAATCAGTGGCGATGGAAGCAGCAATCACAAAATCAAATGAAATAGAGCACTAGGCAAGTATGCTGTAAAAACCTCTTTAAAGTGTTAAGAAGCAAAGATGTCCTTGAGGACTAAGGTGCACCTGACCCAAGCCATGGTATTTTTAAATGCCTCAAATGCATGTGAAAGCTGGACAATGAATAAGGAAGATTGAAGAAGAATTGATGCCTTAAAATTATGGTGCTGACAAAGAATACTGATTATACCAGGGACTGTCAGAAAAGCAAACAAATCTGTCTTGGAAGAAGTAGAGCCACAATGCTCCTTAGATGCAAGGATGGAGAGACTGTATCTCATGTACTTAGGACATGTTATCAGGAGGACCAGTCCCTGGAGAAGGATGTTACGCTTGGTAGAGGCTCAGCGAGAAGAGAAAGACGCTCAACCAGATGGGATGACAAAGTGGCTACAACAATGGGCTCAAATACAGCAATGATTGTGAGGATGGCACGGGACCGAGCAGCGTTTGGTTCTGTTGGACACAGGGTCACTAGAGTCTGAACCAACTTGACAGCATCTAACAACAACATATTTTGAACTGTTTATTTCATGTTTCTGGAGCTCTGGTGGCGTAGTGCCTAAGGCACTTGACTGCTGACCAGAAGGCTGGCGGTTCAAACCCACCAGCCACTCCTTGGTAGGAAGGCTGGGCAATCTACTTCCATAGTGATACTGCCTTGGAAACCCGAGGAGGGGTCGCTATGAGTTAGATCCGACTCAACAGCACATAACAACAGTGTTTGCTGAAGTAGACCAAAAACCAAACCAATCTCACTGACATCGAGTCAATTTGACTCATAGTGACCCTTCCTTGGGTTTCTGAGGCAGTATCATTACAGAAGTAGATTGCCCAACTTTCCTTCCGAGGAGCGGCTGGTGGGTTTGAACCGCCAGCCTTCTGGTTATCAGTCAAATGCCTTAGGCACTGCACCACCAGAGCTCCTAAAGTAGAGGTTCCCTGTTCTAGATACTAGAGTAAAATGTGATTTTTTGCAAGCAAGGCCCCAGTTGAGGTAAATCAGTGTCCTCATCCCCATTTTTTTAAATCAAACAAAAGAAAGGAGTCAGATGATAACCTACGAAATACGTGATCAAAGTGTCAGTACATACCAGAATCTTCCGTGGGCTCAGTTTTCACTCGGGTGGGGCCACAACTGAAAGGGAAAGGGACCCCTGTTCATGACAAGCTGGGTGAGAGCGACTACGGGGACCACATACACTGTGTTCAATGGCCGGGAACCCTAGGCCATCACACGTCTCCTCCAAATGGCCTCAACGTTAGCATAAACTTTCTGAATGATCAGCTAAAAAGTAAAGTGGTTCACTGAGTAGTCTTACAGCTCTAAACACCTTTTGGATAAAGAATACAAGAACAGGAAGAGTAATGACCCCCCCTTCACAGTGAACACGAGATGGTAACTGGGAGGCACCCGGCCGCCTGCTCAGTCTCCATACAAACCCTGTGCTGAGAAGGGGATGTTGTCATTGGCGCCATCGGAGGTGCCTTTACCTTTCACCTGGCAACGTGGCTACTCTTTTAGCGTCTGGTACCATCACACCGCTACCTGTGCAGGAACAGAAAGACACACGAGCTTCTATTAGTGCCTGGAAATAGGACTAACGTTCCAAAGGTCTGTAAATGGAGAGCAAACAGAAAAAACAGAACACGCCCGGCTCCAGGTCACTGTGGAAGGGTGGTGGGCAAAGATGCCAGCCTCCATGTTCTCTGGGCAGGATGGGGGCAGGGTGGAGAGCAGACCGGGGCCGGAAGGCGTAGGCCCAGATTTGCTACTAAACCTTCTCACGTCTGTTTCCTCAAATGAAATGATGGTTGTGTCAGGATTAACTAACACCTGCCAGGCGCTTAGGAAAGGAGCTCTGGTGGTGCGGTGCCTAAGGCATTTGACTGCTAAACAGAAGATTGGTGGTTCAAACCCAACAGCTGCCCCACAGAAGGAAGACGGGGCAATCTGCTTCCATAAAGATTTACTGCCTTAGAAACCCAATGGAGGTCACTATGAGTTGGAATTGACTTGATGGCAGTGAGGTTTTTTTTAAGTGCTTAGACTAATGCTTGGTGCACAGTAAGCACTCGGTAAGTGTCAGCTGCTATTATTAAATAAGTAGCCCCGGTGGCACAGTGGTTAAGCGCTTTGCTGCTAAGCAAAAGGTCAGAGGTTTGAACCCACCCGCTACCCTGCAGGAGAAAGATGAGGCAGTCTGCTTCCTTAAAGATGTACAGCCTTGAAAACCCTATCTTGGGGTAGTTTTACTGTGTCCTATGGGGTTGCCATGACTTGGGACTGACTCGATGGTGGTGGGTTTGGGTTTTTACTATTTTTCTACAATGAAGACAGATGAAAAAGGACACAGCCTCTCCCTTGAGCCTGTTTAATGTGTGCTAAGGACCACAGGGACCCACCTTCTTCCAGAAGCAGAGTTCAGCCTGTGCTGCTGTGAGGCAGAAGCCCTGAGACATGGTGCCACCCCCACCCCCCGGCGGTGCTCCCTGTGAACTGTGCCATCCCCACCCCGTGCCATCTCATCACTCCAACTGCACAGGCTCAATGTGACACCCTCTCTTGGCCCATTCTTTCAGGAATAACTACGACCCAAGGTTTCCAACTACATCCCAGAATAAATCCCAGGGCAAACATTTGAAAAAATAAGAATGGGGCACAGGCAGGACTTTCAACGCTTCTGGTAAAGTTAGTTTGTTTTTGAGGGGCTCTTGTTTTCATTTTCTTTTCCTAAAACTTTCAACACGGGTGGCTCGCCCACGGCCTCTTCCATGTGGGCTGTCAAGTGCAGTGGGCATCCTGGGAAAACTAACCTGGGGACTGCTCCTCTGGGAAGCCACTTCTCACTAAGCAATTCTAAACCCCCCCCCTGGGGACTCTGGGTGCTTCCTCCAGCTGTCCGGAGGGCACCACAGCCAGCTGGCTCTCTCAGAAGCATGGCTATGGGCACACATGCCAGAGCCCTGACCAGCCTAACAATGCCTTGCCCATGGCTGGTGGTTCATAGCCAGAAAGTGACTCCCAGCACCCACATGCTCCTGTGGACGAAGGTAAGGTGAGTCTCACTGTCCTCCATGGGGGACACAGGGGCTCACCAGCATCCGAGGGGAGTGGGGGTATCTGTCCCTGGACTGCCATGTTCCCTACAATGTCATGATCCCTGCCCTGGAATATCGAGGTTTGCCTCCTCAGGGAGGAGAAAACAAAGAATCAAAAGCCTTTAGGATGCACTGAAAGCTACACTTTGATTCAGGGAAGCAGACGGTTTAGCAACATGGGTGGCCATCACATAGAAGCCTCACTTACCAAGTTCATGTGCTGGGTCCAGGACAGGCCTGTGAGGAAAAGGCAGCACTGTTACCAACACGAAGACTGAACAAGGTGGTCCAGGTAGTCCCTGCTTTTCCACCACGTCACTTTCACACAAGACCTATGTTGGAACCAGTTTTCACGAACCCAAATGTTTACAAAAAAAATATAAAGTGAAGCTAGTGTTCAATGTTTGTTCTGCAATCAGCCTTAAGGAGCTCTGGTGGTGCAGTGCCTGAGGCACTTGACTGCTAACCAGAAGGCTGGCGGTTCAAACCCACCAGCCACTCCTCAGAAGGAAGGCTGGGCAATCTACTTCCGTAGTGATACCACCTCGGAAACCTAAAGAGGGGTCACTATGAGTCGAAATCAACTCGACGGCAGTGAGTTTGGTTTGGTTAAGCCGTTAAGGTGTCAGTGCCCCCCCCCCACTCCCCAGCAACAAGAGCAGCTTCACCAAGCTCCTTCTCCAGGAACCACACTTGACATCTCAGCATCAAGCTGCCACAGCTTTGAACCGTGTGAACTACACTTTAGCGTCAGTTTAGGTTTTATGTGTTACTTGGCATGATTTGGTAGGTTATGTTTTGGGGTCTGGGAACTCTCAAAATTTTTTCCCACATAAAATCATCGCAATTGCTTCTCTGCTTTATGCCATTCTGACGTATGAAAGGTTTCACAGGACCTCTTACTTTCAGATAGCAGGGGGTATGTGGATTAGACACCTGAATCCACCTCCTCTGTCAGCCTGTCACATGGATAACCAGGGGTCTGCATGTTGTTCTGCTGTTGGAAGCCACGCCACCACATCACCCATGGTGACAGGTTTCAGTGAAGCATCTAGACAAACTATGAAGAAAGGCCTGGTGACCAACAGCACACTGTCTAGCTGGCTTGCTTTGGACACATCATCAGGAGGGATCGAGCACTAAAGCGACACCGTGTTTGGGGAACTAGAGGGACCGTGAGGGTGAGGGCGCCCCTCGGTGAGATGGATTCACAGAGTGGCTGCAGTGGTGGCCTCGCACGTGCCCGGGACCGTGAGGACGACGCACACAAGACTGAGCGACATTTCGTTCCATCACACGTGAGGTCACCATGACTGCCAGGAAACTTGATGGCAGCTGGCGCTCTGTCTAACAGCTGCACAGTCAATTCTAAGTGTAACAGGACGCCATTAACTAGGTTAGTTTTTCATTAGTTTAATTAATGTAAACTAATTTAATTAAGCTGCCAGCTGGTCTTTAAATGAACTGACTGCTTTGAGGGGAGACCACACCACCTGTTAATGATGAACGAAATCCCAGCTTTGTTCTCCAGAATCCATTTCAGGGTCGCGAGGTCGTAACTGTCAGGATGTTGGAAGACAACTCCCTCAGGAAGCCCCTGCACGACCACAGCCGACTGGTCTCTCAGCATCTTCTCGTAGGGAACGGGGACCATTGCCGTAGTGCCCAAGGCTTTACCTAGAAGAAGAGGCAGGACGCCTTTAAGAGGTGTGTGCATAAAAGTCCACCTGTCAGCTTCAGCAACAAATACGCGTGGTGACATCTGGCTCTGAAGACACACTGAGAACCTAAGTGTCTTATTCCTCCATATCCCGGGAGAATAGAAGTCCCAACCAAAGAGTCAAAACAGAAAATTTATACTCTGTCTCCAAAAACGGCGAGGAGGCCACATGTTCCGACCTCCTCTAATCCCACAAAAGGAAGACAGGATTACCAGCAGTAACCCAAAGCCTATTCCTACAAGGCCAGACATGCTGCCTCCTTCCAGCCCTTTCTCCAACCGTTCCTCCCAAAGCACCACCACCTCTCTTCTGGGTTCGATAATTCACTGCAGTGGCCACACAGAGCTCACAGATTATGGGGTTTATTAGGGAAGCACCACAGGCTACAAGTTCAGGAAAAATGCTCAGTCTCTCTCCCAGCCCACCATCCCTCAGCCAACAGTCTCTCAGTCTCTTTCCCAGCAGTGCTGGTCCCTCGGTGTTTCACTCAGCAATGCATGTCTCTTGCGTCTCTTTCCCAGCAATACGTGTCTCAGGAGGACGTGTCCCTTTCAGCAGCACATCTTCCTCAACCAGCAGTCAGAGAGAGTTCTGGCTCCAGGAGGCCTCCTTTTGAGCCCGGCAGGGTGGTCAAACTAGCCAATCACAGCATCAGAACTCTAAGCACCTGAGAGAGAGCGGGCGCCTCCCAGAACATTGTTTTGTGCCACTCCCAACAGAAATACTCCAGGTGGACAACTTCAGCAATCAGGAGCTCCTCACTTGCTCATAGAAAATCCCACCTTGGAGTTTACAAAGACTTACGGGGTAGAAAAGCCACACAAAGTAATTTACTATACTGCACTGTCTTATTCTAAAACATTCACAGAAAAGGGGGGAAAAAAGGCCTCATCCTCTGTTTTCTTGGAGGCTGTACAATTTGGGGCATCACCGTGTGCACCCAGAACCACAAAAAGAGCCCCCTTTGGTCACCCCGGATGCTGTCAAAAAAGGATGAGCCCCCCACCCAATTTAACATCACCACATCATTCCACACAAGTCAGGGCAACATTCCTGTTAAAAATTATGAAGTCCAGGGGTAGGTGGGGATGGCCCTGGAGCAGGGGCTGTGGTGGTGTGCGGGTGCTGGGTTGTGGTGGCTGCAGTAACTGTGGGACTGACGAAAGGCTACTGAAGTTCCTGTGTAGAATTTAGTTTCGTAAGATTACAATGGATGGGGAGGAAAAAACTTATGGGGGCTGTGAAGGCCCAGATGCCATGTATGTCAAATTGATATGTTCTGATGGTCATGAATTCCTTGTAAAGAGAGAACAGGCACTAACATTAGGAACGATAAAATCCATGCCTAGTGGCCCAGGTCAGTTTGCTGAGAACAAAACCAATGAGGTCAATTTTAGAGAGGTCCCTTCACATGTGTTATCAAAATTATGCATATATTTTACCTGCAAGGTTTGCTATACTAACAGCTCCAACGAAATTCCCAAATTCCCCATTGCACCTGAAATTGCACTGGGACTGCAGATGGCTGTGAAATTCTTAGATTGTTAAATAAAAGAAATTATAATTAAAATTTAAAAAACTACGAAGTCCACCCAGCCTCAAGTCACCATCTGGTGTTGAGTCAGCCTGTCTGTCTACACTGGCTGATAAGCCCTGAGGTCCCGGAGCCTCATTTCTCACGGAAAAGTATAGGCTGAGACCCAAGATACCCCAAAGTCAAACGTGCACAGTTTGTGTGCGTAACCTGTGGGTTACACAAATGTGTGAAGCTGTCTAGGAATGGTGCCATTGGCCCTAAGATGCCAAGGTGCCTATTATACAGCATCTGAGATTAACACCTGTCCAGTTACCTAGTGATCTAGCTTTTACAAGTTAAGTAGCGGGTCTTCAAAAGCAAGGGAAACCCTCAAAGTGATGGACTGACAGGACAGCCCCGACAACGGATGCAAACAGACCAACAGTCATGAAGATGGTGCTGGCCTGGGTTTCCTCTGCTATACATCAGGTCACTATGAGTCGGAACTGACTCCACAACAACTAACTGGCTTTTAGAAACACATGGGTCTGTGCAGGTGAAAATATTTTGTAGATACCTTTTTAAAAAATCCCCTTCTGAATGCCTGTGGAAAAGCATGGGTAGGCAGAGAGACAAGTGAGGGGTGAGGGTGCTGACTGAACCAACAGTGAGCACAGGCAACGTTCCACTGGCCTTGGTGAGGGGCTCCCAATGGAAGCAAGGAATGAATTCTGGTCGACAGAGAAGGTTCTGACGGATCAGAAGGGACAAAGCTGTCATCTGGAAGAACGTTAATCTGGTACTTAGGAACTGGATGGGCACCTTATGAGACTGTGGATTTTAAAATATTAGAAACATTTTAAATATTCACACAGTAAAGTCAGCTGCGGCACAGTCCGAGGACACGCACATAACGTGCACCGCCACCTACCATAACAGCAGTGGAAACAGTCCAAGGACATGCACATAACGTGCACCGCCACCTACCATAACAGCCGCGGAAACAGTCCTTCACTGCGTTTCGGAGGGTTTCGGTCTCTCCTGAGTCGGCCTGCATCCCCTCCTTGGAGCACGGGGGTTTCATCTCCTGCAGCTCTTCGGCGACGCCTGTGAATGGATGATTGGCACAAAGTCAGTATCCACCCATTTGTACTGCACACTTTCTTCATGTCTGTTTGTTACTGAAAGGAAAGAAGAAAAAAAGGAATGTACGTGAGACGAGATCTTTTAAATAATTTTTTTTAAGGTATTTGCAATGAGCAGGATAATGTCAGAGAGTGATTGATCATCTATTGACAAAGAATCCAACACCTAAAGAAACGTTAGAAATTTGTCTTTTAATTTATTTTATTTATTGTTGTTGTTGAGAATGCATGGGACAGAACATACACCCATGCAACAACATCGACAAGTAAATTCAGCGACTATGTACACACTTCCATTGTGTAACCATTCTTTTCCCCCTTTTCTGAATTGTTCCTCCCCTGTTAAGGTAAACTCATTGCCTCCTAAGTTTCTTATCTAACCTTTCGAGTTGCTGTGGTCAATTTGATCCCCTACAGACAGATCTTAAAAGAACCCAGTGCTTGAGACAGACACTCTTTATGAAGTAAGCTAAAGTATCCTTGGATTTTAAGAAGACTTCAAAGATATTTTTGGTTGAAGGTTTAAAGATGATCTCAGGGCAGTAGTTTTAGTGGTTCAGGATATATTGGAAATTTTTAAGGAAATTGTTTTGCAACAAAATCTTATTAGCTCTATAGTTGAAAAGTATCAGTACTCCTCTAGGGAGACCATCACCACTGAACACATTTGACACTCCTCCCCTGCTACCAACTCCTACTCCAGAAGTTTTGAAACTGATTGTACTGAACAGAAATCACACAGTAATTGAACAGGAAAAATTTTATACAGTGAAACCTGTGAGAGCCAGAACTCGGCAGGATGTTTTGTTTTTCCAGGTCTGGCAAGTTTTCTGCCTTCGACAGGGTGCAGCCCACCACTCTTCCATCACTCTCCACGAAGACCCCCACCTCACAAACACCCAGAAAGTGTTTCCTTTCAGTTTCATATGACTGGAAAAGAAACTAATCCGGTTTATGATTTGCATGTTTATTCACATTATGTACAGATACTTGCCTATACTATTCAGACAAAGATATGGGTAACATTCTCTTTTTAATAAAAAGATCTAATGTCAACTTTGAGTTTGTTTTGTTTTGTTGACAAAATTATTGAAACAATTTTCTAAGTCCATAGCCTTATAAAAAAATTCTTGGTCTCCTCGAACTTCTCTAAACATCTTTCTAAAAGTCTTTCAATGGCTGGAAACCTGTGTTTTACGTAAAGGCCAGGCTCCTCCAGTGGTAGGTCTTCATCACCTCAGTGTCATCTTCAGTGTCTTGTCTCCATCCATCTTGCAAGTCCACGTCTGTGGCAATTCTGTTGTCAACATCAACATAAGATGCGACACTGACCTTCTTCTTTGAAATACCACTATGACTGTCATTTATCATGTTCTTGATAACTGTTTCATTGTGTAGATCGCCACCACTGCCAATAAGGAACCGCAGTCCTTAAAGTATTTTCTTATTGTTTCTTCCTTAATCATTTTGACTAACTGCTTATGAAACGAAATTGTATCAAAGACATTGATCTTACCCAGAATCTCTGATGCATCTTGCACATTTCAATCGTCACAATCACTTTTTGAAGCACGAGGCTCCTGCCGTTTAATATTTTGGATGACGTCACCATCTAGAGGTTGTAGGATTGACATTGTGGATGGTGAGGGAAAAAAAATTAATATTGGACAGGGGCAGTGACTGATGACAAGGAAGCACCGTCAATGGACAGAAGGATGCTTCAACTGCGGTTTTAAATACTCTGTAAAGTGCTCCAGTTCGCCAGGCCTCTTCCTTCCACTTCCATTCTACTGGAAGTTGATTAATACCCATACTCGGGAAGCACAGAGGTTCCTCGCTCTCTCCCCTTCCCCATGGTTTCTCAAATGTCCCATCTGCAAACACAGTCATGAGGATGGTGAGCCACTCTTTCAAAAACTGACTGCAAACATTGCCCCGCTCTTCATTTTTAGGGTCCAATAGGCATTAAAGTAGCATAGTGCCTAAGGCATTTGACTGCTAACCAGAAGGCTGGTGGTTCAAACCCACCAGCCACTCCTCGGAAGGAAAGCTGGGCAATCTACTTCCATAGTGATACTTCCTCGGATACCCAAGGAGGGGTCGCTATGAGTTGGATACAACTCTACAGCAGTGGGTTTTGGGATTAGGCATTAAAGGAGCTCTGGAGGTGTAATAGTTAAGGAAATAGGCTGCTAACCAAAAGGCTGGCAGTTCAAATCCACCTGCAGGAGGAAGATGAGGCAATCTACTTTTGTAAAGATACAGCCTTGGAAACCCATGGTGGTTGCTATGAGTCAAACTGACTGGATGGCAATGGTTGGTTATTTGGCATTCTAGTGGTGCAGTGGTTAAACCATTTGGCTGCTAAGCAAATTGTTGGTGATTTGAACCTACCAGCCACTCGCAGGAGAAAGATGAGGCAGTCAACTCTCACTCATAGAGACCCCTCCTTAGGTTTCTGAGGTGGTATCACTACAGAAGTAGATTGTCCAGTCTTCCTTCTGAGGAGTGGCTGGTGGGTTTGAACCACCAGCCTTCTGGGTAGCAGTCAAGTGCTTTAGGCACTATGCTACCAGAGCTCCTGATGAGGCAGTAGGCTTCTGAAAATACCGCAGCCTTGGAAACCCCGTGGAGCAGTTCTGCTCTGTCTTCTAGGGGTGCTGTGAGTCGGAATTGACCCGGCAGCGGTGGTTTGGTTTTTGGTGTTGGACACGGGCCGTAGTGCAGAGCAGCCTCATCAGCATTTGCAGTGTCTTTAGGATCACATCCCCTTGTGATCTCTTTTAATTTTGGGAACCAGTTGTGAACAACGGTCTTTGTCAACCTTGTCTGGACTCCCTGCAAGCTACACTGCACGTGATTCCATGTTTGAAGTTCTGCTGTTTCCTTTGCCTTTGTTTGAGGATAGGGCCTGAAATGGGAACGTTTTGGGGAGAGGCATGAAGAAACCACTCAACACCAGATTTGTTAATTTCTGGATCATTTACATCTTTTCCTTCTGGACATTTGCATTGGTGCTGCTCCTGTAATTTTTCAATTATTTTATTCTTTTCTTTCAGAACCAAAGAAGCTTGTGTTTTTGCTACTCTTGAACTTGACTACAGCTCCCTTGCTGGTCTTTTTCTCTTTGGCTATTATTTTGACAATGTTTTCTTTCTGAGATAAATTTCCTATTCTCCATGATTGTGAAGGAATAAGCTTTAAAAAAAAGGGGGAGGAAGGAAAAAAAAAAAAAGGGAAATAAGTTCTTACAAAAATCAGGGAACTTATAATCTTCTCAAAATCATGAATATCTCAAACAAAAAGAGAAAAAATGAAAGTTACCAACATTATAGTCCTCTATCAGTGATAAGGAGCTCTGATGGTGTGGTGCCTAAGGCATTTGACTGGTAAACAGAAGGTTGGCAGTTCAAACTCATTAGCTGCTCTGAGGAAGGAAGATGGGGCAATCTACTTCCATAAAGATTTACTGCCTCAGAAACCCAAAGGGGGTCGCTATGAGTTGGAATCGACTCAATATCAGTGAGGGTTTTTCTTTTTTTCCCTATCACTGACTGATAGACTAAGCAGGGAAAAATCAGAAAGGATGCAGATGAACTGAATAATATCATTTCAAATTATGTGCTAAGCCATAAAATAAGTCTCAATAGATTGAATAGGACTGAAATCACACGGAGTATGTTTTTAGATGACAAGAAAGTGTAGGAGAAATAAAAAACAACAGTAACAACAATAAAATCCCCAAAGAATGACCTAAAAGCTCCAAAGATTCAGAAATTAAACAATATGCTTCAAAGTAACCCATGGGTCAAAAAAGAAATTACTCGGGATGTTAGGAGATATTGTGAGTCAAAAGACAATGAATGTATAATCTACCAAAATCTGCATGATGCAGCTAACGCAGAACCTAGAGGGAAAATCATAACCTTAAATAAATATAAGAAGAAAGAAATAAAGTCAATGACCTAAGCTTCTACATCAAGAAGCTAGAAAAGAAAAGTAATTAAACTGAAGGAAAATAAGAAAGAGAAGAGTGGAGATAAATGACAGAGAAACAATAGAGAAAACCAACCAAGCTACTAGTTGGTTCATTGGAAAGACAAGTAAAATAGATGAATCCTGTGGAAAATTATCCAGAAAAGAAGAAAGCACAAAGTATCAATATCAGAAACAAAACAAATACAGATCCTACAGACAGACATTAAAACAATAAAGTAAATATTACAAAGCATTTTATGCCAAAAACATTGACAACTTAGATGAAATAGATAAATGACTTGAAAAATAGAGCTTAGTGATAGGGAGACAAGAAGTAGAAAACGTGAAGAGCACTCTGTCTGAAAAGTTAGCAGCAGCTAGGCAACTTAAAACAATACACCTGTAGTTAAATTTCAAAAAGGACCCCTGGTGGCGCAGTGGTTAAGCTCCAGGCTGCTAACAGAAAAGTCGGTTGTTTGAACCCACCAGCCGTGAGAGATGCAGGATCCTGCTACCGCACAACCCTGGAGACCCAGCGCAGCAGCTCTGCTCCTGTAGGTGGCTGTGGGTTGGAATGCACTTGATGGCCGCAGGTTTTATTGCATTTCAAGGATCAGAAATCCAACTGGCAATTTTATTCAATTAACATCATTAGTTAAGACTACCTTTCTTGTTAAGTATGTATTCACTGTAACATTTAAAAGATTGATTCATTTTTTTAATCTATCTTCTTGACAGTGGAGCTCTGGCAGAGATCTGGTGGAGCAGTGCCTAAGGCATTCGACTGCTAACCAGAAGGCTGGTGGTTCAAACCCACCAGGTACTCCATGGAAGGAAGATGGGGCAATCTACTTCTGTAGAGATTTGCTGCCTTGGAAACCCAAGGAGTCATAATCAATTTGATGGCAGAGTGGCTTTTTTTCCTGATAGTGGAAACCCTAATTTTGGATATGTATGCTATGTTGGAAAGATAGCTAGATCTAGATTTGTCCTGCACTGCAAGAATGCATACATTTTAAAAAATCCCACAGCCATCAAGCCGATTCTGACTCACAGGGACCCTCTAGGACAGAGTAGAACTGCCCCATAAGGTTTCTAAGGCCGTAAATCTTTACGGAAGCAGACTGCCTCATCTTTCTCCTGCAGAGCGGCTGGTGGGTTTGAACTGCCAATCTTTTGATTAGCAGCTGAATGCTTTAGCCACTGCGCCATCAGACCTCCTTAGGAGTGTGCCTGTGTGTGTGCGCGCGCGTGTGCGTACCTGCTACCAATCCTTGGAAATGGATGCTCCTCTCCCGCCCCCAGCCCCACGTCCATCCTTAGAAGGACCCCCGGTAGTGCGGGGGCTGACCACCAGAGCAGGGGGTGATTTTACTGCTGCCTGACAGCAATTTCCCTCCCTGTGCTCCACGGTCACTTATACGCACTAATGCGACCTTTTGGACTCTCGCAACACACACTGGCAAGACCGAAAGTCCTGCTGGAAGAAAAGGGAGAAGGTTTAACTGCGTGACGGTTTTCAGAGAGTCACACTTGTTTTCTGCCACAGCTAACAAGCCCTGGAAGAGTTTTTCCCTTTCCCCTGTGGAGTAAAATGTGTGATTTCTAAAAGGTGGGGTTATTTTAGGCATTGAAGACCATTCACTGTATGTTCTTCAGACGTCTCCCACAAACCAGCGTACAGCTGAGGACAGAGGACACCACACGCTGAGCACGGTTCCCAGACTCAGAATCAAGCAGCTACTCGTCTGGTGCATGTGGGCGGAGGAGGTGGTCAGCACCATTTTTAGGCTAACACCCACGGTACCTGAGATGACACTGAGACATGCATCTTGCCCACGTGCATTCTGATTTCAGATTTATGTCAAGCAAAGAAGCAAATGATTAACACCTACAGTATTTTGCAAAATCATTCTGAAAATCCATCCTGGCGTTTATAAAGGTGCGTCCTTTCTCAGTTCCAGCGACAAACACGTCCGCGTCATACACTGCGATGCAGGCCACTTCGGCCTTGGACTTGGCCAGTTCTTTACACTGGAATAGAAACAAAAAATGACAGACTATAGACAAGGACAGATCCAGACTGGGTGGGGCCTGACAGGCCTGCTTTAAGAATACAAAATTCAACACAAAAGGAATATTTCTTTAAAATAAGAAAAATCACGAAAAAAAAAACCCCACTCAAAACAATTTACCAAGCAAATTCATAAAACCCAGAGAAGAACATAAGATTTTTATTGGCTTCCCGACACGCTCTTCTGACATGCCTTTTTCCTACATTGTTGGCTGCAAACCTTTGATCACCTCTCCAGGACTACAATTTTGTCATATCCCTTTCTTTGGAGAGAATAGAAAGGTCATTTAATATTTCCTCTAGCATTGGTTGACTGATGTTAGGTAGACAGATAGATAGGCAGATAGCTGCCACTGAGTGACCTCAAGTCATGGTGACCTTATGTACAACAGAACAAAATGTGGCCTGGCCCGGTGTCATGCTCACAATCTCCAGTACGTCTGAGTTCATCATTGCAGCGCCTGTGCCAGTCCATCTCACCGAGGGTCTCCCATGCCTTTGCCGGCCCTCTGCTTTACCAAACATAACGTCCTCCTGCAGTGACTGACCCCTCCTGATGGTGTGTCCAGAGCAATCGAGTGGGACCATGTAATGTCTTCATCTGTCAGGTCTCACTGGCTGATTCTCACAAGCAGATCACCAGGCCTTTCTTCCCACTCTTAGTCCGGAAGCCCCACTGAAGCCTGTCCACCACGCATGACCCTGCTGGTGTTTGAAATACCAGTGGCATAGCCTCCAGCCTCACAGCAACCTTTCTGATAGTAATAAACAAACAAAAAATCATAATGACTGAAATAGAATTGCCACACAGAGTTTCCAGCACTGCCACCTTTATGGAAGCAGACTGCCCCATCTTTCATCTGTGGAGCGGCTGGTGGGTCTGAATGGCCCATCTTTTCGTTAGCAGTCAAGTGCTTAAGCACTGTGCCACCAGGATGCAGACAACACAGGCACGCCTGCTGTCCATGGCAGTGCCACGGGTTTATGCCCTACAGACACAAGCATCCTGCTAAATTCTGTTTTGTGTAATTACTATCACAAATGTAAAAATCAACTTACACCAGGTAGTCTAGCAATAAACGTACCTACTTATAGAAGTAACAGTGAGTCACGTGACACATACCACTAAATTAAAACTAAACGGATCCCCAATTCATCTTCCCTTGAGCCAATCCACTCCATCCACATTGACACAGGCGACAGTGGGAGGCACAATAATGACCTCTCACAGCTGTCCAAATCCTAATCTCCAGGACCTATAAAAATGTTTCCTTAGATGGCAAAAGGGATTTGCAGATGTGGATCTTTAGATGAGGAGCTTATCTTGGATTATCTGGGTGGTTTCGATGAAACTATAATAGCCCTTATAAGGAGAGGAGGGAGGTAGAGAGAGATCTAACAATGGAATCAGAGGTCAGTGATGCCACTGCTGAAGGGGTTATGAGCCAAGCATTGTGGGCAGCCTCTAGAAGCAGCCTCTAGAAGCTTCTAGAAAGGCAAGACATGGATTTTCCTCTAGAGCCCCCAGAGGGAATGCAGCCCTGGTGACACCCCGTAACACCTGTTACCTGACTTCTGATTTATAGAAATATAATAAAATTGTGTTGCTTCAAGCCCTTAAGTTTGCAGTAGTGTTTGAATGTTGTATTGTCTTGTAGGAGTAGTAGCACCTGAAGTCCTGTCACTTCAGGAGGAGGAAAAAGAATCGCCATCAGCACAGAGCTGATTCCTATGAGGCAGGGGTCAGACATACCCTCACCCTCTAATCTTTTTACCAATTCTGACACCAGCCGTCCCTCCCATGATACCCTCTACTTCTCTGCTGGGTTCAATAAGCCACTGTAATGGCCACACGGAACTGACAGACCACACATACAGGTAAGTGGTTTATTAAGGAAGTAATAGGGCATAACTCGGGGTCAGGATCAGCAGGCTACAGCTCAGGATCAGGGTCGGGACACATGTAGGCAGAGTCTGGAAGGCCCCCCAAAGTGAAGAACATACCCCACCCTTCTTCAGTACAGGACAGCGCTCTCAGCTCCTCTGGGCCGTGCAAGCAGACAGGGCCTTCCCTGTGCCACGCACGGCCCCTCTCAGCTGTGCGGGCCTCCTCTAAGCCCCCTCAGGACAGGCCTCCTCTTGGGCCTCCGGGCAGGCCTCCTGGCCGTGCACACCTCCTCTCTACTGTGCAGGCCTCTCCACCTTCAGCCTCCCTGCCGCTGGCCTCTCCACGGCTAACTGACCCAGCTCACAGCCAGTGCAGCAGCTGGGTTCAGCTCTCTCAGCTGCACTCCCAGCAGCGGGTGTCTGCTGGCACCACCAGCTCTGTCACAGGGCCCTTTCCGGGTCTGTCACCACTGGCTCTGCAGCAGGGCCCCTTCTGGACTCCTTGTCGTCTTCAGTGTTACAGCACTTGCCTGTCCACAGCTCTTTGCAGAGGCTCCCTGCCGCCTCTCTCTGCTGCTTCTCTCTTCTGGCATCTCTTGCCTTTTCCCCTCCTTCCTTCTTTCAGAAACCTCTGTGGGGCTGGCTGCATAGCTAAGCAAACTCCTTGTTAATTTCAAGGCACGGCCCTCTCAGCAGAACCACAAACTAACCAATCCCCTTGGTGGACCACAATCACTTCATTTGCATATTCTATAGTTTATGGACGCAGTATTTGCACAGTCTGTAATATATCGATTGACCCCTGCAACAGGCATAAAAGAGACCAATCACAGGGCAGGCTGCAGCCCAGGACCACACACACAAAAAAGAACCTTCAAGTTGTTTACAGCTTACCCAGAAAATGTCAATCAACCTGGACAGAAGTAACAAAACTTCGGGTGATCAAAGGTAACTCCTCAGGGCTCAGGGGAAAAAATGCTCTAGCTGTTTTTCCCAAGAACTAAGGCAAAAGGCAATATAAAGGAACTAATATATACATACGTATATGTCTACATATGTTTTTGTTGTTGGTAGGTGCCATAGAGCTGTCTCCGACTCATAGTGACCTTATGCACCGCAGAACGAAACACTGGCTAGTCCTGTGCCAGCCTCACGATCTTTGCTATACTTGAGGCCATCACTGCAGCCACTGGTATTTCACCTAATTGAGGGCCTTCCCATTCTTTGTTGACCCTCCACTTTGCCAACCATGATATCCTTCTCCAGGGAATGGTTCCTTCTGACAACATGACCAAAGTAGGTGAGACAAAGTCTGGCCATTCTCACTTCCAAGAAGCATTCCAGCTGCACTTCTTCCAGGACAGATTTGTTAGTCCTTTTAGCAGACCATGTCACTCTCAGCATTCTTCTCCAACACCACAACTCAAAAGCATCAACTCTTCTTCAGTCTTTATTACTCATTGTCCAGCTCTCACATGCATAAGTTGTTGTTGTTGTTGTTATGTGCCATCAAGTCAGCCCCGACTCATAGTGACCCCTCCTTGGGTTTCTGAGGCAGTATCACTATGGAAGTGGGATTGCCCAACCTTCCTTCCGAGGAGTGGCTGGTGGGTTTGAACCGCCAGCCTTCTGGTTAGCAGTCAAGTGCTTTAGCCACTATGCTACCAGAGGTGATTGAAAATACCATGGCCTGGCTTAAACACATCTCAGTCTTCAAGGAGACGTCTTTGCTCTTCATCACTTGAAACAGGTCTTTTGCAGCAGATTTGCCCAATGCAATACGTCATCTAATGTCTTGACTGCTGCTTCCATTGGTGTTGACTGTAGAACCAAGTAATATGAAGTCCTTGACAACTTCAATTTTTTCTCCATTTATTGTGAAGCTGTTTATTGGATCAGTTTGAGGATTTTTATTTTCTTTATATTGAGATGTAATCCATACTGCAGACTGCAGTCTTTAATCTTCATCAGTAAGCGCTTCAAGTCATCCTCACTTTCAGCAAAGTTGTGTCATCTGTGTGTCGCAGGTTGTTAATGAGTCTTTCTCCAATCCTGATGCCACATTCTTCTTCATGTAATCCAGCTTCTCGGATTATTTGTGCAGCATACAAGTTGAATAAGTATGGTGAAAGGATACAACCTTGACGCATTCCCTTTTTGATTTTGAACCATGCAGTATCCCCTTGTTCTATTTGAATGACAGCTTCCTGATCTATGTACAGATTCCTCATGAGTACAATCAGGTGTTCCAGGATTCCCATTCTTCTCAATGTTATCCATAATTTGTTATGATCCACACAATCAAATGCTTTTGCATGGTCAATAAAACATAAGTAAACATCTTCCTGGTATTCTTTGCATTCAGCCAATATCCATCTGACATCAGCAATGATAGCCCTCTTTTCACGTCTTCTGAATCCAGCTTGCATTTCTGGAAGTTCTCTGTCAATATACTATACCTATCGGCAAAGCTAAAAGAGCTTTGTAACACTGGCTGGAACAGGGCAGAGGCCAAGGCCAGAGAGACGTGTACCTGAGGCATGGCTGAGAAGAAACTGTCCTGATTGAAGACTTGTATCCTGAGTGTTCCTGGACCTGAATTGTAACCTAATGCTTCCCTATTCGTGAGTATTGTCTGTGTGTTCTGTATGGCCACCGCAATGAATTATTCAACCCAGCAAAGAACTAGAGTGCCGTGGCAGGGAAGTTTGATGTCAGAATTGGGAAAAGGGTTGGAGGGTAGTGGCATGTCTGATCTCAGCCTCATCAGAATCAGCCTTGGGCTGGTGCTGCCAATGGTGATTCTGTCTCCCTCTCACGAAGCTAGAGGAGGTCAGAAGATACTGCCACCCTCATGTCCTTTTTGTAACTGGGAAACCAAAAAATTTGTATGACTCGCTGTATTGTGACACTTGCTTTACTGTGGTGCCCTGGGACTGAACTCACAATACCTCTAAGGTGTACCTGGATGTATACACCACATATTGTTTATCCTTTCATCTTCTGGCAGACATAGAGGTGGTTTCAGCCTTTTACTTACTGTGAATGATGCTGCGATCAACTTCGGTGTACGAGTATCTGAGTTTTTGTTTTCAAGGTTTTTTTGAGTTAAATCTAGGAAGTGGAATTATTGGGTCATACGGTAATTCTATATTTAACTTTCTGAGAAACCACCAAACATAGTGGCTGCATTATTTTACAGTCTCACCAGGAATGAGTCAATTTCCCGATTTCTCCCCATCCCTGCCAACACTTGTCTTCTGTTTTTCTGATCACTGCCGTCCTAGTCGGGGTGAAGTAACATCTCATTGTGGCTTTGATGTGCATTTCCCTGCTGACTAATGCCACCGAGCTTCTCTTCACATGCTTGTCCGTTGTTTGTGTTTCTTCTTTGGTGAGGTGTCTATTCAGGTTCTTCACCCGTATTTTAAATAGTTAATTTTTTCTTGTTAACTTGTATGGATTTATTATATAATCTAGATATTAAACCCTTATATAGTTAGTTCCCTAAGGGCAATCTACTTCTGTAGTGATACTGCCTTGGAAACCCAAGGAGGGGTCGCTATGAGTCAGGTCCGACTCGACTGACAGCAGTGAGTTTTAGTCTTTTTATAGTTCCCTAATTTTTTCCCCCAATCTGTAGGATGTCTCTTTACTTCATTTATAAAATCCTTTGATGAATAAAGTTTTTAATTCTGATGATGTTCCTGTCCTTTTACTGCTCATTTGTGTGTGTGGAAATCTAAGAATCCATTGTCAAATATTAAGTCCCAAAGCATTACCCTTGTTTTCTTTCCAAAAAGTTTATGGTTTTAATCCTTACATTTAGGTCCTCAATCCACTTTGGGTTGATTTCATATATGATGTGAGGTATGGATCCAGCTTTTATTTTTATTTATTTATTTTTTGTATGTGGTGATCCAATTGTCCCTGTACCATCTATTAAAGAGATCTTTCTTTTCCCACTGAATGAATTTAGCACCTTTGTCAATTTGACTGCTAACCAGAAGGTTGGCAGTTCAAACCCACTATCTATGGAAGGAAGGAGCTCTGGTAGCATAATGCCTAAGGCACTTGACTGCTCACCAGAAGGCTGGCGGTTCAAACCCACCAGCCACTCCTCGGAAGGAAGGTTGGGCAATCCTACTTCCGTAGTGATACTGCCTCGGAAACCCAAGGAGGGGTCGCTATGAGTCGGGGCCAACTCGACGGCAAAACGACAACAACAACAACATCTATGGAAGGAAGATGGGGCAATCTACTTCCGTAAAGATTTACTGCCTCACACTGAGAGTAGAAACATTAAAGGTGTCATCCATTCCACAGAGAGAGAGGAACGCCAGACCAGCGATCACCTATGACGCAGAGCGGTAACTATGAGGACAAGGATGGTGATGGGAAAATCTGCAGTGGCTGCTGAGGTTGTATTGAAACAGAAAGCTTTAGTCACTCACTGTGGTAGTCAAGGTTGTGTGGCAACTTGGCTGGGCTGTGGTTTGGAGTGGCTTAGCCGCTGGATGTAGTTGTTCCCCATGATGAGGTTGTAATCACCTCCATGGTAGAATGCTATGAGACACTGCCTTTGGGATGTGGCCTGCTTCCAGTATAGAAGGAGAAGTTTTAAGAAAGGTTTCTAGCTTTTTGGCATATTTGGATCCTGCATTTGGCTGAGTCTTCATTTCTAGTTCCTGGACGTGAATGAGTGAAGGTTTACACAGCC
>NW_006921593.1:4112702-4113554 GCF_000298275.1 Orycteropus afer afer
CCTATTGTAGCCTGATTAGAACAAGTCAGTCATGGTAGCCAGACACCATCTAGTTCTTCTGGTCTCAGGGCATTGGAAGCTGTGGTTTGTGTAGACTGTTGTGTGGCCTAGTGTCTTCCCTGAGTCTTTGATTTCTTTTCTAGTACTGACGTTTTATATTAATATCTTTCCATGTACTTGAGTTCTCTGTGTTTTATAGTTTTCACCTCCCTGGTTAAATTTATTGTCAGTCTTTCTTTCTTATAAGTCTTTCACCTCCCTGGTTAAATTTATTCCTAGGTATTTAATTCTTTCAGATACTAATACAAATGGGATTGTTTCCTTAATTTCATTTTCAAAATGCTTATTGCTGATGTACAGAAACCCAACTGATGTTTGTGTGTTGACCTTGTACCCTGCCCCTTTTTTAATGCTAATTTTAATTGATGAAAACATGCTCTGGAATATGGGTGCAAGATTTACTTAAGTAACTTTAATAATAATAATGTAACCAGGGCAGCTGCGGAGAAGCCTGAAACAGGGAAGACCCCAAGGGATTTGCTGGTATCCTTGAGGTGTTAATCAGCAAAGGGGTCCCAGCCAGGAACCATGAACAGGCCATGCTAATCTCTGCATCACTCCAATGTCAGTAAATGAGCTGCTGAAGAGAGCTCTGCACCCTCACTTTGCTGCATTCATTCTTGTCGGTTCTCGTATATTCAGAATCATGGCGTCTGTGAAAAGGGACAGTTTTATTTCCTCCTTCTCTATTTGAACACTTCTACTTCTTTTTCTTGCCTAATTACTTTCGCCTCGTATGCATGTGAGAGCTGGACAATGAATAAGGAAGACCGAAGAAGAGTTGATGCTTTT
>NW_006921593.1:4114144-4121405 GCF_000298275.1 Orycteropus afer afer
GTCAATTTTGGTATTTTCACAGGCCATAGAATTCCAGAAAGGAGCATTTGGCTGATAACCAGGAGTTCAAACCCACCAGCTGCTCCACGGAAGGAAGATGGGGCAACCTACTTCCGTAAAGATTTACAGCCTTGGACACCCAATGGTGGTTGCTATGAGTCAGAATCAACTTGATGGCAGCGAGTTTGGGTTGGTTTAGAGAATTCTAAACTAGCAGAACACTTCTTTCAGCACTTCTGGCTTCCATTATTTCTGTCACGAAGTTGGTCTAACTGTGGCTTCTTTGAAGGTCATCTGTCTCGCTTCTCCCTCTGACTGCTTTAAACATTTCTCTCCGTTTTTCAGCAATTTTACTAGGTGATGCCAAGGTGCAGGTTTCTTTTTATTTATACCTGTTACAATTCATGGAGCTTTTCAGATCTATGCTTAATGTCTTTCAACGATTTTGAGAAATTCGGTTATGATCTTCTGTCCTATTTTCTCTCCTGTCCTCATGGGACTCCACCCTATATAATAAAACTATTCTTGCTTGATTCCCATCATCTCTTACTTTCTCGTTTGTTCATCCTTTTCCTCATCTGTCCTTCATGTTAGACCTTTTTTTTAGACTTACCTGCCAGTTCATTATTTCTCTCTTCAGTTGTGACTAGTTGGCTTTTGTATCTATTTATTAAATTCTTAATTTCAATTATTATAACTTTCAACTCTTTCATTTCTATTTGCTTATTTTCAAATATGTTGTCTCCTTTTCTATAGTTTCAAATTCTCTGCCAGAAGTGTGAATCGTATCTTTTACCTCTCAAAAAGAGGAAACAGCTATTTTTGAGCATATGTCTGATAATTCATAATTTCAGCATTTGGTGTCCCTGTAGGTCTGTTTCTAATGTCTGTTGTTTCCGCTGGCTGAACTCATGGTCTCTTGTCTTCTTGTGTGCCTTGTTATATCAGATTGTGGCAAGATATTATACTGCACAATTGGTTACAAAAATAATTTGAGGCTTTGAATGCTATCTTCTGACAGAGAGGAACTGGCTCTGTTTTTGTTAGACAGCTGGGGCACTAGAAACCCAGGCTCATCATAATGCAACTGAAGGGACTGCGATGCTTTAAATCTGAGCTTCACTTCCTGTGTTCAGAAGGAAGCCTGGGCAATCTACTTCTGTCAACATATGCCTCAGAAACCCAAGGAGGGGTCTCTGTGAGTTGGATTCAACCCCATGGCAGTGAGTCTGGTTTTTTTTTTTGGGGGGGGGTATTTCCTGTGAATGCTGCTCTATTCTGGGTTCATCCTCATTCCTACAGAGCAGCCCTTAGAGATTCCAAACAAAGACAGGCCCTTTCATGGGCCCGGAACTCAAGATTCCCCCTGCAGCCAACAAGAACCCTGCTCAGCCTCCCAACAGCCTTTTTCAAAGCAACCTCGAATGCCAGGATCATGGTTTTCTGCTTCATTTTCTTTGAAATTTTGACCATATAATTAATTCTTCTTCATCATCTTCTTTTTCTTTGAAGATTCCAGAAATTTTACTTACTGTCTAATCTATTGCTTCAGTATCTCTTTTCTTCCACGTGGGCAGTCCTCGTTCTCAAGGACATTAGCTAGGACAGAATTACTGTTGTTGTAGTTATATGCTGTTGAGTCAGACCCGACTCAGAGTGACCCCTCCTTGGGTTTCCGAGGGGTATCGCTATGGAAGTAGATTGCCCCATCTTCCTTCCGGGGAGTGGCTGGTGGGTTTGATTAGCACATCCCCAATGTACTCATTTACTTTATCTCATGTTACACACAGTATCAAGATAATAGTCATACTACCACCAACATGAGGAAACACCAAAAATTTTCTTTTACATATGCTTTCCCCGTTCTCCTTCCCTTTGCTTTTTTTTGTTTTCAAGCCATTATATGCTATATTATCTCCCTCTTTGTCTTCTTTTAATCTTAGTTCTAGGAAGAATTACATATTTAATGCTCAACCCTAATCCTTATGTTTATGCCTCTCTATACAAGTTACTGGGAGCTCTGGTGGCATAGTGCCTAAGACATTTGACTGCTAACCAGAAGGCTGGTGGTTCAAACCCACCAGCCACTCCTTGGAAAGAAAGTGGGGCAATCTACTTCTGTAGAGATATCGCCTGGGAAACCCAAGGAGGGGTCACTATGAGTTGGGATTGCCTCGATGGCAGTGAGTTATACAAGTTATTTGTCAGCCAGATGATTCATCACCATCTTGGTAGATCTCCAGTGCCTTCAAGCAAATGTTTATTACAGTAAAACCTGCGAAAGTTGGAACCCGTGTAAGGCGGCAACCAGTCAGAGACGGAAAATGTAAGTATTTTCCACTAAAATAAGCAACAGAAAAGCGGTAAGACTGTACTCTGTCAAATGTGGAAAACGTGAGACCCAGAAACACAAGGCTGTACCATAGAGTTCGGACTCACAGGTTTCACTGCACATTCTTCTCATCCCTGCTAGCTGTCTGAAGACAAAGGGTTGGTCCATTATTACCTAGTCTGCTATTACAGAAGTAAATTATAAAAATTTTAGATCATGTTTCTGGTTGCAAAAGTTTTTCTCTGCAGTCCTAAATCTCTTGCCAACTGTGGGTAGATGAGTTCTTCTTCAATGTGGCCTCTGCTTTGGTTCTTTGCAAACACAGTTTTGAGAGCTCTTTCCCCTAAGACCTGAGGAGTTATCTTTGCCTTAGTTTTCTGCCCCAGGGAGTTTGTTACGTTTCTTGGGTAAGTTGTAAACAACATGGTTTGATGGTTTTTGTCTGGCCCTAGGCTGCAGGCTGCCTTATGATTGGTATGTACCTTGCAGAGATTGGTCAGTATATACTATGCAAATGAAGTGACTATAACCTATTATGGGAGCTCTGGTAGCGTAGTGCCTAAGGCACTTGACTGCTAACTCACCAGCCACTCCTCGGAAGGAAGATGGGGCAATCTACTTCCGTAGTGATAGTGCCTCGGAAACCCAAGGAGGGGTCGCTACGAGTCCGGTCCAACTCAACAGCACATAACAACAACAACAACATAACCTACTATGCAAATGAAGTGTCTTTGGCATACCAAGAGGGGATTGGTCAGTTTGTGGCCCTGGTGGGAGAGCCATGCCTTGAAACTGATGAGGAGTTTGTATATTTATACAGCCAACCCCACAAAGTTTTTCAGCTATGAAGCAGACAGTAGCAGAACAAAGAAAAGAGAAGCAGTAGAGAGAGAGGAGGCAAGGAACTTTCTAAAAGAGCTGTAACAATGAAAACAGCAACAGGCCCGCAAAGGGCCCAGTGGCAGAGTTGGTGATACAGACAGCAGGGCCAAGAGCAGCTGGTCCTGATGGGGCCAAGAGGAGTCTGTCCTGAGGGGGCCGAGAAGAGGCCTGCAAGGAGCTGAGAGAGCTGTCCTGCACTGAAGAAGGGAGACGTTGCTACGTGCTTCCTGATCATAATCCTGGGTTGTAACCTGTGATCCTGATCCTGAGATGTATGCTGTTACTTCCTTAATAAACCATTTAACTGTAAGTATGGTTTGTGAGTTCTGTGTGGCCATTGCAACGGGTTATCAAACCCAAAAGAGAAGTGGTGAAGGCTGTGGGAGGAAGAACTGCTGTCACAATTGGTAAAAAGGTTAGAGAGGAGAGGTATGCTTGACTTCCACCTCATAGGGATCAGCCTTGGGCTGACTGTGATTTGCACTATCCCCCTGAAGTTAGACAGGTTCTGATGATATTACTGCAGCTATACCACACCAACCAACCCATTGCATTTTTATGGAGTCCTCACCTGACGCATCTAACTTCTGTACTTCACTGGAAGCCGCTCTCTTCAGGTTTTCAGCCTGGTTTCCCTTCCTCTAGTTGGGAGTTCTGGTAGCGTAGTGCCTAAGGGATTTGACTACTAACCAGAAGGCTGGCGGTTCAAACCCACCAGCCACTCCTTGGAAGGAAGGTTGGGCAATCTACTTCCGTTGAGATACTGCCTTGGAAACCCAAGGAGGGGTCACTATGAGTCAGATCCGACTTGAAGGCATTGAGTTTGGTTTTGGAGTTGCCTTAGGTGAGTTGTTATCTCTCTAACTTATTTGTGTGTTTTTCAAGACAATGATGACATTAAACCTTAGGGTCTCTTGATTGAAATAGTACAAGTATAATCCTAATTCAAGTATTTCTGAAATTATGCAACTAATTAGTACCACCACTAAATTTTATAATATATAAAGTTTTATTCTAGAATATAAAAAGTATCAATTATTTGATTTGAGACAGAAATATATTTTAAATTAAAATTTTCAGAAAACTTTATTTTGAAAAAAATCTCAGATTTATAGGAAAAAATGACAATGTTATAAAGAATTCTGATGTACCTTTCACCCAGATTTCCCGAACGCTGACATTTTATTGCATTTATCATTAAGGGGCTCTGGTGGTGCAGTGGTTAAAGCATTCAGCTGCTAACCACAAGGTGGCCAGTGTGAACCTACCAGCTGCTCCATCTACCGTCCATAAAGATTTACAGCCTTGGGAATTCTATGGGGCAATTCTCCTCCTTTTTTCTCCCCCTAATCCGTTTGAGGACAAGTAGCAAACATGTTGTCCTTTGATCTCTAAATGTGTATTGTGTAAAAATCAAGGTCATTCTCTTACACAAGGAGCTCTGGTGGCATAATGCCTAAGGCATCTGACTGCTAACCAGAGGCTGGAAGTTCAAACCCACCAGCCACTCCTGTGGGCAATCTACTTCTGTAGAGATACTGCCTTGGAAACCCAAGGAGGGGTTGCTTTTACACAGATACGGTAATGCTAGCATAAGCAGGAAATTACCACTGAGACAACACTATTAAAACTACAAATCTTACTCAAATGTTGCCAATTGTATGAGAGCTTAAACTCTAAAGCATGTGGTTTGTGGAAGGCTGTGGTCCACAGTGGGAGCCCTAACTCCATTTCGAGGCTTGACATAAGTTGCAGATGTCATTTGGGTTCTTTCTGACCATTAAGCCAGCATTATGGTCATATAGACAGACAAATTTTAGGACAAATCTAGGGAGGGCAGTTTGCCTTCGGGAAGAGTGTGGTTGAAAGTAGCTTATACTCTCACAAAGAACTAGGGAACCTGCCTGAGTGTCCTTTTCTAATTTAAGGTTGGGGTTTTAGTAATGTTTGGTGGCCACCTTGTGACTAAGTCTCAGGCTGCATGGTCACTAGTCAGTCTATCTGGACCACCACCCAGCCATGTAGTCAAGGCCCAGAACCAATCCTTAACCCTTTCCTATCTTCAAATCCCAGTCGTGGTCTTTTCCTGCTCTGTAGTCCTGCCTGCAACAGTGACGAGTCTGTCTCCCACCAATCATGACTTTGTGATGATTCCCTTTATAAAATACCTCCTATTGTCAGCCACACAGCCATGACCCAGCAGGCCCCAGTCAGCTTTCTCATGCTGATGGTCTTCCTCAGCCAGAATAATTGTCCTTGTTTTGTCTTTGTTTTATCCAAAGCTTCATAAATGTGTCTCTAGAGAACCTGTTTGAATTTGGGGTCTCTTTTCCCCTAACACACAACTGACCCAATAATGCTCTCTACAGGAAAAGAAAACTGTATCTCTATGTGTATTTTCTTCTGGTCAGGACCCAATCCAGGAGCACCCTTTATATTTAGTTGTCCTGTCTCTAGTCCCTTCAGTCTGGAAGAGTTCTTCAATCATTGTCTTTCATGACATTGACATGTATTAATAGTCCAGGCCAGTTATATCTACAACAGCCCTTAATCTGCATCTCTCTGCTGGTTCCTCTACTAGCCTCAAGCTGATCCCACAGCAAGGGTCTGTGACAGCAAGGGTCTGTGACTTCCCAGAGCATGACAACAGGGGGCGAGTGGTGTCATTTCTTTCATTATTAGAGATGTACCTTTGATCACTTTATGAAGATAGTGTCTGCCAGGTTTTTCTACTGTATTCTAATCAATACCTATCTTTTGATGAGATGATACCTTGAGGTTATATAAATTCCTGTTTCTCGTAAAATTTTACCCACCCAGGTAACAGTTACATTCCAGACATAAATAGATGAATATAAAATAGATTTATTAATTTACTTCTGAATTTAGACTCCCCCCCCAAAAAAAAAAAAAATCTCAAACATGGTAACAAAGGTGCTTTATGAAATTTTCAGATTGAGAAAGCTTTAATTGGTAAAATTATGTCCATAATGTTAAAAAATAAATTATCAGACAAGCCCATTATTATACTCTAGGGAGAATTCACTTACATAGAAAAGATGGAAAACTGGTTAAACATCAAAAGTTCTATTGGGATATCTCACATTCTGTTGCTTCCACAGTGATCCAAGTATTGAACGTTTGCTAGAATGTTAAGGCCGTCTCACCATTGACTCCAGAGCCGACATGAGGAACGTCACCACCATCCTGTTCTCTGAGGACTCCTCACCTCCCATTGGCAGGGTTGATACTGCTACCTGGGCCATGGTTCCTGCGCAAGACAATAAGAAAGTGAATGCAGAACTCCGTAGTGTCCTAAACACAAGTTACAGAATCACCAGGACCCTCACAGATCACCTAGTTCAGACCTTCCTTTTAGAGCTGAAGAAACTGGTGCTAAGAGACAAGTAATTTGTCCAAGATCACCAGTCACATAATCCTAACTTTCATATAGTGTACATTCCACTCAACCTAGACATGTAAACCAAGCAAACCCGCTGCCATCGAGTCGGTTCTGACGACCCCCATTGGGTTTCCAAGGCAGTAAATCTTTATGGAAGTAGATTGCCCCATCTTCCTTCCATGAGTGGCTGGTGGGGTTGAACCGCCGGCCTTCTGTTCAGCAGTCAAATGCCTTGGGCACTGCACCACAAGAGCTCCTTAACCCAGACATCACTTCCCCATAAAATAAATTCAGGTAGGTATTTATTATGTTGGTGAAGAAGCGGTAAGAAATGCACTTTATTTAGCCAATAACGTTTAGTCAGATTTTAACATGGCAATGCCAAATATCAAGTTCAGTTTCACAAGCACACACCAAAGGAGATAAAGGGTTTTGTATATTAAAGATGGGAAGAGAAAATTCCTTCTTCTGTCCCCATTAACAGTTTCCCTGAATGAAATTTAGCTGTAGATCAAGTCAGCTTAAAACGTTTCTTCCAAAAAATTATTGTTGTTGTTGTTGTTGTTATGTGCCGTCAAGTCAAACCCGACTCATAGCGACCCCTCCTTGGGTTTCCGAGGCAGTATCACTACGGAAGTAGGATT
>NW_006921593.1:4125684-4131993 GCF_000298275.1 Orycteropus afer afer
TCTGGTCTCATAGTTGCATAAGCTACAGATTGCATGGTGTTATCAGTCGGTTGGACTAATTGTTTCCATGAATCTTTGGTTTTCTTCATTCTTCTTTTCTCTGGATGAGGAGAGACCCATCATTGCATCTAGATGGCTGCTTGCAAGCTTTTAAGATCCCAGTCACTACTCACCAAAGTAGAAGGTGGAACAATGTTTTTTGTGTAGAATGTTATGCCAATTGAGCTTGATGTCCCTTGCAACTATGGTCCTGAGCCCACAGGTTCAACTACTCGGTCCCTGTGGATAGCTGGCTGTGGCCAAGAAGTGACTACAAACTTGTCCCTTGTCATCTATCTACACAGCATTTTCTTGAAGAACAATTAAAGTAATTGCTGATTGACCTTAAAACTGTCAAAACTGACTGCACATATAGTTCTTTAAAAGAGCACAATGCTGTAAACTATTGTTTGACTTAAAGATGGCTTTCGGGAGACCAGTCGCATCTCAAGGTTTAAGGTACAGAGATTACCTCAGGGCAACAGTTTCTGGTGGGCCATTTCAACCTCAATAGCCCCAGAAAGTCTGGATTCCATGAGAATTAAAGATTCCATTGACAGAAGGAAGACGGAAGACTTAGGGAGTGGAGTGAAGTGCGGTGGTCATATAAAGCTATTAAAAAATATTCACAAGTATTTCTTCCTGAGCTTGTGCCTCAATTCCTTGTGCACCTGGATGTGGTATGGTCACATGACTTGCTCTGGCCAATGAGGTGAGTGGACGTGACATCACTTTCTGGTAGAGGCTTTCAGACCGAGGGGTTGCTTACCCACACCCCTTCTTTCTCTGCAATGGTGACTGGCAGCATGCCACATGGCCATCTGTCTGAGCTCCAGATTGAGGATAATGTGAAACAGAGCCACAGTAAACTCACAACACACATTAATGTGAGCAAGAAGTAAATCCTTGTGCCTTTAAGCCACTGAAATCTAGATAGCAACTGGTTTATTTGACCAGGTTAGAGAAAAGTACATTAAAAGGTATGTAACAGCAAAGGCCACTACCTGTCTGTTAATACAACTATTATTCAAATCTATGTACCAACCACAAACGCAAAGATGAAGAAATTGAAGATTTTTATAAACTGCTGCAGTCTGAAACATGCAATCAAGATGCATTAATTACTGGTAATTGAAACGCAAAAGTTGGAAACAAAGAAGCACCAGTAGTTGGAAAATACGGCCTTGGTGACAGCAAAGATGCCAGAGATCACAGGACAGAATTCGGCAAGACCAATGGCTTATTTAAGTCATTAAATATATTGGACATGTGTTCGATTTTTATCAAAAATAATTAGATAATACTTATGCTCACCAAAGACTTCCCCAAACAGTAAAAAAGAGAATTTATAGACTGAGAAAAACTCTTTGGCCATGACATATTCTAATCTGTAAAATATATAGAAAACTTCAAAAACTTAACAACAAAAAGAGAAATGGTCCGATCAAAAGATGGGCAAAGAATATGAACAGATACTTCACCAAAGAGGCCATTCAAGCAGCCTACAAATACATGAGAAGATGCCCATGAGCATAAGCCATTAGGTGTAAATCAAAACTACAATGAGATACCACCTCACCTTGCAAAAACAGCAATGCTCAAAATAAGAAAACCAAATGCTCAGAAGGTTGTGGGGGGATTGTAACTCTCATACACTGCAGATCAGACTGTAAAACGGTAACAGACACTATGGAAAACAGTTTGTCACTTCCTCAAAAAGCTAGAAATAGCAATACCGTATGATTCAGCAATCCTACTCTGTGTATACGTCCAAGTGATGTAAGAGCAGTATCATGAACAGATACACGAACACCTCTGTTAACTGCAGCGTTACTCCCACTATCAAAAACATGGAAACAACCTAAGTGCCCATTAACGGAGGAATGGATAAACATTTTGGTACATACTGGTGCAGTGGTGCAGTGAATTCCTTAATGTTGCCCTTCTAATCATAATCTTTGTAACTCACACTGAATGAATGGGTGGGACTATGCAAATGTGGTGCTTGTCCCCCACCAAAGGGATTGGACAGCTTACTAATAATGTAAATAAGGTGCATGGCCCCCTTGTGGGTGTAGGACCATGAAAATAAGGTGTATTGGAACCCTAACAGGGGGATTGGTCAGTGTTGCCATCCCAGAGGCAGAAACGGGGGACCTGACTACCACACTAAGAAGAAAGAGGAGTGGGATGCGTCTTTTGTCCTCAGGATGCCTGTGCTGAGCAGCTCGTTGGCCCGTAGACAGAGAGAGAGCTATAACACCTTGCTGAGATGATGAGAGACAACGAGAAGCATCGGCAGAATCAGGAGACGGGCAGGAGACAGCGTGGTGGGCTGCCTGGCCCATAGAGCAAGACAGCTGAGCACCTCTGGGCAGGAGGCTTGTTGGCAGAGTAGCGTGCCTCCAGGCACTTAATGGCACCAGGTTTGCCAACCCAACCCATGAGGCTAAAGGGGAGTGGCTTTGGGCTGAGGCTTACTGGCAGAGTGAGGTGCTCCAGGCACTTGTCAGAAGAGCTCAAAGAACTCTGTAATACTGCCTGAGTGGGGCAGAAGCCAAGGGCCAAGATAGGCCAAGGGCAGAGAGAGGTCAAGGGCCAGAGAGAGGTGTGCCTGCGGGCACTGCTGGCAATTAGCTGTCCTGATTGAAGAGCTGTACCCAGAGTCATTTCTGATCCTAAGTGTACCCTTAACAAACGTGAATTACTTCTTTAATAAACTTCCATTAATGAATTCCATAATTGTTGAGTATTGTGTGTGAGTTCTGTGCGGCCAATGCAATGAATGATCAAACCGAGCAGAGTAGTAGAGGGTTGTGAAAAGGGATGGCTTGTGTCAGAATTAGTAAAAAGGTTTGATGGTGGAGGCATGGCTGACCTTACCTCATAGGAATCAGCCTTGGGCTGTTGATCTCAGACCTCTTCCCTCTTTGTGAAGTTAGAGAATGTCAGACGCTTCAGCCACACCATTTTTATACATACACACGATGGAATACAATGCAGCTTTGAAGAATAATATGATGAGTACCCGAAACATAACATGGATCAATCTGGAGGACATTACGCTGAGTGAAATAAGTCAATCACAAAAGGACAAGTATTTTATGGCCCCACTATCACAAAAAGTCAAGAATAGATACACGCACAGAAAGCAACGTCCTCTGATGGTTACCATGGACAGGAGGGAAAAGGAAGGAGAATCCCTTTCCAGATAGTAAACACTTGTTTCTGGTGAGGGAAAAGACAATACCAAATACAGGTGGAGTCTTACAAAAAAGATGGTATGGGAGTGCCGGATTGCCTCCTTTAACTGCACAAAGGGGGAGGAGAGTTATTATTAGCATCAACA
Organism: Orycteropus afer afer; assembly: GCF_000298275.1. Classification (NCBI taxonomy): domain Eukaryota; kingdom Metazoa; phylum Chordata; class Mammalia; order Tubulidentata; family Orycteropodidae; genus Orycteropus; species Orycteropus afer. Next base: position 4,129,073 of record NW_006921593.1, read on the forward strand.
GCCTAAGGCTAGTTGCTAGGAGGTAGAGGTCAGACCTCTCTCCAATCCTCTGACCAGTTGGGACACCAGCCATCCCTCCCGTGGTATCCTCTTCTCTGCTGGGTTCAATAATTTGTTGCAGTGGCAACACAGAACTCACAGACTATATTCACGATCACGGGGTGTACCGGGAAGTGTTGCTGCTGGGTGTTGTCAAGCTGGTTCTGATTCATGTCAACCGTATGTACAGCAGAACCAAACAGTGCCAGGCCCGCGTCATCCTCACAATCACTGCAGCGTTCAAGCCCGTTGCTGCAGCCACCGTATCAAACCATCTTGCTGAGGGTCTTCCTCTTTTTGCTGACCTCTACTTTACCAAGCATGACATCCTTCTCCAGGGATTGGTCTCTCCTGATGACACGTCCAAAGCACGTGAGATGGAGTCTCATCATCCTTGCTTCGAAGGAACATTCTGGCTGTACTTCTTCCAAGACAGAGCTCTTCTTTCTGGCAGCCCGTGGTATATTCAATATTCTTCACCAACATCATAACCGAAAGGCATCAATTCTTCTTTGGTCCTCCTTATTCACTGTCCACCTTTTGTATGCATATGAAGCAAGTGAAAAGACCGTGGCTCAGATCAGGTGTACCTAATCCCCAAAGTGACATCTTTGGTTTTTAAAGCAGGGAAGTAACAGATTACATTCAGGATCAGGAATGACTCAGGACACAGTTTAGTCCTCCGGTCAGGACAGCTTCTCGGCTGTGCTCGTATCCAGGCTTCTCCCTAGCCTCTCAGGCCTCTCAGGCCTCGACCCCTCAAGCCTTCTTGGGCTGGCCTGCTCTCTGCCCTCTGCCCTGGTCGGGCCAGTGTTACAAAGTTCTTGAGCTCCAACAACAAGTGTGCAGAGGTGCCCCACTCCGCCAGGACGCCTCAGCCTGAAGGCACTTAGCTCTATAGTTTTCTGAGTCTGCAAGTTTAACCTCGGCCAACAAGTGCCCGGAGGGACTCCACTCCACCACCAAACCTTCTGCCCAAAGGCCTCAGCTGTCTTGCTTTGGGGTCAGTGACACTAGCTATGCCAAGTGCTCCAAGGAACCCCACTCCATCAGCCAGCCTCCTCCTGAAGGCGCTTAGCTTTCCTGCGCCATGAGAAGCCCACACCATCTGCTGTCTCCTGGTTCGGCTGCCATCCTTGCCACCGCTTCTCACTGACTTGCTTTGTCTCTGGTTTTATAGCTCTCTGTCTCTTGGGTCCAGTGCAGGGTTCCACTTCCAAAGAACACATTCCACTCCGGGTTTTTCATTATTGGTGGTAGTGAGATCCTCCCTTTCCGCCTCTGGGATTGCTCGTATTAAGCTTACTGGAATGACAAAACTGACCAACCTCCTAGTTCTTGTTGTTGTTGTTATGTGCCGTTGAGTCGGACCCAACTCATAGTGACCCCTCCTAGTTAGGGTTCCATATATCTTATTTGCATGGTCTCACCCCCACCAAAGTGCCATGCACCTTATCTGTATATTAGCAAGCTGCCCAGTTCCCTTGGTGGGCCACAAGCACCTTATTTGCATAGTCACACCCAATCTTTTGGTGGGCGTTACAAGATCACATCTAGAAAGGCCATGAAAAATCAATCCTTCTCACTGTAATCTGTACAACTTGACCAAAGTAAATGAAGACACTAAGACATACACAAGAAAAAGGGGCAATTTCAGTAAATGCTATAACTGATACAACTTTGCAACAGTAGTAACAACCAAGAACTATGTGTGTGGTTACATAGGTAAATATGTATGCATGTATGTGTACAGGAAGGCACATGTGAGTACATGCATATGGATGTACAGGTGTTTCTGTAGGCATACGTATACATGTTTGTGTGTGCTGCACACATATCCATATATATAATAAAGCACCTATGGGAGATAGTTAAAAAGACTTCCTGTTGTTGTTTGCCATCGAGTCGGCCCTGACTCATAGCGACCCCTCCTTGGGTTTCCGAGGCAGTATCACTACGGAAGTAGGAATGCCCAACCTAGATACATACAAATAACTCACTGGATTGTGAGCTACTGTGTTAAAAGGCTTAGAACTACAGTCTAGAAGGACAACTAAACCAACTGGCAAAACATAGCTCATAAAAATGACATTCTATATTCAGTTTGGTGATTAGTGTCTGGGGTCTAAAAAGCTTGTGAGGAGCCATCTGAAATGCAACTGTTGGTCTCTACTCACCTGGAACAAAAGAAAATGAAGGAAACCAAAGATTCAAAGAAGAAACTAGTCCACAGGACTAATTGTTGTTGTTGCTATGTGCTGTTGAGTCGGACCCGACTCACAGCGACCCCTTCTTGGGTTTCCGAGGAGATATCCCTATGGAAGTAGATGGCCCAACCTCCCTTCCGAGGAGTGGTTGGTGGGTTTGAACCGCCAGCCTTCTGGTTAGCAGTCAAGTGCCTTAGGCATTATGCTACCAGAGCTCCCACAGACTAATAGCCCACATGAATCACAGCCTCTTCTAATCGGAGACCAGAAGAACTAGATGGTGCCCAGCTACCACTACTGACCCTTTTGATCAGGGGCACAATAGACAGACCCAGACAGAATGAGTGAAAGGCGTAGAACAAAATTCAAATTCCTAAAAAAAAAAAAGACCAGACCTACTGGACTGACAAGAGACTAGAAGAACCTTCAAGACTATCAGCCTAAGGTTCCCTTTGAACTTGGAACTGAAGCTACTCCTGGAGGTTACCTTTTAGCCAAATAAAAGAAGCAACACCACCTGTGAGTAATGAATATACTCCCTTAAGCAGTCATCTAGATGAGACCAAACAGTCAGTATTTACCCAATAACAAAGGTGAGAGAGATGGCAAACAGGCAGAGAAGCTAGAGAAGGGACTTAATGAACAGAATGGACTTAATGAAAATGCTGATACAAT
>NW_006921593.1:4133550-4139712 GCF_000298275.1 Orycteropus afer afer
TATGGCTCTCACTTCTTTAGGGTATATACCACAGTAAAATATTCTTAAAAAAATAAATAAAGCAAGTATTTGTTTTTAAAAAGGATTAATAAAGGTAAATTTGTACTGCTCTGAAGAAAAACATGCAATCGAAGCTCTTTAATTTGCTATTTAAAATGAAAAGCACCTCCTCGTACAGCAGAGTCGCCTCTTACAAGTGGGAGCAGGTGAGCCTAGATGCAAAATTCACACATGGTCAAAACTACCCTGTTGTCGTGGTGGTGGTGGTGGGCAGGTGCCATCCAGTCGAATCTGACTCACAGTGACCCTGTGGACAACAGAAAAAACACTGCCAGCTCCCGCCCCATCCTCACAACTGTTGCTTTGCGTGAGCCTGTCGTTGCAGCCACTGTGTCAGTCCATCTCGTTGAGGGTCTTCCCCTTTTCTATGGACCCTCTACTCTACCCAGCATGATACCCTTCTCCAGGGACTGGTCCCTCCTGACAACATGACCAAAGTACCAGAGACAAAGTCTGCCCATTTTCACTTGGAAGGAGCATTCTGGCTGCACTTCCAGAACAGACTTGTTTGCACTTCTGGTAGTTTATGTTACACCCAGTATTCTTCACCAACACCATAACTTGAATGCCTCAGTTCTTCTGCAGTCTTCCTTATTCTAGCTTTTACATGCAGATGAGACAAATGAAAATTATCCTAAACTCACTGCCCTCGAGTCAGAGCCGACTCACAGGGACCCTTCCTTGGTTTCCGAGGTGGTATCACTACGAAAGTAGATTGTCCAATTGTCCTTCCGAGGAGTGGCTGGTGGGTTTGAACCTCCAGCCTTCTGGTTATCAGTCAAACTGCGCCTTAGGCACAGAGAGAACACTTTTCTTCTATGATTTCCTTAATTATTCTTGGAAAAGTCTTTACAGCAAATGCAACTTTGCTAACACTTTGCAAATTTTTTTCAGAGAAAGTGGTTCTGAAATCTATTAACTTGGCTGGTTCTGAATTTTCTTTTATCAGAAGGCTAGCTCTCCTTGTGGGGAGATTGATTACCTTGTTTCTCAGAATTTTGCCATACAACTGACAGAATACTCCTTCACTTTCATAAAACTTGCACAATGCAACGCAGCCACCGCTGTGGAGTCAGATCCAACTCAGAGCGGCACTTCCTTGGGTTTCCTGAGGCAGTATCACTATCACTACGGAAGTAGATTGCCCAACATTCCTTCCGAGGAGTGGCTGATGGGTTTGAACTTCCAGCCTTCTGGTTAGCAGTCAGATGCCTTAAGCACTATGCCACTAAAGCTCCTATAAAACTTCCAATCCCTTTAAATCTTATCACATACTTGGCTAGTCACTATGCAGTTCATGGAGTACTTAATGCCACAGCTTGGAGATTCAAATGCTGATGGCATGAATACTGGCTAACTGTGACCAAATTGTTGGGTCTCAGAGGTTGGAATATATTGGATCCACTGTGATCACACTGTTGGGTCTTGGAGATTTGAATGTTGATGGCATGAATACTGGATCCATTGTGTCCACACTGTTGAATCTCTTTGAGAAATGTGAAAGAAAAATTTAATAACAGACATCTTAATTTGACTGTTTCCCTTACCCACGAAACCAAAACTTGACCATAAAAAAGCCTGACCCAAACCTCAAAAGTATTAACTTGTTACTTTCACCAGAAACTGCTCTGCATCATTGTAAGTTTGTCTTTTCCAGCTAGAAGACAGTGTTGCTGTTGTTAGGTGCCATTGAGTCGTCCCTGACTCATGGTGACCCTGTGCACAGCAGAAAGAAACACTGCCTGGTCTTGTGCCAGCCCCACAATCCTTGCTCTACCTGAGCCCATCGTTGCTGCCACTATCTCTATCCATCTCATTGAGGGCCTTCCCATCCTTTGTTGACCCTCCACCTTACCAAGCATGATATCCTTCTCCAGGGAATGGTTCCTTCTGACAACATGACCAAAGTAGGTGTGACAAAGTCTGGCCATTCTCGCTTCCAAGGAGCATTCTGGCTGCACTTCTTCCAGAGCAGATTTATTCATTCTCCTGGCAGTCCATGGTATTTTCAGTATTCTTCACCAACACCACAATTCAGAAGTATCAACTCTTCTTCGATCTTACTTATTCATTATCCAGCTCTCAAATGCATATGAGGTGACTGAAATACCATGGCTTGGGTTAGATACACCTTAATCTTCAAGGAGACATCTTTGCTCTTCAGCACTTGCAAGAGGTTTTTTGCAGCAGATTTGCCCAATGCAATATATCATCTGATGTCTTGACTACTGCTTCCATTAGTGTTGATTGTGGAACCAAGTAATATGAAATCCTTGACAACTTCAATCTTTTCTCCATCTACCATGAAGCTGTTCATTGGACCAGTTGTGAGGGGTTTTGTTTTCTTTATATTGAGGTGTAATCCATACTGCAGACTGTAGTCTTTAATCTTCATCAGTGAGTGCTTTAAGTCATCCTCACTTTCAGCAAGCAAAGCTGTGTCATCTGCATACTGCAGGTTGTTAATGAGTCTTCTTCCAATCCTGATACTGCGTTCTTCATATAATCCAGCTTCTTGGATTATTTGCGCAGCATACAAGTTGAGTAAGTGTGGTGAAAGGATACATCCCTGACACACTCCCTTCTTGGCTTTGAACCATGTAGTATCCCCTCCTTGGGTTTCCGAGGTGGTATCACTACAGAAGTAGATTGCCCAACCTTTCTTCTAAGGAGTGGCTAGTGGATTTGAACCACCAGCCTTCTGGCAGTCAAGTGCTTTAGGCACTACGCTACCAGAGCTCCTTATAAATAGGTAAGAGGCCAAATCTTCAAGAGCTACATTATGATAAGTTCTTGGTTGCCATGGAAACTTGTATTAATTAAGAAAAAAATATTTAATCTTCAATACTCCAACCCTCAGGAACATTTTTTTTTTTCTTCAACTGACTCCTGTAGGGAGTGTCACACTCCTCAAATTTGTAAATTGTTTATTAAATTACAAACAATCAGTTCTTACATTATTTAGATCTCACTCAAAGGTTTATTTTTCACAATTTTAACTAAGCTACTTTGAGCCACTTGTTTTTACAAAGTTACCTCCCTATCTGTGTATAGAACAACTGCTCCAAATAAATCTTGTGTTTCAAGTTCTTTGAGTTTTGATCTTTTTTAACAAGAAGGGCAAAACACACAGTGGTTGCAATGATGGACTTGAGCACACTGGTGATTTAAAGACTGCCCAGGACCAGGTAATGCTCTGTTCTGTAGTATACGGGGTTGCTACAGGTGAGAGCCAATTCAACAGCAGCTGACAACAGTAACAATCACCTAGAGAAATGTGGTGTAAAAAACTCCAGTTCTCAACAAAGAGTGAAATACAGTAATAGGCAAAAAGAAACTAATGGGGACTCAAAAAACATGATTGCGTCATTTGGCATCAACTGTGCTTCCAGTCATAATAAGAAAATGAGCATTTTATAATTACTGTGCTTTGTGTGCATCCTTTAAACAAGACACAGAGGCAGGAACTTGTGCTTCCTATTTTATGGTTTGGGACATCTGCGTGAGAGCACTCTGAAATGAAGGTGCTTGGCATGATTGAAAATGACTGACCTGGGTCTGAATCCAAGCTCCATTTTTTAAAATGAAACTTTAGCTTGTCCCCTTTTCTGCCTTCCTAAAAATAGAGCTTATGATTTACAGCCTTGTGAACTTCCTATAAAACTTTAAACCACAATCAGCAAACAACAGAGGAGGCAAGGATGTGGTTTATGAAGAAATGCTTGTCAGGAAATGTTTACTAGGATGCCTGCACAGCATGCCCCAGGAAGACTGTGTATGTAGTTATGTCAGAAAATTACTTGCTAGGGTGTTTCCAGGAAGTCCATGTTAGAAAACAGATTAGCTAAACCTACAACATTTTAACTTGTCTTGTAACTATACGCAATCCCTAGCCCCCATGATTGTGGTCAAGAACTCCCTTCCCCATTTTCAGTATGAAAGCTCACTTCTCCCTCAGACTGACTGTTGAAACATTCGGTTTCAATTTCAGACTCTGTGCTTACTGGTTAGAACTATATCTGTTCCTCAATAAATCTCTTTGTTCTACTACTAACAGAGTATTGGAATTTTCTTCTATGACACACACCACACATTAATAGAACATCAAAAATTATGCAACATGATCATAAGCTAACACAGTCTTTCCCACTCTGAAAACATTTCCTTGAGAAAAAGTCACTGAATACCATGAGGATAAAAGTCCTGGACAATGAAAATTTGTACCAGAGTAAAATCCTCCAATGTCTATATAGTGATTACCTCCTCTTCTACTAAAATCTAAGACATCCTCAAAGTTCATTTAGATTGAAGACTTTGTATGTGCTTAACCTTTTATTCGTTTAAAACTGGAGATACAAACAAAAAAAATTCTAGAATCTCATCCAATTTCCCCAGCGAACCTTCAGGATTTTCTGTTCTTTATAATTTTGTACTTTACTAATGAAAAGAAAATATCCAGAACAAAAGTTGACAGTCTGCAACCTGTGGGCCAAATCCAGGCCCCAGCCTACTTTTGTAAACAAAGTTTTATTGAAACACAGACAAGCTCATTTGTTTACATATTGTCTATGATTGCTTTCTTGCTACATGATAGGACTACACAGTTGGGACAGTGACCACATGATCCCAAAACCAAAAAATATTTATTACCTGACACTTTACAAAAAAAGTTTGCCCACCTCTGATCTAGAATTCATTCACGACTTTTCATCATTTGAAATGTCGTCCACTTCATCTATTAAACATTGGAAATCTTGAAGGAGAGGCCTGGTTTATTTTTTAAACCTTTTCTAGGTTTTCCTTTCCAAAAGTTCATTTTTTCAGGTCTCTGAGGCCTTGCTTTTAATTAACAAGTCCCTGAAGTACCACCTTCTCCACGTTGTTGTTAGGTGCCGTCAAGTCGTCTCCAACTCATAGCAACCCTATGCACAGCAGAAGGAAACACTGCCCGGGTCCTGTGCCAGCTCCACGATCCTTGCTATACCTGAGCCCATCATTGTAGCCGCTGTCACTCCATCTTATTGAGGGCCTTCCCCTTCTTTGTTGACCCTCCACTTTACCAAGCATGATATCCTTCTCCAGGGAATGGTCCTTTCTGAGAACATGACCAAAGTAGATGAGAAGAAGTCTGGCCATTCTCGCTTCCAAGGAGCATTCCAGCTGCACTTCTTCCAGGACAGGTTTGTCAGTTCTTTTAGCAGTCCATGACACTTTCTGCATTCTTTGCCAAAACTACAACTCAAAAGCATCAACTCTTCTTTGGTCTTCCTTATACACTGTCCAGCCCTCACATGTATATAAGGCAACTAAAAATACCATGTGTCAGGAGCACCTTAGTCTTCAAGGAGACATCTTTGCTCTTCAGCACTTGAAAGAGGTCTTTTGCAGCAGATTTGCCCAGTGCAATATGTCATCTGATGTCTTGGTTGCTGCTTCCATTGGTGCTGATTGTAGAACCAAGTAATATCATGTCTTTGACAACCTCAGTCTTTTCTCCATTTATCGTGATGCTGCTTATTGATCCAGTTGTGAGGATTTTTGTTTTCTTTATATTGAGGTGTAATCCATACTGCAGACTGTAGTCTTTAACCTTCATCAGTAAGTGATTAAGTCATCCTCACCTTCAGCGAGCAAGCAAAGTTGTGTTGGCAGCAGCATGTCCCAGGTTGTTAATGAGTCTTCCTCCAATCCTAATGCCATGTTCTTCTGCGTATACTCCAGCTTCTTGGATTATTTGCTCACCATACAGATTGAATAAGTATAATGAAAGATACAACCCTGACACACTCCCTTCTTGATTTTAAACCATGCAGTGTTCCCTTGTTCTATTCGAACGACAACCCCCTGGTCTATGTACAGGTTCCTCATGAGCACAATTAAGTGTTCTGGAATTCCCATTCTTCTCAATATTACCAGTAATTTGTTATGATCCACACAATCGAATGCTTTTGCATAGTCAATAAAACAGGAGTAAATATCTCTTTGGTATTCTTTGCTTTGAGCCAAGATCCAGCAATGATATCCCTTGTTCCATGTCCTCTTCTGAATCCAGCTTGCATTTCTAGAAGCTGTCAACATATTGCTGCAACTGTTTTTTTTTTT
>NW_006921593.1:4140817-4143140 GCF_000298275.1 Orycteropus afer afer
TGTGATATTAATGATATTGTTCAATAATTTCCACATTCTGTGGGATCATCTTTCTTTGGAATGGGTACAAATATGGATCTCTTCCAGTCAGTTGGTCAGGTAGCTGTTTTCCAAATCTCTTGACATAGCCGAGTGAGTACCTCCAACACTGTTGGCAACAAAGGTCAAAATCCAACTTCTTCCCTCTAAAGTGGGGCAGATTGCCATATACAAAGCAAGAGTTGCGGGTAATAAAGGCAGAATGAAAGCCAGACACCCTTGAAACGGGACAGGGCAGTAGGAACACAGAATGAACAGCTAGAAAGGATGAGAGAAGTGAAGGCACGTGGGCATTACTCCCAAATTCCCCAGCCTGATAATGAGGCATGACAATTCAGGCGGAGGCATCAGGGTAGAGCCACGCAAGGAGCTGCAGACTTCAGGAGCTGTACTGCTGGCAGGCAAATCTCCAGTGCAGATTAACACCAGCTGCGACCTGGCGCAAACCGCAGAATCCACTGAAAATCAAGTCAGACACACACATCACGCCTTTGTCTCCGAGTCAAGAAAAGAGGGGAAAAGGTCACTCATTCTTCTATTGCAGCCCAGAGCAATAGTAACCTCATTTGCCAATTTCTAATTTTATATTGAGACATCTGTTCTCTTCAAATAACTAGCACAAAACTAAAATGTAAAAAAAAAAAAAAAATTAACAGCTTGGCCCAGCAAGTCTAGAGAAATGAAAACAAATGTTCACACAAAACCTCCCCATAAATGTTCACAGCATTATTCCTAACAGCCATAAAGTGGAAACAACTCAAATAGCTATCAACTGATGAATAAAATATGGCACACCTATACAATGGACTAAGGAGCTCCGATAGCATAGCGGGTAAAACATTTGTTTGCTTAACAGAAGGTTGGAGGTTCACACCCACAAGCAGCTCTGCAGGCGGAAGATGAGGCAATCTACTTCCGCAAAGATTTAAAGCCTTGGAAACCCAATGGGAGTAGCTGACTTGGAATCTACTTGATGGCGGTGGGTTTGTTTTTGATATACAATGGATTATTTAGCCTTAAAAACGAAAGCCAGACACAAAAGATTCTTTATTGATTCCACTTATAGGAAATGTCAAACTAGACAAATCCGTGGAGGAAGAAAGTTAAGGTTAGCGGATGCCTAGGGCTGGGAGCTCTGGTAGCACAGTGCCTAAGGCACTTGACTGCTAACCGGAAGGCTGGCGGTTCAAACCCACCAGCCACTCTTCGGAAGGAAGATGGGGCAATCTACTTCCATAGTGATGCTGCCTCGGAAACCCAAGGAGTGGTCGCTATTAGTTGGGGCCGACTGGAGGGCACAAAACAACAGCAACAACAGGGCTGGGGAGGGGAACATGGGAAAGCGAATGCGAATGGACATAGTTTGGTTCCTGGATCATGAAAATGTTCCGGAGTTAGACAGTAGTGATGGTTGTCCAACTGTGTGGCTGTAATAAAAACCACTGCAATGTATACTTTTAAAGGATTAATTTTATGATATATCTCAATAAAACTGTTATTTCAAACAACACAGCTCGGACTTGCATTTGAAAGGTGGTGAATACTACACTCTTTTTTCCTCTAAACCAGCATTGTATATAATAAATCCCAGCGGACTGTTTTCATAGCTATGCCTAGGCTTTTCTTCTGACCACCATACTTGTTTTCTAACAACAAACAAGCATAAGAGGTTATCGCGCAGACTAGACCCAAGGTACAACGCATGGCCACCGACACTCGGGAATGGACGATGTTAAGGAGTCAGACGCCCAGACCATCCAGCAGGGCCGCAGTTACCAGGCAACAGCAGCACTGTTACCAGGCAACAGCGAAGGCCCGCCCCCTCATCTAACCAATCAAGTACGTCCGCAAGCAGGGCAAGCGCCCCACGTACACCAAGCCCAGCGCAGTCTCACGCGCAACGCGCCCCAGCCAGTCAAGAACCAGCAGGCACCGCCCCCGCCGCTCCACTCAGCCAATCACAAAGGAGAGAGATCGCGTGCCTTGCGTGCGACCGTTGTACCACAGCAGGGCTTCTCCCGCCCCACCCCCACTCCTCAGGTCCTGCCTGCGGGGAAAGGGGTTCGGGGCCCGCCAGGCTGGGGTAAAGGGGCCCTGGGGCCTGGAGGGCCACCTCCTGCAATGTACCTGGGCGGCGGTCTCCGCTTCCCCGGGCCTCGGGAGGAGAAAAATGCAAAGAGAAGCGCCTGCTCTTAATGGCGGTGGGGGCGGGGTACGCACCTTTGGGCACCCGCCTGCGGGCTGCGCCGGGCGGGCCGCGGGGTCCTAGGGCTGGGACGCCGGA
>NW_006921593.1:4143395-4144861 GCF_000298275.1 Orycteropus afer afer
ACGTCCTTAAAAAAAAACAACTCACTGCTAGGGAGTGGATTCCCACCCATAGCGACCCCATTGAGTTTCCGAGGCGGTAAATCTTTAAACATTTTCGTTTTTGACGAGCGGCTGCCACGTGTCTTTTCTCACTCTTAAATTCAGACCCCAAACGTGCATGGCGTTTCTTTTACTTAATATTGTGTGTTTGCATGCTTCCACTTTGCCATCTTTAATACAGATTATGTCACAGCTCCAGTTACCGGTGAATATGCTTTAAAGTTACTGAGTTATATGTTAGAAACTACAATAGCTTATTCTGACGTTTCATGGGTCCGCGACGCTACTGATGCCAGTCAAGGGCTGCTCCCGTTGCATATTACAAGAGTGTAATCTGGTTAAGTTACAAATTATTTGGAATATGCCAAAAAGTGAATTCATAGACTAATACCAACCTTTACTCATTGCCCGGAATAAACACATTTTGCTTTCATGTTTCATTTTTCAGAAGTGAAATATTACAGATGAAACTGAAAGCACCATCCATTGCTGCCTTTCCTCCGGGGGGAACCCCTATCTTGAGTAAAGGTCTTTTGTAATACACATTTTCTTTTGCGAAAAGACAACTGTTCTTAATTGCCTTTTTTTTTTTTTTCCTGTAAGTTGCTATCCTGTAAGTATGCTGCCTAGACAACGCTGTCAAATATTAAAATAAATTTGTCGCTTCAAGCTAAAGATGACAATTCAACAATGAATTGAGAAAGTACTTGGTTGGTTATTCATTTGACATTTTTAAAATATGTTTGAAAATATCTCCATCATGTTATTTTGTTACCAAAAATAATGAGTATTTCACCTGTAAAATTCATGTTTAAGTGCTTAAGGCATTTGACTGCTAACCAGAAGGCTGGCGGTTCAAAACCACCAGCCAGCCACTCCACAGAAAGAAGGTTGGGCAATCTACTTTCACAGTGATACCCCCTTGGAAACCCAAGGAGGAGTCGCTATGAGTTGGATCCGACTCAATGGCAGTGAATTTTTTTTTTTTTTTTAATTTACATCGTATATGAAGAGTTTCCGTGTTTTAAATTCATTTATTAAATTCATATATAGCATCTTCCAGTTGTTTTGAAGGAACTGATTGGCATCAGGAAGTGGTGTGTACACCCACATTTTTCTCCTCTTTCTCTCATGAGCCTGCTCCAATCCAGTTTTTCCCCTCCCACTCCACTGATACTGCTCTTTCCGAGGTCACAAGTGACCTCCGTGTTGCTAAGTCCCACGCTCATTTTTTTCAGTCTGGAATTGACCCATCAGCATTTGACATAACTTATCATTGCGTCCACTTAGAAACGCTTCTGGACTAATAAGACACCACACTGGACGTGTTCTGCCTGCTTTTCTGGCTGCTCCTCCCCTGCTGTGTCTTTTGTTTCCAGTTTTACATAGTACATGCTGCAGGTTTCAATCTTGGCCTCTTTGATGTC
>NW_006921593.1:4145471-4149317 GCF_000298275.1 Orycteropus afer afer
AGGCATTTGACTGCTAACCAGAAGGCTAGCAATTCAAACCCACCAGCCACTCCTCGGAAGGAAGGTTGGGCAATCTACTTCCATAGTGATAACTGCCTCGGAAACCCAAGGAGGGGTTGCTATGAGTCAGGGCCAACTCGACAGCACCTAACAACAACAACATCTATATGGATGCCAACATCTATATGGACCCCAAATAGCCAAAACAAGATCGAAAACAAGATCAAAACTGGAGAACTTAAATGTCCCAGTTTCAACACTTACTACAATGCTACAATAATCAAAAGTGTTCTATTAGTGTTGTTAGATGGTGGTGAGTTGGCTCTGACTCACAGCAACCCTGTGTATAATAGAATGAAACACTGCCCAGTCCTATACCTCCTCACAAGCATTGCTGTGTTTGAGCCCATTGTAGCCACTGTGTCACTATGTCACTCCATCTTGTTGAGGGTTTTCCAAGCATGACATCCTGCTCCAGTGACTGGTCCCTCCTGATAACATGTCTAAAGTGAAATGAAACCGCACCATCCTTGCTTCTAAGGAGCATTATGGCTGTACTTCTTCCAAGAGAGATTTCTTTGATCTTCTGGAAACCCATGGTATATTCAGTATCCTTTGCCATGACCACAATTCAAATGCATCAGTTCTTCAATCTTTCTCCTTCATTGTTTAGCTTTCACATGCATATGTTGTTGTTGTTACGTGCTGTGTAGTCGCCCCAACTCATAGCGATCCCTCCTTGGGTTTCCGAGGCAGTATCACTACAGAAGTAGATTGCCCAACCTTCCTTCCGAGCAGTGGCTGGTGGGTTTGAACCACCAGCCTTCTGGTTAGCAGTCATAGCCTTAGGCACTATGCTACCAGAGCTCCTTCAGAAAAAACATAGGGCCACATTATTATGATTTAGGTTGGAAATGGTTTCCATAATGAGACATCTCTACACACCTATTAGAATGGCTACAAACAAAAAAGACTGATAATACCAAGTAATGATGAAGAGGTGAAGGAACTAGAACTGATATACACTGCTACCAACCAATTATTGTATGTTGAGTCCATACTAATGCATGGCAATCCCATGTGTTTCAGAGTAGACACTGTGCTCCAGTTCCAATGACTTTGATCTTTCAGGATCGTAGGTGCCGCTGGGTGGGTTTGAACCACCAACCTTTCAGTTCATAGCTGAGCACTTAACCATTTACCCTACCCAGGTACTCCATACGCTGCTAGTAGAAAATAAAATGGGGCAGCTGCTTTGGGAAAGTTTGACAGTTCCTCAAAACGCTGAACATAGATTTAACGTATGACCCAGCAATTCTGCTGCTATGTATTCACTTACATGAAATGAAAATACACTTCCATGCAAAAATTTGTACATGAATGTTCACAATCCCAACATCTATCAACTGATGAATAGATAAAATGTAGCATACCCATACAATGGAAATTCAGCAATGAAAAAGAATGTAGCGCTGAGGCATGCCACCATGTGGATGAATCTTGAGCACAAAATGCTAAGTGAAAGATGCCAGTTAACAAACGACCAAATACTATATGATGCCGGTGAAATGAAATGTCTAGACTAGGTCAATTTACAAAGACAGAAGTTAGGTTAATGATTACCTAGGGCTAAGGGTAGAGGGTAGGGGAGTGTCTGCTAAAGTATATGGGTTTTTTTGTGGGTTTTAAAAATGTTCTAAAATTAGAATGTGGTGAAGATTGCACAACTCTGTGAATACACCAAAAACCACTGAATTGTATACTTTAAATGGGTGAATTGTACAGTCTGTCTGAAAAAGGTTGAAATTCACACACATTGCAGTACAGTGAATTATTTGGAATGGCCCTTCTTGCCACAGTCTTTGTGACTCCCACACAATGACTGGGTGAGACTATTCAAATAAGTTGCTTGTAGCCCACCAAATGGATTAGACAGTTTGTTAATAATGCAAATAAGGTGCATGGCACACTTGTGGGCATGAGACAAGACCAGTGAGGTATGTAGAACCCTAACAAGGGGATTGGTCAGTTTTGCTGTCCTGCTAGGCTTAACATGAGGCATTCCAGAGGTGGATGGGGGAACTACGACCAGCAAGAAGAAGAGATGGGAGCAGAGTGTGTCCTGTGGAGACAGGGTCCCTGTGCTGAGAACGTCCTAGACCCAGAAGACAGAGGTGTTAACACCGGAGACAGTGAGATCAGGTGAGAAGCAGCAGGAGACAAACGGCAGCAGCAGAGGTGCCAAAATCAGGAAGCCGGCAGGAGACAGTGCAGTGGGCTTCCCAGTCCTCAGAGCGAGAGAGCTGAGCACCTTTGGGCAGGAGGCTTGCTGGCAGGGCGGGGTGCCTCTGGGCACTCTTTGGTGGAGCTAAAGAGCTTTGCCCAAGTAGGACAGAAGCTGGACCGGCCCAAGAGGCCTGAAGGACCAAGGAGCAGAGAGAGGCCTGCCTGCAGGCATGGCTGAAAAGAGACTATCCTGATTGAAGAACTGTATTCTGAGTCTTTTCTGATCCTGAATTGTAACCTGTTACTTCCCTAATAATTGTGAGTATTGTCTGAGTTCTGTGTGGCCACTGCAACAAATTATTGAACTATCAGAGGGAAACATAGAGTACTGTGGGAGGGACAGCTGGTGTCAGATTGGTAAGAAAAAAAAAAAAAAGTGAGCAGAGGAAGTATGTCTGAACTCTGCCTCATAGAAATCAGCCTTGAGCAGTTGATCTTAGTTTTCTCTTTCCCTTGTGAAGTTGGAAGTCATTTGCCTCTGCCACATTCTTTTCACACACATCATATGATCCAGTCTTTCTATTCCTAGGTATTTATCTAGAGAAAAGGAATATATGTCAACACAAAGATTTGCTCATCAATATGCACAGCAGATTTATTCATAATAGCTGCATGCAAGAAATGATTTAAATGTCCATCAATAAGTGAATAAACAATTTATGGTATGTCTATAGGGGGAACGTCTGAGTTCTGGTGGTGTAGTGCCTAGGGCATCTAACTGCTAACCAGAAGGCTGGAGGTTCAAACCCACCAGCCACTCCTTGGAAGGAAGGTTGGGCATTCTACTTCCGTAGTGATACCGCCTTGGAAACTCAACGAGGGGTCACTGTGAGTTGGATCCGACTCAACGGCAGTGAGTTTGTTGTTGTTTGTATATGGGGAACACTATTCAGCAATAAACAAGAATGAATGACGTGCAAAAACGGATTAATTTCCAAATCATCATACTGAGTCAAAGAAGCCAGACACAGGTACATACTGTATGATTTTCTGTATATAAAATCCTAGAAAGCACAAACTATTCTATAGTGGCAAAAACCCTACCACTCTCCTAGGCCTGGGGTGGAGCAAGGGGTTGATTGAAAAGGACATGGGGAAGCTCTGGGATGATGGAATTATGCTGTGTCTTGATTGTGATGGTGCCCACCGTTTCCAAAATTTAACAAACTGAACTTCAAGTGGATGTGGTTTATTATCCATTAAATTACACCCCCAAATCAACTAAAGAGCCACTCCTTCACATTTTTGTGTCACAAAATATAAAACAATTATTTTAAATTATGTATGTGCAGTCATATGACTCTCACTAAAAACATGTTGTATCGTGTGCTGTTGGGTCGATTACAACTCATAACCACCCTGTATGATGGTAGAACTGCCCCATAAGGTCTCCCAGGTTGTAATCTTTATGGCAGTAGATCACTAGATCTTTCTTCCCACGGAGCACCTGGTGGGTGTGAACTACCAACCTTTTGGTGAGCAGTCAAGAGCTGAACCTTTTCACCACCAGGGCTCCTTAAAATATCTTATTACTACTATTTTTTTTTTTTTTTTTTGCCA
>NW_006921593.1:4149417-4150544 GCF_000298275.1 Orycteropus afer afer
ATGTTAGTGTAATATTGTGTGTAAATAACTCATTCTTTTTTGTGCTCAAAAATTTTAATCATAAGGATTTACAACCACAATAATTTGGACACCGATGTCCCAAAAAGTTGGACCATCTTGTTCTCAG
Organism: Orycteropus afer afer; assembly: GCF_000298275.1. NCBI lineage: Eukaryota > Metazoa > Chordata > Mammalia > Tubulidentata > Orycteropodidae > Orycteropus > Orycteropus afer. The sequence goes on from NW_006921593.1 coordinate 4,149,545, forward strand.
AAAACTGAAAGACAGTCTATAAGTGAAGGGCTGAATCCATGTGCATAGGTGACTGAAACCTACTATAATGTTCGAGAATACCACATTCATGGATGGAAAGACTCAGGATTGAAGAAATGTCATTTCTCTTAGTTAATTTAATTCAATTAGCTCAAGAATTTAATGCATTTCCAGTCAAAATCCCAGTGGGATTTTTTTATGCGATTTGACAAGGTGATTTAAAAATTTATATGGAAGTAAATGTTATGAATAGCAAAGGCAGCTTTATTAAAGATTAAAGAAAAAAAGAGACTTGACTGAATAAAAATCAGAGCATATTGTAAAGCTGTAGTAGTTGAAAAGTCATTTTAATATAACAGATCATTAAGAACAGTTTCCAGAAATTGATCTATATATTTATAGAAATTTATCATATGTAATAAATGACATTTCAAATCTTCAGATAAAGTCTATATGAAATATAAATTATTTGGGGATGATCAGCTATTAAAAAAAAAAAACCCAAACCAGGTGTGCCCATGACCGTGTATAGGGCTGGCAGACAATGCTTCTACAAGTGTATTTGTATGTTCTGTAAGAATTCCCAGGCATATGGTGGAGGTGACAAGGGACAAGGTTGTAGTCACTTCTGGGCCACAGCCAGCTACTTGGAGGGAGCAAGTAGTTGGACCTTTGGGCTCGGGACCATGGTCACAGGGGACATCAAGCTCAATTGACATAACATACTACACAAAAACATAGTTCCACATCCTACTTTCGTGAGTAGTGACTGGGATCTTAAAAGCTTGCAAGTGGCCATCTAGATGCAATGATGGGTCTCTCCTCGTCCAGAGCAAAGAATGAAGAAAACCAAAGACATATGGAAACAATTAGTCCAAGGGACTGGTCCACTATGAGATCCTCAGCCTATAGGACTATGAGACCAGAAGAACTAGATGGTGCCTGGCTACCACTGTCAACCACTCAGAGGGGAATCTATGTAGGAGATCCTGGATAGAGT
>NW_006921593.1:4150734-4180361 GCF_000298275.1 Orycteropus afer afer
CCAAACAAAAGACAGGCATATGAGCTGAACATTTACATTAGGTAGATACACTCCCTGGGGAGATCAATCATGGGAGAATAGAAGGGTTGTGTATGCACAGGGAGATAGCTTGGTAGGCAGAAGTGTGTGGAGGAAGGGACACAGGGAGGAGGTAACTATGGGGAGGAAGTGCGAGGGGAGCTGTTGCATTGTGGGGAACTGCAGTCAATGTCATGAAACAAAATGTATGTGAACTGCTGTATGGGAAATGAATTTGCTTTGTAAACTTTCACCCAAATCACAATTAAAAAAAAAAAAAATCCAAACCAAACCCACTGCCATCAAGTCAATTCCAACTCAGAGAGACCCCCATAGGGTTTCTGATGTGGTAAATCTTTATGGAAGTAGGTTGCCCAGTCTTAATTCTACAGAGTGGCTGGTGGGTTTGAACCACCAACCTTCTGGTTAGCAGTCAGATACCGTGCTAGCAGAGCCCCTATAATCATTTGGAAAAAAAACAACAATATAGATACTGTCTGGTCTCATATCATTCATAAGAATCAACTCCAAATCAAAATATAATGATTAAAATATTAGGCTTAATGTTTTAAAAATTTTATAGAACATATTTAAACTTTGAGTAATGGACAATTTTCCCAAACAAGATAGAGAAAGTAAAAGCCCTAATGGATAAGATGAATAAAATTGACTACATCAAAATAAAATCTTCTATGACAAAAGACATCACAAACTAAGATGCAACTATTAGTTTCTTCCTGTCCAGAACAAAGAAAAGTGAAGAAAATGAAAGACACAAGGAAACAGTTCAAAGGACTAATGGACCATGCAAACCTCAGCCTCAAGACCTTGAGACCAGGAGGACTAGATGGTGCCCGGCTAACACTGCAGACTACTCTGAAAGAGATCACAATAGGAGGTCCCAGACAGAGAGGGAGAAAAAGGTGGAACAAAACTCAAAATCATAAAAAAGACCAGGCTTACTGGTCTGATAGAGACTGGTAATATCCCCTAGAGTATGACCCTTAGACACCCTTCAAGCCTGGAACTGAAGTCACCCCTGTGGCTCAACTTTCAGGCCAACAACAGACAGTCCCATCAGGTGAACAGTAACACCAGAGAGGTCCACATCCTTAGAACAACCAACCACAGGAGATCAAAAGGGCAGCATTTGCTCAGGGCCAAAGCTCAGAAGGCAGGAAGGGATAGGAAAGAAGGATGAAAGGAAATGGGAACGACAGGCAGGAAGTGGGAAGAGAGCTGTTACAGTGTGGGGATCACCACCAATGGCAGAGAGCAAAATGTGTACAAATAGTTGAATGCAAAACCAATTTGCTCTGTCAACTTTCACCCAAATCTCGATTATTGGGGGAAAAAAAAAACATAATAAATAAAGTAAAAAGCCAGGAGAAAATATTTTCACATATAACAGAGTGTTTCCCTCTGAATATATCAGCATTCCTACAAAGTAATAAAAAAAAGAACCCAATAGGAACATGGCCAAGGACATGAATAAGAAGGCAACTTCCAGGAAAGGGATCCTGAAATGTGGGTAAATACAAGATGTTCAACCTTCCTGGAGATACTGAAATATAACTGAGGCCACTGTTACGTTGTAGTTACCAGATTGGCAGACAGTCTGCACTGTGGGTTGCTGAACACTTGGAGAATGAATCTTCTCAAAGATTACTGAAGTACAGCGTTTGAAGAACAAATTGAAAACATCCATTAAAATTAAAAAATGAGCATTTTCCATGATCCTGCAGTATTTACTCAAGAGACGTCCTACCCTGATGCACAGAAAACCATGCACAAGAATATTTGTTGTAATATTGTAGCAGGAAAAGAACAGATGTAACCCAAATACTTACCGAAAGAATAGTGGTCCCATGAGATGTGGTTTATTCATACTAATACGTAATGGTGAGAAAGAATGAGGTGGTCTGAACAAATCGACATAGAAACATCTCCAGAATGTTGATGCTGTTGTTAGGTGCTGTCAAGTGGGCTCGGACGCCCAGCAACCCTATGTCATGATAGTTTATGTGAAAAGAGGACGTTGCAGGTACACATACAGTATTCCATTTTCTTTAAACGCACACACACACAGACACACCAAATAAGAAAAAGTCAGACATCATATTGCATTGGGCAAATCTGCTGCAAAACACCTCTTCAAAGTGTTGAAGAGCAAAGATGTCACTTTGAAGACTAAGGTACCCCTAACCCAAGCCATGGTATTTTCTATCACCTCATATGCATGTGAAAGCTGGATTATGAATAGGGAAGACCGAAGAAGAGTTGATGCTTTTGAGTTGTGGTGTTGGCGAACAATACTGAAAGTCCTATGGCCTTCCAGAAAAACTAACAAATCTGTCCTGGAAAAAGTGCAGCCAGAATGCCTCTTGGAAGCTAGAATGGCCAAACTTCAACTCACCTACTTTGGTCATGTTGTCAGAAGGGACCATTTCCTGGAGAAGGATGTCATGCTTGGTAAAGTGGAGGGTCAGTGAAAAAGGGGAAGACCCTCAACGAGATAGATTGACACAGTGGCTGCAATGACGGGCTCAAGTATAGCAAGACTTGTGAGGCTGGCACAGGACTGGGCAGCGTATCGTTCTGTTGTATGTAGGGTTGCTATGAGTCAGAGCTGACTGATGGCACCTAACAACAACAACAACATTGGCAAAGGTCTTTGGGTGGGGTGCACTATGGTTTATGTTTGGAGAGTGTCTGAAAGGTTCAGATCTACCCTTCAGCACTGCAGAAGAAAGGCCTGACAATGTGCTGTGTAAGATTACAGCTATTGAAACCCTGTGGAGCACATGGGGTCACCACAAGCTGGGAACTGACTCAAGGGCCGCTATCAACAACCCGAGCAAACCTTTTGCTGATTTGGAGCAGCTGACATTTTGCTGGAGGACCATTTTTTCAAAGCAAAAATGCAAGTGTTTGACAGCACACAGCCAGTCTAGAAAACCAATCAGGTTTTGATAATCAAATAGAAAAGCCCAGTTGTGTCCATATAACCCAACTCTCCATTGGCCAAAACCTATTTTTGGGTGGTGTTTCCTATTTCTATATGAGCCCAAACACAAACCCACTGCCATCAATTTGATTCCGACTCATAGTGACCCCACAGGGCAGAGTAGAACTGCCCAATAGGGTTTCCAAAGCTGTCAATCTCTACGGAAGCAGAGCTGCTTCATCTTTTTCCCATGGAGTGGCTGGTGGGTTCGAACTGCTGACCTTTTAGTTAGCTTCTGAAAGTTTTAACCACTGTACCATCAGAGCTCCTTTCCATAGAAGCAGGAGTCACAAAATAAACAGGTCAGCATTGCCACCCAGTGGCTGTAATTTACATTGCAGCGCTGGTCACTGCACCCTTTCCTCCCCAACCTCCAACCAGTGGTTTCCAGTCTTTTGGATGCCCCTTATGCAAAATAGGAGCTCTGGTGGCGTAGTGCCTAAGGCACTGGACTACTAACCAGGTGGTTTGAACCACCAGCCACTCCTCGGAAAGAAGGTTGGGCAATCTACTTCTGTAGTGATGCTGCCTAGGAAACCCAAGGAGGGGTTGCTATGAGTCAAAACGACTCAACGGCAATGAGTTTAGGTTTTTTTTTTTTTTTTTTAATTGTGATTTGGATGAAACTTTACAAATTCACTTTCCATATAGCAGTTCACATACACTTTGTTGGATAGACTCAAGGGCAGTGAGTTTGGTTTGGCATGCAAAGTAAAAGTTCTAGAAATTTTGGACAACTACATAAAATGGTCAGTATTTTATTTTGACAAGTACGGAGTTTTATCTACAGATTTTATTCACCATCATTACCAGTTTGTAGAAGACACTCAAAACCCCAAAATTATATACCAGGTAGGTATACTCCTTAGAACAATTGACCATAGGAGATCAGAAGGACTGTATTTGCTCAAGGAAAAAGCTCAGAAGGCAGGAATGCATAGGAAAGAAGGACACAGGGAAAAGGTAACTACGGGGAGAGAGTAGGGAGAGAGGTATTATATTTTGGGATTGTAGTCAGTGTCATGAAACAAAATGTATATGAACTGCTGTATGGAAAATTAATTTGTTCTGTAAACTTCCACCCAAATCACAATTAAAAAAAAAAAAATTAGGTCACAACAGAGGAAAGGACACTCCTGCTTATGAAAGGACAGGTGAAAACTGGACACACATTTCATAAGTATATAAAGGTTCCATCAATATATCAAGAATATTTGTCGAGCCAAGGTCCAAGGTCACCAAGAAATACGTGACTTACACAAAAGCACCAACTGGAAAGCTCACTCACATAAAGAAGAGACAGCAAGGTCAGTTTCAATAATGCATATTGGTCCCCCATGCTCAGGAAGTCACTCTCCACAGCTGATGCAGGACTGGAGGTCTGCATGCACCCCTCTTATGCTACAGTTGAGATAACCCGTTTCCTTCCCATGGAGAACAGATACAGAAGTGAGTTTGGCCAGGTGCCATCTAATGGACACACTTGGCTAAGCAGTTCCTGGGAATGTTGATATGTGCTCAGGGCAAGAGGGGAGGGATGTGCGGACAGGTCACCAGCTGCTGTGTAATGTGTTTTTGGGTCAAGATGCCCTGGGAAAATGAGTCAGCCACACTCTAAGCCCATCCAAGTGGCCAGGCCAACACATCTGGTCCTAAGCACAAGGTTCATTGGTGGGTCATAGGGAAAGGCAGCAGGCTGGGTTCCGACTGCTCCCTTCCACAATACTTACGTGATTGTTCTTTATTAGTTTTATTGATAAAGGCAGAGCCTGAGATAATGTCTTCTACACAGATACTTTTTTGGGAGGCATCAGGAGTGAGACAGCATGGAGAGTTAGTGAGCACCTCAGTTCTTCCTATGCAGAGGGAAACTGCTTTCTTGACCTTCTTTACTGATGGGAACGGGCTCTGGTAGTGCAGGGATTAAAGCATTCCATTCGGCTGCTAACCAAAAGGTCATCGGTTTGAACCCACCAGCTGCTCTTCAGGAGAAGGATAAGGCAGTGTGCTTCTGTAAATATTTACAGCCTAGGAAACCCTATGGGGCACTTCTGCTCTGTCCTCCTGGGTCCCTATGAGTCAGGATCAACTTGATGCCGGTGAGTTTATTTTTCTGGCTTTAATGATGGGATTGAAAAGTACCCACGCACCCGATCAGTATCCCACCATAAGGCCCAGAAGTTGTGTTGATCTGTTCCAGTCAAATACTGTACCTGACACGGTAGTTATGGTTGGACCATGTGCTTGGCTCAGTGAACAGTATTCCCCACTTCTGGTACGAACTCTTTCAGCTTGTGTCCTCCCAAAAAACAGAGCCTTAGACCAAGACTTGTGCCCTGGTGGGTTTTCATTGACTAATTTTCTGAAGTAGATTAAGTAGTCTGTTAACTCGGCTGGAGCCTATCCACCACGGGTGACCCTGCCTGTATTTGAAATACCAATGTCATCCTTTCCAGCATCATAGCAACATGCAAGCCCCCACAGCATGACCAACTGACAGACGGTGGTGGATTCTCAACCCCAGAAGTACTTGGTGAGGAGAATCTGAATTAATGGAAGTTCCTGCTTTCAAGGAACCTCAAAGGAGATGCTTCAGCTGGATCTGAGGACGACCAGGAGTCTGCCGGACGTCTGGAGCAGAAGGCAGTGGAATGGGCACTCCAGGTACTAGGTGCAAAAGGAGAAGAGCTGAAGTTGCAAGCAGAAACGTCTCAGTCCATTGGAGTGAAGGCCCGAGGAGCGAAGACTCCTGGAAAAGGTACAACAGAAGGCAGGAGGGACTCTGAGAGGAAGACATCAGTAAGAGTTACACTCTAATTCCTTTCCACTGGAGGATGAATTGCTGATAGGGATGGGACCGGGGCGTGGGAAGGGGGCCTGCAACAAAACCAGGTAACAAACGACAAAGAACAGCAGCACAGGGAGTTAAGCTGGCTCAGGGTGAGCACTGCTCTGAGTTTCGCCAAGTGGGCTATCTTTAAGTTTCACCACTGCCTGACAGCGATACGGTGGCTGCGATGATGGGCTCAAGTATAGCAGGGATTGTGGGGCTGGCGCGGGATCGGGCAGTGTGCATGGGGTCGCTATGAGTTGGAAACGACTCGAGGGCACTTAACAACAACAACAACTGCCTGACAGACAAGAAGCGACCCAGGGAAGATGCTCAGTAGACGTGCGTTGAGCGCGCAGACGCCCACTAGGTCAGCTGGCCCAGGCCTCCTGGTCCGCTCATTCAGGAAACCAGGCGTCCAGCTCCAAGGTGCCTAGCCTCCTGGCACGAGGAAGCCCTCGGCGCCTTTGCCCTCAGCCAGTAGTAAACGTGGCTGCGGCCTCTTCCGCCGGGGCGTGAGGTCAGGGGTCAGGCAAGATGGCGGCGTCCAGGAGCTGCTAGGGCTAGAAGCGAAGAATGGCTTTGGCGACACTGGCGGCGGGCGCTCGGCTGGGGCGGCGGCTGAGCGGGCTGGGGCCGGGGCGAGGGCACTGGACGGCGGCTGGGCGCTCGCGGAGCCGGCGCGAGGCTGCGGAGGCCGAGGCCGATGCGCCCGTGTTCCAGTACGTGGGCGAGCGCGCGGCGCGCGCCGACCGCATCTTCGTGTGGGGTTTCAGCTTTTCTGGCGCGCTGGGCGTGCCTACCTTCGTGGTACCCAGTTCCGGACCGGAGCCCGGCGCCGGCTTGCGGCCGCGCCGCCGGATCCAGTCTGTGCCCTACCGCCTGGAGCTTGATCAAAAGGTGCGCGCCGCGGCCCCCTCCCGTCTTCTACTTTCCCGACACCCTCAGTCCTTCCAGGGCACTCGACCTTCCAGGGAGCCACGTTTCTGGGAAGAAGATCCCTAAGCTGGCTGCAAGCCCGGGGGTGGGGGCTGGGGACGTGCCGGGTGTGCGGGGCTCGGGTCAATGGCGCGACGTCCTGAGAGTCGGGAGTTGTCACTCATAGGTGGAGGAGAGGGAGGCTCTGAGAGGTTAAGGGACAGGCCCGAGGCCGTACAGCTGGTAGGTAGGTGGGCGTCCTGTGGGTTCGCACTCCAGTTCTCAGGTTGTTGTTGTTGTTATGTGCCGTCGAGTCGCACCCAACTCACAACGACCCCTTCTTGGGTTTCTGAGGCAGTATCACTACGGAAGTAGATTGCCCTATCTGCCTTCCGAGGAGTGGCTGGTGGGTTTGAACTGCCAGCCTTCTGGTTAGCAGTCAAGTCCTTTAGGCACTACGCTACCAGAGCTCCCGAGTTCTCAGGTTAAGAAACCAGATTTCAAGAGCTCAGAGACCGTGTGAGTCGGCTGGATCCGTGTGAGTCCTCGGATAAGAATTGTCATCTGCGCAGTGACAGGAATGACAGAGGGGATGAGGTGCCTGAATGCACTAGAATGGTTGCATTGGATGTCTCCAGTTGAGCTCAGATCTGAAAAGGTGACAGCGAAGGAGCCCAGCCCGAGGGCAGCTGATCTGGGGAGCCACGACTCAGCAGATTGAAAATGGACGCATGGCATCGGGCTCTTGCCTGGGAGTGGTGTGGAAATCTTGATGGGTGACAAAAAAAAGAAGACAAATCAGACTTATCTCTCAAGGGAACAAGCAAACAAAAGATCATTAAGTTGAATATGGAGATCAAGAGAAATAGGGAATTTAAGCTCCAGATGAGTAAAGAGTTAGGTAATTTGCCTTCTTAATAATTGAGTTGTAAGTATACTTTATATATTCTGGAATACTTTATATATTCTGGATACACGCCTTTTATTGCATATGTGAAAATATTTTTCTCCCCATCTGTGGCTTTTAATTTTCTTCGTAGTGTCTTTGGAATTGCAAACGTTTTTAATTTTGATGAAATTTTTTGTGTCACTTTTTCTGTTAAGGATTGTCTTTTTGGTATCGTATCTAAGAAATCTTTGCCTAAGCCAAGGTCACAATAATTTTTTCCCTTATATTTTCTTCTAGAATTTTTGTAATTTTAGTTCTTACAGTTAGGTCTGTGAGCCAGTTTGAATTAATTTTTTTTATGTGTGGTGTGAGGTAAGGGTCTAAGTTCATCTTTTTTGCATGTGGCTATCCAGTTGTCCTAACATCATTTACTCTAAAGGCTTTAGCTGTGTTAACTCATCTAGTCCTCATATCAACTCTATGAGAGGGAGGGATGCCATTACTCAATTTTAGACAGAAGGGAACAGGCATAAAGGTTAACTATTTTTCCAAGTCACATAGCTGGTGAGGAGGACAGCCAAGATGCCAATGGTCACACTCAGTCAGTCTGTGCCCTTACCTGTTCTCTTGCGGAATAGAGATGGTAATAATACCTACTTCACAGAGGGATTGTGAAGATTAATGTAATATGATTCCAACAACACAGTAAGTGCTCAATAAATCGTAGTTGTTCTGTTAACACTATATGGTCTTGGATTTGGTAAATAACTTGTCAGTTGCTGGAATGGCTTGCTATCACAAATGGATTGATGCTTTATACGGATTCTTTTCAGATTTCGTCTGCTGCCTGTGGCTATGGATTCACATTGCTGTCCTCCCAAACGAAGGATATTACGAAAGTCTGGGGTATGGGCCTCAACAGAGACTCTCAACTTGGATTTCACAAGAGCCGGAAAGATAAAAGTGAGTGTCCTGCCCTTGGCTTTGCTCTGCTGTGATGGGCCTGAGTAAACTCGCTCTACTTTTCAGGATGTGATCACATAAACTAAACCGCGGCAACAGACGGATTCTGCAAGGCACATTGTTTGAAACCATTTGAACTAGATGGTTTTCAGCGGCTTTGGTAATAACGTTGAACCTTCAGACACAGGACAAGGCCCTGGCTTCTGCTGAGAAGTGAAGATGTTCCTTTTGGGCAGAAAATGTCCCTTTTGTTTCCTAGCTTGGAGGCAACCTGAAATACTTAGGCTATGGATTGCGTGGGCTATAGACTTGGGGGAAAAAGTTAAATAGGCACCTCTAGATGGAGGCATTATTCTGAAGGTTGAAGATCTGGATGGTAAAAGTGTTAGACGTAATTTATAATGATTTTTAAAAAGTAAGCCAAATAATAGTACAAGAACAGTAATAAACTTTTTTTTTTGACAAGAAGGGGAAATTACCCAAACCTTTCCGCTTTTTTCGTTTTCCTTTGTTCATATGAAGATGTAATTTCATACAATTTATAGTAGTATATACTTCACTAGGGAGCTCTAGTGGTGGTGTGCCTAAAGCATATGGCTGCTAACCAGAAGGCTGGCGGTTCAAACCCACCAACCACCCTGTGGAAGGAAGACTGGGAAATCTACTTCCATAGAGATACCACCTCAGAAACCCAAGGAGGGGTTGCTATGAGTCAAAACAACTCGACGCCAGTGAGTTTAGTTGTTTTGTTTTTTTGGGGGGGGTTTATATTTCACTAATATATGATAGTGTATACTTCACTAATATTTCAGTACATAGCTAAAAAAAAAGCACTCTTAAAAAAATAACCCCAATATTATTAGCACACCTAGAAATAGTTAACAATACAATGCCTTCATATCATTGAATGGCCAGGGTTCAGATCGCCACTTGTCTCATACATGCCGTTAGATTTTTTAAAAATATATAATTTCTTTAAATCACGATCTAGACGAGCTCCACACATTGCAGTTGGTTGATTAGTCCACTGATTGGAACCGTTTTTCATTGAAATGTATTTGTTGAAGAAATTAGCATTTATCTTGTGGAATTTTCTAGTCTGGAGTAGACTGATGTATTTCTGTAGTGCCATTTGACATTTCATCAGTAATTTGTTTGTTGTAGAGAATATACACGGCAAAAACGTACACCAGTCCAAGGCCCTACACGCACAGCTCCGTGCCGCTGATCACATTCTTCACACTGTGCCTCCGTTCTCACTGCCTTTGAGCCAGATTGCCTTTAATGCGGTGCATTCTGGGTTCCTAGGGCCTTGGGGGTCTGTGAAGATGATCATGGGAGCTGGAAGTCACTTGACTCTTTTCGAGGACTGTGTGTTATCATCTAATAAGGCAGGGCTGCAGAAGCTAACAGCTCTGTCCAGTGTCTTTGATTTTGCCTAGAATCGCATCTCATTGTAAGATACCAGTTATGCCGATCAAAGCTCTGTCAGAGAAATCTGTCAGTCGCTAATGAGTACAAATGGGTGAATGTATTATTGTAACACTAGCAGTGCCATTAATTGGGAGACAAAATCTGTTTAAACATGTGGTCCATGGCAGAAAATGGAGGCATCATTTGTGGGGAGGAAGTTGAGGACCAGTGCACCTTAGTCTCAACTTACATTATAATTGTTTAAGAGCCTACTCAGCATCAGTCCCTATGTAGGCCAATCTGGCTTTCCCGGTAGGATTGCAGAGAACACTAAGGAGCTTCTTATTAAAATGACTTTCACCAAACTGGCCCTCTTTCTTAAAGGAGTAGCAGTTGGGGCATAAATTCACCTGTGTCTCTGTGGCAAGAAGAAATTCACAGTTGCCCAAAGGGTGTGGAGAATCGACCTATTAGATGGCAGTGTCAGGTACTGGCTTCCTCAGGTGGGCTCCAGGACAGACGCTCCTGTTCCTGTGGTGCGCGGTGGCCTTGTTCATGGAATGAAAGAATGTTTACCCAGATTTAAAATTTTACTTCTGCTTTGAATAGACAACATATGTGTACTTTGGAATTCTTAAGGGGCAGTAGAGTGTATGGTGAACTGTCTGCTTTCCACCTCTGTCCCCTAGTCACATGGTTCTTCTCCCTGAAGGCAAAACCTGGTGTTAATAGTTCCCAGTTTATCCTGCTAGAGAGATTTATTGCATGTGCAAGTATCCTTTTTTTTTTTTTAAATTAATTCCATTTGTGCATATTTTGTTTGGTGACCCTGATTGCAGGGGTTCTTTTTGCCTCCTTACACTCTAAGTGGTATCACACAGCGTATGCGGTTCTTCACCGTACTAGGGAACTCCAGTGGGTTTTGCAGGAGGAAGATGCTTTCACTGCCCTTAGAGACTCAAACAGTAGGATATACCATGTGAAGAGATGCCTTTACTAAGACCTTGCTTTTCAGTCACCCACATTGTGTAACAGAGGCATTGTGGTACAGTGGGCTGGGAGCTAGGGAACGGGGGTCTAGTCCTAGCTCTGTCACTGACCTATGGGCCTGGGTAAGTCCTTCCCATCTCTGGCCCTCTGTTCTTCCTGCGTGAAGATGTGGTGGTTGGACAGTATGATTTTCAGTGTCAGAAGTGCTGTCCCTTTAACTCAGGGTGAAATGCTCGACAGGAAGCCATCTTGGTTGTGTGTTTTCAGGTCGGGGGTATGAGTATGTTCTGGAGCCCTCAGCTGTCCCGCTGCCTCTGGACAGACCTCAGGAAACGCAGGTGCTACAGGTCTCCTGCGGCCGCGCCCACTCTCTCATCTTGACAAACAGCGAAGGAGGTGAGTGACTTACTCAGGGTTGATGGAGACGGGGGCCCGTTTTGTTGCTGGCAGCAGCCTTGATTGAGTCACGTGTCTCATTCGTGAAGCCTGGCATTTCCGCATAAACCAGCAGGGTTGCTCAGGAGAGCTGTGCCGGGCAGACCACGATGACTGTTTTATGTTCTCCGTGGTTCTCGGAAAATCCTCGGCATTTGAAAGTGGCCTGGTACCAAAGGGAGCTTCGTCACCCGCTCCCTTGGCCGTGCTGTCACCAGCCGCGCTTGCTAGGCTGTGTTTTCTGTTTCCCCCGAAAGAAGCCTGTGTGCTAACCTTCCTCCCAAGTGTGAGGCTTCCAGAGCCCAGGCTTCTGGGTAACAAAGCCCCTTTCAAATAAAGGAGTTGCTTCCAGGGGAAGGCCAACTTGAGTCAATGTTTAAAGTTTCCTTTTCTAGCTAAGTGGGAAGAGGCAAAGGGTGGTGATTAGGAGCCCTTTCAAGAGGGGACTTGGCCTTGAGGCCACATAGAGACGAGCAGAGAGTAGGGTCCGAGGCCTTTCCTGGGAGGGTGTTAGCCTGGTAATAAGAAATTACGGGGGGTAGAACTAGAATCGGAGCAGAAAGCAGAGGGAGCGGTCAGGACAGCCTGGCCTGGCCGTGGGAGGTCTAGACCCTTCTGTGCCTTGGCACGTGTGCCCAGAGGCTGGACGTGCTGGAGAAGTGATGCTGCCCCTCCCATTTCTGACGTCCAAGGGAAGCCCCAGAACTGATCTAATGCTGGTGGTGTTCTTTAGTCTTCAGCATGGGGAACAATGCTTACGGACAGTGTGGAAGGAAGGTGGTTGAAAATGAAGTTTACAGGTGAGTTCCCAAGAAGACGTCCCTCCCCTTCCTGGGCTGGGCATTACAGATTTCTTAGTGGTTACCACGTGATAGGCCCACAGAGCCTAAATCAAAAGGAGGTTCCCTGGGGTGAGGGGGTGGTGGGAAGAATTTTGTTCCATTTCACGTTGAGCTCCTCACATGAGCTTGGTGTGAGGGGAGAGAAGATCAGTGCTGGCTGTGATGCACAGAACTTTGAGTTCATGGGCTTTTGTGTGTGTGTGTGATTTGGGTGAAGGTGTACAGAGCAAATTCACTTTCCATACAGCGGTTCACATGCACTTTTCCTGTGACATTGACCACAGTTTTCCCCAGTGCAGCAGCTCCCTTCCTAGTTCCTCCCCATAGTTACCTCTTCCCTGTGTCCATCCCTCCATGCATTCATGCCCCCTGAGCTGTCTCCCTGTGCATACACAGCTCTTCTTTCTTCCATGATTGATCTCTCCACGGAGTGTGTCTACTTCAGGCAAATGTTCAACTCATCTACCTGTCTTTTGTTTGGCTGGAAGCCACAGGTGTGGTTCAATTCCAGACCTGAAGGGCAGCTAGGGGCCATAGTCTCAGTGGTTCCACCAGGCTCTGTTAGACCAGCAAACCTACGTAATGGGCTTTTAAAAGTTAATTTTTATCAACTTGATTAACTTCAATAATTCCTCTTCATTTCAATCCTCTTCATTTTAGTCTTTTAAAAAATTTCTCTCTGGTTCTCGTACTATTGGCCCTACACACCATTCTCACCTCCAGCTATGTATTAAAACCGCCTAGGGGTTTTGTTGTCTTTAATTTCATACCTAGGCCAAACTCTGGTTTATATTTGGCCCTGAGAGTTTCCCTAACAGTTACTATGTTGCCACAAGAGGAAGCCAAGGCACGGAAATGGGGGTGTGTGGGAGCAAGCCAGTTAGGAGGCCAGGATGGCAGAATGCTTACCGTGACCGTATCTCCTACTTCTTCCCAAATTTCTTCCGGCTGCAGTGAAAGTCACAAAGTCCACAGAATGCAGGACTTCGATGGACAGGTGGTCCAGGTAAGAGATGTGGGCTGAGAGCCTCTCCCCCTGTGCCCTAGTTGTCTTTGAGAGTTGGATGGGGTGATGGCAGACTTGTTAGGGGGATTTTCTGAGTGAGTCAGTTATTTTTGTAAAAAGTGTTACCTGCATACAATAGACTAGAATGTGTGGTAGATACCAGGGGTGCAAAGTTGAGTGAGACCTTGGGGGACTGGCGCTCTTACGGGACAGGCAGGTCGAGACTGTTAGCTGTATCACAGCACCTTTGCGCCATTAGTTCTGGGCCGTCTTGTTCACCATTTTATTCCCATCTCTGGGGCCTGGCACGTGGTGGGTACTCACATGTCGCTGTAGGAGCACCCAGAGGGGGAGGCACGTCTACCAGGGCCAGGATGGAAGGGAGAGCAGCCGTTCTGGAGGAGCTGGTGAACGGCCCAGGGGAGATGGGAAGGAATCGGAAGGGAGTGGCGTGAGCAGAGGTCTGGAGGCTGCACGTGTGCAGTGGGGCTGGAGTCGAGTCTGCTTTGGGGGCGGTGGCGGGAGCTGGGCTGCAAGACAGTTGGAGTGTGAATGATGCAGGGTTTCATATGCTGTGTGAAGGAGTTTAGGCTTCGTTCCCTTGCCAGCTGGGGGGATGTCCAAGGTTCTGAGCAGGGCAGGTGACAGCCAGATGATGATCTGTTCAGAGAGGATGTTGGCCAGGATGTGTGGTAGAGTTGGAGAGGGGGTGAGGAAGGCTAGTTGGGAGTCTTGGGGAGAAGGTGCAGGTGGGAGAGAGATGTAGGAGAATTGACTGGACTTGGGCCTTAGTAGATGGGCAGAGAGTAAGTTAGAAGGATTGAGTGTGACTCCAGTAGGCACCTGAGTGGGTATTCATAACCAAGATGGGGAGCTGGAGGAGGAGCAGGCTTGCATGGGTTGGTGAGTAAGAAGTAAGGGGCAGCTAAGAAATGCATATGCTCTGGGGCAGGCTGAACATAAGGTTGCAGCCGAATATAGTATGTCTTCTGTAGGCTTCAAGGTCCAGTGGATCTGATGTTAAGTCCTTGCTCCTCTGCTTAATAACGGAGGGACTTTTCGGCAAGTTGGCACACTTCTCTGAGATTCAGTTTCTCACAGGGTGGTTCTCTGTGCCGAGGACTTAGCATAGCACCTGGCATGATGTTGTTAAGTGGCGTTGACTTGGCTTCCACTAACAGTGACTCTTTGTACAACAGAATGAAACACTGCTATCCTCACAACTGTTGGTGTGCTCGAGCCCATGATTGCAGCCACTGTGTCAATCCATCTTGTTGAGTGCCTTCCTCTTTTTCATTGACCCTCTACTTTACCAAGCAAAATGTCCTTTCTCCAGGTGCTAGTCCCTTCTGATAACATGACCAAAGTTCTAGAGATGAAGTCTAGCTATTCTCACTTCTAAGGAACATTCTGGCTGTACTTTTTCCAAGACAGATTTATTCATTCTTCTGGCAGTCCACGGTGTATTTAATAGTCTTCACCAGCACCACAATTCAAATGCATCATTCTTCTTCAGTCTTCTTTATCCATTGTCCAGCTCTCCCATGCATCTGAGGTGATTGAAAATCCCATGGCTTGGCTGAGGCGTCTAAGTCTTCAAAGTGACATCTTTGCTTTTTAATATGTTAAAGAGGTCTTTTGCAGCAGATTTGCTGAGTGTTCAGTAAAGGGTGGGCATCACTGCACAGCCAGGAACACAGGGCTGAACTCGGTACAGTTGTTGGGGCTGGAAAGAATAGTGCAGAGGTGACAGCCACAGCCTGGGGGGTGGGTGCCATCGGCCAGGGAAGTGAAGAATGAGGGGAGAGGGTGGAAGACAGAACCTTGGAGAAGGATTTCAACACTGAAAGGGAATGGGGCAGAGGATGAGCTGGGAATAAAAACTGGAAGCCACTAGAGACGGAGACCAGAGGAACGGGGCAGAGAAAGTGTTCTGTTCTTCGGCGGTGCTGGGATGGAGGAGTTTTGGGTTTGCTCCACGTGACCCTGCCCCTCAGCAGTTTCAGTGGGTGGGTGACTGAAGCAGGGCTGTAGTGGCCCTCCCTGTGTTCAGGTCCTGAGGGGGCGGCAGTGGGGCGGGCTCCTTGGGAGCCACTGACCAGGACACTGGGGTTCAGTGTTTCTTTTCTTCTCTGTTCATCCCATAGGTTGCCTGCGGTCAGGACCACAGTCTGTTCCTGACGGATAAAGGAGAAGTCTATTCCTGTGGCTGGGGTGCGGACGGGCAGACAGGTAGCATGCAGTCACCCCTTTGACATAGTGTGAGGTCTTGGCCCGCGTAGTGCAGGGCTGTGAGCCATAGGCCTTTCATGGGCCAGACTCCGCCTTTCTTGAGTTGGCTCTTAGCACTCTCAGTCACTTCCTGGGATCCTTCCCAGCTCC
Organism: Orycteropus afer afer; assembly: GCF_000298275.1. Classification (NCBI taxonomy): domain Eukaryota; kingdom Metazoa; phylum Chordata; class Mammalia; order Tubulidentata; family Orycteropodidae; genus Orycteropus; species Orycteropus afer. The sequence continues at coordinate 4,166,428 of NW_006921593.1, forward strand.
CTCCTCCCAGCTCCCACGACATGAACCAGTAACTCCACAAAGGAGGCCCAAGCCTCCTTCTCAGCAGAGAGGACACGGAGCCTTTTAAAGAAGAAACAAATGCCACTAAAAGGAGCTTAATCGTAGCTGATTTGAGAAGGATGAGATTAAGGAGAGGAGGAATGAGGGGCAAGTTCATCAGCTTACTGATGTAATCTTTGTGGTTTGGATATTTATCTGGAAGGAAGGCCTTTGATTGTGACCTACTGAATTTCCCTTTTTAAGGAGGGTACTGTCAACACAGCAAGAACAACAAGGAAAAGCAGGTGAAAGCCTTGCTAATCCAGCCGCTGCTTTCCAGTCACTGTCGTTCATTGTCTTATGTTCTCTTCTAATCCTTGTTCATGTGTGTGTCTTTCATGTTGGTGCAACGATAGCATGGCTGCAACCTAGTATCTTACTTTATTGTTTAAATTTACATAGAATGTTTTCTCATGTTGCTGCAATTTTCAGAATTGCAGTTTTTACTGTTTGTGTGATTTGGCACTAAGTTAATTTACCTACTGTCATTAGGCATGTTTTTGGGGACGGAGAAAGCACATGAAGATGCTATCACAGTTACCATATTACACATACAGTTATCATGTATACAATACAGTTACCGTGTATACACATACAGTTATACATGCACATACAGTTAGGATGTACATACATACAGTTATCAAGCATCCACATGCAATTTTGTATGTATACAGTTATGTCCACATAGTTATATACACACAGTTATCATGTGCACATACACAGTTATATATACACATAGTTATAACGTATACACATACAGCTTTTCTTTCATCGGGATTATCTCCCTAGAATAAATTCCCAGGAATGGGTCCAAAACCAAAACAACCAAACTCACTGCTGTGAAGTCGATTTGACTCTTAGCAACAACCCCTCCTTGGGTTTCGGAGGTGGTAAATCTTTATAGAAGTAGTTTGCCCAGTCTTCCTTCTGAGGAGTGGCTGATGGGTTTGAATCACCAGCCTTCTGGTTAGCAGGCAAATGCCTTAGGCATTACACCACCAGAACTTATCTTTATTCTTTCTGTGAGAGGGAACTATGTGTGTGTGTGTGTGGGCGTACCTCCTTTGATCTTGCTTTGCTTTATTGCGCTTCTCAGATCCTGTGCATTTTAGGAATAGATGGTTTGTGGCAGCCCTGCATCAAGCAAGTCTGCAGCATGTGCTCACTTGGTGTCTCTGTCACATTTTGCTAATTCTGAAAGTATTTCAGACTGTTCCATCATGCTGTCGTGCACTTAATGGATTACAGTATAGTCTAAACATAACTTTTATGTGCACTGGGAAACCAAAAACTTCGTGTGACTTGCTTTATTGCAATATTCACTTTATGGTGGTGATCTGGAACCGACCCCACAGTGTCTCTGAGGCATGTCTCTATATTTACACACATTTCTAAACGTTGTATTGATTAGTTTTGCTTATTTTAGGCATCATGTTATATGTAGTCTTCAATGACTTGCTTTACACTCAACATTGTGTGTGTTCAGATTGACCCATGTTGTTATGTGTCTGCAGTTGACTCATTTACGTCTGTATGATACTCCACCGTGAGACTGTATCTCAGTTTACCCACTCGTTGATAGACATTTGACTGGTTAACAGCTGTCTTCTGTAACAAGCAGTGACCATCTGTGTGTCCATTTGTATCTGTCTCTTCGTATACATGTTCACGAGTTTGCCTAGTGAAGATTCCTAGTGGAATTGCTGGGGGTATGGGATCTGCCCACATACTCACGTTACTATTTCCAAAACAGTTGTAACGAGTGACCCATGTGCCACAGCCTGTCCAAGGCTTGGATCATCCACTTTAAATTTTCTCTGTCAGTGGTGTGTGAGATGGTACCTTCTTCTGGTTGTAATTTGCATTTTCCTAAACTAACGAGCTTGACTTTCTTTTTGTTTATTTGTTTTTTCTCTGAAATACTTCTGGTGTCTGTGCCTGTTTTTATGTTGACTTGTCTGTTCCTTGCTGAGCTTGGGGATTCTTCATGTATTTTATACATGTGTCTTTTATCACTTGTAGCAGGGCTTTCCCTGCTTGTGTGAAGCTTTTTGTCCATTTGAGGTTTTAATTTTACCAACTGTAGTTTTCATCTCTGATTGTTTTCCTTTCCAGTTTGCTTGGGTATTTTGATATTTTCTTGTTACCACTTTTGTTTTGCATACAGCAGTTTGTTTTGTTTTGTGTACTTGAAAACTGGAGAGTAACTTGGTTGATTGTTGATTCTATTGACTCTCTCATAGCAGTATTTTTCTTTGTGTGTTTTGTAATTTTTGATTATGACCTCCTGTTTGATTGAAATTAATCTGTGGGAACACTGAGGGCCTAAATTAGCAATGTTTTCCTCCAGAGAAGATTTGGATCTTGCTTGTGGCTAAGGGGTGATAGCACGGTGACCCTCTCTGAGGAATCCTGGCTCAAAGCGGGAGTCCACGGTTCGGTGTCCTGCCCTTCCCTGCTGCCCAGAGAGTGGCCTCCAGTGATACTTGTTCTCAGGGCCAGCCCTCTGGTTGACCTTGGCTTTCTATTCCCCACACCACTCCTAGTTCACTGTCAGTTTCTGTTCTTCTGGGGCGTGGGGTGGGGTGGCAGGCTGGGTGAGCTTTCGGAGATTTCCTTCATGTTCTAGGAGTCCCTGCAGTGCGTTAAAAATCGCTTGTTGTCATTTAGGTTCTCATGGGTTCGTTGTATAGTGGTATTCCATCTTGCAAAGTCTTCTAACTTGAATCAGATCTGGGAAATTCCAGAGGTTTTAATAATATGCCAGTTATTAAAGTATTAAGTACGTCGCCTTTTTCCCCCAAGAGAACGGAGAAGGAAGCCATATGAGCATGCAGAGGAACCAGTTGGGATTTCCGAGCGGGTGGTCTAAAGTGCCTGCCTCAGTGCTGGGCACAGTCAGGCTGTGTGAGTGTTAGCTGATGAGATAAACCATTACAATAAGTATTTTCCATTGTGCCAGGTCTTGGTCACTACAACATCAGCAGCGTGCCCACCAAGCTGGCTGGAGACCTTGCTGGAGTGCATGTTGTCCAGGTGGCCACCTATGGGGATTCCTGCCTGGCCGTGTCTGCGGATGGAGACGTCTTTGGCTGGGGGAACTCCGAGTACCTGCAGCTGGCCTCTGTCACTGATTCCACACAGGTACTCAGTGACCTGCATCCTGGTGCTGGGGGGTTTGGAAAGAGAAAATGTTAAGGACACTTATAAGAAGCTCTTCCCCAAGGAGTGATATAGAGGGGGCTGGTTAGTGCCCAGCCTGTTGGTGGACTGCCCCTCAGGGTACTGGGTCCTCGGTGATCTCTGGAGCCTAGAAAGACAGCTTAGGCTCAGAGGCCATCGTTACCAGTACTTAGATGAGCTCCTTCTGGGTTAGATCAATATTTTGGTGTGTTTCTGTGCCCCATCTTGTTCCAGAAGGGATGTGAGTCTGTTAACATCTGTATCTCGGATATTGTATTATACTTTTTATAACTTATGTACTGAAAGGATGCAATCCTAAGTGTACAGCTCATCAAAGTGGCCTATGCAGCCCAGATCAAGCAGTAACTGGCAGTCCTTCACACGTCCTACCTGTGTCCTCTACCCCCACCTCTACCCCTTTGTCACCAAGGGAACCACTATCAGTACAATGGGATTGTTGACATTTCATATTATATATTATATTTCCAATATAAAGGAAAGTAGAGACAGTTGTATAATTATCCCCTTTACTGGTTATCCAGCTTCAACAGTTAACTAATGGCCAGGTTTTTCAAGGAGATATCATTCACATACTGTAACTCCACTGTTTTAAAGTCCACAGCAGTTTTTTGTATATCCATGAAGTTGTGCAACCGCACCATGATCTAATTCCAGAACATTTCATCAGCCCCCTCCCAAACAAACAAACAAACAAACTCATATACCCCAGTGGCCAGTTTTTCTTCGTCTATAATTCCATCCACTTTTCTGCTCTGGACTTTTTCCTCCTTCCCAGAAAAATGGGTGATGTATTACTCAGCAAAAAGCAGCAGCCAGACAGTACTGTGTGTCGGTTCCTCATGGCCCAGGGTGCCCTGGGCCAGACCTTTGCCTGCATGTACAACGGGCTAAACCCCAAGAAGGACCTTTGTGATTAGGGGGCCTCAGAACAACCTTGATTGCTGAATGTGAAGAGGACTTGAAGCACTTCCTAGTGAAGATCAGACTTCAGCCTTCAGTATGGATTACACCTCTACAGGAGCTCTGGTAGCATAGTGGCTAAGACACTTGCCTGCTAACCAGACGGCTGGCGGTTCAAACCCACCAGCCACTCCTCGGAAGGAAGGTTGGGCAATCCTACTTCCGTAGTGATACTGCCTCGGAAACCCAAGGAGGGGTCTCTATGAGTCGGGTTTGACTCGACGGCACATAACAACAACAACAACAACAACAAGCACATCATGACAAATGGAGAAAGGATTAAAGTTGTCAAGGATTTTATTTTGCTTGGATCCACAATCAATGCCAATGAAGCAGAAGTCAAGTGACATACTGTTATTGGGAAGTCTGTTGCAAAAAAAAATAGTCTTTAAAATGTTAAAATAAAAAAAAGAATAAAAAGCCAAGCTGTCACCCTGAGAATGAAGATGCGCCTGACCAAGCTGAGGTATTTTCAGTCGCCTCATACACGTGCGAGAACTGGACAATGAATAAGGACGACTGAGGGATTGGTGCCTGAGAGTCACAGTGTTGGTGAGGCGTATCGAATATACCAGGGACTGCTACAAGAACAAACAAATCTGTCTTGGAAGAGATACAGCCAGAATGTTCCTTAGAAGCGAGGATGGTAAGGCTGTCTCGTGTACTTTGGGCATGTCATCAGAAGGGACCAGTCCCTGGACAAGGACATCATGCTTGGTAAAAGGGATGGCCAAGAAAAAAGAGGAAGACCCTCAGTGAGATGGATTAACACGGTGACTACAACACTGGGCTCAAATGTAGCAACAACTGTGAGGTTGGCACAGGGGCAGGCAGTGTTTTGTTCTGTTGACCACAGGGTCCGCTATAAGTTGGAACCGTCTAGATGGCACCAAACAGCAACAGGCTCTCATGAAGCTGCTGACATGTCTGCCCGTCTTGTCTTCCCCGGAGAGAGATGCTCGTCGCTTATAGGAATGTCTGGGGTTTTTGAATCAAACCCTGGATATATTTCATTCATAAAAATTTTTAGCGTGTATCTCTAAAACATAAAGACTATTTAAAAAACATACTACATTCCTTGTCAAACTTCTGACAAGATACAGAAGAATACAAAAATTAATAGATAAAACTGAGCAAGGGGAAACTAAAGGTCAGAAAATATGAAAAAATGCATTCTTTGTATTCTGATACAGTTGCTAGAAGTGGTTGCAGATTTGGCTCTGAGCTCCCTAGCAGCTAGAACAAAGAAGAAAGCACATCCTTTAAATAACTCTTTGATTCCATAAGCTAAACAACAAGGCCAGAGAGAATATCTTCTGTGGGCTTCCTGTGGGGGACGGAGTCAGTGTCCTGTCATTGTTATCTATCGCTGCCTTACAAATGATGCCAAAATTTAGAAGCTTGAAGAAAGACACATTTACTACCACTCAGTTTCTGTGAGTCGGAAATCTAGACATGGCTTAGCTAGGTCTTCTGGTTCTGGGACTCTCAGGAGGCTGCAGTCAGGTTCAGCTGGGATGGACTCACTTCTCAGCTCACACAGTTGTTAGCATGATCAGTTCCTTGAGGACTGTTGGACTCTTGGCCTCGGTCCCTCACTGACTCTTGGCCAGCCAACGGTTGGCCAGGCTTTCCTTGGTTCCTTACCATATGAGCCTCTTCATAGGGCAGCTTACAGTATGGCAGGCCCTCAGAGCAAGTGAGAAGCCCAGAGAAAGTGCCAGAAGGACACAAACCGGATTTGAAAAATCTGATTTCAGAAGGGGCATCCCATCACTTGCTAGTATTCTATTCATTTGAAGCAGGTCACTAGGTCCAGGTCACACACATCAGGGTGCGGGTGCCATCTTGGAAGCAGCCTACCCTCGTCATGGGTGGTGCCCTCAGTCTCATCCTGTCAGTGATGACAGTGGTGGGTTTCAGCTGTTTGCTGAGCATTTCTCAGCACTTGCCGAGGGCATTGTCCCAGTGCAGAGTCGGGTCAAGATGTTCTCTGAGAGGCCAGTGGAGGCCCAGCTCAGCTCTGACAGCCTAGCTCCACCCAGCCATACACTCCCTCTGATTCCTTTGAGTGGACTCTGGGACCATTATCTTCTAGCTGTCTCCATTTGAAAGTGAAAAACAGACTCATGTCTGTCACTGAAGCACTTGTGATCTGTCTTCTGAAGTTAGTCCTTAGTAAAGGTACCACGGCCACTGCCACTGTGTGGAAGGCCAGCTTGGTGACAGCTTGGTGACACTTCACTCTTGGAAGTGCTGGCCCTCCTCTCTCACTGGCAGCCGAGGATTGAGGCTATTGGAGAAACTGAGGCTATCAGATGGGAACACTCATTGTCCCACGAGGAATCCCACACACTCACCTATGTTGGTACCTTCCCAGGACACATCCCTTTGTCACAGTGGAGGAGGGACCTCTTCCTGAGGAGGCTGATTCTTCTCTCTGTGCCCTGGGTCCCATTGCTTCCACCTTCTCAGAAACCTTGTTCCATCTGCTGGGATTTCTCTCCTGTAAGTTCAACCTCTCCCTCTTTACTGGTTCCTCTCTGTCACTCTGTGCACCTGATTCATGTGTCTCCCATCTTAAAAATCCTTTCCTAGAATCCTCTTTCTCCTCCTGCCTGTGCCCCCTCACCTTTTCTCTTGCCTTCTCTTCTAGGTCAGACTTCTCAAGAACCGCATTTGTCTGCTGGCTTATCGCGTCTCCTACTTATTTAGCCCATTCCACTTAGCCTTTGTCCATGTCCGTTTGCTGGATGGCTCTTGCTAGGGTTTCTGTCACTTCCATGTTGTTAAAAATAATAATAACAACCTAGAGAACATTCCCCAGTACTCATCTTTCTTGACCTGTCAGCAGCATTGATATTGACATTGACCATGACATGTTGACATCTTTGGGAAGACACTTCCTTTTGCCCTGTGGCTGCATTCTCCTGGTACTCTCTTGCCTGTCTAGTTGTTTCTTCACGATCTCATTTCCTGGTTCTCTATAGCAAGGCCTTTAAATGTTGAAGACCGTCGAGCCTTGGTCTTAGAAGAGCTTCTCCACACCCTTGGCTTCAGTTACGCTCTGAATGCTAATGATCCTCTATATGAGTAGTGTTGGACCTTGTTTGACTTCAGGAAGAATGAGAATGAGCATCAGCGCAAAGCTGGTTCTTGTGATGTGGAGGACAGATATCCCTCCCCCTCCAAACTTTTCACCAGTTCTCACAACAGCCGTCCTGCCCACAGCACTCTCTGCTTCTCTGCTGGGTTCAGTAATTTGTTGCAGTGGCCACACAGAACTCACAGACCAGACTCACAGTTAAATGGTTTATTAGGGAAGTGACATGGGATCAGGATTAACTTGGAAATAACTCAGGATACAGTTCTTTGATCAGGACAGGTTTTTTTGGCTGCTGCAACCAGGCGCCTGCTCAGGCAAGTGTTAGAGCTCTTCTAGCTACACCAATAAATGCCCAGAAGCACCCGACTCTGCCAGCAAGTCTCCTGCCTGAAGGCCCTCAGCTCTTGCTCTGTGGGTTGGCAGGCCCCTTTAGCTTCTCCAGCAGTGCCTGGAGGTACCCCACTCTGCCAGCAAGCCTCCTACCCAAAGGCACTCAGCTCTTTTGCTCCTTGAATTGGCAAGCCCACTATGGCCACCTTGCTTCGTGGGCCAAGAAGCACACCACCTCGACTCATGCTGGTCTCCTGGTTCTGCTGCAGCTGCTCCAGTATTACAGCTCCATCCTTCTCCTGGGTCTAGGAGGTTCTCAACACAGGAACCCCAGGTCCAAAGGACATGTTCCACTCCAGGCTCTCCCTGATGGTAGTAAGGTCCCCCTTTGTGGGATGGGTGCTTATATAGGCAAGTGGCTCAATCCTATTGGGTAGATTTTATGCATCCTATTTGCGTAATGACTGACATTTTCTGCTGGCAGGGACTGGCTTCTTATCTGAGCAAAAAAAGTAACAGCTTTTTCAAAGGACTAGGGTAGCGTAGTGCCTAAGGCACTTGACTGCTAACCAGAAGGCTGGCAGTTCAAACCCACCAGCCACTCTTTGGAAGGAAGATGGGGCAATCTACTTCCATAGTGATACTGCCTCAGAAACCCAAGGAGGGGTCGCTATGAGTCGGGTCTGACTCGACGGCACATAACAACAACAACAACAGGACAACTCTGGGAGCCCTGGTGGTGTCGTGGTTAAGGCATTTGGTTCCTACAAAAAGTTGGTGATTCAAATCCACCAGCTGCTCCATGAAAGAAAGATGAAGCAGTCTGCTTCCGTAAAGATTTACAGCCTTGGAAACCTAGCGCATGTTGCTATGAGTTGGAACTGACTCAGTGGCAGTGAGTCTGGTTAGGACAACTGTAGCAACTCCTTAGGGCCCAGGGAGAAATCTCCTGAGCTGTCTTCTCATTCTCTGTTTCTCATAGAACCAAAACAAAAAAGCCCCATAAAAAAATTCATTTTACCACACTCTCCAACTTGCATCTCAGGCCCAAACTTGAGAGTTCCAGATACCTCTTAAGTACCACTTGACATTACTGTTAGTCTGTCTCCAGGCACTGCAAGTTTCATGTTCATCCCCTGCAGCCCTTATCCTTCTCCTCTGTTACCTGTCCCTCCGACCTGAGCATGTCTGTGATCGTGGCTTCCCGTTACAGTAAGGATAAAGACCACATCCTCGCCGTGGCCCGCATACGTCCTGCGGCTTCTGGCCACTCTTCTCTCCCTGTCAGCTTGTACCTTTTCCCCCTTGTTCTCTCTGCTTCTGCCAGTCTGACCTTCTTGACACCCCTTGGCTGTGCCATGCCCTCACCTTACTCCCTTTGCACACGCCAGCTCCTTGAAATAGAACTCTCTTCTCTTTTCCTTTTGCCTCATTAACTCCTTGTCCTTTAGATCTCAGGACAAAACGAAGCCTTCCTCAAATGTTCCTCCCTGCAAACTAGATCCAGTTCCCTGTTGTACACTCTCAGAAACCCTGGTACTTTCCTTCATTGGATTTAGCACAAATGTGGTCTTACGCCTTTTTGTTTGGCATCTGCCTCATCCGCTAGGCTAGCCCTCTCTGAGGGCGGGAACTAGGTCTCTTACTCCTCATTGTACCCCTAGCACCTAGTTACAAATTAAGCATGTGTTGGATGTTCAGGAATTTTTTTGTGGAGTGAATGAATGAACTGGGACTCATCGACTTTGAATAAGAGACTGGGATACTCCTGAGTCCTTGTTGATTTGGTTCTCCTAACAGCGTGGACTCTGTTTTCTGCAGGTGAATGTCCCCCGGTGCCTGCCCTTCTCAGGAGTGGGCAAGGTGATGCAGGCCGCATGTGGTGGTACCGGCTGTGCTGTATTGAATGGTGAGAACTCCTTCCAAGCAATTCATTGAGAAGCTTTGGTGGGTTGGACAGGGACACAGTCAATGGCCATTGGATTTGTGGGCTGTGAACCTCAGCAGAAGGAAGGGAATGTGGCCATGGGAAGAGCCTGTTGGACTGAATTCAGTTATTAGAGGGTGAGAGTGAAATTCTTGACCGAAAGAGGAGAACAGCCTGTGATTCACGTGTAGACGGCAGCCAAGCTTAGTCATTGTAGAGCAGACCTCTGGAGCGGAGTATGGGCCGCTTACTCCCTCCCCTAGGCCTGGGCCAAACCCTCTCGCCTGTCTCCTCCAGTGAGGCCATGCCAAGGAAGCAGAAGGGAGACGAGCCGTGGAGTCTGTATCCCAAGGTCTGTGCCCTGGGATGAAACATCTGGCACTTCTTACAACCAAAAACTCATTTCTGAGAGTTTTAAGAATCTGGCCAGAAGTCATTGAAGTACTTGGCTCGGTTGCCTGGGTACTGTGAAGCTTAGAGATTATCTTTCTAAGGGTCCCGTGTTCACGTGGTGGACGGTCCCATCCGGGCTACCCTCAAGATGTGGGAAGGTCATGTTCTGAGGTTGGTTAGTGCTGGATGTGCTCCACAGCAGGAACTGGAGCAGAAGAAAGCAGCAGCATCTTCTAAACGTTAGCCCTTCCTGCCGAGCGAGCAGTGAATAGCTGTGTGGGAGTTGGGACTTCGTGGTGGTTTGAATCTCTGGCAGGGGGGCTGCTCTTGGGCTGATGCTCTGACCATGGTTTTACCGTCATGCAGGAGAAGGACGTGTTTTTGTCTGGGGCTATGGAATTCTTGGGAAAGGTCCAAACCTAGTGGAAAGTGCTCTTCCAGAGATGATTCCACCCACTCTCTTTGGCTTGACGGAGTTCAACCCAGACGTCCAGGTTTCCCGCATTCGATGTGGACTCAGCCACTTTGCTGCACTTACCAGTAAGTGACCAAGCCCAGACCCTGGTGAGGGGTCATCTCCTCAGGTCTCCCTCCCCGCCGTGGTGTGGCACCTTTGCCAGGATGAGCAGAGGGAGTGGCCAGTGCAGCAGTTACTTGGTTTGGGGCTGCGGAGTGTGAGGCTGCTGCTCAGCCTGGAGCTGTGTTTTTGGTTCATGTGACTGGTGGCTCTGCTAATGTTAAAGTGATTTTCTCAAGGGGACCCCGAGTATGTCAGGTGGTGGTGGAAGCCAGCCAAGGTTTGGCAAGTCCACGGTGGGTCATTAGGAAATGGCTGTGTGGGGTTTAATTCTGTTCCCTGGCCACTAGCACCCTGACTTGAGCCAGGAATGTGGGCTGACAAGACGGAGATTTGCAAGGCTGTCCTGTGGGTTTATGGAGACATGTCTCCTGAATTTCTCCAAATGGAGGGGTGAGATGATCAAAGGGAAGACTGAGAGAGCTCTGCCAGATTATGAAGGCCTGAGGCGGCCAGCTCCCCTGCTCCCAGTCTCACTCATGCGCCCGAGGCGGCCCGCTCCCCTCTCTCAGTCTCACTCACGCGCCTGAGGCGGCTGGCTCCCCTCTCTCAGTCTCACTCACGCGCCCGAGGCGGCCCGCTCCCCTCTCTCAGTCTCACTCACGAGTCTGAGGTGGCTGGCTCCCCTCTCTCAGTCTCACTTATGAGCCTGAGGTGGTCAGCTCCCCTGTTCCTCTTGACCCCATTTCTTGTCCTCCAAAGCACTTCTTGATTCAATTTGCCACTCTTAGTTGACGTGAAAGATGTAACAGTACAGATTCATTTGTGATTCTCAAATAAGTTAACCATTTTCTTGCAATTAAAAATGTTCTTCTGGCAACGGGTTGAATTATTTGTTAATCACATAAACTCTGGAGGAGAGGGCCAGACCGGAGAGGCTGGTCACAAGGCTGCCGCTTTAATCCATGAGAGCATCTCAGTCCTGGCCTCTCCTTGTCATCTCTTCTTTTCCCATGACCAAGACTTTGGCCAGACGTGCAGAGGTGGCCAAGCCGATAGGACTGAAAACTGGGTTATACACGGCTCTCTGATTAGGCCCGGGGCTCCTTCCTGGAGGCAGGCATTTCCAGAGCCCAATCTAGACCTGGTCCCCTAGGGTATACACCTATTGCACCCTGTTCTTTTCCTTCACAGCACTTTTTCACAGTTTGTAATTATGTGTTTATTGATCTAGTCATTTGTTTATTTCCAGCTCTTTGACTCGATTGAGCTCCAGGAGGACAGGATCCATGTCTGTCAGTCATTGTCCTGCCCCCAGCCTCTGGCACAGGGATACAGACTTGGCACAAATAGGCACTCAGTCACCATGCGTCACTTGACCAAGTGCTCCCTAGTTATGGGCCCCCAAACAAGGATGGCAAATGGCCCTACTTCTTGGTGTGCCCACCCAGAAAGCCTGGGGTGTGGCCGGGTTTGAGGATACTCAGATTTCAGGGTTTGTGGAGGGAAACGTTTGGTTGGAGCTGACTGGGCAGAGGGCCTGGGTGAGTGGCGAGCTAGGGGCCCTGGGCGCAGTAGCCCCTGTGGGCACATCCCCTGCATGTACTCGTCTCCCTGCAGTGAGCACAGTGTCAGCCTGGCTTTGGACACTGTTGGTTTAAGAGCATTATCTCATCCACTTTCCTTTCCCTTCAGAAGAACGCATCAGTGCCTGGTGAAACGTTGAGCTGATGGGGGGCTGTCATCACCTGGTTCCAGGAAGCCTAGTCTGAGGATCCTTCCTCTTCCTAGACACTGGCTCTGACTGAGCCTGTCTCCTTTCTCTGCAGACAAGGGAGAGCTATTCGTGTGGGGCAAGAACATCCGAGGGTGCCTGGGAATCGGCCGCCTGGAGGACCAGTATTTCCCGTGGAGGGTAAGGCTGGACTGGGCAGGCCTGAGGACAGGTCCATGGGGCAGGTGTCCAGCCGCAGCTGGGACAAGGCCCAGAGGGGTTCCTCCCCTTCTGGTGCCCACCGCCCTTTGCCAGCCCTGGTGCACTGTGCCATAGCACTTGGAGCACACCTGGTGGCACTGGGCAGGAGCCAGTGCCTGGTGCTCAGGCCGTACGACATAGGCAGCTTGGCTCACAGCGAGGGTGTCATCTCACTTCTGGGACTTATTCAGTGAGAGGTGGGAGGGAATGACCAACCTCAAGTGTTCCATGGTGCCTTGCCAATAGCATGTTGGAGGCTCTCTGAGGGAACACAGAGCAGAAAGAGATGGGCACCTGGACATCAGAAATGCAGAGAGAGATGGGGCACCACACGCCATAGACACAGCAGAGAGAGATGGGCACCTGGGCATCAGAGACGCAGAGAGACACAGCAGAGAGAGAATGGGGTACCTGGCTGTCAGAGACACAAGCAGAGAGACACAGCAGAGAGAGACAGAGCACCGCGTGTTAGAGACACAGCACAGAGAGACGGGGCACTGCGTGTTAGAGACACAGCAGAGAGAGACAGAGCCCCGTGTGTTAGAGACACAGCACAGAGAGACGGGGCACTGTGTGTTAGAGACACAGCAGAGAGAGATGGAGCACCGCGTGTTAGAGACACAGCAGAGAGAGAATGGGGTACCTGGCTGTCAGAGACACAAGCAGAGAGACACAGCAGAGAGAGGTGGGCACCTGGGCACCAGAGATGCAGAGAGACACAGCAAAGAGAGATGGAGCACCGCATGTTAGAGACACAGCAGAGAGAGATGGAGCACCGTGTGTTAGAGACACAGCAGAGAGAGAGACAAAGCAGGGAGACACAGGGCAGCACACATCCGAGAGGAACAGGCTGTGGGCAGGATGATGAGGCTCTCAAGAGGGAGCACACTTGAAAAAGTTGGCTGGTAGGAGTTGTTTGTGGAGGCCCAGGGAGTGGAACGGTTTATAGGTGAGTTGAAAAGAAAGCAGGCTGTTTAATATTTAGAGTGCCTAACCACAACCTTAACCAGTGGCACGGAGCTCTGGTGGCACAGTGGTTAAAGCTGTGGACTATATCTATTTGCTCAGCATATAGATTGAATAAGTGTGGAGACAGGATACAACCTGTCGGCTGTGAACCAAAAGGTTAATGCTTTGAACCCATCAGTGGCTCTGCAGGGGAAAGGTGAAGCAGTCTGCTTCTGTAAAGCTTACAATCTTGGAAACCCTATAGGTCAATTCTACTCTGTAGAGTCACTATGAGTCAGAATTGACTCGATGATGGTAGGTTTGAGTGAACCACAGCCACCAAAGTGAAAAATAAAAGTGTTCCTCCAGGGTAGGAGGCATTTAGACAAAAGGGCTCATTTCACAGTTAAAGGCAACTTAACTGTAGTTTATGTTTGTTGTTGTTGTTGTTAAGTGCCGTCGAGTCGTTTCCGACTCATAGTGACCCCATGCACAGCAGAACGAAACACTGCCC
>NW_006921593.1:4181037-4258802 GCF_000298275.1 Orycteropus afer afer
ATCATTCTTCCTCCAATCCTGATACCACGTTTTTCTTCATATAGTCCAGCTTCTCGGATTATTTGCTCAGCATATAGATTGAATAAGTGTGGAGACAGGATACAACCCTGACGCACTCCCTTCTTGTTTTTAAACCATGTAGTTTATGTTAGTGTTGTTTAAGTTCTCCTGAAGAGGACATTATGTCGTTTTTTTCAGTATTAAATACATAATATATGCACATGTGGTAAAAAATGTAAAATCTGTGCGAAACGTGTCGTGTGCAGTGACTCTTCAGTCAGCCATCTCTTGTTCCAAGAGGCAGCCCTTGTGCTGGTCACTTCTGTCCTTTCCAGAGGTCGTCTCCTCTGAGATCATGCACACACACGTGCATCTGTGTAAGCACATGCTCGTGCAAACATGCCTGCAGAGGTATCTTCCTTTGAAGGTTGGATTTTAATACGATGTCTTGAAATTGTGAAAAGTATTGAGAAAACACTTGGGAAGATGTGAAAGGAATGTATAATTTAAGTAAAATAAGGATCTACCTGTCAAAAACCCAACTGCAACATGTTCTGAGGCCCTTTGCTCTTTTAGGGCTTTGGGGCTTCCCAGCTATGTCCCAGTCCCTCGGCCTGCCGTGGGACACACACCCAGATGGCTGGCTTTAAACAGTAGATAGTGTTTTCCTCGCTGTCCTGGAGGCTACAAGTCCACATCGGGCTCTGTCATGTCAAGTCCTCCCTTGTCCCGGCATTCTTGGTTCTTGGGGATCCTCACATGGTGCCTGTCTCCCCTGTTTGTGTCTGCACATGTCTCTGTGTCTCTGTCCCTAACTCAGAAGTGATTGGTTTAGACCTCCACGTGTGACCTCAGCTGGTTGGTTGCAGCAGATTGCATTATAGGAATGATTACACTGGGTTCGCTTTGTCCACGTCCCCAGGTGTGGGGCCTGGATTCCAGCACACACTTTGGGAGGACACAGCTCAAACTGCCTCCCTGCACCGCACCCCTCCCTGGGACAGCTCCTGCTGCTTCCCCGTGAATCGTGGGCCGACTCTTCACAGGAAGCTGCCCGTGGAGTCTCTGAGAGAAGTCAAAATGGAGACTTCAGACTTGTTAGAAATAGAAGTTTGTGTAACAGAGTTAGGAGCCCTGGTGGCACAGTGGTTAGGCATTTGGCTATTAACCAGAGGTTGGCAGTTTGAGCCCAGCAGCTGCTCCATGGGCAAAGGAGGCAGTCTGCTTCCATAAAGATTTACAGGCGTGGAAACACTATGGGACAGTTTTACTCTGTCCTATAGGGTTGCTATGAGTCCAGCTCAATGGCGGGGAACATACCAGAGTTGTTTCCGTGGTGGCTGGTGCTTGAAGCTTCTGAGCCTGGAGTCATCACATGCCAGGAGGGAGAGGCAGCTCGGTACACAGAAGACAGTGGCTTACAACTGCCACCGTCAGGCATTTGCATCACCTGCTGGCTTGCCTGGTAATTCCTTCCTGCTCTTTCTTACCCATCAAAAGGGATTTCCTTCTGCGGGGAGTATGGGAACTGATACGTCTCTGGGTTTAGGTGATGAGCACCGTGATAGGGCCTGTCTGCCTGCCTTTTTCCTCCAAACTAGACTGGTGATCAAGCCATGAAGTCAGGTTCTTAGTGAATGGTTCTTTCGGATGAATAGTGTGTGTAGTCTCGGGGGGTGCTGGAGGTAGCAGGCTGCTGGAGCCTGGCGCCCTAGCCTCCAGTTGCCACATGCCTTGCTCCAGCTCCTTCCTCACAGAGCCAGCCTCTGCTCGTCTGTGGCATCCGGGAAGAAGCACACGGGGGCCCTGTGGTGGCTGCATTATCCTCCTCTGGTACACTCAGTCAGCCCACTCAGTGAGCCCTGGGAGCTATGGACAGGGCTGCTTTGTTCCCTTGTCCCCTTTGGGGACTTAGGGGGTTGGGTAAAGGGAGAGGGGGAAGGGATGGTGCTGAGGTCTGATTCCTGCTCTGTGCACTCGGGGACCGAGGCCTGGACTCCGGGGAGGGGTGGGGCAGCAACGGCTCTGGATCCGCAGGGTCGGATTCCCTAGAGAGTAGGGTCGTCTGCTGTTGGTTAACTGAGCGCTCGTTTTATTCTTGAAACAGTGATGTTTTCTGATTACTCTTCAGTGGGGCAATGTATCACTTGAAAAGTATTAGAGAAAAGAAAACCAAAGAGTGAAGCCTGCTGTTGCTCAGCCTGTGGTGCGAGCTGGTTCTGCTTAGAACCTGGGCTTTTCTGAAAACATGTGGGGCCAGGAAGTGACATCACAGTCACCTGATTTGAACCCTGTTTTGTAACCTCTCTAGGACGTTTTCCTGCTGACATCGATATTCAGAGCTCAGAGAGGTTAAGTACTTTGTTTAAGCTCACACAGCTAGACAGAGGCAGGACTCAGATTCAGGTATGTGTCACTCGAATGACGTGGTCTTTCCACTGCAGCCCCCCTCTTCTGGGAGAGCTTGACGCTGGAGATTCGGCCTCCCAGCTGTGGAGAGCCCTCAGCAGGCAGAGACTGGGATCTCTGACCAGGTGTCTTCTGAGTGTTCACAGCCCCTCTGCTAAGTGGGGAGCCTGGCAGGCATCGCAGCAGGCACTGGGGGAGGCTTGGGAAAGCCTTCCCACTTCCCCTGCCAGCACACTCTTCCAGACTCCTTCAGAACGTGTACAACATGCTAACTGGGCGTCCTTACCCACCTCCTCAAAGCACCCCTTGCCTTTTGGTGTTGGAGGGACTGCCCGAGGCATCATATCTCAGTGGGTGAGTTCTGAGCTGAACCTGGGACTGTGGGCAGAGCGGTGCGTGTCCCTCGCCAAGCTCCCCGCCAGGGCCACTGCAGCTTTGGAAGCACCGGCTTGGAGACCCTGTGACTCACAAGCTGTTTCCTTACATGGCTGCCTCGGAGGCCACAGGTGGTTCCCATAGGCCAGGAGCGCCAGTGTTCAAGGGTGGCCCGCTGGAACAGCACCCCTGCCCCTGGGCTCTCCTTCCTCAGAGGCCTAGGTCGGCTCACCTCTTGCTCATGATGGAAAGGACAGGTGTGTAGCCACGTGGGGGAGGCGCTCCCGCCCAGCGCCCCTCTCACCTGGAGCGTGTGTGTCTTAGGGACTTGTAATTGCACAGAGAGATGTTCCCAAACAGATTCTGTTCAAGCTTGTAAGAGTCACTCAGGCTGAGTGTGGTTCTGGTTTTTGGAACCATTTATCTTTGCAGTCATGCTGTGAGTGTAAATTGGTTTCTAATAGAAACTCCTTTTAACCTTGACTAGGACAAAAATAGACCATGACCGAGGGCAGCCTTCTCTTGGCCTAAGTTCAGAGGCTGGGGGAGACCGCTCACCAGGGGGAGCTGGAGCCTCAGCTCGGCCACTGCAACCAGAGAGGGCCTCGGAGCCTGGCCTCCCGGGCCCTCAGCCTCCCGGGCCCTCAGCCTCCCGGGCCCGCACTGGCCGAGGTCGAGGGGTCGACTCCACTTTAGGCTCCAGTGGCAGAGCATGCTGGGAGTAAGGTCGGAGGTGCTTAGGAGAGCAGCTTGGCTGGCTGCCGGTGAGTGGGGACAGCGGCACTCTCCAGGAAAAGCAAACACAGGGCTTGCTAATGGCCCAGGAGGTTGCTAGGCATCCTCCCGGGTGCGGTCACCACGGACCGCAGCAACTCTTCTGCCTCCGTGGCCAGCCCGGAATGCTTTCTGTGTCTCTGGGCCTTGGCCATTAAGTGGGGCACTGGCTCTTGTTTGCCTAGTGATTTCTGTAATAGGTTTTGCTAAAGACATTTGTTTAGAGAGGACGAGGAGGGGTGGCACGGCTGGGTCTAGCATCCATGTGCCCGCCCAGGAGTCCTTAATGGCATCGACCTGCTGCTTCTGCTTTTAGGCCAGCAACCTGGATCAGATGGTTCCCCTCTTAAGCTCAGTAAACTCCACAGTCTGTTCCGGGTCTCCTTTCCAGCTGTTACACTGTTGCAGAGGCCTGGCCACTGCAGCAAGAGTCAGAGGGCCAGTGACACAGGGCACCGATTTAAAAACTGTCACGTAAACAAAATTGTACGTGGGTGTTCTTTTCTCTGCATAAAGAAACTGTGAAGACAACCAGATATGGGTACTGCCAGCTCACAGGGAGGGGAGAGTGGGGCAGAGATGATGGGGTGTGGGGTGTATTAAAATTTAGTTAAAAGACCAGCTGATGCTGAGTTGACACTAACACGTGGTGACCCCAGGGGTGTCAGAGCACAGCTGTGTCCGTGGGGTTCTCAGTGGCTGCTGGTCCAGAAGTAAATCTCCAGGCCTTTCTTCCAGGGCCCCTCTGGGTGGACTCGAACTCCCAGCCTTTCAGTCAGCAGCCTTGCATGCTAACCCTCCGCACCACCCAGGGTGCAATTTAATACCTGTGTATTTTTTTCACTGAACATGTTTTATATTGGAACTGTGTATTCACAGGAGCTCTGGTAGGGTGGTGCCTGAGACATTTGACTCCTAGCCAGAAGGTTGGCAGTTCAAACCCACCAGCCGCTTCCTAGAAGGAAGACGGGGCAATGTACTTCTGTAAAGATTTACTGCCTCAGAAACCCAGTGGGCCATGCTGTGAGTTGGAATGGACTCGATGGCAGTGGGTTCGGTTTGGTTTTTCATGGGAATGTCCGACTTACTAAGGAGCTCTGGTGGCGCAGTGCATAAGGCACTTGACTGCTAATCAGAGGGCTGGAGGTTCAAACCCACCAGCCACTCCTCGGAAGGAAGACGGGGCAATCTTCTTCCATAGTGATACCGCCTCGGAAACCCAAGGAGGGGGTGTTGTGAGTCGGATCTGACTCCATGGCAATGAGTTTTTTCTTTAATTTTTATTGTTTGGTTTTAAGAAGACTTCCCTCTTTTGATCATGTTCTTCTATAGAATCTTTGATGAAAATGTTCAGTAATGGTAGCCGGGCACCATCCAGTTCTTCCAGTCTCACGGCTAAGGAGGCCATTGTTCATGGAGGCAGTTAGCCACACATTCCATGTCCTCTACCTGTCCTCTCCCCTCTGTTGCTCCAGGGATACAGAGACCAGTTGTGCCTTGGATGGCCGTTCGCAAGCTTTCCAGGCCCTGGCAGAGGTCATGGAGGACCTGGCATGTCCAGAAGGGAGGGCCCTCTGGGTGGGCATGACAGGACAGTGACACAGGCTGTGTTTGTGCCCAGAGCAGCCGTCTGAGTGAGAGCCTGCTGTGGGTGTGCTGGGCGTGGGATGTCCCATTTTAGTATCTCACCGGACTTGCTGGGCTGCTGTCGCAGCTCCATTTCAAGGGGAGAGAGCGGAGGCAGAGAGGGGCTGATGACCTGCGGAGGGCCAGAGCCAGGCTGAGCTCAGGTGAGCCGACTCAGGCCTGTCTGCCTCCCGTGAACCAGCCTCCCTCACCTGTGTCGGGCCTTGTTTTGCAGGTAACGATGCCTGGGGAGCCTGTGGATGTGGCGTGTGGTGTGGATCACATGGTGACTCTGGCCAAGTCCTTCATCTGAATTGCCTCCCTCCCCTGCTGGACCCACCCTGGCCTCAGCACCATAGGAACTGCTTAGTGGAGGCCAAGACGTGACAGCCAGCCAGGGCGCTTGATGGGAGTCTGGGGTTCAGAAGTGACGTGTGGCTCTCCTGCAGCCCTTAGCGAGTCCATGTCAGCAGCCTCGGGCATGTCCCTGCTCCCCACTAAGGAATCTGGCACCGTGTGGTGGCTGATGGACCCTCAGGCCCAGGTGGGCTTCAGCACCCCTCCAGTCACAGCAGAGCCTGGTTTGTGTTGGGGAGGCTTTTTTTTTTAAATTTTGTTGTGATTTGGGTGAAAGTTTACAGAGCAAATTCATCTTCCCATACAGCAGTTCATATACGCTTTGTCTCATGACATTGACTGTAATCTCCCAAAGTACAGCAGCTCCCTTCCCACTTCCTTCTGATAGCCGCCTCTTCCCTGTGTCCTTCCCTCTGTGCACTCCGGCCCCCCAGGCTGTCTCCCTGTGCATACACAGCCCTTCTATTCTCTGATGAGTGATCTCTCCAAGGAGTGTATCTGCCTAGTGTAAATGTCCAGCTTATATGCATGTCTTTCGTTTGGCTGGAGGCCACAGGTGTAGATTAATTCAAGACCTGAAGGGCAGCTAGGGGCCATAGTCTCAGTGGTTCCACCAGGCTCTACCAGACCAGCAAACCTGGTCACTTTTTTTTTAATCCAAATTATTTTGAGTTTTGTTCCACATTGTTCTCCCACTCTATCCAGGATCTCCTACAGTGATCCCCTTTGGAGTGGTTGACAGTGGTGTCATGGTCCTATAGGCTGAGGATCGCTTAGTGTACCAGTTCTTGTACTAATTGTTTCCATGCATCTTTGGTTTTCTTCATTCTTCTTTGTTCTAGACAAGGAGAGACCCATCGTTGCATCAAGGTGGATGCTTGCAAGCTTTTAAGATCCCAGTCATTACTCACCAAAGTAGGGTGTGGAACAGTGTTTTTGTGTAGTATCTTATGCCAGCTGAGCTTGATGTCCCCTGTGACGGTGGTCCCGAGCCCACAGATCCAGCTACTTGCTCCCTCTGGGCGGCTGGCTGTGGCCGGAGGTGACCTTGTCCTAGTCAGCTCTACTATGAGGATGCTCTCTGAATGAGTCCAGCTTAGCTGAGGAGGCCAGGCCGAGGTTCCACCCACGCCCACCCTGCTCCCCGGCTGCTCCTGGCTAGCTGCCCCCCAGCGAGCCCCCCGAGGTACCTTGGACAAGCTTCGGCGGGGAGCTCTGAGCCTGCACCAGCCAGTACCCTGGGGGCCCGCGCCTCTCGCCAGCTCGCAGCCATGCTTCCTGTCGTCTTGGAAAAGTTGAGAAGTTCCGCAGGATGATTGAGGCCAGATTCTTGTGGGCTGAGGGCTTTGACCACATCCCTCAAAAGCTTGGCTGAAGCACCGAGCTTTGGAGCAGAAAGACTTAGAAATTGTGAAAAACATCTGACTTAATAATAGAACTTGTCTTTTTCTTGAGAAACATCTTTTAAAAATCTCTTCTGGAATAAAATTTTCAGTTTTTTTTTAAGAAATGGAAGTCTTTACTCAATCACTAAAAGATTAGCTTTTTAAAAAAGCTTTTGATACAGAGGCAAATGGAAGTTGTGACAGTAATGCTTTAGAGGACAGTCATGCTTCGAAGTAGCTCCTGAATGGATTCTGTCGCAGTTCAGTGGAAGGAAAACGTGTGAGATGGGGTGATACAGAGCATTCACGTGCTTGTTTGCTCACCAAAGGACTGGGGTCCACCCAGTGCACCTCAGAACGAAGGCCTGGTGATCAGCTGAAAACTCAGCGGGGAAACCCTGTGGAGCCCAGCGCTGCTCTTGACCCCAAGGGTCGCCACCAGTCAGAAGCAGCTCCATGGCAAGGGGCAACAGCCCAGTAAAGAGTTGGCGCTCACGCCATGAGCCGGGATCTTGCATGCTGCCGCTCAGCCTTTTCCTCGTCTTGGTAAATGTCCAGTGTGTGTCCCTTGGGTGCCAGGCCACGTGGTGGCAGACATTCCTGCCCCAGGAAGCTTCTATTCTAGATGAGCCAGAAAGTGAAATACAGAGTGTGGGAGGCATGTGTCTGTGGAGGGGAAGGGGCAGGAGGTGTCGGGAGGCTGCGGTGTGGAGCAGATTTGACACGGAGCCCAGGCTGTTAGCGGAGGTGGTGACAGTCGCCCAGGTGGGGGCGGGGGGCCTTCACCTGGGCAAATCTCTCTACACTTCTCGGGGGCTGGGTGGGCGAGGCCTTAGGTGACTGCACCAAAGGTGTTCCGTAAATATCGACTATAATAAACTGAAAATGAGTTTTCCTTTTTCTTCACAAGATGACTGTGCCGAGAATAAAGCCAATAGTCATCCACCCCAGGGAGGTGGCACCTTAAAGCACGCATTTACTGACAGCGCAAGTGTCGCAGGGTCAGGCTGGGGTCAGACTAAAAGCACTCAGGTGCTGGGAGGTGATGGAGGGTCTTCATAGGCTTGTTAGCTGCCATCGGGTTGGGCCTCGACTTAGGGCCACCCCGTGCACGACAGAACAAACGCTGCCTGGTCCTGCGTCAGCCCCCTGATAGCTACAGAAGTTGGGACCGTTTTTAAATCTCCCACCCGCTTGTCACCAACATAGCAATCACTGGCCAGACCAGTCACTACCTGTGAGAAGCCATACACTAAACCCCTTTCTCGTGGCTGGGCGGGGCCTGGCGGCTGGGCGGGGCTCTTCAATGTCATGAAACAAAATGTGTATTGGTATTTGAAGCCAGATTTACATGTCTCTCACACCCACATTCTCCCCAGTGCCAGACTAGTATTTCCCTGGGAAAGGGGGCAAGGGGCACTGAGCCTGTGGACTGACTTAGGGGTCCACCCCAAGACAGAATGCTGCTACTAGGTCCTAGGAACCCTGGGACAGGGTGGAAGCTTAGGGAGATTCCCGGCCTCCCCGAGAGCAGCCACTGCAGTTGCTCTCCCAGTTTGAAGGCATGCCTTCTGCAGGCAGTGTGGTGTCTGCTGACAGAGTGCCTGAAGGTGGCCAGCCCCTTCTGACGGCCTCGGGGACTGCACCCAGCCCCTGGCGTGGCACAGAGACAGCAGCTTCTGCAGGGCATGCGTGGTGTCCTCAAGGCCTCCCTGAGAACCCCTCGCCCACCTCTCTCTCCCCCAGGCTGCACCCCCTAGATGCCCTCAGACACACAAGCTACCCCCTTGGGAACTTTCAAAGCTCACACGCAAACCTTGATATTTGACATGGGGACAGTCACGGCCCAGGTTATGCTTGAGTGGGAGACAATGTCTGAAGCCCCTCCACCTGCACTTTTCTCCAATCTGGGGCCACACTGAGCTGCATGCTCAGAAGTCCAGTGTGAAGGGATAAACGCAGATCCTGTGGTCACCTTCTCAAACCAGGAGCCAGCTGTCTTGCTAGGGAGGCAAACAGGTGAATTGAGGGGGTGGGGGGCTGCCTATGGTGAGGACGTTGCTCCTGCTCTGGAAGGGCACGGGCAGTTAACATGCTGGGAGACCAGAGAGCCGAGGCCACGCAGCCATGGCCCACCGAGAACTGTCCTGTTTGGAGTGCACCGGTGTGCTAACGCTGAATGGGCATGGGCTAGTGGCTCATGCTGGCCCCACAGCTGCCAGTCAGCCCTTGTTCCAATGGGACAATACTGAAGAGGAAGGAAGCACTCCTGGCACTGCTGTGCCAGGACCTGGCAGTGCCAAGGCTGCTTGATTCAAAGCCTCTAGCTCTGGGGCCTGGCCTGCTGCTTCACTTAGTCTAGTCTCAGGATGGACGAAAGACAGGATGAGGCAATTTGCTCTGCAGAACTGCCAAAGGAGTTGGTTCCTAATAGGCCTTTGGGCCTCTTTTTGGCAGATTCTGCCTCCTAACCATGGCTGCACCAAGGAGGGGAGGGGCTTTTAAAACCAAAGTCAGTTGAGTCTGACTCATGCAGAGTCCTGGCCCAGGTAGCAGGGTTGGGAGCCCTGCCAAGTAAGAGCCAAAGCTGTATCCCAGGAGGAATTCTAGCCTAACTGGAGAGGGAGTGGGAGGGGAACAGGGCTCTAGGGCCCCCTCTCTCCTCCCCACACCTCAGCTTTCCACTGGGAAGTCAAAAGGAGGTCCATCCAGGACACTGACCCCTGGCCATCCCATTTTGTTTTTCTGTCATCCATTACAGTAACTCACAAGCCACCATTCAGATGCTAAGAAAGCCTCTGGCTGAGGGGACAAGGCCCTTCATGTGAATACCCACCTTGAATCTCCGTCCATCTCCTCCCTCCCCCACCCCACTTCTCCATTTCAGCCTCTTCCCGCTCAGCCTTCTGAGCCCAGGCTGTCCCATCTGCTTGTGCTCAACCCTAACTACTGTCATCCCCACCTCACAGCACCAGCACCCCCTTGTGGTCTGTTCTAGCACTGCACTCCTTGTCAAGCCACAGGCTGATTCCTCTGGGTCCCCATGCCCGGCCCAGGGCCTGGCACCATCTGGATGACAGTGAATGTGAGCGAGTGGTGTGGAAAGGAGGTCAGGGGCTGGAAGGCTTTGCAACTCTTTTGAGTTTTGGGGCACTCAAGGTGCCCCATGGTTGCTGGCTCCAGTGGGCTTAGGGACTGAGAGGGCCTCAGTTTGCAGAGTCTAGGATGAAAAATTATCACAGCAGCTGGCATGTTCTTGGGCTCAAGGTGATGGTGAGTACTCCAGCTCTATCTTTGTTCCCTTCCAGCTCCAGGGCTCATCTCCTGTGGGGGCAGGGCTGAGGAAGGGTGGGGATGGAACCTGGCCAAGTATGCAGGCCCAGGTCTTCAGACCTGCCTTACTTATACCCACTAGCCAAGGAAAACGTCCAAAGAGCAGCATGCTGCATGTCAGAGGCCCAGAACTGGCTGGCCTTGAGCCCATCTGCCAAGAGCACCTGAGGGAAGGATGCTATATGCATGATGCACCCTTCTTCCCCCAGGATATCTCACCCAGGGTTCTAGCACCCAGGAACCCTTCCTGGGCATGTGATGTTCACAGCAGGGCTCCAGGCATGGGGAAGAGGGCCTGTGTTTGGGAATCCAGCCCCCATCCTCCCCTGCCATCAGCAAGGTCCCCTGCCCAGCTCTTGGGGCCCCATGACTCCCAGGCCCTCCTGGTTTTCACACACTTGTGTAGTTCCCATTCCTGTCAAATCAGAGCCAGCTATGGTAACAGTCCGGTGGAGAGGACAACATGTGAATTATGGCTGGGTATAAAAACATTTCAGCTTGGAGCTTGGGCCCTCAAATCCTTGGCTCTGGGGGAAGCTGGGCACCAAACTGAGGACGCTCAAGCAGTCCTACGGGGAGACCCACGTGGAGAAGTGAGGTCTCTCACCAACAGCCAGCCCCAACTCACCAGCCTTGTGATCAAACCATCTTAGTAGGAAGTGATCTCTCAGTCGCAGCTAAGACCCAGGATGACGGCAACCTCAGGAGCCACTGAGTCAAAATTGTTCAGCCAAACTGCTCCTGAATTTCTGACCCACACAGACCATGATGAACATACGATTGTTGTTTTAATCCAGTGTTTTGGGGTGGCTTGTTACACAGCATTGTTGTTGTTATTTGCCGGCGAGTCGGACTCAACTCATAGTGACCCCTCCTTGGGTTTCCGAGGCATTACCACTACAGAAGTAGATTTCCCAACCTTCCTTCTGAGGAGTGGCTGGTGGGTTTGAACCACCAACCTTCAGGTTAGCAATCAAGTGCCTTAGGCACTATGCTACCAGAGCTCCTTTACACAGCATTAGGTAATGAATACAGCCCCATCTTGGGGGGCTGCTTCCCCTCTCCGATTCTGGGAGTCAGGCTGGAATGTTGTTTGGGCCCCTCTCAGCCCCTGGCTGGAGGTCACCTGGCTACAGCATGGAGAAAAGTAAGAGACACAAATGCCCCATGTCGGCACAAAACCAGACAGCTGTCAGCCAACTTTTTTTTTTTCTTCTTCATTTTAATTAACACTTTTACAAAGTACAAAATATACTGTCTGTTTTGGGAGCATTAGGTACTTTTTCTCTCCATCATACAGTACATGAATCTCAAGGGTTTTGTGTTTCTTCAACAAAGAATAAGCGTGAGGGCCGCTGGGGGTGGGATGTAGGCTGCCCAGCTCGCCTCTGCACCCAGACCTTGGGACAGACAGAAGTGCTGCCGCTGCTGCTGGTGACACAGGGCACGCGGGTCAGGGGAGACCAGGGGCGGGGGGGGCCCCTCAATGCCCTGTGCATTCCCTCCCCCCTCTCAGGATAACGGAAATGATTTTGGCATACAGCGCGAGGGGCTGGGCTGCTTCGTCATTAGCCCCCAGTGTCTGGAGCCCTGCTCATCTCTTCCTGGGCCACTTTCTGAAAAGGTAAACTGAGGCAGTGGATAGGAAACCGCATTGGGCCTAGTCTGTCTTAGGACGTCCATTTGGCCTTTTTTTTTTTAGTATCTCCCCTTGGGCTTCCACCTTTGCTAGAAGCTTTCGCAGGCTGACCCAGGAGGTGAGTGTGGGGCTATCCACACCCCCTCTGTGAACAGTCTTCCAGACCAGAGTTCTCTGGAAGAGGTAGCACAGGGACCCCTGTTCAGGAGGGCAGCATGGATGGCCAGGTCCAGGGGCTGCCAGGCCTGGGGGTGGAGGTGGGGTGCAGAGCCCCTATGGGACCCTCTCCTACTTCTAGAGAGGAGCTTCAAGAGTCAAGTGGGGAGGGCTGTCCTACCAGGGTAACTTCTCTGGGGAACCCAGCCTCCACCTGGGCCAGGGCTACCCATCTACCTGCCGTATCCTCTCTGTACACATGACTTGGGGGTTAAGACTGGTATCAGGACTCAAAATACCGAATAAGCCAGCACCAGAGTTCAGTCTTGGGTTCTGCACATGCAGGCCACACATACGCTAATGTGTGTTACATATTGCTGCTTACACATACATGTGTACATGTAACATGTGTGAGCATGCACAGAATCTTACACCAAGAAACACAAATACCCCGTCAACA
Organism: Orycteropus afer afer; assembly: GCF_000298275.1. NCBI lineage: Eukaryota > Metazoa > Chordata > Mammalia > Tubulidentata > Orycteropodidae > Orycteropus > Orycteropus afer. The sequence continues at coordinate 4,193,552 of NW_006921593.1, forward strand.
GCCTGCCCCAGGACGCCACGGCCTAGGCCTCAGGCTCTGTCCTACTCAGGCTACTTCCTGGGGCCATGAGTTCCAATGAGCCACCTGCCTCAGCCAACATCTCCAACTTTTCCCTTTCTAAGGAGAAGAGTGTCACAGCGGAGTGTGGCTATTGACTCTAGAGGCCACAGCCCGCCCATAGCTTCTTCCCACCGGCTGTGGAAAGGGGTACAAGAGACCACAAAGCAAGCTTATCTGTTCGCTGCCCCTAATTTGAATATAAAATCAGAGTGGGCTTCTGGATGTAGGAAAATTGAGCTACACTAGGGCTCAACTGCCCCCACGATACCCCCTGGCCTCTCCTCTCATGCCCGGCAGCCATCTTGGCTGGCTTCCCTCCCAGGCAGCCTTCTCTCAAGGGGAACACTATGGCCCTCTCCAGGCCTAACTCCTCATGGCAGGATAGCACAGTATCTAGGAAACCTGAAAAGGCCCCATCTTCTCAGTGCTGAGACTCCCCTCATGTTCACCTAAGCACTGTTTGCCAAGCCAAGCTCTGGCCTCAGTTCTCAGTGGCTGGGACAGCAGGGACTGGCAGCTGCCTGGCCCTGGCTCACATGGGCAGACACATGGGATGGATGTTTTCCCCCTCGTCCCCCACGTGCTTCTCTTAGGAACGGCATCCAACATCCCTATGCCAGGGCTGGGCTGTCACCCGAGTGCTCTAGAGGCCTTTCTCTCTGAGCCTGGGCTGCAAAGAGGAGACTTCATCACCAGATCCAGAACCCAAAAGAGTGGCCCAGGCTCCCAAAGCCCCGGAAATGCAGCCGAGAGCAGCTGGTGCTGGCGGAACAGGTTCCTCTGTAAGATCATCAGGGAGATGGGGCCCTCAGCTTGGGGTGGGGGCTTGGCCCTCCCTGTCCGCCTGGAGTCTCCTGACCTCCACAGTATCCTGTCCCCTCAGAGCAAGCATCCTCCTGTGGGGAAACACAGTGGTCACCTCGACCTCACTCCCTGAAGCCATGGTGAGCACCCTGGGCGCCCCAGCACCCCCGCCTCCCCCAGGGGCCTGTTTCCTGGAGTTGTGAGAGAATGCCAGGGGTTCAGGAGGCGCTGACCCGCCTGGATCTTAATGAGGGGAACCTACCAGGGCCAGGTCTGCACGTCCCTCTGGGGGCTCTGGAGACCCCCGTGGAGGAAGAGGGAGGTGAAGAGTTGACAATGTTCCTATCTGTGCTGGTCAGGACCAGGGGCTGAGGGACAGGGGTTTCTTGGGAACCAGGGAGCCCCATGCAGAAGCTGAAACCTAAGAGGCAGATCCTTCCAAATGGAGGGGACGGATGGCCACTGCTTCCTTGTTCTCTCTCACCTACCACCTCCCCTACGTTCTCACCTTTCTAGGGATTGGGTGAGGGGTGAGGTGTGGGGTGGTGCTCGGACTGTCTGAGCCTTTTCTTACCAGAGAAAAGCACTCAGCCAAAGGCGCACACACTCGTACATGCGGCCCAGTCCAGGGCCGCCACCTCAACTCTGCATCCTGGGCCAGGCAGCCTGGCTAGGTTCCTAGACTCTGCAATGGGAGGAACACCGTGCCCCTTCCTTCTCCATGTGCCCCATCAGCCAGAGCCCACAAGCCCAGCTCCAGCTCAGCCCACTCTCCAGGGCACCTCTGAGGCCATGGCAACTGCTGGTGGCCTGGTACCACCTTCGCCACCACCGAGAAACACAGATTTCCCCCGAGAAGTGGAGTCTGGGGTCTGGAGAGACCCTTGCATCCCGTGAGCAGGGAGACAGTGAGGGGTATGGAGGAAGGGACGAGGGTTGACGGCTCCACCAGGCTGTGGAGACCACGCCATTGACTATCTACTCACAGGCACGCACAGAACACAAGAGAAATCAACCCAGCTTCTTCACGGGCAGAAGGAAGGGGACGGGGAACGTGAAGGGGTCCACCGGGGTCCCCGCCAAGTTGGATGAAAACACACTCACGCGACCATCAGGATGGAGGCCGAGTTCCCATGCCAACCACCTCCCGACACAAACAGCAGGGCCCAACATGCTTCCTAGTCAGTCAGGGCTCCAGGAGACAGCCCGGGAAAAGAACCTGAGTTTTCTAAGCCTGCAGGTAAAAAAAAAATCAGGTATGCTATTGGCATAAAGCCAGCCATCTGAGGAAGGAAGGGGACCCTGGATGGCAAGCAGGGAGTTACATCCACCCAGCGGGCCCAGATCATCAGACACGAGAACATTCCAGAAGGCAGGCCATTTTGTCAAAAAGAAATTCAAGTCCTCCTCTCTCTGTACCATTGTCCCCTCCAAATAAAACAAGAGTGTCCGGTGCCTCGGATGTGGAAACTGGAGTGGGGAAGGGCAGGGCCCAGCTTTCAAGGGCGCCAGGGTAAGGGGCAGCGGCAGGGAACCAGGATGTGAACCACAGTGGGCCCTCGACACCTTCCTGGCTCAGGCTCCTGGCTGCTGGTTTTGTTTTCTCGCAAGTCAGGTGTGCGTGGGGCGGGGGTGGTGGTGTCCAGTCAGCTTCTCTACTCATTGTATTGCCTATATACTTGAATTAAAAATATACGGTGGCTCATGGCGTGCGTGCCTGGCCAACTCGGGGCGAGGCCTTTGTCCACGCACGGCGCACACACACGGTATATATTAACATATATATTGCTCAAGTATATATGCTATTTACAGAATATATCTATATCAACATAAAACACAGGTATTTCTATGTGTGTACAAGAGCTACGTCCTAGGGGTCTGGGACAGAAGACTTGGAGGCACGGGGCGACACTTGCATGGGGGGGAGGGATGGCAGAGCAGTGCCGCGATCGGGTCGTGGACGGGACGGAGCTGAGGCGCGCCACGGAGAACCGAGGCCTGACAGGGACAGGGGCGCGGGGCTCCAGCCACAGCCCTGTCCCCTCTGCCCCCTCCCTTTGGGAACAGCAGACAATTTACAAGTTTTGGTTGTTTTTGTGCAAAATGAATTGACTTAAAATAAAAAAAGGGGTGGGGTGAGCTCCTGATCTGTGCTTAGGGCCCTCGGCATCTGTAAGAGTCTGATACACACTCTCCACTGGGTGGGCGTCCAGGATCCCAGGCAGCTCTGGGCTCATGCCAGCCCCTCCCCTGACCACAGCCCAGGCCCTTCTCCTCTGGCCTTCCCAGGGTGCATCTGGGGTACCCCAGCAGGCCCTCCCGGTCCTATACTCGCAGGAAGCACCCCTGCCCCCATCGGGCAAGGGCTGTCTGTTCCCACCCCGCGACCCCAAGCGCTGCTGCCCTGGGTCCCCTCAGACTCCCACCCTGCATGCAGGCAGAAATATGGCTGCCTGGGCCCCTACTACTGTGGCAGGCTGGGCGGCCATGTGTGGGCGCCACGGGGCACAGCTCTCTTGGGACAGCTTCCCTCTCAGAAAAGGGTGGCCCTGTCGCAGCTCCCGGTTCTCATGCTCGTACCTGGAGCCACAAGGGCTCAGCTTAAGAGATGCCAGAGCACTCTGGGCCCCCACCCCCCGAAACAGAAACTGCTACCAACAGCAGCCGGGCGCAAACACATTAAATAAAAAAGTAAAGCAAGGTACGGACGGCTTCCTCTTTAAGGCTCAGTTAAGCTGCCTCCAGGTCAAGTACTCATGAATGCCAGTCCCCACTTGGAGGGAGGGCAGTAGGTGAGGGGGGCTGGGGCCTTTCACGCCCCCGAAGTGGAGCGGCGCAGGGGAGGGTGACGGACCGGGTTTCCTATGCTGGTCTAGTCAACTGTTGGGGAGATGGAGATTACCTAAGAGACCCCAGGCCCACTCCCTGAATGCTGGGGGATACCTCACATGGGGAAGTCGAGGCTCCGCCTGCCCAAGGGTCCAGGGAGAGCAGAGGAGGCAGGAACCCAAGGCCCTGCTGCTGGGCCTTCTGGGACCCCAGCCGTGGAGTGAGTGCTTGTGGGGACGGTGCCTGGACAGGGCCCCTCGTGGCCGTCCTGCTGGGAGTTAGGTGCAGGCCTGTGGTTGATGGGTGAGGTGCTGGGCATCCCCCCTCCCCCCACCCGTGCCCATCAGCACCTCTGCAGCCTCTCTGACCCGAGGAGGGCGGCCCACTGGCCTCCACTCGGGAACCAGCCCTGAACTGATGGACAGAGACCAGCGAGCTCAGTGTTCAGCCCTCCACAGTGGGGCTTCCCAGCCTCTACACACTAGGCCCCCTCCGCCAGCCCCCAAGATGGGCGGAGATCTGAGCCCCCAGCCCTGCCGGAGCCTGGCCCTTTGGCATCTGCCTGCTGGTGTGGGCGCGAGAAGGTGGCTGCTCACCAGTGGCCTGGGACTAAGAAACCATTTTTGGGGGGCGGGGCGGGGGGCTGCTGGAGGAGGCAGGCAGTTCTCAGGAGGGTCCGGGGGCTCTGCAAAGGTAGGGGGCATGGGGAGGAGGCCTTGGCGTGGGCCCCAGGCCTGGAGGAGTCAGTGGCTGGGAAAGTGTCCCAGAAGCCCCTTGCCTGGGGTCCCTGGGGCCAATTTTCCAGTCTGTCAGAAATACTGCAAGAACAATCTTCGGGGGGGGGGGGGGACTGGAGCCTGGGTCGGGGAGCAGATGGGGTGCTGCCTAATGCTTTTCAGCTTGACTGACTTTCAGGGCGCCAATGACTCCGTTGATGTTTTCTTCTGGTACCTGTGAGGGGCAGGAAGTGGAGACCCGTGAGCCCTGGTCCGGCGCCCCCAGCGTGGCCCCGGCCCAGAGCGGGACACTCACCAGTGCGTGGTCAAACTTGAAAGTACTGATGTAGTAGGCGGGGATGTCTGCGGCGGCCAAGGGCTCGGAGATCTGGGCCACGATCCCACACTCGTCTGGGGAGAGAGGTGGGTGTGGCACTCAGCCCCCAGGTGGCCTGCTCTCCTAGGACGCCCAGCCAGCATGCCCTCCGCCCCTCCGCCTACAGCCACCACTTCCCCAGAGTCTCCCCTTGAAGGCTCTGCTCTCGGGTCCTGCCTCAATTCCCTGGGCCAGCTAGCTGTCAGCTCTCATCTGCAGCACTCCACAGGGCCCGTCCCACCCACTGTGACCACCCTCTGCCCAGGCTGTGCGTGCACTGCAGACCCAGCGTCCCCGATCCTCTGGGCGCTCTCTGTAGGCAGAGCAGGGGGGCAGTGGGGTGCAGCATTGAGGACCCAGGTCATCGCACCCTCTTCTCAACTCCACCCTGGCTTTTCTGGTTAATAAACCAACAAAGCAAACTGGATGCCATCAAGTCGCCTCAGATTTGGGGCGAGCCTGCATGTCCAAGCAGAACGGGGTTTTCAATGGCTGGTTTGTCAAGTCGACGGCCAAGCCCTTCTTCTGAGGCACCTCTGGGCAAACGCCAGCCTTTCAGTTACTAACCGAGCACTTAACCATACACATGCTGCTCGGTGACTCCGACCAGGCAACAGCCCCTCTTCAAGGCATATCTGACACTGAGGAGGCTGGTGAGACTGCGACTTGATTACCTTTGGACCAGTCATCAGGAAAGACCATGTACCGGAGAAGGATGCCTGTGTTTGGTAAAGTAGAGGGCCAGTGAGAGCCAAGAAAACCCTCAAGGAGGAGGATGGACACCGATGCCACGGCAGTGGCCCCCAACATACCAAGGGCTGTGGAGACGGCACGGGACTGGGCAACGCTTTGTTCTGTTACACTCCAGGACCCCAAGTCGCACGACTCCAGGACCCCTAACCCAACAACAAGGGCAGTATCTGGCTGTGGCCGGGACATGAGCTCCTTCTCTCACCAGGACTCCTGAAGCAGGGCTCTGACACTTGCTGCCTCAGGCTACACAGACAGTAAGGTGGTACTGCGCTTTCCTGGGTGGGTTTATACCCCATCTCCCTGATTTCAAGAGACAAGGTTTCCTACTACAGGAAGGCCTCCAGGATCTGAGAGGCACTCTTCTCACAACAGGTTTTGAGGAAAATATACTCAGTATAATAATAGCAAGGAAGCCTGATGGCTCAGTGGTTAAGCGCTTGGTTGCTAACTGGCAGGTCGGAGGTTCAACCCACCAACAGCTCCATAGGGGAAAGATAGTCAGCTTCCATGAACGTTTACATCCTTGGAAACCCTGTGAGGCGGATCACTCTGTCTTACGGAGTCGCTGTAAGTCTGAGATGTCGTGATGGCAATGGAGATATTACAGAAAACAAAAAGTCAGGGTGAAGGGCTATCACTACGCTGTTGCTGGCTGCTGCCACGTGGGCCCCCCACTCATGGCGACCCCATGCAGAGTGGAACAAAAGCCTGCCTGGCCCTGGCCATGCCCACGGTCAGCTCTGGCCTGGATTTTCATGACCCATAGGGTTCTCAGTGGCTGGCTTTAAGAAGTCAGTCAGTAGGCCTTTCTCCCTGGTCTTAATCTGGAAGCTCTGTTGGAACTCGTTCAGAATCCAGCTACATGCAGCCTCCACTGACAGGTGGCGGGGCTGTGCATGAGGTACACTGGCCAGGACTTGAATCCAGGTCTCCCACATGGAAGCCAATAATTCCACCCGTGAGGCACCGGTGCTCCCGCATGTTGCCACAAGGCTGTTTAAACCAAAAGAAAATCTCCTTGTTTGAATTTACCTGCAAATACTAGACAACGCACATCCCCTTGGCTGTTTCCTAAAGGCTGGTGCTTTCCATTAGGAAAGCCCCCACTGCCCCAAAATGAGGGTGTGGTACCGACTGTCATCACTGCGCCCTGGAGCCCGAAGCCTGGGAGAGAACCGGGACCTCACCCTCCCTTCACCCTCAAGCCCAGCACCCCCTTCACTCCCTGGTCCAGCTCTCACTACCACCCCTGGGCCTGAGCTGGAAGGCCAGGCAGGGCTGCCAGGAGCCCCTGGCTGGACCCATAGGCCCTTAGGTGGCCATGCAGGCTTTGTGCCCTGAGCTGCTGGCCAGACCCCTTTACTGTGTGGTAAACTACAGCCTGAAGTGTGGATTACACGTCAACATAAAAAAGAAAGAAAGAAAGAAAGTCCTCACAATTGGACCAATAAGCAGCATCGTGATAAAAGAAGAAAAGACTGAAGTTATCAAAGATTTCATATTACTTGGTTCCACAATTAACACCAATGGAAGCAGCAGTCAAGATATCAGATGACGTACTGCACTGGGCAAATCTGCTGCAAAAGACCTCGTTCAAGTGCTGAAGAGCAAAGACGTCTCTGTGAAGGCTGAGGTGCGCCTGAGCCAAGCCATGGTGTTTCAATCGCCTCGCATGAATGTGGAAGCTGGACAATGAATAATGAAGCCTGAAGAAGAGGTGATGGTTTTGAGTTGTGGTGCCGGCGAAGGACGCTGAAGGTAATGGACTGGCAGAAGAACGGACACATCTGTCCTGGAGAAGTGCAGCCGGAATGCTCCTTGGAAGTGAGAATGGCTAGACTTGGTCTCACCTACTGTGGTCATGTTGTCAGAAGGGACCATTCCCTGCAGAAGGATATCATGCTTGGTAGGGTGGAGGGTCAGTGAAAAAAGGGAAGGCCCTCAATGAGCTGGATTGACACAGTGGCTGCAACGATGAGCTCAGGTCTAGCAAGGATTGTGAGCCTGGGACAGGACCAGGCAGAGTTTCGTTCTGTTGTACACAAGATTGCTGTGAGGCAGAGCCAACTCGATGGCACCTAACACCAACTAGAGGCTGGCCATGTTGCCAAGATAGCTTTAGCTGGAGAAATAGCTGTCTCGGAAAAAGGAAGGGGATGGCCAGGGTCTTTCTAGGGTCCAACCAGTTGCCATGAGTAGATTCCAGCTCACAGCGACCCCATGAGCATCAGAAAACGGTGCTCTGCAGGGTTTACGATGGCTGACCGATTGGGAACAGATTGCCAGGCCTTTCTTTAACATGCTCTGGGCAGCTTTGAGCCTTAACCATCTGCACCACCAGGGACTCCAAGTAGGGTCTAGAGCAGGGTTACTCCAAGGTATGAAATCAGCTGAGGAGGCTGGTGATCAGTGTCTCATAAAATGACAAGGGACAATCCAAGGGCAGCACAGCACGTAGCCAGATAAATGTGTGAACCTTCAGTTTTTGTTGTTTGCATGTGTACTGGGTTGTGATGGAAAGTACTATTTGTCGAGACCATGGTCGAAAACACAAGGATCCACCAGCCTAGACTCTTTCAGGTTCTAAGTTATGTTTCTTGCAGGACTATTTAGAGCTCCAAGTATGTCCTTAAATGCCTTCACATCCTGGGAAGGAAGGCAAGTCTTGCTGATGTCCAAGGAACCAACCCAGACTGTGGCCAGCCAAGTGTCACCCACCACCCCACCTTTATTCTCCTGTTCCTGTTTTCTGGTCACATAATTTTCCTGAGTGCATTTTGATAAACTGTCTTAAACCTGCTTTATGTTTATTATGCTAAAATATGTATGATGTAAAATTTGCCATTTAAATTTTACTTTTAAATTTTCTTTTGGTGTTGTTGAGAATATACAACAGCAAAACATACACCAATTCAACTGTTTCTATATGTACAATTTAGTGCCACTGATTATAATTTTTGAGCTGTGCGACCATTCACATCTTACTTTTCTGAGATGTTCCTCTTTCATGACCATAAACTCACTGCCCTCTAAGGTTCTTATCTTTTGAGGTGCTGTTGTCACTTGGATCCTATGTAGATAGTTCTTAAAAGAGCATACTGCCCAAGGCAGACCTTTTTCAATAGTTAAGCTCAACTATTCTTGGTTTTAAGAAGACTTCAGGGAATAATTTTGGTTTAAGGTTTAAAGATTATCTCAAGGCAATAGTTTCAAGGACTGTTACATTCCATGGCTCCAGAAAGCCTCAAGTCCGTGAGAATTTGAAATTCTGCTCCACATTTCTCCCCTTTTGACCTTGATTCTTCTTTAGAATCTTTGATGAAAATGTTCAGTGATGATAGCTGGACACCATCCACTTCTGGTCTCATGGCAAAGGAGGCCACTGTTCGTGGAGGCGATAAGCCACACATTCCACGCCCTCTTCCTATTCTTGACTCTCCTTCATCTGTTGCTAAGGTGAATAGAGATGAATCGAGTGCACTGGATGGCTGCTTGCAAGCCCTTCAGACCTCAGGTACTACAACGAACCAGGAGGTAGAACAAAAGTACTACACACTCTACTAGGCCAATTAACTGGGATGGTCCATGAAACTATGACCCTAAATCTCCAAACCAAGGAATCAAATCCCATGAAGTGTTTGGTTGCAGCCTCAGCAGCTGCTCTTTTATTTGCCATTGTCATAAATGTATCTATCACACAACTCTTGCCAATTCAGCTTTTTATAGGTGTACGACTTATTGACAGCAACCACAATAATCAGTTGTGCAGCCCTACCCTGAATCCACGAGATTTTTAAATCACTGTGAATCCCCCCTTTTCCCTCTCTCCTGCCCCTGGTGACCACTAATAAACTTTGGTCTCTACACACATTTGCCTTTTCTTGTCTTTTTATATAAGTGAGATCACACAATCTTTGTCGTTTTGCGACGGATTTATTTCACTTTGCATAACATCTTCACACTCCATCCACACTGTAGCATGGACTTCATTTCTCCTGCTCCCTAAGTAAGACTTCATTGTATGGATGGACCACGTGTTGGTTATCTGTTCATCTGTCGATGGGCATTTCAGTTGTTTCTACCTTTTGGCTACTGTGCACAGTGCTGCAATGAACACTGGTATACAAGTCTCTATTTGAGTCTCTGCTTTCAAGTCTTATGGGTATCTACCTGGGAGCAGAATTGCTGGGTCACATGGTTCTTCTTTTATTGTTTTGAGGAACAGCCACACCGTTTCCCATAGCAGTTGTACCATTTGGCATTCTTATCAGCTTGGATCAGGGTTCCAGTTTCCCTGCGTCCTTGCCAACCCTTGTTGTTTCCTGTTATTTCATTTGAATTGATCTTCGCCATCCGAGTGGAAGCATGACAATATCTCACTGTGGTTTTGATTGGCATCTCTGATGGCTAATGAGGCTGACCATCTTTTCATACGTTTGGGAGCCATGTGAACGGTCCCTTTGGTGAAACGTCTACTCAAGCTCCTTGCCCATTTTGTGATTTAGCTACCTGCCTTTTTGCTGTTAAGTTGTTGTGCCATCAGAGTTCCCTCAGTTGTTGAAGTTTATATATATTTTGGTTATTAGACTCTTATCAGGTATATGGTTTCTGATGATATTCTCTCAGTTGGTAGCTTGCCTCTTCATTTTTTTGGTAAAGTGTTTTGATGAACAAAAGTTTTTGATTTTTACAAAGTCCCATTTATTTGTCTTTCGTTGCTTGTACTTTTGTTATTGTATTAGCTAATCCACTGCTGAAAGCCAGGCTGGACAGTGTTGCCCCTGCATTTTGTTTGAACGATTTTATGGTTTCATTTAGGTCCTTGATCCACTTTGAATGTCTTTGTGATGGTGCTAGGAGCTCTGGTAGCACAGTGCCTAAGGAATCAGACTGCTAACCAGAAGGTTGGTGGTTCAAACCCATCAGCTACTCTGTGGAAGCAAGACCGGGCAATCTACTTCTGTAAAGATTTACCACCTCAGAAACCCAATGGGGATTGCTGTGAGTTGGAATCAACTCGACGGCAGTGGGTCTGGATTTTGTATGGTGTGAGGCAGGGATCCGGTTTCATTTTTTTGTATATGGAAATCTAACTTTCCCAGTGCCATTTATTGAAGAGATTTTTATCTCTCCATGAAATGGACTTGGCACCCTTGTCAAAAATCAACTGACCGTAGATGCTTTTGGTTTATTTCTGGACTCTCAGTTCTATTCCACTGTCTATGCATCTGTTGTTAGACCAGTACCAGGCTGTTCTGATTACAGCAGATATACCAAACCCCCTCCAAAAAAATCACTGCTGCCAAGTCTGATCTGACTCATAGAGACTCCTCCTTGGGTTTCTGAGGCAGTATCACTATGGAAAAGCAGATTGCCCAATCTTCCTTCTGAGGAGCAGCTGGTGGGTTTGAACTGCCAGCCTTCTGGTTAGCATCAAGTGCCTTAGGTACTACGCCACCAGAGCTCCCTATAACAGATTTACAGTAAGTTTAAAAATCAGTAAGTGTAAGTCTTCCTACTTTGTCCTTCTCTTTCAGCATTGCTGTAGCTATCAGGGGCTCTTGTCATTTCACATCACGTTGAGGACTGGGTTTTCTATTTCTGTAAATAGGGATTTGATTGGAATTGTGTTGACTCTATAGATTGCTTTGGGCAGTATTGCCTTCTTAAGAATATTAAGTCTTCCAAACCAGAAACCAGATTACCTCTCCATTTATTTTAGTCTTCTTAATCTCTTTCAAAGGAGCTCTGGTGGCACAGTGGGTGAGGCTGCTAACCAGGTGGTCGGTGGTTCAAACCCACCAGACGCTCCGTGGGAGGAAGACAAGGCAATCTACTACCACAAAGGTTTACAGTCTTGGAAACCTCATGGGGTCACTGTGAGCTGGAACCGACTTGATGGCAGTGAGGATGGTAACTCTATGTTTAACTTTTCGGGTAACCACCAAACGGTTTTCCAGCACTTCAGAATCCCTGGGGACCAAAGCTGGGAACAGATAAGCCAGTGTGTATGTCTTCTTGCATCTCACCCGTGTCTTTGCAAATTAATTGCCCACGGGCTTCCCAGTGACCTGACCCCTTCCCTCTCCACTTTCAGGTCTTTTGTGATGACTCCCTCTGACTTTAGGATAAAATCGAGAAGGAGCCTTTACTCTGGCCTTCAAGACCCTGCTGCACCGGCATGCTACAGCCTGGTCATGCTCCTCTCCCACCCTTTCCACTTTGGACTTGGCACCCTGGGCCCAGCTGCCCTGAGCCACCTCTGTGGTGTGGACAAGCCTCCATGCCTGTGCCTTTGCTGCTCCTGTGCTGGGATAGCCCTCCCTGCCCTCTCCTCTCCCTGTGCCCGATGAGCTTTGATCGATCCTTCAGCAGGCAGCTCTGGAGCCACCTCTTCTGGGAAGCCTTCCCTTTCTGACCTTCTTTTAGCCACTCTTAGTCCTTACACATGGCAACGACAATAACTTAGGCTCAGAGACTTCACCGCACTGAACACTGCATGTGCTACATGCATGTGATACCCCATGCCATATGTGTGTGACACTGTACCATACATGCGTGTGACACCTGTGCCATATGAATGTGTGATACCCTGTCATAAACAAGCTCAGAATGACGCAATGAGGTGGGTCGTAACTGAGGCTCAGTTAAGTCAGTCACTGAGGGCACACTGGTTCTCCCAGCCTCGTTCAGTGGTGAGCTTCTCCAGGCTATAATGTCTATGTCTCTGATCCTGCCCCATGCTGTGAATGGGGTTGGATAAATGCTGAGACCCATGGAAGAGGCCCTGAGACACACACTGGTCCAAGGATGGGACCGAGGGCCTTCAGCGTGCACATCCTAGCACTGCAGGGAACAGGCGTCTGTCCCTGACCCTCGGGCTGGCCCTGGTTGTTGCCTCCCTCGCTGTGACAGGAGTTAGGGGACATGGTCTGGGATGGAGTCCTTGGGTAGTACAAATGGTTAACAAACTTGAATGCTAACTGAGAGGCTGGAGATGCAGAGGCACTCAGGTGCCCTGGAAGAAAGGGCTGGTAATCTAAAACCCAGCCATCGACAACCCTCCAATTCACAGAGAGGTCTCTGATCCACCGCCCACCAGAGGGATGGCACGGGACCAGTGTGGGGTCGCCAGGAACTGGCACCAACACCTTGGCAGGTAACAACAACTCTACAGCGGGGGCATCACCCTGTGGTTGACTCTCGCTCGTCTGGTCCTCTGAGGCTCGTGCATGCCTGCCAGACACAATCAAAGGACTGTGGGCAATGGGAGGGTCCGACTCTCTAAGACTGTCTCCAGCTATAGCCACCAAGTAGTGACCTGCCACGTGGAGGCCCTGGGCAGGCTTGCCCAGCCTTGGTGTTGAACCCCGCATGGCTCACCAAATCCCAGGGGCTGGCCTCCGATCCGCACCATCTTCCAGAGCTCGCCGGACGCACTTGTGAACAACAAATTACTAGGAAACCTTAGGAGGAAGGAAAAGACCCCCACGTTAACTGTGATCCTGCCCCACGGACATCCCTGCCTTCTGGGTGCTGGCTGGATTCTACCTGTCCCCAGAGGGACAGAGCTCAGGGGCCCCAAAGGACTGTACCCTTCCTGACCCCTCACTCCTCTCAGCCCACTTGCTCTGGCCCTCTTCGTCTTGGGGGCAGGTGGGCAGGAAAGGTGGTGAATGGGGCTGGGGTATAGGACAAACAGCCTTCTGCTCAACTGTTCAATGCCCTTCAAGCTCCACAGAGAACACTCAGGCCTGAGGCCACAGTTCAAATCCTGGCTCTGTCATCAAGCCCCTTAGACAACTCCCTCAGCTTCCGAGTTCCAACAGCCTTACTTGGAAGGGCTGTGTGAGTGTGTGTGATGGGAGGAGGGTGTGGCATCCCCAGCACGGGGCCCGGCTCACCTCTGCTGGGTCTGCACATCCATCACCAGGGAGATGTAGCCTTCGATGAGGGAGAAGGAGAAGAAGCGGATGTGGCCACAGTCGTCACCGGCAGCCATCGGGTCCTTCACTCTGGGGGTCAGAGGAGCTGTGAGGGAGCCGGGCCCTCACTGAACCCCCACCTCCACCCAGCTGCCTCTCTGGCCTGTCGGCCTCGGCGTGAGCTTGCTGGGAAGAGCGCCTACTGGGGACACCCAGGGCCGAGTCCTGGCCCTGAGCCGCCTTGCTGGGTGAGCCTGAGCCCGTGTCCCCCTCGGTCCGCTCGCCTGTGAGACGGGGACAATGGCACTGCGTCTGTTGAGGCGAGCACAGCACCTAACATGCTGGAGGGCGAGTGGCCCCGTCCGCGGGAGGTGTCTGCCCTCACGTATGTCCACATCTCAGGGTCACGGTCTGTGGTCCCTGCCAGCTGGGCAGACCTGGGACCCATCCCACTTGGTGCTGGCCTCACCATAACAAACTGCCCTGAGACACAGAATCTGTCGTCACTGAGTGAAAACCCTAGTTCCCAGCTCCTCACCTGACTGGGCTTGTACTCAGAGCCCAGGGACAGTGGGGTATTTATTACATCCAAGGGTGTGTGGTGTTTTACCGCCCTTTGGGATTCCTGGGGTGGCATCTGAGGACAGGTGGCGCCTGACGGGGGAGGGTGTGAGGGGTTGGGGGCATGGCGCCTGACAGGGGGTGGCGTCTGAGGTGGGGGCTGCTTCTGAGGGGGGTGGTGTCTCACTAGCTCTTCAGGCAGGGCAATGTCTCCCCTCTCAGACTAGCTCTGGGGGCAGGGTGGTGTGTTGTCCCTCGGACTGCCTCCCCACCCCACTTCAAATCTGTGTCTCCTATCAGCCCACCCTATCGGCCCAAGGGTGCTGGAGGTGAGTGCAGGCGCTGGGGCCCTCCCCGGCTGCCCCTACCCATTGGAGTAGAACATGACGTCCATGAGGAGTGTGGCAACAGCAGGCAGCGTGTCGGGGTCCAGGCTGGTGACACAGAACCTGTTGCTCGGGCTGGACAGGGGGTGGATGACTGGCCTCTGAACTGAAAAAGTGCAGAAACAACGGGGCAGCTGAAGCTGGCGGGAGGGGAGACGCATGGGCCCAGGAAGCAAGGTCAGTGTTGGCTCTCCGGGCTTGCTTGCGGCCTCCAGGCCACTGCCCACGTTATGCTGCCAGCCTGGAATGCCCTCCTGGCCCGCCCCTCCTGGCTTAGCTCCCACGGTGCTCCAAGCTTCAGCACCACTCTCACTGCCTCTGCGAAGCCTCCCCCGCCCTTAGGTGGGGGTGGCCTCTGGCCATCACTGCCGTTTCTACCTCCACCTTCCTGCTGAACCAGCTATTCCTTGGGAGAGGTCTGACTGGGAGGGACCGCTGCACCATGCCTGGTGCTCTAGGATGGCCGGTGGATGCAGCTGGACCTCTGGGGCAGGGCCCAGGAGCTCCTGGAGGCCTCTCCAGCACAAAGGCCCGCACTCACCCAACTTGGGCTTCACAAAGCCATTGGTGATGCCGAGGTTGTCAGCTGCCACTGTCTCCCCATTGACGACCCGCAGGATGGTGAATTCTGATGACAATGTGTGGGTGACGAAAGGCAGATCCCGTTCACGCACCTGGGGAGGGAAGTCAACGCGAATGCCCCCTGGCCCCAGGAAGGTGGGCCTGGGGGCACTGACCCCTTGATTCTGAGATTCTGTCCCACCACCGGCTTCAGCTCTCCTCTTTGCCTCCTGCCTTCCTGTGGTGGGAGATGGGAGGAACTGGGAGGGCAGGAGGGACAGTGGTGGGAGACACCACACCAAGGCCCGGAGCTGCAGGTCTGTGCCCTGACTCCACCCTCAGGAATGTGGTGCCCAGGCCAGTCCCTGCCCCTCTCAGACCTCAGGCCCGTTAGAGAAGAACACAGACAACAGGTGGCCAGGCAGCTGCCGCATTACCGCGGGACACTCACTGTCATGATGGGGGTGGGGTGCCACCAAGTGTTCTGCTGGGGGTACCTGGCCCATGTGCTCCCAGCCCTCTTACTTCCCGGCTCTAGGTCAAACCAATCCAAGGCCCAAGAAAAAGGCAGGTAAGTGGGGCAGACACTTGAAGCCCAGCCTGGGGCCGGCTGAGGCCACTGGTGACCTTGAAGTACCCTTAACCTCCCTCTGGAGTGATGAGATGGTGGCCACCAGCTGTGCAGAGTGGGCTCTCAAAGCAAGCCACCATCCAGGGTGCTGGGACATGGCTGGGGCGCATGGGTGAGGGGTGTGTACGTGAGGGGTTGTGAGTGCAGGTGGTGGGAGGGGACGTGTCAGTGTGTGAGGGAGGGGCTGTGTAAAAGGGTGTGCAACAAGAGGGAGTATGTGTGCAGTATTGCATGAGTATGTATGCAAGAAGGTGGGAGTGTCAGGAGAGGTGTATATGCACGAGGAACATGTGTGTCAGGAGGAGTGTGTGTGCAAGGGGGGCGTGTGCATGGGGGGAGCGTGTGTATAAGGGGAGCATGTGTGTACAGGGAGCACGTGTGCAGGGGGACCGTGGGCTCCAGCGGCATGAAGACACACGCCCCACAGACACTGCATCCTTAGAGCCTGCAGGTTTGTGGCAACCCTGCATCATGCCAGTCAGCTGGTGCCATCTCTCCAGCAGCACGTGCTCACTATGTGTGCCTACGTCCCACTTTGGTAATTCCTACCACATTCCGAACCTTTTCACCCTGCTGTCGCACACGTTACTTCTACAGGACAGTGTACACATAACTTTTACACGCACCAGGAAACCAGAAAATCTGTGTGAGTCACTTTATTGCCATTTTCACTCTTTCAGAACAGTCTAGAACTGAACCTGCAGCATCTCCAAGGTCTACGTCTGTCATGGGGGTTGAGTGTGTGTGTGTGTGTGTGTGTGCGCGAGAGCAATGTGTGTGAGTGGGTGAGAGGACCGACACATGGAAGGAGAAGTGTGTGGGCGAGGAGGGGTCTGTGTATATGAGGACGAGAGTGGGTGAGGGTTGCAAGGGTGAACGTGTCGGAGTGTGTGTGTGAGCAGAAGTGTGCAAGTAGTGTATGCAAGGAGGGGTGTGTGTATGCCAAGGGGAGTGTGTCTGAGGGTGTGAGTGAGTGTGTGAGGGAAGGCACATGTAAGGGGCATGTCACGAGGAGCAGGGGTGCCCATGTGGAAGAATGTACCCGTGACATTGTCTGAGCGCTTGCCTGTGTGACGTGCAGCTGTGACTCACCAGGATGAAGTCCGTCTGGTAGGTGGACAGCATGAACACGGAGATGTTCTGATCAGCCAGCGGGGCTATGACTGACTTGGCGATCTTGGTTACACCAATGGGCTGGGAGCTGGAGAAGCTGCCGCCGCCTGACACCACATTCAGGGCCAGCCAGGTAGCATCTGCTACGCTCAAGTGGTCCGAGGAGGGCAGCTCTGGAGGGGACAGAGAAGGGAGCTCTGTTACTGCTGGGGCCCCAGGCTGAGACAGGCCACAGAGGCAGGGACTGAAGCTCTGGGGCCAGCTCCACCACTCAAGATGTGCTGTGTGACCCTGACCAATTTCCTCCCCTCTCTGGGCCTTAATTCCCTCACTGTAAAAGGAAGATGGCATTGCCTCAGAGATCCCTTCCTCAGACAACTCAGGATGTGCCAGGCAGCACAGTGACCACAGTATACACAAGAGGCTGCCGTGCTCTGCGCCTCAGTTTCCTCAGTAAAATGGAGGGGACAGGCTAGGTTCTCACAAGGATGGAGTCGTCAGTAATGACTTTCCCTCTCAGCCCTTCCGTGTATCGGGTGCTGCTGTCAGGCCCATCATGCCAGGTGGGACTGACTCTGGTTTCCAAACTGGGTTCCCGGGGACCTCCGCGGGGGCTGGGGGTGGGAGGGGAGGCAGGAGAGGCCAGGGCGGGGCCTGGGGTTCTCCTCTCTGCTTCAACCAGGCCGGCACTTTGGCTTCTCTGGGACAACCCACAGCTCCAGGAGGGCTCCTGAGATGGCTACATTCTGGAGAGCAGTGACAGTCACCAAGTCCCTCCTCAGAGCCCAGGGGTCCTGGGGCAGCACTGGCATGGGAAGGTCAGAGGGACAATGACCCCCAGGACCCACCCTCAGACCGTGTCTCCTGCACATGGGACAGGGGTCTACACGTATGCATGTGTCTCCACATGCACACAGCCACCGATCCGGCACTGGCTGCACACAAGCCTTGGTCATGTGTCAGTAAGGACCTGTTGAAACCCACCCACACCAGGCCCAGGGGTGGGGCCCAAGGCACTGGGTGGGCCAACCATAAGCCCATCACCCACCAGGGCCTGAGAGTCAGAAGATTATCATGCCCAAAGTCCACCTGGCAACCAGAAGTTTCAAAAGGGTCACTTTGACAGGGGCTGACAGAGGCAGGGTTCAAACCCGGGCCTGACTAGAAGGCCCATGCTCTGTCCTGGGCACCCAACAGGAAGAAGGACTAAGTCCCCAAGAAGGGGGCTGGGTCCAGAAAATGGGCCCCAGAGAGGGGCCAGCTAAGGGGGGCTCTGCTGAGGGTGTGGACGGCCCAGGGAAGACCAGCTGGGCATTGCTGGCCTCAGGCAAGATGGCTTCCTAGGGAAGGAATGATGCGGACCCATCCAGGCTCCTACCTGCCCAGTTCTGGTTGCCATGGTGACCACAGGCTAACGAGCCCATTGGTCCTACTGGCTGACAAGGGCCGGTCACTGGCCAGTGGGTGGGTGGCGATGCCAAGATATGGCACAGAAAAGGGAAAAGGCTGAGGAGGGAGTGAGTGAGGGAGGGAAGGCTTCCAAGAGCCCCCCTCTGTGTTTGCGTCTTCTCTGTCATACAGGACGCCAGCAGAGCCATCTCAGTCAGAGTCACCAGAGGAAGCAAGCTCCCCAGATGCTTGTGAGCCAGCTCAATGCTGCACGTCTGAGCATCCAGGGGACCCGAGTCCCTGGACGGCACAAATGGCTAAGTGCTTGGCTGCTAAACAAGAGGCTGACGGTTCAAATCTGCCCGGGGTACCTCAACAGCAGCTGCTTCGGTCTCGGTTCCTGGCAATGAGGGGACTTCCGGGGGTGGGTGTGGGTTCCCGTCTCACCTCTGGTGTGCCAGCAGAGAAAGACCCAGGGGCCACAGACAGCCAGGGTGCTCTATGTTCCAGTCCTTGCTAGATGGCTGGCCCCCAACCCAGGCGCCAACTCCAACCCTCCCTGCAATCCTGCATGCCATGCGGGCGTCACCCGGCCCCAAGAGCAAGTGACACCAAAGCCGTCACTTCAATATACTCAAGGAAGAAATTTCCTTTCAGGAAAACAAACCCTTAAAGCCTTCTGGGAAGGCACGGATAGTGCTAGGCGTGTCCTTGTGTATTCAATCAGAGAACCACAGTGGCTTTGCGATGCACCCTCAGCCCTGTCTGGTCCTCACCCCAAATTGCCTGGTGACTTCCCGGCCCCTTTCCATCCAATGAGAGCCACACACCTGATGGTGTCCCAGACCGGCACTGCCAGAACTCTCTGTGAGGATGGAAACACTCTTTTCTGCACTGTCTCCACAAGTGGCCACGGAGCACCTGAAGGTTGACTGGTGCAACTGAAGAGTGGAATTTCCAAATTTAGAATTTTTCTTTTTTTTGTATTATGGTAAAATATACACAGTTGCCCCTTGAACAGCACAGGAGCTGGGAAACAGTGACCCCTGTGCAGTCGAAAACTCCTGTTAACTTTTGACTCTCCACTGTGCTATTTCTGTCATGGCAGCACCAGTTCATTGAGACAGGCCAGCCAGTTACAAGTGCCAATCCTTCTCTGGGGACGTGCTGAAAGGAGTTGCTGACAAGCAGGGGAGGTGTGTCCCTCTCAGCCTGTGAAACGCCGGGGGTGCATTTTCCAGGGGTGCTTGATTCTCCCTGCAGGTCTGGAGGAGTCGTGGGGCTTAGGAGCAAAGCCTGGGTCAGCAGACACGGGGACGAGGAGCAGCAGCGGGACCTGGCAGCGAACACGCAGGCCGCCTCCGCTCTGGAGGAGTCCATGTTAGATGTGCCGGCCTGAGTCTCAGGGTCGCTCAGACAGGCCCTCCGCGGCCCCGCTGTGCTGTTCTCAGGCCGGCTGTGAGGGCAGCCAGCCGAGGCATGGAGCCCACCATGCTGAAACTTCTGGAAGGGCAGCAAGGGCTGGAGACCACCGTGCATGCTGCTTCTCGGCCCTGAGCCTCGGACGCTGCCGGAGTTTTGGGGAGGGAAGGTCTGTCTGGGCCTGATCTTCACCAGAAGCTAAGCCTCAAGATGCCTGAGGTGCTGCCTTGGGGATGAGCCACTGGGAGTCAGGCCAGGAAGCAGCAAGCTTGCTCTTCCCGAGAGGAAAAGTGGACCCCCTCCAAGGCTGAAATGGATTATTTCTGTCACAGCCCATTGCCCTGGGCCCTAAATATAGCCTCTCGGAGCCGAGGCCTCTCCCTGGTTGAGGAAGCCACGGTGTCTCGCCGGTGCCAGCTACAACGTCTGGATGCTGTATTGCTAGGCAGGGTCTGCTAGATGCTCCCCTCTTAGGGCTCACTGTTACCCCCAAGGAAACGCCCATCCCAGCGGCAGGACCCTCAGGTCTCTAACTGGCCATGACCTTGGCACCAAGCCCGTATTTGTCGGCTTCCACCCTGCCTGAGGGATCAGTCCCCGACTCAGGCGGCCCCGCTCTGCTCTGGCACAGTCTGGAGGTGTGACCTTGGGCAAAGTCATTGTCCCTTGGTTTCTTAGTTTCCAGATCCCTCATTTTTGAATGTGGGATGATGAAATCAGGATCGACTCCAGAGGACGCTTTGAGGATTAAATGAGATAAGCCCCAGCCAGTGTTGAGCTGAGTGCCTTTGTTCCTGGTATTCAACCAATGCCAGGGGCGTTTTATCATGATGCTGCTGGGGGTCATTCTGGGGCTTAGCGGTTTTTGGATGCCAGCTGGGCGAAATGTATCAAAAACCCAAACTCAAACCTCAAGCCAGTTGCCATGGAGTCGATTCCAACTCATGGCCACCCGACATGTGTCAGAGCAGAACTGTGCTCCACAGGGTGGTGGTGGTGGTGGTGGTGGTGTTACATGCCGTCGAGTTGGACCTGACTCACAGCGACTCCTCATTGGGTTTCCGAGGCGGTATCACTACGGAAGTAGATTGCACAGCCTTCCTTCCAAGGAGTGGCTGGTGGGTTTGAACCACCAGCCTTCTGGTTAGCATTCCAGTGCCTTAGGCACCCCACCACCAGGGCTCCTCCACAGGGTATGAGTGGCTGATTTTTCAGAAGCACATCCTCAGGTCCTTCTTCCGAGGTCCTTTAGGTGGAACTCAAATCTCCAATCTTGTGGTTAGCAGTCAAGGGCTAAGCTGTGTGCATCACTCAGGGCAGACAAAATGTATCACGTTTTTAAAACAGGCAACGTCCTTTTTGGCTTGTGGCTTGGAGGAGGTCTTGCATTGGTCGTCCCACATCTGGACTCATTTGACACCAGCTATCCCTGTCATGTTGCCTGGGTTTGGCCCCAATGAGCTCAAAGTCATGGACCTGAGGTGCACTGTGGGAGGGCTGATGCATTCTCTGCCCTGGTCCCTAAGGTCGGCCTCCTGGGTCTGTGATGGTATTGTGACAGGAAGGGCCTAAGGATTATGGAGAAACTGACCAGACTGAGCTGGGACTTCCTATCTCTGCCCTAATCATAAAAACATTTGCACCGTGAGAAGAACACTTGAGATCAGACTGTTAACACTGCCTGACAGATGTGGCACTGATCTTAGCCAGAGAACTCTCCGGAACCAAGAAAGAGATCCCGGGACTACCCTGCTGATGGCTGCAATCGTCATGACATCAGTGACGACATTAACTCGTGAGCCAGGAAAACAGATCATAAAGGATAATGTGATTTTTAAAAAAGTGCAAGTTCACTGTAAAACAGTGATTACATGTGGAAAACAACATTTGACGAGTGCGATGGTTAAAGTTTTGTGTCAACCTGGCTAGACCATGATTCTCAGTGGTTTCACACAGCAGCCAATCAGGTGAAAGGGGAGTTTCCTTCAGGGTGTGGCCTGCATCCAACATACTTGGATGTTCTGGCAAAACGTGCCCTTCTTGATCCTGCGTCCGACCCATCATCCTCTGACCTGAGTTCCTGGGACAAGAGCCGGCAGCCTGCTTGCAGTGCTTATTGGTTCAGCTGTGAGGTTTTTTGTTTTCTTTATGTTCAGCTGTAATCCATACTGTAGACGGTAGTGTTTTATCTTCATCAGCAAGTGCTTCAAGTCATCGTCACTTTCAGCAAGCAAGGTTGTGTCATCTGCATTTGCATATAGCATATATTAATGACTCTGCCTCCGATCCTGATGCCACGTTCTTCTTCATATAGTCCAGCTTCTCAGATTATTTGCTCAGCATACAGATTGAGTAAGTATGGTGAATGGATACAACCCTGATGCACTCCCTTCCTGATTTTAAACCATGTAGTATCCCTTGTTCTAATGACAGTCCCCTGGTCTATGTACAAGAAGGCCCCTTCCTTCTTCTGAGTCTGTCTCAGTCTGGAAGCTCCACTGAAACCTGTTCAACATGGGTCACCCTGCTGGTATCTGAAAACCAGTGGCATAGCTTCTAGCCTGACAGCAACACGAAAGCCACCACACTCTGATATACTGACAGACGACTGTATAGAAAGAAGGCTCCTACCACTAGCAGAGAAATGGTGTGGAACTTAGGGGACATGCCCTGAGGTCTGGGAGCTCTGGTGGCGTAGTGCCTAAGGCATTTGACTGCTAACCAGAAGGCTGGTGGTTCAAACCCACCAGCCACTCCTCGGAAGGAAGGTTGGGCAATCTACGTTCATAGTGATACTGCCTCAGAAACCCAAGGAGGGGTTGCTATGGGTCGGATCCGACTCCACGGCAATGGTTGCCTTTTTGTTTTTTTTGCCCTGAGGTCTTGGTTTCACATACATGGTTCAGTAAACAATAAATGCATGTGTGTGTGTTCATGTAGGGAGTCACCAAGGTTAACAACTGCCAAATCTAGTTGGTTCTAGGTGAGGGTATTTGGACGTCTACTGTACCAGGCCCATGGCCTGTCTGTCAGTTTGTCATACTGTGGTGCTGTGATATTGGAAGCTATGCCACTGGTATTTCAAACACCAGCAGCATCGCCTGAGTTGGACAGGGTTCAGCGGAGCTGGCAGGCTAGAGAAGACTAGGAAGAAAGTGCTGGTAACCTACTTCTGAAAACCAGCCCATGAGAACCCCACAGCTCACAAACAGGCCAATCTGCTCCTGACGTGGGGCTGGGGCGGGACTGGGCAGCACAGGCTGCCATGAGTCGTGGGTGGCTGGACGGCAGCCAACAACGTAACACGAAATGCACCATCTTCAGGAAGTTATTTCTTGGCATCACCTCCCTCCACGTTTGGGCCAGTCACGCCCCGGATGATAACCTGCCATAAGTGTGTTACGCTCACTCCTGCTATCACCTACATCCCCATTTCACAGGTAATGGACTGAGATTTGGTGAGGGCCAGGGATGAGAAGCTCCAATTAGACTGGGTCACTAACTCCAAACCCAAGATTCTGCCCCTTCCTAGAGGCCAGGGCAGGAGCTCCTGCTTGCACTATTTTGGGTCCCCAAGGTCACCCATCATGGCACAGAGTAACACTCAGTATCCAGACGCACACCTGTCTGTCACACACAATCCTTTGAGCCAAGAACCTCTTAAGGGTTCCCACATTCAATAAGGAGCTGTGCCTGCTTGATGCGTTTACAGTCTGGCTCCAGCCGCAAAGACTCCCCTTCTTACTCAGTGAACTCTGGACAACTGTGGGTTTCTAGCTGGGAAAACGCAATGCTGGTGACATGGCGGCTGAATGACCATCACAGCACCCAGGCAATGCTAGCAGTGGGCATGGAAGACCTTCCCTTGTGGGCCTGAGACCCAGTTCCAGCCCTCTCAATGTCCCTACTAGGGTAGCCACAATACCCAAGCAATTCTCTTCCTCACACAGAGGCTCGTGCAAGAGACCCTACAGCATCACTGCCTCACACAGCACCGCCATTACCACCCCAATCCTGCCTGTGCCCAGGGCACACACTCGTCCACCCCCTCTGACATCTCAGCTGGCCTGATCTTAGGTCTGTGTGGGAAGCAGCACATTACGACACAAGAGTGGTGGTGTTAGCTGCTGACCAGTTGGCTCCGCCTTGCGGCGATCTTCCATGTGCAGAACAGAACATTACCTGGTCCCACGCCATCCTCAGGATCACTGGTAAGTCTGAGTCCACTGCTGTGACTACAGGCTGATCTCGCTCCACCGTGCTTTGCTTTATTGCACCTCACAGGTAACTGTGTGTGTGTGTGTGTTTTAAACAAATCAAAGGTATGGGGCAACCCTGCATCGAGGAAGCCTACTGGCGTCATTTTTCCAACAGCACATGCTCATCTTGTGTCTCTGTCATAGTGTGGTCATTCTCAGAATATTTCAAACCTTTCCAAGTGCTATTACACATGTAACAGACTACAGCATGCTGGTGGTGTCAGGTGCTGCTGTGTCTGCTCCAACTCCTATGTCCTCCTCACAGTATTTGCCACGCTCGAGCCCATCATTACAGCCACCGTGTCAATCTATCCTGTTGAGGGTCTTCCTCTTTTCTGATGACCCTCCACTTAACCAGCTTGGCATCCTTTCTCCAGGGTCTGGTATCTCCTGACAACATGAGCAAAGTATGAGAGATCAAGTCCGGCCATTCTCACCTCCAAGGAGCATTCTGGCTGTGTTCTGTCCAAGACAGATTTCTTCGTTCTTCTGGCAGTCTATGGGATATTCAACATTCTTCACCAGCACCATAATTCAAATGCATCAATTCTCTGGGCTTCCATATTCACTGTCCAGCTTTCACATGCATATGAGGAGACTGAAAAGACCAAGGCTTGGGTCAGGCACACCTTAGTCTTCAAGGAGACATCACTCCTCTTTGGAACTTTAAAGAGGCTTTTTGCAGCAGATCTGCCCAACGCAACATGTCATTTGATATCTTGATTGCTGCTTCCAGGATGCTGACTGTGAATCCAAGTAAAATGAAATCCCTGACAACGTTAATCCTTTCTCCATTTATCATGATGTTGCTTATTAGTCCAGTTGTGAGGATTTCTGTTTTCTCTTTGCTGAGGTGTAATCCATCCTGAACGCTGTAGTCTTTGATCTTCATCAGTAAGAGCTTCAAGTCACCTTTGCTTTCAGTAAGCAGGGGTGTATCATCTGCATATTGCAGGTGGCTAACGCGTCTTCCTCCAATCCTGACGCTGTATTCTTCACATAGTCCAGCTTCTTGGATTATCTGTTCAGCATACAGATTGATTAAGTATGATGAAAGGATGCAACCTGGCCCACACCTTTCTTGATTTTAAACCATGCAGTATCCCCTTGTTTTGTTTGAACGAATGCCTCTTGGTCCTCACGAACACAATTAAGTGTTCTGGAATTCTGATTCTTTGCAGTGTTATCCAGAATTTGCTAGGACCTACACAGCCAAATGCCTCTGCATAGTCAATAAAAACACAGGTAGAAATCTTTCTGGTGTTCTCTGCTTTCAGCTAAGGTCCATCTGACCTCAGCAAGGCTGTCTTTCCTTCTATGTCCTCTTCTGAATCTGGCTTGAATTTCGGACAGTTCTCTATCAGTGTCCTGCTGCAACCAGTTCTGAATTATTTTCAGTAAAATTTTACTTGTGTGTGATACTGTTCCATAATTTCTGCATCCTGTTGGATCACCTTTCTTTGGAATGGGCACAAATGTGGATCTCTTCTAGTCAGTTGGCCAGGTACCTGTCTTAAATGAGTGAGCACCTCCAGCACCGCATCCTTGTGTTGAAACATCTCAACTGGTATTGTGTCGATTCTCGAAGCCTTGCTTTTTGTCAATGCTTTCAGTGCAGCTCAGACTTCTTTCTTCAAAACCATTGGTACTTGATCATATGCTACCTCCTGAAATGGCTGAACGTCAACTTTTTTTTTTTTTTAACCACAGTGACTGTGTATTCCTTCCATCTTCTCTTGATGCTTCCTGCATCGTTCGTCAGTGTTTTGCACGTAGATCCTTCAGTATTGCAACTTGAGGCTTGAATATCTCTGCCCCCCAGTACGCTCCACTTAAGATATGCTGAGCGTCTTCTCCCCTTTTGGTTTCTAACTCCAGTTCTTCGCATATTTCATTTTAATACTTTACTTTGTCAGGTGACCCTGCTGGTATTTGAAATACCAGTGGCACAGCTTCTGGCACCACAGCAACATACTAGCCAATGCAGTACAACACACTGACACACAGGTGGTGGACTACAGTGAGTGTAAACACACTTTTAGATACACTGGGAAACCCAAACACTCGGGTGACTTGCTGTATGGTAGTGGTCTGGAACCAAGGCCGTATCATCTCCGAGGTATCTTTCGTCAATCCATCTCATTGAGGGTCTTCCCTCATTTTCATGGACACTTTACTTTATCAAACACGATGTCCTTTCCTAGTGAGTGGTCTTAAGTGAGCCAAAGTCTCACCATCCTGGCTTCCAAGGAGCACTCTGGCTGTAGTTGTTCCAACACTGATTTGCTTGTTCTTCTGGCAGTCGGCATAGTCAACGTTCTCAGCTAACACCACAGTTGGACTGCATCAATTCTCCAGTCTTCCCTTCCCATTGTTCCACTTTCACAGGCATTATGAGGTGATGGAAAAGACCATGGCTGGCGTGAAGTGAACCTCAGTCATCCAAGTGACGTCTTTGCTCTTTAGATTTCACAGGAGGTCTCCTACAGCAATACTTTCTTCTTGTTTATTTAGGCTGAAAGCTCTAGCTCTCTCAGGACATTTTCAGATTCAAATCCTGGCTGGCCCGTGTCATTCACAGATTTGGGGCAAATTAATGGACCTCCTGAAGTCTTGATTACCTCACCTTTCAGGCCACTGGAATGATTCCAAGAGATGCTGTAGGAAGTGTATGAGAGGAGTGACTACTTAAAGAAATGCACCCAATTTTTTGTCAGGCACTAATGAGTGTCTGATAAGGAGCTCTGGTGGTGCCGTGCCTAAGGCATTTGACTGCTAACCGGAAGGCTGGTGGTTTAAACCCACCAGCTGCTCTCTGTGTGGAAGGAAGATGAGATGGGGCAATCTACTTCCATAAAGATTACCGCCTTGGAAACTCAATGGGCTCACTAAGAGTTGTAATCGACTCAATGGCAGTGGGTTTGGTTTTTTTTGGTTTAATGAGTGTCTGAGGTCCCTGGGAGGCACAATGGCTTCTGCTCGACTATTAGCCAAAAGGTTGGCAGTTCAAACCCACCCAGCAGTGGCAGGGAAGAAAGGCCTGGAAATCTTCAAAGATCTCAGCCCAGAAATCCTACCCTGTAACACACAGGGTCGCCATGAGTCAGAATCAACTCCTTGTGATGCTTTTTCTTAAGTGGACAGCCAAACAGCTGCAGTCTGTTGACCAGGAAATGCAGCCTGGAAAGGAGACCTTTACCTCGAAAGAAATAAAAAACGTGACAACAGCCAGAGGCAAGCTTCACCCTCTCAGGCCCTGGGAGGCTCACCTCAACCTGCTTTGCCCAGCCTGCCTTCTCTGGACTAAAGATGGAGCTGATGACCCCTCTGTCACCAGCTCTACTCCTGCCACTGGGGAAAGTTTGGGGAGGGGAGCCAAGGCAATTCCAAGAGTCACCAAGTCAGTAGTAATGGCTCAGGGCTGAGGGACTATGGGTAATTCCCTTCCTGGAGCAGCTGAGAGTATCTTTAGCCTGGGCCTGAAGACCTGGATTTGGACAGAGGAAGGGTCCTCACCTCACACTCTCTCCCCGCAGCTGGATACCCCTCACCCCCAAGGCAACTCAGTCCAGCCCCAAACATGACTGTCCCAGCTCAACAACTTTCAACGGCTCCCCACTGCGTAAAGAACATCCAAACTTGCCCTGCTACTCCTTTTGTTTGAACCTGTTTTCTCATCTCTTCTTCAGAGGCTGGACCTGGTCAACCCCTCACCTGACATGCTCTCTCCCTTTCCGGGCCTCCCCAGCCCTTCAGGGCCACCACCTCCAGGAAGCCACCACCTCTGAGTCTCCAGAACGGGCCATGCTGCACTTCCACCCCAGACAGACTGCACAGAATCTCCGTCTGAGCAAGGTGTCTATCACCTGGGGTCAGCAGGGGCCCTGCTCCGGAGGTAGATTCAGCCTTCTCTTGGGAGGTTCCTGTTATCACGACTGCTACACACTAACGATAACTGGGATCAGAGCTCAGTGCACCTCACACAGTTTGCTCCACAGCGTTTTCAACGTCTGATCTTTTAGAAGAAGACTGCTAGCCCTTTCTCCAGGCACCTCTGGGTGGACCTGACCACCGTTTTGTCAGCAGCCGTGTGTGTCACCTGTTTGGGTCACCCCGGGTTCCACTGACCGTGCTGACGCTCAAACCTCGTAAATTACTGGGTGCTTGTTAGCACTGTGCCGGCAGCCCAGTACTCAGACCAGAACAACAGAATGAATGGTAACACTGAAGCCATGAAGGAGCTCTGGTGGTGCAGTGGTTAAGGCATTTGGCAGCTAACCGAAAGGTTGGTGGTTTGAACCTACCCACCAGCCGTTCCTCAGAAGATGAGGCGGTCTGCTTCCGTAAAGACTTACAGCCTTGGAGACCCAGAAGCGACTTGACAGCAATGAGTTTTTTAAAAAGCTGTAAGGACTGGGGGAGGGGCAAAAGGGGGGTGCATGCTCATGGGCACAGGGTTTCCTTCCAGGTTGAGGAAAACGCTCTGGGATCAGACAGTCAGGGGTTGCATAACCTTGTGAACATGCTAAACTCCGTGAACTGTATGCTTCAGAACGGTGATGTCAATGTTTCAGAAAGGGGGAAAAATACCACAAGGATTGTAATTGGGGGAGGTGCGAGGAACAAGAACACTCTGCTGTACTTGGCACACGGTGGAAAAGGCAAACCCACTGCTGTGGTGTTTGACTCCACCCCACAGCACCCCCGTGTGTTACAGAGTAGAACTGCTCCGTAGGGCTTGCCTGGCTGCCATCTTAACAGAAGCCGATCACCAGGCCTTTCTTCTGTGATGCTGCTGGGTGGGTCTGAAATGAACCTCGCGCCACCCCGCGACCCTTCTCACACACGGCAGGTGCTCAGTAAAACACGCTCCTTCTCTCTCCTGGTTGTTTCCTGGGTAACCCTGAGCCTTCCTGACTCTCACTTTCGGGGCTCTCGATGGGGCAGTCGCGAGAGCGGGACGAGGCAAAGGAGAGGTCAGCCAGGGCCTCAGGAGAGAAGGAAGCGGCCTGAGGACTCGCTAGCTGACCAACGGGTGGGGCAGGGATGAGGCGGCGGCAACCAGCGCGGACCTCAGGCCCCGGCGAGGGGACCACTCACCCAGGAAGCCCTCCTCGTCCACAATGATGGTGTAATCCTCCGGCGTCTCAGTCAGGCTGAAGAACTTGCACCTGGGGAGGGGCAGACACAGGACAGCGATGAGTCTCGCGTCTCCGGGGCAGGCCCCTGCAGCAGTGCCCGCCCGCCCACTCAGTGCCCAGGGGCATGACCCAGGAGTGCTGCCTTGGTTGACCCGGAGCTCTGCCCACCGACAGCTGACTCAGGTCTCAGCTTAGGCCCAGAGATGCTGATCGTGCCCCCCTGTACCCCCCAATCTTTGGGGACCACTGAGCCGGCAAGCCCCTAAGACCCGGTCCTGGCCCAAATGTCTCACATCTCACTTTTCACCCAGAGGCAGCAGCGGCCGAGAGGGGGGCCCCTGGCAGGGTCGTGGAAAGGAACTACCTTTTCCACAGCCCCTCACTTTCCCATCTCTTGGTCTCCGTTGGCTGTCTCCCTCTAGACTGTCCCTGCCCCTCTGCTCCCCAATCCTTGTGCTCCGACGGCCACTTGAGGCCTAACTCACGGTGACCTGACCGACCTCCCACGTCCCCGTGACCCTGCTTCCTGGGCGAGAGCAGCACAGCTGCCTGGGGCACCTTTGGGACAAGGAGTTCTGTGGTGCAGCACCTTCCTTGGCAATAACCCTCAGCCTGCGAGGCAGGGTGCTTGGTACCCCAGAACTAGACCATCAGCTCGCCAAGGGCAGCGGCTGGGCACTGCTCTGTGCCTCTATCTCGTCCCTGTTGATTCTGACCCTGGGCACGCCATGGGCACCCAGCTGTGTCCGTTCGGCCCTCGGGCTGGGCGTCAAGGCTCTTGGTGCTGGGGTCATCATCCGTCAGTGCCCTCCTCCCGGTCCTCACCCACATGGAGTCACCCCTGAGCACCCCACGTGCTGCTGCTGCTGCAGGGAGAGACAGTAAGCCCGAGGGTACAGCATTGGCAGGGAGGACACGGCTTCGTTGCTCCCAAATGTGAGGCCAAGTGCGGGTCCCAGGCCTAGTGTGTAAAACCCACTAATCATGAGAAGCTGAGACAGAGAGAGGCCCAGGAAGCAAGCCAGGCAAAGGCCCAAACGGCACTTTTACAAGGACGAAAATGGAAAAGGGATCTTGAAGCAGGCATGGTGTTGCTGGGGACAGGGGAGCAGAATGTCGTCTACCACCCTCTCCCCTCGGTCCTCGTCTCCCACCAGCCCCCCCACAACACCTCGGGTCATCAACAAGGACACGGACCAGCTGGAGGCTGCAGGTGGAATGTAAAATGGCACAGCACGCTGCGGGAACAGTCTGCGTTTTCTTATGACGTTCAACACACACTCACCCTAAGGCCCAGCCACCCCACTCTGACACGTTACCCAAGACACATGAAGGCTCGTGTCCACCCAAAGCCCTGTGTGCCAACGTTTACTTGTAATCACCCTGGAGACCACCCTGAGCCCTTCCCTCACCTGGCAAACGGGCCAACTGAGATGGAGCCATCCGGTGCAGCATCAACACAGCTGCTGCCAAGTTGGTTCTGACTCACGGCAACCCCATGTCAGAGCAGAGCTGCTCTGTAGGGTTTTCAATGGCTTTTTTTTTTTTAGAGGGGGAGGAGATTTCCAGGCCTTTCTTCCGAAGTGTCTCTGGGTAGACCTGAACTTCCAGCCTTTTGGTTAGCATTGGACGTGAACTGTTCGCACCACCCAGGGAAACAGAATACTACTCGGCAATGAAAAGGAACGAGTTACTGATCCATGCAGCGACAGACAAGTTGCAAATGCATTTTGCTTCGTGAAAGGCAGCAGACTCAAGAGGCCGCACGCTGCATGACTCCGCTTATATGACATTCTGGAAAAATGCACACCTATAAGGACAGAGAACACATCAGTGGTGGCCAGGGGCTGGAGGGGTGGGTGTTGCCAAGAGGCACCAGGGAGCTGCTTGCTGCAGGCTTGTTCGGTGAGATGGGTGGTGAAGAGCCTGGACTCAAGAGGCCAATGCCACCCCTCACAGCTATGGGACTTAGGCAAGTTACTTAACCTTTCTGTGCCTCAGTTTCCTCACCTTTACCGAACCAGGAAAAAAACAAACCCACTAACCATGGAGTCAATTCTAACTCACTGCAACCCTACAGGACGGCGTAGAAATGCCTCACTGGGTTTCCAAGGCTGTCAATCTTTACAGAAGACAACTACTTCATTTTTCTCCTATAGAGCAGCTGGTGCGTTTGAACCACCGACCTTCTGGTTAGCAGTCGAAAACCTTAACCACCGTGCCACCAAAGTGCCTTGCTCATCGTCACAGGTGGGGATAACAGGACCTATGAAGCAGGTACTAATTAATACCTGGCAGGACTGGGGTGGTTCAGTGCAGAATTCTTGCCTTTTACGAGCAAGATGCAGATTCGATCCCCGGCCAACAGACCTCCCGTGCGGCCAGCACCTGTCTGTCGGTGGAGGCCGGTGTGTTGCTCTGATGCTGACCAGGTTCCAGCAGAGCTTCCAGACCGAGAGAGACCAGGAAGAAAGGCCTGGGGCTCTCCTTCTGAAAGTCAGCCCATAAAAGCGCTCTGGTTCACAGTGGTCTGATCTGTAACTGACCGTGGGGCTGGAGCAGGGCCAGGCCGTGCTTCACTCCCCCACGCAGGGGTGACCGTGAGTCGGGGCCTTACCTGATGGCGGTGAGCACCACCACAACAGCGTGACTGCAGTTAGTGCCTGTTTATCCTGGCTGAAGGGCAGAGGCTGCTGAAGCAGGGGCGTGGGGAGGGGGTGGCAGTGCTCACGGAAAGCCCGACAGCCAGCTGGGTTATGAGAGACTGGCCGGTCGGCTTGGGAGGTAATGAGGTGCCCATTCTTGGAGGCCGGACGCCCCAGGCGGGGAGGAGACTGGCTGCGGCAGCGGTGCTACCCTGACAGGAGGCTGGGTTAAACTACCTCTGGCTCCCTGGAGCTCAGAGTCCTCAATTCTTTGCAATACCTGGTCCTTACATGTCGTATGGGAGCTCTAGTAGCACAGTACCTAAAGCATTTGACTGCTAACCAGAAGGTTGGTCCACTCCTTGGTAGGAAGGTTGGGCAATTTACTTCTGTAGAGATACCGCCTCAGAAACCCAAGGAGGGGTCTCTATGAGCTGGATCCGACTGGATGGCGGTGAGTTTGTTTTTTTTGGTTTTGACACGTCGTACTACAAAGCAATAGCTGTAGTCCCGCAGCCCACCTAACACCAGGTAAACACTGAGGACATGATGACTCTCGTGATTGAAGGGACGGACTCAGCCAGAAACGCCCTTGTCAGTCCGCGCTGGAGCCAAACTGGCAGTCATTGCCTGGCCTGGCCTGCACCCCTGCCGCCGGCTCGGATTGTGCTGTCATTGATGCTAAGCATGTCCGAGCACTGGGCATCAATGAACTGCCTGACAATGACACCCACAGTGACGGTTCGGCCTTCTCCATTCACAATGCTGTGGCCCCGACGGGCTGTGCCCTCCAGGGCTGGAGGTGGGTCGTGCCTCCTTCCTGCAGCTTTCTGGACACCCCAGAGACCCACTTACAGAGTTAAGGCTCAGCAAACCTTGCCTGTGTGTGACTTCCTATTCAGGGGATGAAGGTCTCTGGGGTGGGAGCTGGTTCCATGGGTCAGATTCCATCTGGGGCTGGGGCTGGTTCCTCAGGGCAAATCTACGCTTCTGGAATTAAGGGCCTGGCTTATGAGCCCCAAAACTTCCACTACACAACTGTCGATGCAAAGCCAGGGGCTCTGCCAACAGGCCTTTAACGGGCTCTCTGTGCGGTCAAAGCAGTGGTTCCCAAAGCATCTTTGTTAAAGCAGGACCTCTGAAAAATCCCTCAAAAACCCAGCCTGTTGCTTCAAGTCGGTTCTGACACACGGCGACGTGTTACAGAGCGGGACTGCTCCTCAGGGTTTTCTTGGCTGCAATCCTTATGGAAGCAGACTGTCTGGCCCTTCTTCCGTGGTGCCATTGGATAGATGGGTTTGGGAGCAGCCAGGAACGAATCATTTGTGCCATTCTGGGACCCCAGACCCTCTGCAGTGGTGGGCAAATACACAAGTGTGTCTCAGCGCTGTAACCGAAGATGGAAAAATAGGTCCCTGAGTATTACGGTCAGCACTGTACTCGCTCAGAATGAAAAGGAATGATAATTAAAAAAATACACCTTTAAGGACTATATACCGTTGTATCAATACAGAAAAACGAACACAAGGGTTATCTTGGGTGGGGAGGTACGTATGGAGCAGGGGAGATCTTATGGCTAAATGGAGGGACGGTCAAAATTTTACTTTTGTTCGTAAAGCAGTGGCTTTACACACTCGCTACATTCCTAAGACTTGAAGCACTTCCTGATGAAGATCGCAGACTACAGCCTTCAGTACGGATTGCACCTCAACATGAAGAAAACAGAAATCCTCACAACTAGACCAAGAAGCAACATCACGATGAAACTGTCAAGTATTTCATCTTACTTGGATCCACAATCAACACCCATGGAAGCTGCAGTCTCATACATACGATGTATTGCACTGGGCAAATCTGCTGCAAAAGACCTCTTTAAAGTATTAAAGACCAAGGGTGTTGCTTTGAAGACAAAGGTGTGCCTGATTCAAGCCAGGGTCTTTACAAAAGCCTCCCATGCACGTGAAAGCTGCACAATGAACAAGGAAGACCGGAGAAGAACTGATGTTTCTGAACTGTGGTCCTGGTGAAGAGTGCTGAAGGAACCATGGACTGCTAGAAGAATAAACATATCTGTCTTGGAGGAAGCACAGCTGGTATGCTCCTTAGCAGCTAGAATGGCCAGACTTCGTCTCTCCTGCTTTGGTCGTGTTGTCAAAAGGGACCAGTCCCTGGAGAGGCTATCTCGCTTGGTAAAGTGGAGGGTCAGGGAAAGAGGGGAACACCTCAACGAGCTGGACTGACACAGAGGCTGCAACGATGGCCTCAAGCACAGCAAGGACCGTGAGGATGGGGCCGGACCGGGCAGTGTTTCGTTCTGTTGCACACGGGGTTGCTGTGTGTTGGAGCTGACTCAACGGCACCTAACAACATTACATTCACACTAATTAGTCAGAAAAATGAATTAAAATGGGCTGTGCTGGGACCCCTTGTGGCTGGGGTTATAGTCTACCAGGGCAAAAATCACGGCTATGGGCGTGCCCTCAAACTCAAACTCAAACTGCCCTAGGAGCTCTGGTACCATAGTGCCCAAGGCACTTGACTGCTAACGAGAAGGCTGGCGGTTCAAACCCACCAGCCACTCCTCAGAAGGAAGGCTGGACAATCTACTTCTGTAGTGATACTGCCTCGGAAACCCAAGGAGGGGTTGCTATGAGTTGGGTCCGACTCGATGGCAAATAATAACAACAACATGGGTGTGCCCTGGGAGGCAGAAGCTATTTCGTGGGAAACCTGGATGAAGCTGGAGGTTAGGCAGCAGGTGGGCTGGACCAGGGGTCTGGCAGAAGGGCAGGAGGGCCCAGCCACAGAAGGGGAGCCAGGGCAGCCCTGGGCTGCAGAAAGGATGCCAGTGTCCAGCAAGAAATGAGGTCAGGAGCTATCCAGACCAAGAGGCCAGAGAGGGGCCCAGGTACCAGCACAGCATCAGGCAGGAGGCCTGGGACCAACAGGCACCCCA
The DNA here is from genome assembly GCF_000298275.1 of Orycteropus afer afer. Taxonomy (NCBI): domain Eukaryota; kingdom Metazoa; phylum Chordata; class Mammalia; order Tubulidentata; family Orycteropodidae; genus Orycteropus; species Orycteropus afer. The sequence goes on from NW_006921593.1 coordinate 4,228,079, forward strand.
AGGCCAATCACCTCCCCATTGGGTCCATCTAATTTGGCCTTGGCTGGTCAGTAATTTGGGGGTTCACTGTGGTTCCACGAATGTATCTTTACTCCTTGACATGGACCCTGGGACCACAGTCCAGCCTTCATCTGGACCCGATGATGGTGTGGTTAGCAGGGAGAATGTTCTGGAAACAGAGATGCTTCCAAGTCAGAGGGTCTGGGTTTGAGTCCCAGTTATGGCACCAGCCCTGGGCCTTGGACCATTCACAGCCTCTGAGCCCATGTTCCCACCCTAAAAAGGGGCACAACACCACCGATCTCAGGGCCAGGGGAGAAGCTGGCGTCCCTTCGTATGTAAAAGCACCAGGCACACAGTGGCTGCTCCGACACCATCACTGCCCTTCCCTCCCTTTGACCCCTGACAGTCCTGCTCCTTGGTTATAACCGGAAGCTTATTCGACCTTCCGTGTTCATCACAGTGCAGCTCAGAGCACACACACACAAGCTCTTTCCTTCCTAAAGATGGAACCAGCTTTTGGTCAACACATTAGAAAAACTAATTAAAATACCTGAGCATAAAGTAATCTATAGGGAGCCCCCGGGTGCAAAGAAACAATTAAAGGTCTCGGAAGACAAGCCTGACAACCTGAAAGGTCACAGCCTTGACAACCCCTGGAGTGACTCTACTCTGCACACACCCGGGGTCACCCTCAGTCAGAATCCACTCCATGGCAAATGGTTTGCTTTTTGTTTTTTACAGCAATCTATAGCCCTTGCACTTGCCCGAAGTCCCTGGTCCTTTGAATTGGGAATCACCATTCCCTAGCAGACTTGCTATTACAGGGCTCTGGACCCACTGGTGTTGTTTTGTTACCTGGCACCTCTGTGAGTCCCGACACCTAGGAAGGCTCCCGGGTCACCCAAAGGCTCCTCTCATGGCCCATGGCCACTGCATTCTCTGTACTGTCTGCTGCTGGCCTCTGGGGCAGTGGTGTCATGCTTAGCTGTTAAGCAAAAGGTCGGCATTTCGAACCTACCAGCTGCTCCTCAGAAGAAAGGTGTGGCAGTCTGCTTCCATAAAGATTAATCTACTGCCACTGAGGGGATTCCAACTCACAGCGCCACTAGAGGACAGAGTAGAACTGCCCCAGGGTGTTTCCTAGACTGTAATCTTTACAGAAGCAAAGCCCTAACCAAACCCACTGCTGTGGAGCAAATTCCAACTCACAGCGCCCCTAGAGGACAGAGCAGAACTGCCCCAGGGTGTTTCCTAGACTGTAATCTTTACAGAAGCAAAGCCCTAACCAAACCCACTGCTGTGGAGCAAATTCCAACTCACAGCGCCCCTAGAGGACAGAGCAGAACTGCCCCACAGGGTTTCCAAAGCTGTAAATCTTTATGGAAGCAGACTGACTGCCTCACCTTTCTCCCACGGAGCAGCTGGTGGGTTTGAACTGCTTACCTTTTGGTTAGCAGCCAAATGCTTAATCATGTGCCACCAGAGAGCCTTTCCATAAAGAGGGCAGCCTTGGAAACCCCATGGGGCAGTTCCACTGTCCTATAGGGTCACTGTGAGTTAGAACTGACATGATGGCCATGGATTTGGGCTTTCCCCCCACCCACAAACTATTTTTATTCTTAGAGACCTCCACGTCCCTGCAGATGACCTCTTCCTCCTCAGCAATGACCTCCAGCTTGGAAATTCCTTCCCTTCCCCTCGCCGGGTCAGCTCTTGCCCTGCCTCTCTGAGGACTGTGCATTTCTAGTCGGGCACCCTCAGCTCCACAACCCGCCCCTCCCTTTTCTAAGACAGGACTAGTGAGGGGCCCCTCCCAACATTTTTATCCATCCTCTGGCCTCAGAGAAACAGTCCTGAGGCAAACTCCTTCCCCTTCCCTCGTTCCCAGCCATGCCTCTCCCTCCCAGCAGCCTCTGCCTCATACTTGGCTTCCTCCTCTTAGCTGACAGGCTCAAGTTTCCTCCACCCTAAATAAAAGTCTTCCCTCAGCCCCATCTTCTCCTCAGGCCACCACTAAACACGTCTCCAACTCCTCACACCAACCCTCAATCCACTGACATGTGGTCGTCCCTCAACCCCTCCAGTGGAGCCCGACCACCTTGCCACCCATGCCCACCAGGCAAACCTCATGGTCTTTTTCCCTCACGATCTCCTGTCCTTGACTCTGCAGCATCCAAGCCAGCTGACTGAGGCCTCCCCTACCACGTCTCCTCAGCTGCTCAGACACTGATACTACTCCTGTGGTGACTCCAATGCCAGTGGCTTTCAAGGGGCCAGTTCCAGCTCCCAGTTGGATTGATTCAGACTCATGGAGACTCCATGTGTTGAGGGTAGAACTGTGCCCTGTGGGGTTTTCTTGGTCAGGACCTTTCAGAAGCAGGTCCCAGGCCTTTCTTCTGAGGCGCCGTTCAAACCACCAACCTTCTGGTTAGGGACTCGTGTCTCACACATACAACAAAACCCCAGCTGCTGCCGAGTCAATTCCGATTCCTGGTGACCCTGTGTTTGTCACAGCAGAACTGAGCTCCACAAGGTTTTCACCAGCTTACTGTTTTTTTCTTCCCAGAAACAGATTACTAGGCCTTTCTTCCAAGACACTCCTGGGTGGACTTGATCCATCCACCCTCTGGTTAGCAGCTGAGCACGTCAGCCACCTGCAGCGCCCAGGGACTCTCCTCTCACTATTCACTCTCCACAGTCTCTCACCGTGAGGTTCTCAGTCTCTGTGACCCAGGCTCGTCTCCCAGCTTCGGACTTCAGACTCACACTTCTGTCTACACACGGGCTGCCACTGCCTTGGGCTCATCTGTCACATCAACCCCCGGGACGGGAAGCGATGATCCCCATTTTACAGGTGACGAAACTGAGGACAGCTGGCAAGGCTGAGCAAGGGGACAGACAAGAAGCCCGCAGCTGGCCCTCAGACTTGAAATGTGCCTTCCTCTTGATGGGGTGACATGTCACTGCACTCCAGTTGCTTGAATCTGAACACCCACTGTTGTTCCCCTATGGGCTTGGCCTGCAGCCAACTGCCAAGGTACTGCCATGACCTGGGGCATCTGAGTCATCTCAGAACACTCTCATCTTCAGTCGCTGTGGCCGCCCATGGTGGACGGCTGGCCAACACAGGAAACTCGGTATGTTTACTCTCAGATTCCAAAGCCGGCACAGTGAGGCCCTCGCACGGGCCTCTCCCTGGCACACCGGACCAGGAGCCCCAGCCCGTCAGGGCCCTGTTCCGGGAAGACCTTCCGCCAGAAGGCACAGGGGGAGGGGGTTTGGAGCAGGGCAGGACCAACGACAGGCCAACCCATCCAGCAAAACTCACTCTGTGAGACTTCAGATTGCTGAGCTAGGTCAAGGAGCAGAGGGAAGAGAACTGAGAATCTGGGGGCTAATTTACCTCAGGTCCCCCACTGGAACCACAAAAGAGGGACCTTCCTGTAGGCACCCAGACAAGGGAGTCCAGGTCACAGGAACCTTCCTGGAGGCACCCAGACAAGGGAGTCCAGGTCACAGGGAGTCACAGAACCAAGACGGGAAGGTCTGTGCAGCCTCCCCCAGCAATGGAACCCCTGATCCGCAGCACCCCCAACAGATGGTCACCCAGCCTCCACGTGCATACCCCTAGAGACGGGGAGCTCACTCCTCTGCAAGGCAATTCATTCCATTCTGGGTACCTGCTTTCCAGACAGCTCTAGCAATGTGGCCTCCTTTTAACTGGCATTCCCTTCGTCTTCACTCTGCCCTTCAGGGATCCACAGATGTCTGTTCTAACGGGAGCAAGTGTGGCTGGGAAAGTAACAGGGGAGGTGTCAGGAAGGGCCAGGCCTGTTCCTACAGTGAAGTGGGGCTCACGGGCAAAGCTGACGCACTAACCTCAGCTCTTTGCTGCCTGAAGATCGGGTTCTCAACCTTGGATGTACCTAGAAGTCACCAGGGGAGCACTAAAAAATACTGACAGAGGGGCACTACACCCAGCTGGCCTGCTGAAGGCGCACAGTTAAAGCTGCAAAACCAATCTGAAGCAAGGAAGAGTGAAGAGAAGAAAAGACACATGGAAACAGAGTCCAAAGGACTAACGACCACATGACCCTAGCCTCCACAGCCCTGAGACCAGAGGAACTAGGTGGTGCCCAGGTACCACCACTGACGGCTCTGAAAGGGATCGCATTAGAAAGTCCTGGGTAGAGTGGGCGAAAATGTGGAGTAAAACTCAAAATAATAATAATAATAATAAAAGACCAGGCTTACTCGTCTGTTAGAGACTGGTGAAATCCCCCAGACTACGACCCTGAGACACCCTTCAATCTGGAACTGAACTCACCACCGCAGCTGCACTCTCAGACCAACAACAGACAGGCCTATCGGGTGAACAGTAACACCAGGGAGGTGCCCGGTCCCTAGACCAACCAACCACAGGAGATCAAAAGGGAGCATCTGCCCAGGGATGCAGCTCAGAGGCAGGAAGGGATAGGGAAGAAGGATGGAAGGAAACGGGAAACACAGAGAGGAGGTGGGAAGAGAGCTGTTACAGTGTGGGGATCGCCATCAATGTCCCGAATCAAGATACGCATGAATTGAACAGAAAACCAATGTGCTCTATAAACTTTCACCCAAATCACTATTTAGGAAAGATAAAAAAAGAAAAGAAAAGAACGAATGAATGAACAAACAAATGAATGAATGGCTGGAAAACCAGAGAGCCCAGGGGCCAGCCTCCTTTCTGGATGTCCAGGCCTTCACGGCCAGGAGAGGTTGCAGGAGCTTCAGGGCTGTGCGCTCACCGCCACGCCCTGGTGGCCACGCAGGGCCAGGTCCAACTGCAGTGCAGTGTCAGCTTGAGGAACTGGGTGCTGGGGCAAACTGTTAATGTGCTCAGCTGTGAACTGGAGGGTTGGAGGTTCGAGTTCACCCAGAGGGTCTCAGAAGAAAGGCCTGGTGACATGCAGCTGAAACACCAGGCACCAGAAACCCTGTGGGGCACAGTTCTACTGACACACACAGGGGCTCCATGAGTCACAAGGCAACTGACTTGACAATGGGCACAACGGGTATGTATTTATCAAGGAGCTCTGGTGGCATAGTGCATAAGGCACGTGGTTGCCAACCAGAAGGTCAGCGGTTCAAACCCACCAGCTGCTCCTCGGAAGGAAGATGGGACGATCTACTTCCATAAAGATCCACAGCCTTGGAAACCCAATGGGAGGCACCGTGCGGTGAAATCGACTGGATGGCAGTGGGTTGGGTTTGGTTTGAGTTTATCTATCACAAAGGACAAGTCCCTGGAGAAGGACATCATGATCAGTAAAGTGCAGGGTCAGAGAAAAAGAGGAAGACCCTCAATAAGACGGAGTGACACAGTGGCTGCAAGGATGGGCTCCAACACAGCAAGGATTGTGAGGCTGGCGCAGGACTGAGCAGGGCTTTGTTCTGCCGCAAGTAGGGTCGCTCTGAGTCAGCACTGACCTGACGGCACAGGACACATGGAAAAACCGTTCGTAAAAATCAAAGGCAAGATAAACATGGTTGGCAGCAGTTACCTTCAATGTCATGGTTGCAGTTGGGGACAGTGACTTCCCAGGTGACTGTGACTCAAACAATAAACAAAGCAAAAGCCACCATGTATCAGTGATAAGCATATCACGAAACAGGGATTACAATTAATCAAATCCTGGGAACCCGAGGGTCATTTTTTATAAAAAGGCTCTGGGACTTCTGAGGCAGGTTGAGGGTGGGAAGGGAGCTCTGGTGGCTCCTGAGGCTCCCGCTGGCCGCTGGAGGAGACCTGGGCCTCCGCCTCTCGGCTGCGGGGAGGTGGTCTGGCAGTCCACGTGGACCCAGTCCTGAAGCCGTGGAACTGCCCGGGGGCAGCCCCCGCTCGTGCCCCTCCAAGGGGATACCCTGAACTGGAAGTTTGCAGGAACAGTTGAGAGAGCAGAGAACAGAGCTCACCCACAAAGAGAACTGAAGTCCTGACGCATGGGTGAACGTGGAGACCCTACTGGGCAGGGTCAGTCGCAAAGGACAAATGTGGAATCATCTCTTACAGGCAATAAGCAAACATACAGAAGCCAAGGAGCACTTGACTACTGACCAGAAGGCTGGCGGTTCAAACCCACCAGCCACTCCACAGAAGGAAGATGGGGCAATCTACTACCATAGTGATACTGCCTTGGAAACCCAAGGAGGGGTCGCTATGAGTTGGGTCCGACTCAACAGCACATAACACCACCACCACCACCAGGTGGGAAGGAGGGGAAAAGGGGAGTTTTTTTTTTTTTTTTTTTGGGGGGGGCACTAAGTTTACGTTCATGGTGTTACAATGATTTGGAAAAGGACAGTAAAAATGATGAATAATGTCACCAGCGTCACTGAACTGTACAAATATTGACATGGTGTCTGTTTTGTTATATGCATTTGCACAATAAATTTTTTCAATTTACATATATACATGCAGCGGAGGCAAGCCCACCATCACTCTGCAGTCAGCTCTGTCGGCCGTGCCCTCCAAGGATGCGGGGGACTGACAGCACTGGCACCGCAATACAGATGTGTCAGGAACAGGACACAGGATGGTGGGAGAGAAGCCCACCTCCATCAAGGGAGGACCTGGAAACTTCAGGAGCAGGAGTAACAGCTCAAAGCCCTGCCAAGGGCAGGTGGCTGAGATCTGGGAAGAAGTGAAGGAGGAGTTGGGAAAACCCACGCAGTTCCACTCTGCACATTAAACACCAGGAGCGTCCTCATTTCCACGAAGACACGCTCTGGGTCCATTTGTCTTCCTTGTGCTTTTGGGAGAGAACAAAGACAAATTCCTTTCTGTACCCAAGACAGGCCGGTGCAGGCGCAATGACAAACAGAGCCTGGTACATGGTCCTGGTGTGGGACACCAGGGGGTGGAAGGGACTCGGGCGGCCGGGGCTCCGTCCCTGCTGAAAGGGGGCTGCCATGATACGAACCATCATACTGTCGCCATGTGGGCTCTGAGTGGCAAGTTCTTCCAATTTTTCCAGAAAAGATGGAAATGCAGATTTTTATGATTACTCTCAATTTTTAAATGTTGGTATAATTTTTTTAAAAGCACACGGGACGGGCCAAAGGAAACACGTCTGGCCTACAGAGACCCTGCTTCCCTTCCCAGGGCCCCCAAAGGCTCTCAGGGCTTAGGGTTCAGGGGTGATTTCCTGAGTGGCAAAGGGTGTCTGTGTAGGATGGCTCTTGGGGTCAGTGCCCAGAGCTCCCTGGACTGCCTTCCGGGTGGAGACAGGAGTAGGTAAAACAAAGCATAAACCAGGTAAGACAGAAGAGGCCTGTGTCAGCTCTGGAGAGTGGAGGAGCCATGCAGGCCCCCGGGCCGGGAGAAGGAGCCATGCAGGCCCCCGGGCCGGGAGGAGCTCGGTGCACCACTGCTCCGTCTTGGCTGCAGCCTGGGTCCTCTGGAGCTGCCTGGCTCTAGACTGTTGGGCCATGGCTGCCTTGAGCAGTCAGGCCTCCCCCGTAAGCCCTCCTGGAAAGAGCTTTCAGATGGGAGCCAGGAAGAAGCGAGAGCCCGGACTGCCTGCCCTGCTCCCAGGAAGCTGGGTGACCATTCCCCCAGGTCCGAACGCACAGCCTGCAGCGGTAGAATTTTGGCTCTAGCTCTATCAAGCCACTGCCCTGTCCACCACGCTTCTGTGGGCCGTGCACCATGTTTGTTGGGAATGCAGATGTGAGGAGAGGGTACAGCAGTGGCCTGGCAAATGCTGGGCTCAGGGCGTGGGGAAGCCACCTTGGAAGAGGTGCTGCCTGAGCAGAACACTGAGGGCCAAGTCTGTGAGAGGCGGCGATTTCAGAACGGAGCCATTCTGACCCCTCCTCCAGCCCATGCCCACATCACACCAAGCACGTGGCCAGCAGCTTGTCTAGAGAGCCCTGGGTGGGCACCTCAGTGCACTCCCAGCACCTCCAAGGGATGGTCATGTGTGACTCCACTCCTCTCAATCCTGAGCCAGGACAACCACTGCTAAATGAATCTGGTGGTGCCTCTCACCAAGCCCACGTACACCTTGTAGAACAGCGCTGGACTATACAGCTTCCAGCCATAATGGAAATGGTCTATATATCTGCACTGTGCAGCATGGAGCCACTTGCCCATGTGGCAACCGAGCACTTGAAATGAGCCCAGTGCAGCCAAAGAACTACAGTTCTAATTGGATTTCATTTTAATCATTTTAAATTCAAATAGCCACAGGTGGTGAGAGGTTAATGATTTGGGTAGCACAGTTCTAGAACCTTCCTGCTTATCACTTATTCAAATCTAGGTATCCTCTACCTGAAACAAAGCCCACATGCCCTCTGTGGCCTGCAGCTCCAGGTCCTGTCTCCGCCTGCCCACTCTGTTGAAGTTAACCCCCAAGCTCAGATGCCACCTCTGGCTCTGTGGTGTCAGGAGCCTCATCAAGGCCCTGAAGAACAAACAGCCGCTGGCGGGAGGCAGGGTCTCAGGCCTGCTGCCCAGACTGCCACCACTACTCCCCCGGAGAAGTGTCCCGGTTGGATGCTTCGCTCACGGGGAAAAAACGTTTAGTATTTACAATGAACACCTTTAAGGAGCTCATGCCTGAGCCAGGAGAAAGGGCAGGAAAACTGTTCTCGCTCCTACCAGCAGGTGGCGCCATACAGCACACCCCGGGGACCTGCATCTCCCTTAATCCTCCCCTTTGGGAGCTGGGTAAACCGAGGCTCAGAACACAAAGCTTGCTGGTGGAAGAGGTCTGTCTGCCCCAAACCCTGTGCCCTTTTCACCTGTCTCCCGGCAGCGAGGGAAATAGTGGTTTGCCCCCAACAGACGTGCACCGCTGAGGGCAAGGGAGTCCCCAGGTGATGTGAACAGTGAGCACACTTGGCTGCTGACTGAAAGGCTGGAGGTCAAGGCCACCAAGAGGTGCCCCACAGGAAAGGCCTGGCAGCCTGTCTCCAAAACATCAGCCACTGGAAACCCTGTGGAGCCCAGTTCTGCTCTGACGCCCATGGTCGTCATGAGTCCGAGTCGACTCGAGGACAATGGTTTACTGGGGAGACACACTCATCAAGCAACTGGACCAGAGCGTCGATGAGGGATGAGGGCTGAACCAAAGTTAGCTCCAGGACAAAATATGCCGTAGACCGTTTCCGGGCTGAACAGAGGGAAGGGAGTACCTACAGCCCTGCCAAACGGCTAAAGGCAGGCTCGGGAAGGCCTCCGAAGGAGGGGACTCCAGGCCCAGCCCTGAAGGGCAGGAAGGGCTGAGGCAGAGTGAAGGGGAGGGGCACAGCACAAAGGTGTGGAGCTGAGAGCACATGGGGAGGCCAAGAGGCTAAGGTGCTGAGCCCATGCCCGCCCCCCAGTTCCATCCTCTGAGGGACAGAGTCCCCCTCTGCTGCCACAGGTCTGTCCCAACACACCCCTAAGTGGGCAACACTCCGAGCCCTGGGAACAGCTTGCTCGACAGCAGCCAGGCTCCCAGGGCTCTGTACCCCAGGGGGTCTGTGTGACTGCTGTGTGCTTAGGTAGGTCACTTCCTGTTGGGACTCAGTGCCAAACCCACATAATAAAAGAGCTGAACTAACGACGTCAGGCTGGGTCCAGCCCAGAGCTGCCCAGGACCAGGTAACAACATGCTCCCTTTCTCAGCTGGGAGGAGCAATGCTGAGCCCACAGGGTGCCGTCCTACACCTGGGGCTGGGGACAGCGGAGGGCCTGCCCCTCGACCACTTGGGCCTGCACCTCCTTGGTCCTGCAGCAAAGACCCTTCTGCTCAGATCTCTCTTCTCCAGTGCAGTGCATGGGAGGCCTCCCCAGGCCAGGTCGGGCCCATTCGGTTGCACACTGTTCTTACTAACCACACTGAGGTCGCCCTGCTCCTTCTAAATTACCTGGCCACTGGCCCGAGGGTCAAGCTATAGCTAAGACACTCCTGCCAACCTCGAGCCTCAGCAGACTGTCCCCTCACCCTTGCTGCCTGATGGAAGCACTGCTGAGCTTAGAACCAGGACTGGGGTTAGAATCAAGTGACACTCGTGGGCCGGGCAGCTCTTCGTGACTTGACCTTTCCCCACCAACACCTCCCGCAGGACACAGTGTTTTGTCTGCTCTGTCTGCACCTGTCATCACCCCTCCAAGCCGGCTGGGGAAGCCCGGAAAAGGGCTAGCAGCCGTCCGGCCTCTCCACGGTGAGGAGGCCTAGGTTCTCAGGCCTTCTAAAGACTTTGGGCCAAACAGTTCACTTTTATTAAAACCTCCCTGGCTGCGGCCAGCATGCCTGGGACCATGTTCAATGTTGCCAAGGCCACTGAGTGGAGACAGGGACCGGAATGTGTCATTGTCGTGAGCTGCTGTGGAGTGGACTCACGGTGACCCCATGCACAATGATCAGACTGTCAGGACCCACTGCGTTTGCACCGGCAGATTTTCAGAAGTGATTGCCAGGCCTTTCTTCCTAGTCTGTCAGCTCAGCTGAAACCCGGTTAGCATACGCAACACACAAGCCCACTGATAGGTGGTAGTGGCTGCTCATAGGGTGCGCTGGCCAGAATCAAACCCGGGTGGAAGGCGAGAATTCTGCCACTGAACCCCCACTGCCCTCCAAGGTCAAACACAACATAAAACTACAGCTCTTGACCCTACTGCCATCGAGTGGACTCCAACTCACAACGCCCCTAGAGGACAGAGGAACACTGCCCCACAGGGTTTCCAAGGCTACAAATCTTTATGGACGCAAACACTGCCTCATCTTTCTTGTGAAACAGCTGGTGGGTTGGAACCGCTGACCTTTTGGTTATCACCCCAATGCTTTAACTATGGTGCCACCTTACAACCCAGTAAAGTCAGGGTGGTCACCTCATTTTACAGAAGGGGAAACTGAGACTTGAGAGATGAACACACTGCCAAGGGGGGAGGGGTCACATCAAGAGGCCCCTGGGCCCAAGGAGGCCTGGCCCACTGTGGTGCCACCGTCCCCTCTGTCCACACAGGAGGTGGGTGACCTCAGGGGTAGGCACCTTGGGCAATAGCCAAGCATCCTCTCTTCCAGGGTCTTCCTGGGGATGCACCTCCCTGGATGGGAAGGTATCTTCCTGGTGTCTGACTCACTTGGCCACTGTGCACAGGGCTGGTGCTCCAGCCACCGCACGGGGGGCCTGAACCTGGAGCCTCCCATCAGTGAAGTTGTGAGGGGGGGGGGGGGGGGCTAGGGTGGAGGACCTGGTTGCTGGGACCTGGGGACAAACTCTGCAACATCCCTGGGACAAGGAGGCTCTGAGTTTGGGGCAGGGCAACTGTTGGGCGCCAGGAGGCCTGGGGACAGACAGAGGGAAGGTCTGGCTGCCTGGGCCCCAGGCCTGGGAGAGATCAGGGCAGAGGTGGAGGGAGGCCTGGCTTGGTCTTCCACCTCCACCTGACTGTGGGGGAAAGAAGGAGAGCCAGCCACAAACTGAGCAAATATTCAGTCACCCAGAGTGATGGGATCAGTGCTTCCACGACAGGACGCCTCCAAGACAACCCAACACCTGAGGGCATGCTAGGACCTGTGCACACATGGACTCATGCACACACTCACGTGCACACACCCAGAACGAAAGGTGGCAGGAAAAAGGTCTTGTCGTCTATCGGGTGGTCGAGGTCACAGGCAGAGATTGGACGACACGCTACATGGTAAGGCTGGGGGAAGTGGCCCTCACCCATGATGCCCCGCCCCAGGACACCTCTCCTTCGGAAAACCCTTTCCAGGGACATTCTGCTCCCATGACCCCCTCTGGGGAACGCAACATCTGTAAAACCACAGGAGCATGTACCATGACCCAGGATCCTGCTCCTGGGATCTGTCTATAAATACACCCACACGTGTGAAAACGAGGTCTGTGCACTGAGTTATACACCACAGCATTAGTTGTCTAAAAACAACAACAACAAAAAAGGTTGGGGACACGTGCCCCTCAGTGGGAGACAGGTTAAACCCTCTGGTCATTGTCCTGTGGTAAACTATGCCGCAGTTAAAAGGAACGAGACGGAATCATCGCCAAGGTGAACATGAGCTGCGAAAGCCAAGGTTCAGCCCAGGAATGCTAGGGAGAGTTCAGACCAATTTATGTGAACCAAACCGAAAACCACGCTCACTGCCATGAGTCAATTCCAACTTCCAGTGACCCCCGCTGGGTTTCTGAGGCTATAATCTTTATGGAAGTAGAATGCAGCATTTCCTTCTGTGGAGTAGCTGGTGGGTTTGAACTGCTGACCTTCTGGTTAGCAGCCAACTGCCTTACCTACTATGCCAGCAGAACTCCTTTATGCGAACCAAAAAAAAAAACAAAAACCCACTGCCATGGAGTGGATTCTGACTCACAGCGACCCCCTCTGAGGAGGTAAATATTTATGGAAGTGGATCACCCAGACTTCCTTCCATGGAAGTTTGAACCACCAACCTGATTAGCAAATGCCTTAGGCACTGCGCCACCACAGTGCCTTTTATGTGAACCAGTGTTTATGCGGGGACCTAACGTATTTGCATACAAATGCAACACGCCACTGACAAGTCCCAAGAATCTGATTTCTACAGGGCGGGAGCTGAGTAGCTGGAGAACAGGGTGAAAGGGAGTTTTTATAGGACACCTCGTGTATCTTTGGACTTTTGAACCAAGTGAACTTGTTATCTATTCAAAAGGCAAATGTTATGAAAATAAAACCAAATGACAAAGACAAGGAGGCCTTCCTGCAGGAGGCGGCAGGACTAGGAGAAAGGGGCTGGCCAATGCAGGGGCAGGGTGGGAAGGGGTGCAGAGAGAAGGTGCAGAACAGGGGTGCACTGTGTCAAGCATGGTGTCAGGAAACAGTCCTGAGGTCAAAACGCCTGTCACTTTACAGTGCTGTGACCCTGAGCCACCAATCCCCTCCTTCCTCCTCCCCAGATCCTGGGACATCTCAGCCACAGCCTGATTCCTAGAGACCCAAGGAGGCTCCCCGGCTCCCCCGGCTGGGTGCAGCCTCTCCCAGCCCCGTGTAACCATCTATTTGGGGGCTCTGACCTCATGTCCTAAAGCTGGGCCGGTGCTCAACCCTCTCCCCACACAGGGAGCAGTGCCCAGAAGCATCTGGGTCATCCCCCTGGGAGGTCTGCGCCCCATGGGGGAGGGTGTCCCAAGACAGTCTCCTGACTCAACGTGGACACAGAACCCATCCGCAGGCCTTCCTGAGGCCCCACCTGGGTCGGGCCCTGCTTCAGGGCCAGGCTGAAGTCCCCCAAACAACAGTGTCTCCCGGAGCCCGAGTCCGTCCAGGAGGTGAGGACCCGGGGCCACTAGTCGAAGAGCACTCAGGGAGCCTTGTGCTACCGACTGAGGCTGTTTGCTGAGCTCCTAGATACTGGACACCAGGCTCAGGAGATTCCTGGAACACCCTGGCGGGTGGGGGGCGGAAGTGGCAATACACCTGTCCAGACACGGCAACACAGACCTACTGCTGCGAAGTAACTTTCCAAAGTGAAGAGCCAGGATTCAGACTCAGGTCTGTCAAGGCTCCCAGATGTACACACTTCCCTGCCCCCAAACATCCCCCCACACCCACTTGGTTATCCTGCTGTCCTGCGGTCTCTGCACCATACAGCCTCACCTCACCCCCTTTCCACAGGGCCCGCTCCAAGATGCCAGCATCCTACCCTGCCATGCTCCCCCACAAGCTGTCTTTGGTCCTGGGAGTAGGTCTGTGACCAGATCACAGCATGGACAGAGCCTTCAGCTCCCATGACCTGTTCTACCTCCTCACTAACAGTGTCATCTGGGCCAGGCCTCTGCACTTCTGCACATGCTGTTCCTTCTTCTTAGAATTCCCTTCCCTTTGGTAATGTTTCAAGCAAGGCTCCACCCACCTCTCCTGGAAGCCCTCCCTAATATGCAAATATGTACTGTTTTCCTTTTTTTTTTTTTTCCCCATATAGATTGGCATGAACTATGCTCCGTTTTGGGAGCTCTGGTAGTGTAGTGCCTAAGGCACTTGACTGTTAACCAGAAGGCTGGTGGTTCAAACCCACCAGCCACTCCTCGGAAGGAAGATGGGGCAATCTACTTCTGCAGTGATTCCACTTCCGAAACCCAAGGACGGGTCTCTGTGAGTCCAGTCCGACTTGATGGCACATAACAACAACAACAAAAACGTGCTCCGTTTGTTTTTGGTACCTTGGCTTTTCCAGCCCTGAGGACTTTCCTCTCATCACATCAACAGCGAAATTCAGAGTTGACAGTCTGTCCCCAAGGGCCCACAGGCTCCAGCACATGGCACTCGGTGAACTACTGGACAGAAGAGAGCCCTTGAGGGTTCGCATCCGGTGTAAGGTGAAGCTAAGATAGGAAGAACACTTCCAAGGGTGGCCTCTGCCATCCCCTCCCTGGCCAACCTGGCATGAGGCACAGACCTGCCAGACCTCAAACCTGCCTCAGCTGCTCCCTTGAGCTGCTCTTTGGCCTGTTCCTGCTCTTTGCAGAAGGGATGAGATTGTAGGAGGTACCTACCCTCACAGATGTACGTGTGTGTGTGAAGAGGGAACACAGTCTCCATTCTATGGAAGGTGTGATGATTGTGTGTCAACTTGGCTGGGCCACGACTCTCAGTGATTTGCCAGTTATGATGCAGTCACCCCCCATGATAAGATCTGACATAATGGAATCATGTCCATGATGAACTCTGCGATGAGTAGCCAATCAGCTGACGGGGAGCTTCCAATCAGCTGACTGGGAGCTTCCACAGGGGCGTGGAATACATTGCATCCAATACATATCCAGTGTGTACGGCAAAGCTCTTTGCTCACTGTGGGTCTTGCACCTGGCTGGTCATCATCTCACCTCTGGTTCTTGGGACTTGAGCCAGTGACCTGCCATCTTTCCTGCCAGTCTTGGGGCTGTCAGCTCCTGCAGGAGTCAGGAGAAGCCTCCAGCCTGATGCTTAAACCATGGACTTGGGACCTGCCATCCTCTACAACTGTGTGAGCCATTTCCTTGAGACAAACCTAAGTGCCCCCGGCTTTGCTTCTCGAGAGAACCCAGCCTATGACAGGAGGATTCTGGGGTCCTGGCTTTTGAGAACAAGCTCTTCTTGAGGCATTAACACAGGGGGAACATTTTCTACTGGGTGCTTTTCCCCAGGTCATTTTGGGAGCACAGCTGGTGTGAATACTGGTGGGACACAGGCTCCTACAACCACAGCACAGACAGCTTTGTGGAGCCACCACCTTCCAGCCCCGCGTGCAGGGAGGGGCACTGGGGCCGGGGCCACTGGGAGCACAGGAGGGACCTCTAGCAGCACGGTGGCTCTTGGGAGCACTGTGAAGACTGCATCGTGTCTTGGTGAGTGTCTGCTAAGAGAGAAGACACAACACTAAAGGTTTCATTTCTGAAGTCCTACCTACAGCAGACGCAGTGCTAAGCTCTGCCTGTCATGGCATCCGTCCACACGACGCACGCATGCTACAGGTACGAGATGGAGGCTCAGGAGATGGTGTAACGCATCCAAGGTCCCACAGCTGGCAGGCAGGCTGGGATGTGGACCAGGGCTGATTCGACACCCCGACATTGGCTCTGGAAAGAGGCTCACCTTTTGCTCCTGCCGTGGCCCCTGGGGTCAGAACCAGACCTGCCCCTGAGAAGGGACTATAGCACGCATAGCTCAACGCTTCCAGGGCCACCTTGGTCAAGAAAATGGCTCCTGAATTGTACTGCCTGTGTCCAAGCTTGGCTCCATCGACTAAATTACATGGCGGTGGGCAGGTTCCTCACTGCCTGAGGTCTGGCTCCACCTCCGTGGAGTAAAGGCGGTAAGAGACCCACCAGGAGACCCTGAGTAGGGCAAGTGGTCACTGCCTTCAGCTGCTAACAGGAACGCTGCAGGTTCCCGGCCACCTAGAGAGCCCTCTGCCCAGGTTCCCGCCTCTGAGCCACAGCAAAGGAAGGCAGGCACTTCCCGCTTCCTCACCCCACCTCCGAGGACAGCACTGGCCCCAAACAGCCTGCACCTCCCCTATGGTTTCTGCTGGTAGCATGGCCTGCCTTGGGGGTTCTGGGGTTCCAGTCAGTCATGTCCTCAGAGGCTGAACAAGAACTCAATTACTAAGGACTTCCTGTGTGCCCTTAAAGGAGCTCTGCTGGTGCCGTGGTTAAGGCACTTGGCTGTTAACCAAAAGGTCAGTGGTTCGAACCTACCAGCTGCTCCGTGGAAAAAAAATGAGGCAGTCTGTTTCTGTAAAGATTTACAGCCTTGGAAACCCAAAAGGGGTGCTATGAGTTGGAATCGACTCGATGGCAGTGAGTTTGGTTTGGTGTGCCCTTATCTTAGGGGGGCTCTGGTGGCGTAGTGGGCAAGGCATTTGGCTGCTAACCCCAAAAGGTCAGTGGTTCAAACTCACCAGCTGCTCCATGGGAGGAAATGAGGCAGTCAATCTACTTCTGTAAAGATTTACAACTTTGGAAACCCAATGGTGGGTCGCTATGAGTTGGAAATGACTTGAGGGCAGTGGGTCATGTTATCTGACTTCAACTTAGAACCCCATTTCACAGATGATGGCCAGAGGCCTCAAAAGGCCCAGTCACTCACCCAAGGACACACCTGCGCCGGTGCAGTGCTGTGACGACAGGACTTGCTCTATGCCACCCACACGGGGCCCTCTGCAAGAGGGGCTGCGTGTTGCTCTTGAGCTCCCATGGCTGTCAACAGCCCACAGGGACAGAGACCCTGCGGTGGGGTGGGGGAGACACACAGCAGGCCATCGTCACTGCACTGAGTGCCCTACTGTGCTGGGCACTTTAGTTGGCTCCCTGACTCCCTGGAGCTGTCCTAGGGCCTTTGCCACGTTACAGCAGAAACGTTGCCCACCCCCAGTCAGTGAGCAGCCTCCTCTCTGGCCTTTTGACCCTAGCTCTGTCAGTATCCACAGCCCCCCCAATCTGGAGAAAATGCCCCTCATCCAACAGACGTCTGAATTGGTCACTCCTATCGGATTCCCCAGGCCCAGCATTCCTGTGACTCTAAAGCAGAACCAAGGCTTCAAACCAGTTCATTCCAGTTCGACCCCCAGCTGAGGATTTGCACTTCCCCCAGATAAAATGAACCAGAATCTACATTTTAACAAGATCTCCAGGTGATTCTTACAAACACATAAGAATATGTATATGCATTGTTAAAGCGCAGATCCCCACATTCAGTACATCAGCAGGGGGTCGAACCAGAACAAACCAGTTTGAAGCTCTGCAGGCCAGAGGATGGCACCTGGTTAGGACCTAATAAACCTCAGGTGAAGGTTTATAACAATGGAGGCAGTGGTGGCTCAGTGGTTGCATTCCTGCCTTCCATGTGAGGGACCCAGGTTCGATTCCTGGCCGTCGCACCCCAGGTGGGGCCACCACACACGCCTGTCAGCAGAGCTTCCCGATTAGGAAGAAAGGAAGACCAGGAAGAACGGCCTGGCAACCAACTTCTGAAAAGCAGCCAATGACATTCCTATGGGTCACAATAGTCCAATCTGCACCCAATCACAGGGGTGGCACAGGGCCGGGCAGTGTTTTATTTGGTCACGCAGGGGGGCATGCCATGACTCAATGGCATCTAACAGGAAGTAACACCAAAATCTGAGACATACGGTTTCCCATTTCACCCTCAGAACAAAAGGTATTATGAGTCACGTATTAAAGATGAGGAAACTGAGACTCAAAGAGTTTTAAAAACTTGCTTCAGGTCACATACCTGGGAAGTGGCAGAATTTGCATTAAAAACACCTTTACTTGACATGGGGCAAAGGTAACCACAGGCAGGAAGTGGGAGGAGAGCTGTTACACTGTGGGGAAGTAACCAGTGTCACAAAACAAAATGTGTATGAACCCCTGAATGTAAAACGAATCTGCTTTGTAAAATTTCACCCAAATCACAAATAGGTTTTTTTTTAAAAAAAAAAAAAACACAAAAACACACTTTTTCTTGTGGTTAGGGGGACGGGGAGTAACGAATTGAGGTTCTGTTTGATGAAGACTTTTTGGAACCCTGTCATGGTGATGGCTGTCCAACATGGTGAGTGTAATTAATGTCACTGAACTGTACACTTAAAAATGGTCAAAATGGCATGTTTTGGCTTATACATATTTTACCACAATATATATATTTTTTAAATCACATTTAAAATAAAAAAAAAAAAAAAAAAAAAGATAAAATACCTATAACAAAAAACTTGCCATTTCAACCATTTTTAAGTGTACAATTTAGGGACATGAATTACACATCCGTCCTCCATTACTCTCAGCTGCAATGAGCAGAACAGGTTGACAGGAGCTGGGAGCAGAGAGCTGGGACTGAACCCCGCTCTGCCACGTACCCTCTGTGTGACTTGGAGCACCGTCACTGGGCAGTGGCTTCCTGTCAGCTGGGGCAAAGCCACCTCCCTCCCACAGAGCTGTTGTGAGGGTTGAGGATGGAGAGTCCAGCACACAGTAGGTGCTCAAGAAAGGTCTCCTGAGCTTACACTTTGCTCTCAATCTACCCTATAAGTCACTGCCTGCGTGACTAACCCGAGCTCTGAAGGAGAAAGGCTGAACCTGGAGAACAGTTTCTGACCCACCGCCTTCCCTGCCCAAGAAAGGGAGTAAACATGGCAGGCGTGAAGGTAGGCAGGGCTGGAGCGGAGGGAGGGGGTGGGAGCAAAGTCCAATTGAGCACCCCCCATCTCAGTGGGGTATGCCGAGGGAAAATTAACCGTCTTGAAGATAAGCCCCAGCCCACTGGCCCTGGGTGAGCAGCTGGACAGGAAGGGATGCTAAGCCCCTCTCTCCTGCCAATCTTCTGGAAGCCTGGCCTCAGGTCAAGTGGCCACTGTAGACTAGGTCAGGGGGAGGCCGCCTGCCCCCACCAGCACTTTATCCCCGTGTGATCACCTCAGGGCCAACTCACCGTCCCAGACACCAGCAACCAACAAGCCAGGACACAGGAGATGGAGGAGGCACACGGGAGGGGGGCCTCCCCGGGGGACCAAAGGGCCAACATCTGAGTCGTTCCTCTCATCCTCATCCCGGCCTGGGGCAAACAAGCCCTCCCTCGACATCAGAAGACCCCGGAAGCAGCACTATCTTCCAGAACAGCTGGCATCTGCTGCAGACAGACCCCAAGTTTTTAAACACAGATCTTCCTCGGAGGTTGGATTACATCCAGCGTGCTACATTTAAGCCAGGAAGGGTGGAAGGCATCTAGAAGTGATCTTTTCTTAAAGTTTTAATTTAACACACTCAACAACACACTGAGTGGCTCAAGGGTTAGGGAAGCTGTCGGCTGCAGGAGGTTTGGGGCAGCACTGTGGGGCTGCAGAGGGCCTGGGGGGCCTCACACAGCCAGAACTCAGCGGCTCCGGTACCCTGGAACCCGAGTGTTTTATTTAGGACTGGATGAGAGGTTCAGTGGTCGGATTCTCACTGTCCACTTGGGAAACCAGGATTCAATTCTCGGCCAGTGTATGTCACACACAGCCACCAGCTGTACGCCAGCGGAGGCGTGCGTGCCACTACTGCGCTGAACAGGCTTCGGTGGAACTGCCACGGTTAAGACTACGGAGAAGGGCCCGGTGACCTACTTCCCAAAACCAGCCAGTGAAAACTCCATGGGTCCCACGGTCCGATCCACAACAGCTCGTGGGAATGGTGGGGGACGGGGCAGTGTTTTGTTCTGTTCAGGGCTGGGTTTCTCGTGGCCCAAGTCTACGACAGGATGAAACTTACCACCCAGGTGTGGGGCTCAGAAGAGACCAATTCAAGCCATATACAGGCTGTCTTCTTTGAAATATGGGAGTTGACACAATGCCATGGAAACACTGCTCCCAAAGATTGGACATGCACTTGGAGATGAGGACAGAAGGGGACCTGCCCTTTCAACACAGGTGATCCCAGGAAGCCATTCCTCTAGCCCCAGAGTAGCTTCCTAGAGGAGGTGTTTAAGGACTTGCAAGGGATGTCTGGCTGGACTGAAGACACGGCGATTCCATTCTGTCTGGGGCAATTATTTCTAGTGCTCTTTGTTTGTCTAAAAAAGCCCCCAGTTGAATGATAAATAACACGGTCACTATATTAGTTATCTATCGCTGCATACAAATTAGCTTGTGGCTTGTAACAATAAACTTTTATTAGGCCTCACGGTTTCTATGGATTAGGAATCTGGGCGTGGTTTAACTGGGCAGTTCTGCCTCAGGAACTTTTATATAGCTGTGGTCAAGACACAGATTGGGGCTATATAGTCACTGGAAAGCTCACCTGGGGCTGGGAATTTGTTGTCAACGTGCCTCACACACAGGGACACAAGCTGGTGCTGGCTGTTGGCTGGAGACCTCAGTTTCTCCACACTGTGGACCTTTCCACAGAGGTGCTTGCGTGTCCTCACAACATGGCAGCTGGCTCCCCCACAGAGTAATGGATTTGAACGAGAGAAAGAACCAACCAGGAAGATGCTATCCTTTTATGACCTAGCCTTGGAAGTCACGGCATTGCTTCTACCTCTTTTATTTGTTAGAAAATTAATTGGAGGCCTCTAACTTTCCAACAGAGGAGTACCAAAGGAAGTAGGATGTTTTATAACTACCCCCATTGCCCTAAAAATGGAACATGCATGTAGTAGGGACAGGACAAAGCCAGAGAGGACAGAATTCAGATCAAGGAATATTCACAATGCCAGGTAAGGAGCGTGAGCCAGAGGAACTTGGGGCAAGGCAAGGACGTGAGCAGGGATTCAGAGGGAACCCATAACATCTGCCCCAACACCAACCTCCTGCTGGTCCCTCTGGGCCTGTGGGGCTCTCAGCCTCTCTACCTTATGGCAGGGGACACGTCTTTTTCTTCCTAGACAGAGCTCCTTTTCCATCTCCCACTGTGCCCTGCACACAGTATACATGGCAGGGTTTCTGAATGAAGAAAACAAACCAATTTGGACCAACCTCCAGCCAGCACCATGTCCTTTGCACACACCTTCCCCTTCCCAGCCTCTATTCACACTGTTCCTCCTGCCCACAGGGCTCTGGCTGCACTGACCATCCTGGTTGCCCTGGAGACGGCCTCAGGAAGTGATTTGGATAATTCCAGGGACAGCGGATGAGCACTGGCCCAGGGCAGAGGCAGTGGGCTCAGGGCAGAGGCAGTGGGCTCAGGGCGAGGAGGGGTGGATCGTCACAAGCAGCTGGGTGTGAGAGAGGAGGCCAAGGGCACCACTGTGCCTTTCACACACCTGATACTTGGAGCTGGGGGTAAGCCAGCCCCTTCCTGGGGGGCTGCATGGCTGCACTGCCTTATACGGCCCACCCCTCCTGCTCCCGCCCTGATCCCAAGCACCCTCACTTCCTGACATCATCCCCATGCACCCAGACTTGGCCACCTCCCACCAAACCAAAAACCAAACTCACTGCCATCAAGTCGACTCTGACTCACAGTGACCCCCACTGGGTTTCCAAGGCTGTACATTTTTGCAGAAGTAGACTTGTCATCTTTCTTCCATAGACCGGCTGGTGGGTTCGAACCACCACCCTTTTGGTTAGCAGCCAAATGCTTTAACCAGTACAGCACCAGAGTATCCCTGACAAGGCCC
The DNA here is from genome assembly GCF_000298275.1 of Orycteropus afer afer. NCBI lineage: Eukaryota > Metazoa > Chordata > Mammalia > Tubulidentata > Orycteropodidae > Orycteropus > Orycteropus afer. The sequence goes on from NW_006921593.1 coordinate 4,249,683, forward strand.
TACACTCAATGACTGCTGTCCCTGGCCAACTGGTCTGAGGGCAGTGACAGAGCCTTCACTTCAGAGTGTGACTATATACATGCAACCAACCAGCTGCCACCAAGTCCACTCTGACTCACGGGGCCCCCAAGTACGTCAGAGTAGAACTGTGCTCTCCACAGGACTTTCAATGACTGTGACCTTTCAGAGGCGCTCTGGTGGTATAGTGGTTAAAGCACTCAGCTGCTAACCAAAAAGGTTGGCAGTTTGAACCCACCAGCTGCTCCCTGGGAGAAAGATGAGGCAGTCTGCTTCCATAAAGATTTACAGCCTTGGAAACTCTATGGGGCAGTTCTACTCTGTCCTAAAGGGTCACTAGGAGTCGGAATCGACTCAGTGGCAGTGGGTTTGCTTTGGTGACTTTTTGGAAGTAGATGTCAGGCAGGTCTTTCTTCCCAGGCACCTGTTGGTGGACTCCAAACGCCAAGCTTTTGGTTAGTAGGTAAGTGCAGTAACCATGTGCACTACCCAGGGATTCCTACCTGCATGTAAGGAACCTTCAAAAGTTGAACCCTGGGCTTTTCAAATTCTGCCCCCAGCCAACTGCCTGCCAGCTAAACCAGGACATTTTCTGAACTCGGACACTAACTTAGCTAAAGCTTACTGGAGTGTTCAGTAAGCCAGTCACTGTTCTAAGCTTTCAACATGGTTTATCTCCAGTCCTCATGACAACCTAGACAGCAGGCCAGGGCTCTATCTGTTATTTTAGAGAAGGATAGCACAGAGAAGTTAAGCAACTTACCCAAGGTCACACAGCTAGGAAGTAGAGTACTGGGATTCCAACCAAGGTGCTGGGCTCCAGGGCCCTCATCCCCCGTTAGCCTATCTATCTTTCCCTAAACTGTATTCCAACAGTGGCTGCGGCTCAGTGTGTTCAGGAAAACTAGGACTCTAGAAAGACCTGTTGCAATTTTACGCTTTTATTCCCTAAATGGCTCTTAAGCCTTCGGTCGGTGCTCACTATGGCCGGGTGGCAAGTTTTCCCACAGGCAGAAACATGAAAGAACCAGGAGGCCAAAAGGAGCCAGAGGTGTATGCAAAGAGGCTCCGGTCCCGACGGGCGGGGTTTTCTGTGGGTGTGGGCTTACCACACATTTACCTTGGTGCTTTTCTGGCCAATCAAATCAGCTGGACTCTGTAGGATGGAATTTACAGATAACAGCACAGCGCGGGCAAAGGAGGGCAGGGCGGCTTCCTGTACCTGAACGTGTCTCGGGGTAATGATCTTGCCCAGACCCCCTTTTAATCCTCAGCCTCTCAGCCACACCTCTGCCAAGCAGCTCCCAGTGACAGGAAGCCTAAACTGGTCCGCTTGGGTGCCCGGCAGAGGGGTTACTAGGATGGACTTCCTGGGATCAAACCCCAGCTCTGCCACTTCTTGGGCACTTAAGTGCCTCAGTTTCCTCGTCTGCACAACGGAAATGACAGTGAGCTGACTCTATAAAGTTGTGAGGACTGAACGAGCAAACACATCTACAGAGGGCAGGGAGGTTCAGGAGTAGAGTTCCCGCCTTCCACGTGGGGGGAGTCCTAGGTCAGAGTCCTGGCTGGTGCACCTCACTCGTCTGCCTCCCGTCTGTCAGCGGAGGCTTCACGTTGCTGTGATGCTCAACATGCTTCAGTGGTGCTTCCGGACTGAGAGGGATGGGGAAGTAAGGCCTGGGGATCTACTCCCACGGATCAGCCAGTGGAAACTCTGATGGATAATGATGACGGAGCAGGGCCGGGCAGCATTTCGCACCGTGGTCAACAGGGTCCCCATGAGTCAGGGACCAAAGTGATGGCAGATAACACGGACCAGAGCCTGGAGTGCAGTCACGTCTGTGAATGCCCTTGCTCACACTGTGACTGCCGTGTGATGACCGTATTCTCCCAGTTCCACCTTACAGGGCCACAGAGAACAGACCAAACCCCACGAGGGTCTTACCAGCCCAGGAAGGAGTGAGCCAGTGCCTTGTCTGTATACCTCTGGCCCCTCCAATAGTTTCCAGGGTTCGGAGGCCCCCACTCACAGCTTCATCCAGGCCAGACATGGCCTTCCAAGGGGGTTCCAGAACCAGGTCCAGTAGGGTGTGGGCAAGCTAGGCAGTGGGCAGCACCGTGATCTTAGATCTTGGGAAGATATTTATGTAGCTTCAGGCCACTCCTAATCAACCGTGGAAGCACAACCCTCTCTGCGCCCCTCATGCCAGAGCCAGCCTCCAGGCCTGCCCTACGCAGGCCCTGAACCTCCACCAGAGTCCATGGCGCTGGCCACCCATCCACGGCCACTGGGCCCTCCACCTCCCCGTGGGCAGGCAGGGATTGGTTCAGGCAAGTTCATGTGAATAAAATGAGGAAGTCTGTCCAGGGGTGGGTGGAGGTTTCTGGAAAGATTTTCTCATGGACACCCTGAAGGCAACAGGCCTTTCCACTAGGTTCCCTCCTGGTCGCCCATAATGCCTGGAGCTGCCACAGCCATATGTAGGGAGCTCTACTGTCCCGCCAAGGATGGCCAAACAGACGAAGACCCAGGTCCTTGATGACACTGTTAAGCCTTTAAGTTAGCCAACCCTGGAGTAGTCCAACTCATGACTCCTATTATGTCAAGAAAAAAGTCCTTATTGTTTAAGCCAGTTAAGTCATGGCTTGTGGTTACTTGCAGCCCGAAGTATCACTGCCAACATCCCGTGGTTCTGTTTCATCTTCTTCAGAATGAGTCCATCACGCCAGGCGAAGATCCTTGGCCCACCTGTGTATTCAGGGAAGACTTTCTGAAGGAGGTGAAGCTAAAACAGAATCCAAAGGATGAACAGGCAGACAAGGAAGGCAGGCAGGGTACAGAGGGCAGGAGAAATCATCTATGTGGCTGGGAGCCATGAGATGAGGCTGGAGAGACAGTTCCACCAGCAGAACAGCTACAGAGAGGGCAGAGGAGGAGCTCTGTGGCCAGCCTTGGATATGCCAGCCAGGGTGCCCTAAGCAAGGGGCCAAATGGAAAGTCCCCCTTTGTTGCCAAGCACGTGGTGAGAATCGGCATGAATCCAATTCCCAGAATACAGAGATGGACCCACACTTACCCATCCTCATTGTCAGATGTTCACACAGCACTTTGTTCCTCTGACCCTAGCCACCCGGAGCTAGGTCAGAGCTCACACATGAGAAGGACACCTTCTTTCAGACTGACAATTAGGCAGACAGCAGCTTAGACTAGCTCTCACTACTCCTTTGGGTTCGATGATTTGCTAAAACAACTCACAGAATTCATGGAGAGTACACCATACTCATGACCACAGGTTAACACAAAAAGGATACAAACCAAGAGACATACAGGTGATGTCTAGGAGGAGCCCCAGCAAAGAGTTTCCATATCCCCCTGGGCTGCTACCCTCCTGAGAACAGATGTTCTCACCAACCAGGAAGATCATCTGAACCTTAGGGCTCAGGGCTCTCATTGACCTCCCCACATGGCCATGGCAGACTCCATCATGCCTTCTGAGGCCCCTAGGTGGCCCCTTTTGGTCTGGTCAGTCCCTACTCATTAGCCTCAGGGGTGACACAGTTCCCAGGAACCAAAAACAAAGGCCACATTGTCTTCTGCTTTCCACCGGAGCTGGCCCTCTGGGTTTGTGTTGGAAATAGGTACACTTAGCTGGCCTTCTGGTCTCCTGTCCTAGCCACACCCAGATGCTGCTCCAATGTCCCATGTAGTCCCACTCAGCAGAACAAGGGCAGGGGAGCCCTGCTCCTGCCTGCCCCCAGGGCACTTAGAAGAGACTCTGCAAATACTTGGCTGAAATGTGGGCCACTCTGTGCATGGGTTGGCTATCCATCAAAGAGACATTTACTAAGTACCTAACAAAGCAGTATGCTAAACACACTAGGGAGAGGACTTGATTCAAAGCTCAACTCTGTTCCTTCCCAGCTGTGTGACCTTGAACAAGCCATCTGACTTCTCTGATCCTACTGTCTTCAGCTCTGTTACACGTGACGAAATAACCAGTGACTCCTGTCACTGATTTGGGGTCAAGGGGAAGGTGGGTAACAAAATGCATAGAAAAGTTCCTGAGATTAAGAATCTAGGAGGGAGAAAACGACAAGCAACATGTTGCTATGGATAAAAGCTGAGAAACAAGATATGGTGAAGAGGAGGGAACACCTTGGCGAGGCCCCAAAGAAGAAGAAAGTCTGGATGGGAGGTGACGAGGGACAACCACTCCTGGGAAAGACAACCCAACAGGCCTGGCGGCAGGAACCTCAAAGGCCAGAGGTTCAGTTTTGTGCTGCTCAAGGAGAGAAACGAAGAAACAAACCCACTGCCAGGGAGTGGATTCCAACTCATAGTGACTCCCATTGTTTTTCCAAGGCTGTAAATCTTCATGGAAGTAGGTTACCCCACCTTCCTCCTGTGGAGCAGCTGGTGGGTTTGAACCACCAACCTTCTGGTTAGCATCCAAATGCCTTACCTCTATGCCACCAGATCTCCTTAAAGAGAGAACAACAACAAAGAAGACCAAACTCACTGCCATCGAGTCAACTCGGACTCACAGTGACCCCCACTGGGTTTCCGAGGCAGGTAATCTTTACAGAAGTGGACTGCCCCACATTCCTTCCGGTTAGCAGTCAAATGCCTTAGCTACTGAGCCACCAGAGCTCCTTAAGGAGAAAACCAAAAAAACAAAAACAAACAAACAAACAAAAACCCCAAGCCCACTGCTGTTAAGGCAATTCCTACTTATAGCGACCCTCACGGGGATTCCGAGGCAGTAAATCTTTATGGCAGTAGATTGCCCCATCTTGCTTCTGCGGAGTGGCTGGTGGGTTTGAACCACCAATGTTCTGGTTAGCATTCAGATGCCTCAGGCACTACACCACCAGAGCTGTCAAGGAGAGAACAGTGCCTGGCAAATAGAAGGACGGTAGCTGTTGAATATGGGCATCATTTGACTGCTAACCAGAAGGTTGGCAGTTCAAATCCACCAGCCACTCTTTGGAAGGAAGGTTGGGCAATCTACTTCCGTAGTGTTAATACCTCAGAAACCCAAGGAGGGGTCACTATGAGTTGGATCCAACTGCACGGCAGTGAGTTTGGTTTTGGTATAGCAGAAATGCTGAGCTGAAGCTAGAAAGACTAAGACTCAAATCCAGAGTCTACTACTCACTGTGTGACCCTGAGCAATCACTTAACCTTTGAACCTCAGGACAGGTGTAATTACCATCTAATTCCAGAGCTGTTGGAGCACTGTATTTGCAGTATCTGGGGACTTGAATCCTCTTATTCACCTAGCAAATTCCCATTTAGGGGTAGTGGTGGTTCAGGTCTCCCATGCCCAAGACTTGGGTTCCGTTCCTGGCCAACCCCCCTCACAAGCAGCCACTACTTAACCGTCAGTGGAGGCTGTGTGCTGTTCTGACGCTCAACAGGTTTCAGCAGTGTCCAGGCTAACACCAACTAGGAGGAAAGGCCTGGCAATCTGGCAATCTAAACCAGCCAGTGAGGGCCCTAGGGGCTGCCGACAGTCCGACCTACAACTGCTCACGGGGATGGCGCACAATAGGGCAGTGTTTCATTGTGCGCTGGGCTGCCATGAAGCCAACTCACGACAGTTATCAGCAATTCCTTTGTTAAAGCCCTAAACTCCAGCACCACCTCCTACAGGAAGCCTCCCAAGATGTCCTCAGGCAGCCCCCCAGCCCTCTCCTCTATTTCACTAGATAGGCCCTTCTCTGACCCCACCCTCCTTTAGCATGATGGCCTCTTTCCTTTGCCCCCACCAGGCTCTAGGCTTCAGAAAGGGAGGATCAGGGCATCTTGGCATCTCTTGGCCCCAACTATGCCCCATACAAGGTGGGTGTCTACATATATGCCAGTTCCTTCCCAGAGAAAGAGGAAGTGACTAAGTCTGCCCAGGGGGTCAGGAGGGTTTCAGGGTGATCTCAGTAGATTCTGAGGGATAAGCAGGATTTGCCGTGGGAAGGGAAACGTTCCAGGTAGAGATGGAAGCGGTGAGGGCACACAGCATGGAGGTGAGAGAAGGGATGATAAGGCAGACCCGTGTGTCACCAGAGTATGTGTCAGAGCATGGAGAGAGACGAGGAATCAGGGCCTAGATCCGCAAGGGCCTTGAATGCCATGCCAAGGGTTCTACCCTCCAGGAAGCGATTAAAAACTTTACCTAGAACTACATCAGTTAGGGAGAGCAGGGGGCAGAGAGACCTTCAGAGGAAGCAGCACTGGTTTAGGGGGATGGGAGGGCAGAGGGTGGCCTGTGGAGGAAAAGTGACAGGGCTCTGGGCCATCACCTGGGAGCTGGACTCGGGTGACAGAGCAGTGACAAGAATCTGAACAACAGATCTGCATCCTGTCACCCCTTACACCAAAAACCAAACCCAACCCAACCCACTGCCATCAGGTTGACTCCGACTCAGGACAAGGCCGTGTACATCCGAGCAGAACTGTGCTCCAGGGGGATTCAGTGGCTGGGATCGCAGGGAGGCAGACGGCCAGGACTTCCTTCCATGGTACTGCTGAGTGGATGTGAACCACCAACCTTCGGGCTAACAGCCTGGAGCAAACCACTGACACGCCACAGGGTTCGCCCCTCAGCCGCTACCTTAGTCAATTTCAACTCCTTTAGTCAATTTCAACTCACTGCGACCTGACCCCACAGAACTGCTCCTAAGAGTTTCCAAGGCTGCCAAAACGTTCTCCCCCGGAGCAGCTGCTGCAGTCAAACCGCTGGCCTTTTCGTTGGCTGCTGAGCGCTTTAGCTGCTGAGCCACAGGCTCCTTTTCACATTCGTTAAAGGGTCTCCTTCCACAATCAGCCCAAGCCACACACACAGTGAACAGGACTAGGTCAGGCAATCTCCATTCCACTGACGGGCAAAGTGAGGGCCAGAGAAGGCCAGAGACCTGTCCTGGCCACTAAGGAAATGCAGGGGTGAGGTGGGAGGGGGGGGCTGTCATATCTGGAACCAGTGGCCAGAGTGCTCAGGGAGGCAGGCCTTCTTCAGCCATTTGACAGACACGCTCATCACCTTCTGGAACCAAGTCTCTGAAGACATGGAGATGACCTTTGACCTTTGACCTCCAAGTCATCTTGAGACCGGAATGGTTACCTGGACTTCAGACCAGCTGCATCTTGTGAGAGAGGGAGAAAGCCACCCCACTGACGAGTAGGATTTCCGTGGTCAGGCAGGCCAGGGGGGCTTCCCCACAGGGACAATCCAAGCCCCATGGGGGGGTTTACTGCAGGGCTAGAAGAGAGCCAGTCCCTCCAGCAAAGGGAACTTGCTGAGGGAGGCCACCCTTTTCCACCTTTCTAAGAAGCCCCCCATACCCTCTCCTCCTAGCGCCCAGGCCCCTGCAGGGCCGCAGCCTGAGTCATCATCCCTATTTGAATGGCAGCCAGGGAATCTGCCAAGGGGGCTCTGGGGGCTAAGGGCCAAGGGTTGGAAAACCAAGGCCACTCAGTTACCTCTATCCAGGGAACCTGGAGACCGGCTAGGGGTGAGGGTGGAGAGTGGGCAGCTGCAGGGCTGGAGGGTATCAACAGCCAGAGGGGCTTGGGGAGGGGGGGCAGGAGGCAGGCAGGTCCAGAACCTGAGCTGCTGGCTTTTGTTTTCAAATGACCTGTTTAATAATTACCTTTGCAACCAAAGTGGCAAGGCTCCCAGGTCCCCAGCCCAGCAAAGCTGAGGATTTCAACCTTCCATACCCCACTGAGCACCCTGAGAAGAAAGTCAACAAGATACCACTGGCCAGTCTTTCTCTACCTCGCAAACAATGGCAGGACCGAGCTTGGCGCTCAGACACCCACAGCCAAGTGGGCTCGAAGCAAGAACTTTAGCAGACGGGTAACAAGCTCCGACTGAATTATTCCCTGCGTCCCTTGAGCTCAACACCAAAGGGGGCAGCCTGGGGTGGGGGGGGAGGCTTGTTTGAACATTAACTGTGACCTGTAATTTATCTTTTCATTTTAAAGCCAGGAAAAATTCTCTCTGCCCCAATCCCTCCAAAACCAATCAGCAACTTCATCATCCTTTTTTTACAACCATAATGGTGGGAAAACAAGAGACTTAAGTTACAGCAGCTATGTTGCACTGTACTGAGCTCGGCCCCTAAAAAAAAATAAAAAACCCCAAACCCCCAAAAAAGCACTAATCCAAGTACCCTCTTGGGCTGAAAAAGTCAAACCCTTACCTGGCACTGGAAAAATCCAAGTTTTTACCTCCCAGGGCCTTTCAACTATTTTTCCCCCTGCAGCATCCAAGCCCAGCCCTAAGGCAAATCCATAAACACCCCTGCTCCTCCCCCTTTCACGGTTCCGCAAAACAGCTCCCGCCCCCCCTCCCAGCGCCACCTTCCCGGACCCCAAGGAGAAAGAATCGAGGCGACCCTCACTCGCAGCTCCTCCCCTGCCAACCCCCACCCTCCGGTGCCGGCCGCAACCCTCCCAGGCACCTTGAGACAAACACCCACTAACGATTTTATGATTCTCTGCTCCTGGAAGCCGCGCTCAGCACAATCCCTGCCCCCGCCGTGGCGACAGGGGCCGGCCCAACCGAGGGGGTGGGGGATGGGGGTTAGTTTGTTTTTTCCACCGCCGCGCCCCCACACCTGTTTTTCATTCATTCATTCGTTCTTTCATTCATTCCGGGATTCGTCATTGCAGCCCGCCCAGCCCTCCGGATTTCGGAGAGGAGATGGGAGGGGGGCCGAGGTGGGGGGAGGCAGTGGCGGGGGTGCAAGTGCGTGTGGGGGGGCCAGGGTGGAAGGACCCCGTTAGGGGGCAGACTGGCCAGCTCTGTCACAGGGCCGCACGCCGGGGGCGGGGAGGGTCGTTCCCGGGGCTCGAAGTTGTTTTCGAGCCGCCGCGCGAGGACAGCCGCCCCGGCTGCGCCTCTTTGTCTCTGCCCGGCCGGCGCCTCGTCCCCGCGCCGCGTCCCCGCGCTCACCTGGTCTTGGACGACAGGAAGGCAAGTTTGATCAAGCCGTAGGTGAAGAGCGGGATACTCTCCTTGGCGACGCTGGCAACTTGCAGCCGGTGCTCCAGGATGTGGAGTTCCATCGTCCGCCGCCCGCGCGCCGCGGCGGCTC
>NW_006921593.1:4259062-4260942 GCF_000298275.1 Orycteropus afer afer
AGCGCCGGCGGAGGAGCGGCGCGCAGCCGGGCGCAGAGCAGCTGGTGTTCGGTGGAACAAACAACTTGCCACTCAAACGCGCGCCCGGTGCGCAAGCGCGGCTGCCGCGGGGCGTGCCGGGACTTGTAGTCACGAGCGGCCTGGGCGCTGCCGCCTGCTGATGTCAGGGTCTCCGTGGCCGCGCGGGGGCCCGGCAGTGCACGGAAAATACAGGCACGGGGGCCCTGGTAGGGATACAGGGAGGCCGAGGAGGGGGATGAGCGACTTCCTGACAGCCCGAGCTTAGGTGCAATCTCTATCCCTCAGAGCTTGGTCGGCGCTGGGGTTGCAAAGCGAGCAACAACTCCAGCGCTGAAGCAGGCCAGATCTGGGAGGGCAGCGTTTAGAGCAGCCGGCGCTTACGGTGCAGAGAAGCGAAACTGAGAGCGTGCCCGCGACAGAGTGGTGGCCTAGGGGTGTAAGAGTTGGTCCAGAGAGATCAGAGAGGGTAGTTTCCTGGAGGAGGGGATATCTAGGCTGGGTTCTGAAGGATGAATGGGAGCTCGCCAGGGAGGGAGGGGGCAGTAGATGGAGGGCAGCGGCCTTCCAGGCAGAAGGAACAGCGTGTCCAAAGGCAAAGAAGCGTGAAAGTCCCCATGGCGCTGTGTTTGGCTTTGTTGGAGCGGAAAATATGAGGGAGGAGAGGCAAGAGATAAGGCTGGTGTGGTAACCAAGAGGCGAGTTGAGAGGGGTCATATGTGCTGAGCTGTCGAGGGCGGCCTTTATCCTGTGGGAGGAGGCGTGCTGGAGATTGAAAGGCCTAATTCAGAAAAAGTCTGAAATGCACTTGAAGGTCTCCGACCCCAGGCCAACGTGCCAGTGACCACAGATGCTCCCTTCCTGGCTGACTGGTTTTGACAATTTCTAGGTAAAAGTCACCGGGGCTTTGCTCTTGGGAAGAGTACTCTGGGACCTGGTGGGCCAGCTCCACCTGCTAGGGCAGGCTGGAAAGTCTTATTTTTGAGGAAAATTCTGGCTGTACTCTCCTGTGTAAAGCAGGGCTTTAGGTGGGAACTGATAAGATAGGTAGTTGCCATGGACTCAAGTCTGACTCATGGTGACCCTGTGTACAGCAGAACTATTCGTGTGTCCATCCTTGGAGCTGTTGTGCCATCCATCCTCCCGAGGGTCTCCCTTGTCCTCGCTGGCCGTCTACTTCACCAAATACGATGTTCTTCTCCCCCAATGGATTCCTCCTGATGACATGTCCAGATCACTACATTGGCTGATTTTCTAAAGTAGATCCAGAAGCCTCTCTTCCTAGTCTCTCTTAGTCTGGAAACCCTGCTGAGAGCTGCCCACCGTGGGTGGCCTGCTGGCTTTGAAATACCGGTGGTGTAGCTTCTGGCATCGTAGCATCGTACAAGCCACCATAGTTTGACAACATGACTGATCGGTGGTAGGGAAGCCTACTGGCTTCTATTTCCACGAAAGGGCGTGAAGCCTGTAATCTATGCTGCTTCTCGGAACATGCCTAGCTCTTTCTTATTTATTTATTTGTTGTGATTTGGGTGAAAGTTTACAAAGCAAATTCACTTTCCATACAGCAGTTCACATACACTTTGTCTGATGACATTGACAGTTTACCCCAATGCACCACCTCCCCTCCCACTTCCTCCCCATAGTTACCTCTTCCCTGTGTCCATCCCTCCATGCACTCCTGCCTCCTGAGCTCTCTCCCTGTGCATTAACAGCCCTTCTTTCTCCCATGATTGTTCTCTCCAAGGGATGTATCTACCTCAGGTACATGTTCAACTCTTATGCCTGTCTTTTATTTGGCTGGAAGCCACAGGTGTGGGTTCAATTCCAGACCTGAAGGGCAGCTAGGGACCATAGTCTCA
>NW_006921593.1:4265122-4266271 GCF_000298275.1 Orycteropus afer afer
CTGACAGTGTCACCTGGTAGGGTCTGTACCTCCCCTGCACCCTTCTATTGAGGCCACTGAAGGTCTCCTCAAAGGTTTGGCAGCTACCTCTTTGAGATGTAACTTCAGGTGATCTTCTGCTACTTTCCTGTTTCTTGGAAGGAGATCAGCATAATTCAGGTGGTCTAGCTGTATCTCCAAGGAGCTCTGGTGGTATAGTGGTTAAGGCATTTGGCTGCTAACCAAGAGGTTGGTGGTTCAAACCCACCAGCTGCTCCATGGAAAAAAGGATGTGGCAGTCTGCTTCCATAAAGATGATAGCCTTGCTCCCAGTGCCAACCACTCAGAAAGGGATCAAAATTGGAGATCCTAGATGGAGTGGGAGGAAAATGTGGACCGAAATTTAAAAAACACAAAAATGACCAGAATTACTGGTCAGACAGAGACTGGTGAAACCTCCGAGACTCTGGCCCTGGGTTATCCTTTGGGCCTGGAACTGGACTCCCGTGGATTAGTTCTCAGCACAACAGTAGAAAGATTGACAAGCAGAACACCTACCCCAGGGAGATGCACCCGCCTACGGAAGGAAGATAGGGCAATCTACTTCTGTCTGTAGTGATACTGCCTCAGAAACCCAAGGAGGGGTCGCTATGAGTTGCGTCTGACTCAACGGCACATAACAACAACAACAGCAACACCCTAGGGAGATGCACCCCTTAGATCAATCAGCCATGAGACATCAGAAGGACTGCATTCAAATGGGGGGAAACCTGGACAGACAGAAATGCACAGATAAGAAGAGCACAGGGAGGAGGTGGTCACAGGGAGGAGATGGGAAGAGAACTTCTTATGGTTGGGGATTGCAATCGGTGAAACCAAATGTGCATGCGCTGTTGAGAGTAAAATGAATCTGCATTGTAAATGTACACACAAATCACACACACAAAGAAAGATTGACAGCCTTGGAAACCCTATAGGGATTGCTATGAGTCAGAAATGACCTGATGGCAGTGAATATGGTTTGGTTTTTTTGAGCTCTGTCTCCAGGCCAGAAAAGATTAGAAAATTAACAATTATCTTGCAAACATGAATGTAATGGGTCATATCCCTGTATCTATAAAAAATTTAAATTCCTTTCATCTTTATAATCTCTTATGATGTGTTTTGGCC
>NW_006921593.1:4266921-4272639 GCF_000298275.1 Orycteropus afer afer
TGCTCCCAGTCTGCAATAGTCACTGGTACAGGACAGACCCTCGTACAGTATTTGTGGAGTGAATAACAGCACACATCTGCCCTGTTATAACCTGGAGGTCTGGAGAGCTCAAGCAGAAATGCTTTTGGGGGCCAGACAGATGGCAGAGATGTGTGAGTGGTTGGGTATCAGACAGTCAAGAGTGGTGCAAAGGAAGGTAGGCCAGCCTCAAGGCATGAAATCCAATTTCAAAAAATCCAACAGATGAAACAAAACAAATGAAGGTGAATGCAGGATTGGACCAGTTTCCTGACTTCCATGAAAATGTTTGCTCTTTTTCTGTTGATCTTCCTATTGTTGATTTCCAATTTTATAGCATCGTGATCTGAGAAGATACTTTGCAGTATTTCAATGTTTTTAAATATATTAAGGCTTGCTTTGTGGCCTAACATATAGTCTATCCTGGAGAATGTTCTACGTGCACTGGAAAAGAATGTATATTGTGCTGTTGTTGGATGAAGTGCTCTGTAGATGTCTACAAGGTCAAGTTGGTGGACTTTATTGTTTAGTTCTTCTGTTTATTTGTTGAGTTTCTTTCCAGTTGTTCTACCTTTGATTGAAAGTGGTGTAGTACAGTCTCCTACCATTACCGTGGAGTCATCTATTTGTCTTTTCAATTCTGTTAAAGTCTGATTTATATATTTTGGGCTCTTTCATTGGGTGCATAGATATTTATTATCATTATATCCTCTTGTTCAATCGATCCTCTAATCATTACATAATGACCTTCCTTGTCTGTTACGGTGGTATTTGTCTCAAAGTCAATTTTATCAGAAATTAATATTGCCACTCCTGCTCTTTTTTGATTGCTGTTTGCTTGATAGATCTTTCTCCAAACTCTGATTTGTAGTCTATTTTTGACTTTGTCTCTAAGATGTGTCTCATGTAGACAGCATACTGGTGGGTTATGTTTCCTAATGACATATCCAAAGTACATTGAGTCAAAGTCTCACCATCCTTACTTCCAAAAAAACATTCTAACTGTATTTCTTGTAAGACTGATTTGTCCTTTCTTTTGGCAGTCCACAGTATATTCAATATTCTCTGCCAACACCACAGTTCAAATATGTCAATTTTCCTTGTCTTTTTTCATATCCAGCTTTCACATGCATGTGAAGTGACTGAAAAGACCACGGCTTGGATCAGGCACACCCTAGTCATCAAAGTGATATCTTTGCTCTTTAACACTTTAAAGAGGTCGTTTTTGCAGTGAATGCAATACGACGTCTGATTTCTTGACTGCTGCTGCTTCTATGCATGTTGACTGTTGGTTCAAGAAGAGTGAAATCATTGACAGCATCAATTTCTTCTCCATTTATCATGAGGTTATTTATCAGTCCAGTTTTGAGGATTTTTGTTTTCCTCATGTTCAGGCATAATCCATACTGAAGGCTGTAGTCTTCAACCTTCCTCAGCAATTGCTTTAAGTTGTCTTCATTTTTGGCAAGCAAGGTTGTTTTATCTATATACTACAGGTTATTAGTGGGTCTTCCTCCAGTCCTGGTACAATGTTCTTCTTCATATTGTCCAGCTTCTTATATTATTTATTCAGCATACAGATTGAATAAAAACAATGATATTCCCCTTTCCATGTCTTCTTATGAATCTGACTGTTCCCTGTTGATGTACTACTGCAGTTGTTTTGAATTCTCTTCAGCAGAATTTTGCTAGGATGGTTTGTTAAGTCCCAATAGGTAACACCCTGGTGTCAGCCTGGTGGTGGGGAGGAAGTGTTGGTCAGGGAATCATCCTAGTTTGTTATTCTTGCTTGCTGCCTCCCAGTATCTAATCAATCACCAAGTCTTAATGTTTTAATATATTGCACACTTCTGTAATCCAGCCTTTCTTTCTATCTTGATCCCACTTCAAGTAGTTATCCTGCTAATCACACTGTCTGAGATGGTTCCTCTGCCCTCTTCCTATTGCCAGGGTTGCTGTTGTACATTGTGGCCCTGCCCCCTCCAACTCCTCTGCTTAACACCCTTCAGGGTCCGTGAGAGGAAACTGCAGCTCCCTTAAGGAAACCAAGCCCAGGCCCTTGTAGGGTGGTGTGTGGCTATAGGGGGAGGAGGCTTCCTAGCTACCAGACCTGTGATCTCCGGTTCAGGAGCTATTAGCCACAGCTTCACTGCAGCTCATGTCATGTATCCAGAAGGCAGGAAATAGCAATTTATAATGATCGTCTGGCCAAGTTAGAATTTTATTTGATTTTAACTAATTTACATTTAAATTAAAAAACTGATACTCCATTATTGGAAAAATTACAAGCATGCTTGGAATAAGGGAACAATTGTCTTGTTTTTCCCAGGACTAAAGAGGTTCCTGGGATGTGTAACTTTCAGTAGCAAAACCAGAATTTTTTTTGGTGTTGGGTACCAAGCCCATGTGACAGAGGAGAACTGCTCCATAGGGTTTCCTAGGCTGTAATCTTTAAGGGAGCAGATCACTGGGTCTTTCTCCTACAGGGTGGCTACTGGGTTTGAACTGTTGACTTTTCAGTTCGTAGTTGAGCACTTAACCATTGCTCTACCAGGGCTCCTTTTCAAAGTCGATATAGTCCTGGGTAAACCAGGATGAGTTTGGTCACCCTCCTTTGAATCAACATGGTGCTATAAATCTACATTTTCAATAGTTAAATTTAATGCGATCTAAACACAGATCATGGAGCATTGGTGGTTCCGTGGTAGAGTTCTCACCCTCCACGTGGGAGACCCGGGTTCAATCCACTGCACCTCATACCCAGCCACCACTCTCTACCCATGGAGCTTGTGTGTTGCATGATGTTGAACAGGCTTCAGTAGAGCTCCCAAAGTAAGACAGACTCCAAAGGAAGGCCTGGCTCTCTGGAGACTTGTGTATTGCACAGGTCGCTTGTGTGTGCTCAATAGGTTTCAGTGGAACTCCCACACTAAGACTTAAAAGCAAAGCCTAGTGATCACTTTCAAAAATCAGCCAATGAAAAACCTATGGGTCAGCAATTGATCATGTGGATGGCAGAGGACTGACAAGGGGATGGCATAGGATCAGGTCTTTCATTCCATTGGGCATGAGGTCATGGCAACGCCATAGCATGGCATCTCAACAGCAGCAAAAACAACAAATACAGGTCAAGTATTTTGAATACAAATTAAGCTTCTGAATTCAGATGTGCTGCAAGGGTAAAACGCATAGTGCATTTCAAAGATTTAGTATGAAAACAAGAATGTAAAATATCTCCTTAATAGTTTTTTGTAGTGATTACATGTTGAAAACATAATATTTAAGAGAGTGGGTGTTCTGGTTACCTAGTGCCGCTCTGACAGAAATATCCCACAAATGGGATGGCCTTAACAAACAGGAATTTATTCTCTTACAGTTTGGAGACTTTAAGTCCAAGTTCAAAATGCCAGGCTTAGGGGCTGTGTGAAAGCCCCTCAACTTTGGGCTTCAGCTCTGCCTCTTGCTCTCGGCCCACTGAAGCTAGAGGCATCTCTTCACTCAGACAGCTAGTGGCTGCTGAGGCTAACAAGCCTAAGGTTGACAGATAAAATGGCACAGTCCAGATGTTGCCAAACTATATGGAAGGCCATTAATTCAAGTCCATTTTAAGTCCCAAGATCGGCAGAGCATAGCAGGCTGCTGAACAACGACACGGCTACATGCAGGGTCCAAGCATGACGTAAGCTAGAGACCATTCCCAAGCCTTCTCCTTATATACAGGAAGCAGACCACATCCCTAGGGCAGCTACTCAGCTGCTTGTGGTAGATCCCACCATGGAGCTGAATGCTAGTCTCATTATGGGGAATAACGACCACCAGCTGCCCAGCCACTCAACCAGGCCCAGCCAAGTTGACACATAAACATAACCACCACAGTGGGTTCTATAAAATATATTTTAAAAATTTATTCCACCATTTTCTTTTTATTCCTTTAATTCAAAATTGCGTATGGCTTGCATTGTATTGCATTTTTTTTTTTTTTTTTTTTCAGGCATTACTGCCTTAGAGCAGAGGTTCTTAAGCTGTGGCAGGTACCAGGATCTTTTGGAGCACTTGGTAAAGACGCTGAGGCCCAGGCTCTACCCTGCTTCAGGGAGCCTGGACCTCTGTCCTTTATGGACCCTCCAAGCCTCAATCACCCCACAGGGATGGCATGGGGTGTGGGGGTGTGGCCTCCAACAAGCACTTTTCTACTAAGTCTCAAGGCTCTGGACCCAACAAAGCAACGGCCAAAGACCGGCAGGAATCTGATTGGCTGGCTAAGGCCTGGCCTGGGCTTTCCTAAGTCAAGAACCTGCCTCCTTCCTGGAAGATACATACGCTGGTTACTCTGAGTTGACTCCAACTCATGGTGACCCCATGTGGGTCAGAGCAGAACTGTGCTTCATAGAGTTTTCAAAACTATGACCTTTTGGAAGCAGTTGATCTTCTCTTTCTCCTGAAGCTCCTCTGGGCAGGCTTGAACCCCCAACCTTCAGCTTAGCAGCTGAGTATGTTAACCACTGGCACCACCCGGGGCCATTGAACACCTGTAATGTCCACCACCCCTTTTAGAGAAGTTTCAACCCCAAGATAGGAGTGTTTAGCCAGGCTAGTTTCCATTCAGTTGTTCTGGGGTGGGGACCTGGCATTTCCCCCACATCTCCCAGGTTATTGCAAATATTCAGCCAGGGTTGATACCCAATACCTTAATCCAGTAGTTCTCAAAGTGCTATTCCAAGCATCACCAGGGAGTTTGTGGGAAATGCACTTGGGGGCACATCCTGGTCCTGTTGAATCAGACACCTCACAGATGCATATGTTAAAAAGCCAGTTACCCTAAAATCGCTTCTAACTCATGGTGACCCCATGTGTGTCAAAGTAGAACTGTGCTCCATACGGTTTTTTTTTTTTTTTTTTAAACATTTGTTGTGGTGAAAACATATACAACAAGACATTTGCCAGCATAACCACTTCCACATTTACAGCCCAGGGACATTGATTAAATCTTTCATGCTGTGCCACCATTATTGCTATCCTTTTCTAAAATATCCCATCACCTATCAACATGAATAACCCTCCAGCTACTCCTCGGAAGGAAGACTGGGCAATCTACTTTCGTAGTGATACAGCCTCAGAAACCCAAGGAGTGGTCACTATGAGTTAGGTCTGACTCGGTGGCACGTAACAAGAACAACAACATCAACATGAACTGTATGCTCCCTGAACAAAAGATTCTCCCTTCCTCCTCCCTCCTACCCCTGTTAACTACTAATAATCTTTGGTATCTTTCTCTCTTTTTTTCCCCAACCTACCTGGAAATTTTCCCTCCTCTCCCTTCCCATCTCTGGTAACAACAACAACAAAACAATGGAATTGCTGGGGCAAATGGTATTTCTATCTCTAACTTTTCAAGGAATCACCATACCAATTTCCACAGTGGTTATATCATTTTATGGTCCCACCAGCAGTGTATGAGAGTCCCATTCTCTCTACATCACCAGCATTTGTTATTTTCTGTCTTGTTGAACTTTGCTATTAATGTTGGGGTGAGATGGTATCTCATGGTTTTTTTGATTTGCATCTCTCTAACGACTAATGAATCCCACTTGGTCATGATGTATTATTTTTTTGACATTTTGTTGGGGTCTATTGGCTAGGATTTTGTCGAAGAGTTTTGCATCTATACTCACGAGAGATATTGGTCTGTAGTTTTCCTTT
>NW_006921593.1:4273162-4282008 GCF_000298275.1 Orycteropus afer afer
CTAGTTGATTTTTTCTATTGTCTTTTTATTTTCTCTCATTTATTTCTGCTCAAATCTTTTTTCTTCTGGTTACTGTAAGGTTTTTTTTTTTTTTTCCTGCTCTTTTTCTAATTGTTGGAGATGTTTGGTTAAGGTGTTGATTTTGGCTCTCTCTCCTGTTTTGATGTGTGCCTTTATTACTGTAAATTGCCCTCTGTTCACTGCCTTTACTGTGTGCCAAAGATTTTGGTATGTTGTGTTTTCAGTTTTGTTTGATTCAAAGAATTTTTCAGTTTCCTTTTTTATTTCTTCTGTTATCCAGTAGGAGCTCTGGTAGCATAGTGCCTAAGGCATGTGACTGCTAACCAGAAGGCTGGCAGTTCAAACCCATCAGCCACTCCTTGGAAGGAAGGTTGGGCAATCTACTTCCATAGTGATAACTGCCTCGGCAACCCAAGGAGGGGTTGCTATGAATCAGGGCTGACTCGACAGCACATAACAATAACAACAACATTATCCAGTAGTTTTCAAGGAAAGTGTTATTCAGTTCCCATGTGTTTGCTCTTTTTTCATTGATCTACTTATTGTTGATTTCTAAGTTTATAGCATTGTGATCTGAGAAGATACTTTGCAGTATTTCAATGTTTTTAAAGTTGTTGAGGCTTGCTTTGTGGCTTAACACATGGTCTATCCTGGAGAATGTTCCATGTGTGCTGGAAAAGAATGCATATTTTGCATTTGTTTGGTGTAGTGCTCTGTAGATGTCTTTAAGGTCAAGTTGGTTGATCATATTGTTCAGTTCTTCTGCATCTTTGTTGAGTTTCTTTCCAGTTCTATCTCTCATTGAAAGTGGTATATTAAAGTCTCTTACTATGACTGTGGAGCCATCTATTTGTCTTTTCAATTCTGTTAGAATCTGCTTTATGTATTTTGGGGCTCTTTCATTGGGCGCATTGATATTTATTATGGTTATGTCCTCTTGTTCAAATGATCCTTTAATCATTATATAATGTCTTTCTTTGTTTCTTATAGTCATTTTTGTCTCAAAGTCAGTTTGATCAGAAATTAATATTGCCACTTCTGCTTTCTTTTGCTTGCCATTTGCTTGGTACTTCTTTTTCCAACCTTTGATTTTTAGTCTATTTTTGTCTTTGTATCTAAGGTGAATCTCATGTAGACAGCATAGTGATGGGTCATGTTTTCGTATCCAGTTTGCAACTCTCCATTTTTTGAGTGGTTCATTTAATCTATTGACATTTAGGGTAACTATCACCAAGTATGAATTTATTGATGTCATTTTGTTATGTGTTTATTCATGGTGTTGCTGATTTCTTTGTTCCATATAATTTTCTGTGTTGAGCTCATTTTGTTTATGAATCACATTATCATCTCCTTTGTTGCCATTGTTTTAGTATTTAGTAAATATTTGTGCTTGTTCTCTCTTTTTTTAATTTTGATGCAAAGTTTATTATTTTTCTTTGAGGTTACCCTGTGATTTGTTATTTTCTTCCCAAGTGTAAAACAGTCTGTTCTATCTCTCAATTGTCTTGACTTCCTCATCACTTAGAAGTTCTGTTTGGTTTGCAATTGTCCTTATTTACCAATTAATGTCTCTGGTTCCCTGTTTACAGTTTTGTAAGCTTATTTTACTTTGGATACTTCTATAACTGGGTTGGTTTCTAAGTTATGTCATCATGTGTGTTAATCATTGGTTGTTGTTTGCTGTTGTTGGTTCTCTATCAGATGGACTCCCTTTAACATCTTGTAAGGTTGCTCTGGTTTTAACAAATTCCCTTAATTTCTGCTTATCTGGAAATCTAATTTCACTCTCATATTTGAGCGACAATTTTGCTATGCTTATAATTCTTTATTGGAGATTTTTTTTCTTTCAGGGTTTTATATATATCATCCATTGCCTTCTCACCTGCATGGTTTCTGTCAAGAAGTCAGAGCTTAGTCTTATTGGTTGCCCTCTGTAGGTAACTTGTCGTTTTTCCCATGCTGCTTTCAGGATTCTTTCTTTGTCTTTGGTTTTGGTGATCTTGATTATGAAGTGTCTCGGAGATTTTCTTTTGGGGTCTATCTTGTTTGGGGTTGAATGAATATCTTCTCATCTTCTGTCATAGTAGGGAAATTCTCTTCCAACAAATATTTGACAATTTTCTCTGTGGTTTTATTGTCTTCCTGTTCTGGAATTCTGATTACATGTAGGTTATTCCTCTTGATGGTACCCCATGTGAATCTTAGGTTCTCTACATTTTGTTTTGATCTTTTGTGTGATTGATCCCTTAACAAAGTAGTATTTAAGTATTTGTTTTCAGTCTCACTAATTCTGTCTTCCACTGAGTCAATACTACTCCTTTGCCCCTTAAATGTATTATCTGTTTCTGAAATCTTCATATTAATCTTTTTTATTTCTATCTGTTGTTTTCATATCATTTCTATTTTTTAATTTATTTTGTCAATTTATTCTTGTATTGTTTTCTTAAATTGTTTTAGAGTTTTGTCTGTGTTTTCCTTAATTTTGTCAGTGTTTTCCTTGATCTTGTCAGTGTTTTCCTTGATCTGTCTCTCAATTCATTGAAGTTACCCAAATATAATTCTTTTGAGTTCTTTATCAAGGAGCTCTAATGCTGCTTCTTCCTCAGGGATGTTTCTGGGTTTATATCCTGACCCCTTGTTTTGACTACTTTACTTTGCTTCTTCATGTGGATTGTGATAGTCTGTTGTCTCCGAAACATTGTGGTGGTGTTATATTTATATTTAATGTGTGAAAGAGAATGATCTCTGTTAGTTGAGGGTGAGTTGAGCTGGTATTGGCCACCATCTACATTGGTCAGCTGGTACAAAAGCAAGTGGTGGCCCTCTCTCAGTGGGTGGGCCTGTAGGAGGTACAGGTGTATTTGGGTTGTGTTGGAACAGTTACTGTCTTTCACTCAGTTAGACAAACAAATAAATAAATAAAAATCACCCCCCAAAATAAAGAAATAAAAGCAAGAGAACAAAAACCACAAACTGCATAAACAAACACAAAGAACTGCAAAAAAAAAAAAAAGCAATAAATGAGCAGAAAAATTTTCAAAATATATTAAAAAGAGTTAAAAGAGAGATAATGAGAAAAAGAGAGGGAAAAAAGGAAAAAAAAGCTACAATATCTGGGGAAGGAAGAATGAGAGAAAAGTGCAAGAGTAAAAGAATAGTAAAGAAAAAATGGGAAAACTGCAAAAGGAAAACCAAGGGATGGGAAGAACAAACAGAAAGAAGAGAAGAAAGAAAAAAAAAAAAAAAGGAAACTAGGAAAGGGAAAAGAAAAAACATAAACCAGAGGCAGCAAAGAGAAAACAACAACAACAACAACAAAAAAACCACCCAGAAAAAAAGAGGATGATAAAACGAATAATTTAAAAACAAACAAAAACAAAACTGTATGTGTGTGTGTTGGAGTGAGGCACAGACCAGGATGGCATTCCTGCTCATCAAGAAGGTGGGTGGAGTCTGGGAATGGCCACACCTCTGTTCACCAAGAGTGTGTGGGGTCTAAGGGCAGTTGTCAGCTCCCAGTGCAGCTGCCCGTCCTGTCCCCAGCAAGTGAGCCCCCTCCTATAGCACAGTCTGGGAAGAACGCCACTTGCATGTATTCAAAACAGTTTCCTCTGCTGGTTGAGAATATTTCGAAATGGCTGCGCCCTGAGAACAGCTGCTGCAATCCACAAGTCGGTCTGTCTCCTTCTTCGCTGTTTTCCTTTCTGGTTGTCAGGCACCAATGCAGCCCTTGCCCATGCAGCTGATGAGCAGAGCTGATTCTTAGGTTGCTACCGGGACATAGTCAAAGTGGCTGTGCTCTCAGGGCAGCCAGCAGTCTGCCGTTTCCTTTGTCTCCTTACTCACTGTTTCCATTCAGGTCCTTCTAACTAGTTGATATTTAAGCCACTTCTTTATCATTGCCTTGGAAGCTCAGAGTTTAAGGATAGTCTTCTGTATCAGTTCCAAGTGGTTTCTCATTGCTTTGTTGCAGAGGGCTGTGTAGCTTGTCTGCCTATTCCGCCATCTTGCCAGAACTCCCTCCATTGGGTTTTCAATAGCTGAATTGTTTTTTTTCATGGTGATTTGGGTGAACATTTACAGAGCAAATTCACTTTCCATACAGCAGTTCACATACACTTTGTCTCAGGACATTGACCACAATTCACCGCAATGCAACAGCTCCCCTCCCACTTCCTCCTGACAGTAACCTCTTCCCTGTGTCCATCCCTCCATGCACCCCTGCCCCCTGAGCTGTCTCCCTGTGCATACACAGCCCTTCTTTCTCCCATTATTGTTCTCTCCAAGGAGTGTATTTACCTCAGGTAAATGTTCAACTCCTATGCCTGTCTTTTGCTTGGCTGGAAGCCACAGGTGTGGGTTCAACTCCAGACCTGAAGGGCAGCTAGGGACCATAGTCTCAGTGGTTCCACCAGACTCTATCAGACCAGCAAACCTGGTTCCGCGCCCCCCCACCCTTTTTTTTCCAAATGCTTTTGAGTTTTGTTTCACATTGTTCTCCCTCTCTATCCAGGGTCTCCTACATAGATCCCCTTCCAAGTGGATGACAGTGGTAGCTGGGCACCATTTAGTTCTTCTGGTGTCATAGTCATATAGGCTTCAATGGCTGAATTTTTAAGTGTAGGTTGCCAGGCTTTTCTTCCAAGGCTCTTCTGAGTAGACTTGAACTGCCAACCTTTTGGTTAGCAGCCAAGCATTGTTAACTGCACCACCCATGGCCTCCTGAACAGTAGGTAGGGACGCAACAAATATTTATTCAATGAATGAATGAGTGGAGGTGAAGAGTCACAGTAGCTGGCAGCAGTGGGGTGGGGTCAAGACTCTGCCACTCTCCTCTTTGGGACTCAGTTTCCCTGTCTATAAAATGGATGCAGTGGCCTAGGTGATCTTGGTCCCTCCTGCCAGGTTTAAAACCTCATGCCACCATTGCTCAAAACAAATCCAAGCACTCCTTTTGGACTTGCCTCCAGAGCTGGAAACTCTTCCTTACTGTGGTTTGGATTTCTGAAACAAAATGTTCTGTAGAGTCTGGGATGTGGTCAAGTGAGAGGCCCCAGCACTGAGAGAGTCAAGTCATCGCATCTGGATTTCAGTCCCACGGCTGCCACTGTGTGTCTTTGGGCAAGGCACATGACTTTTCTGAGCCTGAGTTTCCACATCTGTAAAATGGGTAGAATAACACCATTCTGTGGAGCAGCTGTGGGACTCCTGCTCTGGTGGGGCCCTCTGTAATCCATGAGGAGCCGTGTCTCTGCAGAGGTGTGTGGCCACCTGCTTAAACACACACAGTGTGACTGTGGGGTGAAGGGACCCTTTTCATGTGGGTCTATTACTCTGACACCTAATGGTAAACTTTGAGCAAAGGGGCCCTGCTGGGCCTTCAGAGGTGAGCCAGGTGGAAGTTCTAGTTGGGAGGAGGCTTATGGTGAAGAAATATATGAAGAAACACACATGCTCCGAAGACAGTAGTATCGGGTGAGGATTGGGACTAGATGATCTGAAGTGGGGACATTCCAGCTGGGGCCCGAGGCTGACAAGGAGACCACCTTGCAAAGGTCTGGATGAAGAGCTTACAGGTAGAAGGGATGGGCAGTGGCAAGGCCCAGAGGTGGGCCCTGGACTATTTGAGGTAGTGAGTTCCCTGTCACTGAAAGTATGCCACAGAAGCTGGCAATGGCTGGTCTGGACTCGTTAGCAGAGTCTCCAGTGGGAATTTAAATTCAGGAAGTTAGGAGTTGCAGCCAAGTTATGAGGAATCTTGAGAGCATGGGTTTGGACTTTGCCTGGAGTCCTAAGACCCTCAACCTACACACAGGGTCCCAGGAAGGAATGTGTGCTCGATGGAGGCCCAAGACTGCTCAGAAGGGGTGGTGGTGGAAGAAGGAAAAAGACAGGTGGGCAGGGACAGGAGAACTCTATTTGACCAAGGCATCTTTTTCTGGGGCTTGGATACTTTTTAGATTCCTCTCTGGTCCCTAGGTGAGCTGAATCTCCTCTCCTGCATTTGACAAACAATGCTTAGAGCCATGGGGAGTCACTGAGGATTCTTGAGCAGTAGGAGGACACTGTGGGCCCATTCTGAGGGAGCCCAGGCCTCAGCCACCTCCCTTTCCACAGGCTGCAGGACAAAAATTTTTTCTGACTCTTTGCTGGGGATGCCTTCCCCCATATTCCCACCACCCCCATAGGAAAAGATTACTGGCCCCAAAGGGCAGTGGACTGGATTAGTGTAAACCATCAAGCCTTAATCCACACCAGCCATTATCCTGACCTGGGGGACAGAGCCTTCTCTCCCGGTGCTCCCAGGCCTGCCGAGCCTGGCCAACAGCCCCCAAGGACCTGAGTCAGCCTCTGTGTGGCTTATTCACAGGCTTTGACACAGACACCAGACCCTGACGGGCCCCTCCGAGGGGGAGAATGTGGCATGCGGGAAAGTGTATTTGCAAACATGGAGAACGGGCCTGGTCTGAATCTGGCCTCTTTCCCCTTTCACGCCATGCAAATTGCTTCATCTTTCTCTGCCTTGTTTTCCTAATTTGGGAAACGGGCACCCAGGATACATATTTGTGTGCATGTAGGAAATGAATGTTAGAATGTCCCCAGGAAAGCACACAGTACTGTTCGTGGCCCGCCAGAGATGCTCAGTAAATCTATGGAGTGAATGAGTGTGTGAACAAAGCTGTCTTTTTGGCAGTCTGGCCCTGAAGGCAGGCCCTCTCTGTGGCTTCTACTCCCTGTGTCTTCCCAGCTGGTGTGCTCCCCTCTGTGAAGGAAGACAGGCAGGAAACGGAAGTGTCCTGGGCTTCTTGGGGGTATGCACATGCGCCTCGTTGCATCTGATCCTCCTGAGAGGTAGGGATTCGTGTGCCCTTCCTGCAGATGGGAAAACTGAGGCTTGGGGAGATAAGAAGAGGAGCCAAGGAACACAGAGCTTTTCTCTATCGTCCAAGGAAAGGCCTAGCCCAGGGCTGGGCGTGCGGGAGGGACAGAGGGAATGCCACTGGGTGAGTGAGCAGTAGGCACCATGATGACAGTGGAGTACCATCCCCTTCCTTGTGCCATCCCTGGGCAAGCAGTAGGACAGGACAAGAGGCCACCAAGTCTTTGAAGACTTTCACAGGAGTCTCTTCTATCTCTCCTTCTTTCATTTATTTCTTACGTGGCAGAATATACATGACATAAAATTTGCCATTTCCACCATTTTTAAGTGGACAGTTCAGTGACATTCCCAATGTTGTGTAACTATTGCCACTGCCGATTTCAGAACTTTTTCCTCACCCCAAACAGAAACTAAGGCACTCTGGTGGTGCAGTGCCTAAGGCATTTGACTGCTAACCAGAAGGTTGGAGGTTCAAACCCACCAGCCGATCTGCGGAAGGAAGATGGGGCAATCTACTTCCATAAAGACTTACCACCTTGGAAACCCAGTGGGGGTTGCTTTGAGTTGGAATTGACTTGATGGCAGTGGGTTTGGTTTTTGGTTTAAACAGAAACTCTGTATTTATGTAGTAATAACATCCTATTCCACCCCCATGACTGCTAATGTACTTTCAGTCTCTATCAATTTGCCTGTTGTAGGTATCTCACGTAAGTGGAATCAGACAATATCGGTCCTCTTGTGTCTGGTGTTTCACTCAGGACAATGTTTGTAAGGTTCAGCCATGTTGTAGGTCGTCCTAGTTATCTAGTGCTGCTATAACAGAGATGCCACATGGGTGACTTTAGCAAACAGAAATTTATTCGCTCACAGTTTAAGAGGCTAGAAGTCCAAACTCAGGGTCTGCCTCTAGTGAAAGGCTCTCTCTCTGTTGGCTCTGGGCAAGGTCTTTGTTCCTTGGTTTCCTGGTGATTTTTGTGTGGTGTGGCTTCTATTTCTTCCATCTCTGCTTGGTTGGTTGCTGTTTAATCTCTTTTATATCTCAAAAGCCATCGACTTAAGACACATCCTATCCTAATACTGCTTCATTAACATAATGAAGAAAACCTGTTACCAAATGGGATTACAACCTCAAGTATAAGGGTTAGGATTTACAGCACATTTTTTGGGGAACACACTTCAGTTCATAACAATTCATAACATAGCATCTATCAGAACTTTAGTTCCCTTTGTGGCTGATAATATTCCATTGTATGGACATACCACATTTTGCCCATCCATTATTGATGGACACTTGGGTTGTTTCCATTTTTTGACTGTTCTGAAGAGTGTTGCTATGAACATTGGTGTACAAGTATCTGTGTGAGTCCCTATTTTCAGTTCTCTTGCATATGTATCTAGGAGTTCTGGCAGTACTGTGGTTAAAGCATTGGGCTACTAACCAAAAGGTTGGTGGTTTGAACTTACCAGCTTCTCTGCAGGAGAAAGATGATGCAGTCTGCTTCTGTTAAGATTGACAGCCTTGGAAACCCTATGGGGCAGTTCTACTCCATCCTCTAGGGGTGCTGTGAGTCAGAATCCACCTGATAGCATGGGTTTGGTTTTGGGTCTGTATCTAGAAGTAGATACATACATATATGCTGAGAAAATATCTGAGAAGCTGGACTATATGAAGAAAAATGTGGCATGAGGATTGGAGGAAGAATCATTAACAACCTGAGATAAGCTGATGATACAACTTTGCTTGCTGAAAGTGAGGATAACTTGAGGCACTTACTGATGAAGACTGAAGAATACAGTCTGCAGTATGGATTACGTCTCAATATAAAGAAAACAAAAATCCTCACAATTGGACCAATAAGCAGTATCACGATAAATGAAGAAAAGATTGAGGTTGTCAAAGAATTCACATTGCTTGGTTCCACAATCGATGCCAATGGAAGCAGCA
>NW_006921593.1:4288908-4337653 GCF_000298275.1 Orycteropus afer afer
GAGAAGGATGTCATGCTTGGTAAGGTGGAGGGTCGATGAAAGAGGGGGAGGCCTTCAATGAGATGGATTGACATGGTGGCTGTGACGGACGATGGGCTCAAGTATAGCAGGGATCATGGGGCTGGCGCGGGATTGGGTGGTGTTTCGTTCTGCTGTGCATGGGGTCACTATGAGTCGGAAATGACTCGACGGCACCTAACAACAATAACATCTAGAAGTGGAATTGTTGGCACATGTGGTAATTCTATGTCCAACTTTTTGAGAAACCACCTCTCTCTCCATCTCGGATCATCTCCTTTCTCTGCCCTTGCTCCTCACTCTTCCCTTTTCCTTTTCGCTTTCAGCAATTGACTTCTTCTTGGTCATAATCTGTCAGCCTGCATAACTTCTAAGAACCAAAAAATTAACGCTGGAAGAAAGAGCCTGCAGAACCGTCATCTCTGCTGCTTTCACTGTCCTACTATCATACCCATGCCTCAGTTTCCTTATCTGTAAATTGGGTTGCTGTAAGGATTTGAGATGGCATGTAGACATGCTGAGTACCAGCCTGCCAAATGGGAAGGTCCCCAACAATTGGCACTGGTTGCTGTTGTTATCTGAGGCTGGCCCTACTGCAGCTCCTACTATCCTGGAAACAAATTCTGAAGAGGTTCAGGGTCTGCGATTCTGGATGCAAGGGCTGCTGGGTGATTTTGGGTAAATCTTGCCTCGATTTCATGACCACTGAAATGCAAGTGTTTGGAGTGGTTGACCTCCCAGGAAGGTGGTGAGATGTTTATTTAAGAAATCAGGATAGGAAAGCCATAAGTGAGTTCCATGGAACAGGATATGTTTGGATTACACGTCTGTGGAGGGCAGAGCTGGTCACAGGTGGGGCCTTCCCTGCAGTGGCGGTCACCCAAGGTTTGTGAAATGACTCATGATGCACATGGTCAGCTTGATTCTTGGCTCCAACCCTGTTCTGGTCACCAGGGTCCTGGACCCATGGAAGCTCCCTAGCCCTTCAGATGGGGCCTGGCATTTGGTGCTGTCGTGCCAGATCTCACTTGTGGGTGCTGGGAGGCCTTGTGACAACTGCTTATGCATTATGTGCTGGGGATCAGCCATAGAACTCATTGGATGGTGGACCCTCCAAAGGGGGCATGAATGATGCCAGCCCTGAAGCAGCCCCAGAGTTCCTTCCCAGCAGGCTGTGAGGAGGAAGCTGTACCAAGAATATCCTCCTGGACATAAAGGTGGTTTTCTCTCCAGCAAGAGAAGTTGATCTTTTTCAAATCTTTTGTGAGGACACCTGCGCTGCAGTGAATTACTTAGCAAAGTCCTTTTAGACATAGCCTAGGAGCTTTGGGAGCATAGTGCCTAAGTCACTTGACTGGGAGTTCAAACCCACCAGCCACTCCTTGGAAGGAAGGTTGGGCAATCTACTACCATAGTGATACCACCTCGGAAAGCCAAGGAGGTGTTGCTATGAGTCGGGTCCAACTCGAGGGCACATAACAACAACAACAACAGATGTAACCTATATCTCCCAGCAAATGACTGGGTGGGACAATGCAAATGAGGTGCTTGCAGCCCACCAAGGAGATTGGTTAGCTTGCTAGTAATGTAAATAAGGTGCATGGCATACTTGTGAGGGTGGGACCATGGAAATAAAGTGTATGAAACTCTAATGGAGAGATTGATCAGTTTTGACATCCCACCAGGCTTAAAATGAGCCATCCAGAGGCAGAAAGGGGGACCTCATGGCGATCAGGAAAGAAGAGCCACAAGTGTCTGTTGGACCTGGGATCCCTGCACCGAGAACCTTCTAGAGCAAGGAGACAGAGACAGAGAGAGAGAGAGAGAGAGAGAGAGAGAGAGAGATGAGAGGTGACATTGGAAATGGTGAGTGATGGGAAGAAGTAGCGGGCGAGAAACGGCAGTAGCTGTGACAGCAGAACGAGGAGGCCAGCAGGAGATGGCACGGTGGGCTTCCTGGTGCACAGAGTGAGAGAGCTGAATGTTCTTGGGCGAGGCTCACTGGCAGAGCGAGATGCCTCAGGGCAGTTATTGGCAGAGCTGAAGAGCTTTGTAACCCTTGCCTGAGCGGGGCTGAGGGGCCGAGGGCAAGAGGGCGCCGGGGGGGGGGCGGGGAGAGAGAGAGAGAGAGAGAGAGACTGGCCTGTGGGCATGGCTGAGAAGAAGTTGTCCTGACCAAAGAACTGCATCCAGAGTCGCTTCTGATCCTGAATTGTAGCCTGTTACTTCCCTAATAAACCCCATAATCGTGAGGATGCTCTGTGAGTTCTGTGTGGCCATTGCAATGAGTTATCAATCCAGCAGAGAAGTGAACAGTGCCATGGGAGGGATGCTTGGTGTCAGAATTAGTAAAAAGGTTGGAGGGTGGCTGCATGTCTGACCTCTGCCTCATAGGAACCAGCCTTGGGTTCATGCTGATGGTGATTCTCTCTTCCCTTTGAGAAGTTAGAGGGGTCAGCCGCCCCCTCCATGCCATTCTTTCAACACCGCTAGGATCACTCATGAGATAGGACCCATGTTGTGGGGAGAAGAGAGCAATTTGTCAGGGCACATCCCTCCCAGCGATGGAGAACCTTTCAGAACTTGATTGCAGTTAATGCACTAGCCTTTCCAAGTGTTTTACTCCACTCTCAGATGAGGTCAGGGAGCCCTTTAATTTACTCTTCAACTTCCAAACAGAGAGATTGGGGCCAGGCACCTTCCAGTCCCCAGCGCTGAGCAGCTGGAAGGCTGGAGCCAGGCTCAGGAAGCAGTGTTGCACTCAGTGTGCTGTCCACGGCTTTCTCACTCTGGAACTGAGTGGGAGGTGGCATGGCATCCCAGGCAGCCTACGGTTAAACCTCAACTTTGCAGTTTACTACCTATGTGTCCCTAAGCAAGCCACTTACTCTCTTATAGCCTCAGTTTGCTCATCTGTAGAGTGGGGATAATAACACTAATATGTTGAGGTTTGGGTCAGGATTGGAGATGATGTGACTAAGAGGGCAGTGCCTGGCATGTGGTAGATGGCCAAGACACTGTAGTGGTTATTGAGTAGCAAAACTGAGGGTCCAAAGCTCTCAGAGGTCCTGGGAAAGCCATCCATGGCTCTGTACTGAACCACTCCATCAGCACCGGATAAAATAGGCTTCAAGGCCTTCACCTCCTGTTCATGTGTCCATCCCATCCTGACCATTTAAATGGAGCCAGCCCACTCAGGTATATGATAGGTGATGGATGGACATGAATAAAAGCCCAGCTGTGGACAGCATCAGAACCCACCTTTGGACTCTGTCACAAATTTCCTCCAGTCATTAGGACCTGGGATCACCTTGAGTTCATGCCCCTTGGGTCTCATCTTCAGTTGAGTTGGGTCTTAGCTCTGGTATCGCCCAAGGATGTGTTGTTTCCATGTCCTCATCCTCTTGCACCCACAGATAGTTGTCCAGGCTCTGTGTCCATCTGAGGGCATTGTGGATTTATATTCGTTATAATGCTCTCCCTTTAATGGCAGTACAGTTGCTTGTTTTACAAAGGTCTGTAGATTGTGATCATTTTCTGAAGATGGAAGGAAGCATCCTGAGAAAGGAACATGTTTTCTGTTTCATCCATAGGTCAGTAGACTTGAGCGACTTGCCCTGGCTTCCACCCACCACTTCAGTAGCTTTCTCTAGTGCTACAGGTTGAATGGTGTCCCCCAAAATGATGAGGTCAAGTCCTAATCCTTGGTACATGTGAATGTGATATTATTTGGAAATTGTGTCTTGGTAGACACAGTTAGTTACTATGAGGTCACACTGCAGTAGGGTGTGCTCAAATCCAAAGTGACTGGTATCTTTATAAGAAGAGGAGAGATGTAGAGACAGAGAGCCACACAAAGAGGACAGCCATGTGATGACAGTGGTAGAAACTGGAAGATGTTTATGCAAGCCAGGGGACATTGAGGATAGCTGCCATCACCAGAAGCTGGGATAAAGGCATGGAACAGTCATTGGAACCAACAGTGTAGACACCTTGGTTTCAGATTTCTAGCCTCCAGAACAATAAGTAAGACAATAAATTTCTGTTGTATTAAGCCATTCAGATTATGAACTTTTGTTATAACGGCCCTAGGAAACTATTGGGAGCTCTGGTAGCATAGTGCCTAAAACACTTGACTGCTAACTAGAAAGTAGGCAGTTCAAACCCACCAGCCACTCCTCAGAAGGAAGGTTGGACAATCTACTTCTGTAGTGATATTGTCTTGGAAACCCAAGGAGGGGTCGCTATGAGTCGGGGCCGACTCGACGGCACATAACAACAACAACAACAACAACAGGAAACTACTGCACCTACCTCAACCCCAGCACTTTTCTTATGGCAACATTCTGGCCTTTGCCCTTTGGAAGCACCCTCCCCTTCAACCCACAAAAGGGAACATGCTGGCTTTCTGCTCTGGCCTGGTGGGACCAACCATAGGAACCTCTCAGGCCGAGACTTGCACTGTTGGACCCACCTCAGGCTGGCTTCCTGACCTGCTCTTGTCTCCTTGGTTCCTGATCCCAGATTGTTTCCTGCCTCCGTCCGTTCCTCCCTTCACTCTTAGACGTTACTCTCCACCCTGTTCCTCCAGCTATAACTTTAGCCTCCAGATCATCAAACTGACAAGTGTTTGTGATAACAGCTCCCCAAAATATCCAGGTTCTAATCCCTGGAACCTGTGAATGTTACCTGATATGAAAACAATATTTACAGATGTGATTAAGTGAAGAATCTTGAGATGGGGAAATTACCCTGGATTATCCAGGTGGACCCAATGTCATCACAAGTGGCCTCGTAAAGAAGATGGAGATTTGACACAGACAGAAGAAGAGGAGGCGATGTGACCACAGAGGCAGAGATTGGAGTGAAGACTCCACAAGCCGAGGATTGCTGACAGCCACCAGAAGCTGGAAGAGACAAGGAGCAAATTGTTACCTAAAACCTTCAGAGGGCGTGCAGCCCTGACAGCCACTTGATTTCAACCCAAAACCCACAGCCAAACCCACTGCCATTGAGTCGATTCCAATTCATAGTGACCATATAGGACAGAGTAGAACGTCCCCATAGGGTTTACAAGGCTGTCAATCTTTACGGAAGCAGACTGCCTCATCTTTCTCCTGTAGAGCAGCTGGTGGGTTCAAACCACTGACCTTTTGGTTAGCAGCCAAATGCTTTCACCACCCAAGCTCCTCTGATTTCAGTCCCATAATTTGGATTTTGGACTTCTGGCCTCCAGAATTTTGAGAGAGTAACTTTCTGTTGTTTTAAGCCACCATGTTTGTGGTAGTTTGTTATAACAGCTTCAGGAAACTAATGCAATGCTCTTTTGTCTCTTGGGGAAAGTCTCTTGTCTGATCCAGCTTGGTACCTGGCCTTGAGCCTTTTCTCGTTTCCAGGGTCCTGAAGTGCCCCAGCCCTTCAGATGCGGGGGCTGACACTCGGTGCTGTTGTGTCAGATCTCATTTCTGACAAGGAGTTTGGGCTTTGTGACAGCTACATATGTGTTATCAGCCACAGGACCCATTGTGTGGTGGACCCCCAAGAGATCCTCAAGGCCAGCCCTCCTCTCCTAACTCATTGTGAGTGGTGACCATATCAGAGAGTTCAGAAAATGCCATGGGCTATGCCCTGTGAAGGGCCCTTTTATACACATCATGTCTGGTAAGTCACCTTGCTCCAGTCTGGTGGGAAATGGGGGTTATATCAGTGGCACTAAAAAGCATTACTCTTTGTGCTCTGATGGAACCTCTAGACCTTTCAAAGTTTCTTTGATTTCTTTGCAAGAGCCCCAGGGATGTCTCGCTATGCTGACAAACACTCTTGCGCCATGTGGCACATCCATGTCCCTCCTCCTCCTGAGATCTGCCTCCTGGTGGTGAGGGCTACTCTCAAGCCTTCTGCTGTGTCTGAGGCAGGTGCGCTGCAGCTGGATTTCCCTTCCGTGCTGGGCCCACCAATCCCAGCTCCTCAGAAGGCTGAGGCCCTTTCCCAGAGGACGGCTGGCTTAGCCACAGTGTGTGCCTCTGTGTACCATCATTCTTCTTCTTCTTCTTTTTTTAAATTGTGATTTGAGTGAAAGTTAGAGAGCAAATTTACTTTCCATACAGCAGTCCACATACACTTTGTCTCATGACATTGACCACAATTTACCACAATGCAACGGCTCCCCTCCCACTTCCTCCCCATAGTTACCCCTTCCCAGTGTCCATCCCTCCATGCACTCCTGCCCCCTGAGCTGTCTCATAAACAGCCCTTCTTTCTCCCATGATTGTTCTCTCCAAGGAGTGTATCTACCTCAGGTACATGTTCAACTCATATGCCTGTCTATTGTTTGGCTGGAAGCCACAGCTGTGGGTTCAATTCCAGACCTGAAGGGCAGCTAGGGGCTGTAGTCTCAGTGGTTCCACCAGGTTCTATCAGACCAGCAAACCTGGTCCCCCCCCCCTTGTTTTTTCCAAATGATTTTGGGCTTTGTTCCACATTGTTCTCCCTCTCTATCCAAGATCTCCTACATAGATCTGCCTCCAAGTGGTTGACAGTGGTAGTCAGGCACCATCTAGTTCTTCTGGTCTTATAATCGTCTCACTGTCCCTGAGTTAGTTCTTCAGGCTCCCTGCCCTTGGCTATACAGGCTATCAAATAAGTGTATCAACTCTCAATACCGTGCAGAGCTTTTAGGGAAAGGGCTTGCAACAGGATGCATTTTCCAAAAATGGTAACAACCATTTTCACCCACCTCATGTATTCTTCTTACGATGTGACCTTGACATTCCCCCCTTCCTCCCTCTCCTTGAATCTGGATGGACTTATGACTACAGCAGAAGTGACACAATGTGACTTTGGGGGCTAGGTCATAAACAGTGATATATGTTCCACTGGTTTTCGTGGGATGCTCACTAATGAAACCCAGCCGCCATGCAGTGAGGAAACCCAAGCAGCACAGGGAGGAGGACAATGGAGAGGCCCTGGGGTTCCCTGCCTGAAGCTGAGCTCTCAGCTGACACCTCCACCAACTTTCCAGCCACGTGCAACCTGTAGCTGATGCTGCATGGAGCAGAGATGAGCTGTCCTCACTGAGCCTTGCCCAAACTGCAGGTCCATGAGCAAAATAAATGACTCTCATCATTGGAAGCCATAATTTGGGATGGTTTGTTTCACTACAACAGATAACTGCCACACGTTTCTTCTAGTTTTTACTTATAACCTCCCTTCCTTGGACTCAGACATGGAGCCATGGAGCTGAGCCCAGGGTCACCCTGAAGGTCTGAAATGGCTCATCCGCTTGGGCCCCTATCTGTGTGCCTTCCATTTCTCTTCTCTCACGAGGAGCTTCTTCCTGTGAAGCTCTTGGGTTCTTCTTGCAAACTTATCCATGGTGGCAACCTCACTGGTCCTCCAGCTTTGATTTGTCATCCCTAAATCTTGGAGGAACAGAGTTTAGACTAAGGCCAGAACACCTCCTTCCCCTTCTTCTTGTCCCCCACCCCCATCATAGTTCCAGTAATCTTTTATAGAGAAACTGTGGTTTAGAGAAGTTGAGTCACTCTCCCCAGGGCACACAGGTAGGAAGAGGAAGAGCTGAGATGTGGACCCCAGTCTGGCTGCCTTCCCACTGACCCAGGGCTGCTTCCTAATTCCCTGTGAGGAGGCAATTGATCTCCTGTGTCTCAGGAGCCACTTCCTGACCCTCAACAAACTCAAAGCGTTTATCTCTTCACAAAACGGGATTGTTGTGGTTACTCCACGTTGCTCTAGCAGAAAATACCACAAATGGGTGGTTTTAACAAGCAGGAGTTTATTCTCTTACAGGTTGGAGGCTAGAAGTCTGAGTTCAAAGTGCCAGTCTCTAGGGGCTGGGTGAAAGCCCCTTGACCTTGGGCTTCAGCTCTGCCTCTGGCTCTTGGCCCACTGAAGCTAGAGGCTTTCTTCACTCAGGCAGCTGCTGGCTGCTGAGGCTGACAAACCCAAGGTCGACAAGTAAAAAGGCACAGTCCCAATGTCACCAAACCATGTGGCAGGCCACTGATTCAAGTCCATTATGAGTCCCAAGATTGGCAGACAATGTGGTAGGTTGCTGATTGATAGCTTGGCTACATGCAGGATTCAAGCATGCCAAAAGCTTGAGACCTTCCTCAAAGCTTTTTCTTCTCTGCTGGAAGCAGACCACATCCCTAAGGCAGCTACTCAGCTGCTCCAGTGGATTCCACCATGGAGTTGATGACCAATCTCACCATGGGGAATAACTACATCCAGCTGTCCAGCCACTCAACCAGGCCCAGCCAAGTTGACACACAAAGTTAACTACCACAGGGATGTACATTCAAATGGCCGTTGACCCAAACCAAACCAAACCAATTGCTGTTGAGTTGATTCCAAGTCACGGTGACCTCATATGTGTATTGTTGTTGTTGTTGTTGTTATGTGCCGTCAGTGGAACTATAATCTATAGGGTTTTCAAGGCTTTTCTTCCAAGGTGCCTCTCAGTGGGTTCCAACTGTCAACCTTTCGGTAGATAGTCAAGCACTTTAGAGTTTGCACTATCCAGGGACTCTGAAATGGCCAATAAGCATATAAAAAAGTACTCAAGTTCATTACCAAGCAGGGAGATACAAATTAAAACCCAAAACATACCCTACTATGGTGGACTGCAGAGACTGGTGCCCGAACCACATTCAATGACTGATTTGTGTCCCCACTGCTAGGAGTACTGTCAATAAGGGTGGTCTCAGTGGCTGCAGAGAGCCACCTCACCCAATGCCATGTTCCTCCCCAGGGCAGCTTACACCATGACTGATTGAGAAAAGGGGTGTAGAGACCCAGCCATCTTGGTCACCTTGGCACAACTCTGAAAGGCCTTTCTGGCTCTAGAGCACCCTCTGGGGTCAGTGGGGGCTTACCTTCTCCCTCTGGTCCCTCTGGCTTGCTTCCCTCCACCATGGGAAATTTCTAGGGCTGTTGTTGTTAGGTGCTGGCGAGTTTGTCCCAACTCATAGCGACCCTGTGTACAAGAATGAAACACTGCCCAGTCCGGCCCCATTCTCACAATTGTTGCTATGGTTGAGCCCATTGTTGCAGCCACTGTGTCAATCCATCACCTTGAGGGTCTTTTGCTCATCTGATGGGAATGGGGATGGACA
The DNA here is from genome assembly GCF_000298275.1 of Orycteropus afer afer. Classification (NCBI taxonomy): domain Eukaryota; kingdom Metazoa; phylum Chordata; class Mammalia; order Tubulidentata; family Orycteropodidae; genus Orycteropus; species Orycteropus afer. The sequence continues at coordinate 4,298,064 of NW_006921593.1, forward strand.
TGGAAGGCATCGTTTGGAAAGTGATGTTTGAGTTGAGAGCTGAAGGGTGGTAGGATGTCATCTAGGAGGAGGGGAAAACCCTCCAGGCAGGGAAAGAATTCATAAGGACCCAAGATGGGAGGGACATGATACAGAGAGCGGGAGAGGGTTGGAAATGGTAACCCACCAAAAGGCTTTAAATTAAGGAAAAAACAAAAATAATAAACCACACAGCTGTTGTCCAGTTTCTCTGAGTCTTGGTGACCCCATGAGTGTGTGAGTAGAATTGTGCTCCATGAGGTTCAATCACTGATGTTTTGGAAATAGATCACCAGGTACCTCTGGGTGGACTTGAACTCCCACCCTTGTGGTCAGCAGCTGAGCATATTAACCATCTGTACCATGCAGAGACCCCAAACCTTTGAGAAGTCTCGACCCATTGACAGATCACCTGGCTGTCTTATGGGGCAGGGGCCTGGTGAAGGGAAAAGGCAGGAGTGGGGAGGCCAGCCTGGAAGCTACAGTGGCCTAGGTGACAGAGAGGTAGTGGCTGGGACCAGGGAGGTGGCAGAGGCATGAAAAGAGCAGAAGGGATGATAGAGCTATTTAAGAGCTAAGATGGATAGAGCAAGTTTTCCCATGTCAACTGGCATGGTCTCAGTAACTGCAGAGAACCACCTTGCTTAATGCCATATGCCTCCCTGGGGTGGCTTGCATACTATGACCAATGGAGGAAGGAGGTAGAGATCCAGCCAGTGACGGGTTCCACTGGGACACCTGGTGGTGGTGCAGGAGTCCATGGCCCCCGCTGCTCCTAGGTGGGAGGGAGATTTGGGTGTGAGCTCTTGACTTGCTCGGCCTTGTCTAGGCGAGGCCTTCCCGCACAGACATCCCTGCTCTTTCTTGAGCCATTTCAGACTGGCTTCTGGGGTGGAGTCTGGAGTGAGTCAATTGTCCTGTGGGCCCCAAGAGTCTTGTCCCCACGCAGCAGCAGCCTCTTTCCACCCCACTGAGCATGCTGGGTCAACTCTCCTGGGTTTCTGCTCCAACTGTGATGCTCAGTGTGTTTACACTTTGGTCCTAGCTGTCTCCAGGCCCCCTCTCTACTCTGCACAGGCTACCCAGACCTAGTGTCCTGAAACTGCTCCCGAGCTGGTCTCCCTGATGGACCTATCTCCCCTCCAGCCTGCTTGTGCCAGGCTCCCCCTACCCTGGACCACCTGCAACCCAGGCCGTACAGTGAGGTGACCACTGGCCCTACCAGTGGCCTCAGCCTTCTCCTCTTTCTCTCTGCTGGGCTTTGGTTCCCTCAGAAGCAGGCCCTGAGACAATGATTCAAGATCAAGGAAGCCCAGTCTGGTGAGACCCCCGAGACTACAGTCCTTAGTCACCCTTCAGGTCTGGAAAGGAACTCATTCCCATGGCTTCCAGCCAAACAGTAGACAGGCATATAGGATGAACATGCACACCAGGTGGGTACACTCCTTAGAGCGATCAATCAGGGGAGAACAGAAGGGCAGTGTTTGCACAGGGAGACAGCTCAGGGGGCAGGAGTGCACAGGAAAGAAGGACACAGGGAAGAGGTAACCACAGGGAGGAGGTGGGAAGAGAGCTGTTACATTGTGGGGCATTGCAGTCCATGTCATGAAACAAAATGTGTTTCTGCTGACAGATGGGTTGTGGTTGTGTGTGAGGTGCATTGGCGGGGAACGAACCTGCATCTCCTGCATCAAAAAAACTCACTGCTGTGAGTTGGATCCTGCTCATAGTGACCCCTCCTTAGGTTTCTGAGGCGGTAGTATCACTACGGAAGTAGCTTGCCCAACCTTCCTTCTGAGGAGTGGCTGGTGGGTTTGAACTGCCAGGCTTCTGGTTAATAGTCAAAACCTTAGGCACTGCGCCACCAGAGCTCCTGCATGGGGGGTGAGAATTTGACACTGAGCCACCAATAGCCCACTGGCAGAGGGTAGGGGCCTCAGAAAGCTGAGGATGGGGGTAGATTTGCACTGTGCCACGTGCCCTAGATACAGGCAAGCAGAGCCCAAGTCCCTAAGATCAACAATCAGCTGCCTTCCCTTTGCCAACTACACTCCCCTCCCCCACCATCTCCGGCCACTGGCTCCTGCTGACGTGATGTTCTTGTTCTAAAAACAGACCTGGAACACCTTGAGCAGATTGGCAGTCCCCTGATGGCGGCCTTGTGGAGCACATAGGGTCCCTGCCTATCTGCAGGGCTCCCCAGGGTGTGGGGGGACACATGAGGACCAGTGGAGGTGGCCCACTCGGGCTCCAGAGGGGAAGTTGGCCCCAGACCCCACGGGGAGGTTCCTGAGTTGGAGCTCAGCCTGCCTGGGAACTCTAGCAGCAGACTGTTGCCACCTCCGAAGGTGATTGATTTGTTGTTGGGTGAATGGTTCATTCTTTGTTCCTCCAGCCCCTTGGTTTCTTTGGGTGGCAGCCCAGAGCGTGTCCCCAAGGCTGGGGACTTCCCATGCAGAGCAGGCTGGCGCCACTGGTGCTGCAGGGCTGTTAAGGCCTGTGGTGCACAAGATCCTCCCTGCTCTCCTGTGTGTCACAGACCAACCACAAGGCAGCAGTGGCCAGCAGGCAGGAGTGGCTGGGGAGGCTCAGGCCTGGGCCCCGGCTTTGCTACTGTAGGGCCTCCCAGGTGCCCTGTCTCTCTGACCACACTGTGCCTCTAGCATTCTTCAGCCCTGTATAGCTGGAGGCACTGAGGCCTTCCCATTCTGGGCGGCCAGGGCCAGTGCTCTCAGCAACTTGAGCAGTTGGTCACTGCCATTGGTCTCCTGGCCTTAAGCCTGGTACCCAGTAGGTGGGGAACCCTGGGCCCTGTGGGCCACTTATGTGGGACTTCTTCCATCCCTTGTCAAGGACCCCAACCCTAGAGCACAGCTCCTGCCTTAGTTTCCTGGTCGGTGCTCTTGGTCCACAAGGGCTTGCCATTTTTTTTTCCTTTTAATTAATTTTTATTGTGATTTGGGTGAAAGTTTACAGAGCAAATTCATTTTCCATACAGCAGTTCATGCACATTTTGTCTCATGACATTGACTGCAATTCCTCACAATGTAATAAGGGCCTGTTATTCTTCATTGGGGAGCTCTGGTGGCGTAGTGCCTAAGATATCTGACTGCTAACCAGAAGGCTGGTAGTTCAAACCCACGAGCCACTCCTTGGAAGGAAGGTTGGGCAATCTACTTCCGTAGTGATACTGCCTTGGCAACCCAAGGAGGGGTTGCTGTGAGTCGGATCCGACTTGATGGCAGTGAGTGTGGTGTGTATTCTTCCTTGAGGAGTTCTGGTAGCGTAGTGTGTAAGGCACTTGACTGCTAACCAGAAGGCTGGTGCTTCAAACCCACCAGCCCCTCCTTGGAAGGACGTTTGGGCAGTTTACTTCCGTAGTGATACTGCCTCGGAAACCCAAGGAGGGGTTGCTATGAGTCGGGTCCGACTCTACATTACATAACAACAACAACAACATTCTTCCTTGAGGTCTAGCCAACTGGGCTGGGCCCCTGATAACCTGTTCCAATGCCTACCAGCCCCTGTGTCTGGGGACTGTCTCCTTCCCTTTGTCGCCTGCTAGGACAAAAACGGAAAACTCAGTTTCTTTACTTGTTGGGTAGATAACTGCCGTTAAGTTGGCTGCGACCCACGGTGACCGAACACACAACAGAACAAAAAGTTGCCCGGTCCCGCCGCATCCTCGCCATCCCCAGTGTGTTTGAGTTCATCGTTACTGCTGTTGCTTTGATCCATCTCCCTGAGGGTCTGCCTCGCCCAGGCTGGCCCTCTGCTTCACCAAATATGATACCCTCCTCAAACAACTCATCTCTCCTGATGAGGTTTCCAAAGCAAGTCAGTCGGACGGTGTTTCATTGAGAGCCATAACAGATCCATCGGCTAATTTTCAGAAGTAGATGACAGGCTTTCCTTCCTAGTCTTTGTCTGGAAGTGCTGATGAAACTTGTCCCCCCCCCCCCCCATGGGTGGCCCTGCTGGTGTTTGAAATACTGAGGGCACAACCTCCAGCATCACAGCAACACACAAGCCACCACAGAATGACACACTGACCTATGCATAGTGGCCTTATCTGTCAATTGGGGTGATATTAGCTCCCCGCAGACTTGTTGGAAGAATGATACCAATTCTAACACCTCTGACACTATCCCTGGCAGACAGCAAGTGCTCAGGGAAGGTGGCAGTGAATGTTCCTGTCATTAACAACGGTGTGTTCCATCTCTTGGCCTCCCAGCTGCCTCCGACAAGAGACTTCTGTGGCCAGGAGCCCCCACAGTCAATGCTGCCCAGCAGACTTTTCTGCAGAGATGGACACAGCCTACGTGTGCACTGTCCAATATGCAAGTGCTTGAATTGTGGCCAGTGTGACTGAGGGATGGCATTGAGCATTTAATTTTAATTAATTTCAATCCCAGTAGCCATATGTGGCTAATGGCAGCTGAACTAGGCAGGCCAGCTACTTACAGAGCAAAACTGGCCTCCTTCATTAGTTAAACAAGTATCTATGGAGCGCCCTCTATCTGCGGTCCACGTAGGTGCTGGAAATACCACAGTGCACAAGACAGACAAGATGCTGGCTGTCATGGAGACAAGAAAGGAAAAAAATAGGGTATGTTCAGGTAGCGATAAACAAACCAACCTCACTACCATCGAGTGGATTCTGATGCATAGAGATCCTTCAGGACAGAGGGGAACTGCCCCTTGGGGCTTACAAGGCTTTAAACCCGTACAGAAGTACGTTGCCTCATCTTTCTCCCATGGTGGTTTTGAACCATCGGCTTTTTGGTTAGCAGCTGAATGTGTTAACCATTGTGCTACTAGAGCTCTTAGTGATAGTGATGTTGGAAAAAGCCAGAGCACCAAAGTGATCTGCAGTGATGGGTGTATAGTGTGGCCTGTGTGGCCTGGGGAGGTTCCCATGGGAGGTGAGCTTGGTGTTCAGAGCCAAGTGCGAAGGAGGAACCAGCCTTGGGACCGTTTACAGCAATAGCATCTCAGGTAAGGGGAACAACAACAACAACAACACCAAAAACAAACCAAACTCACTGCCATCGAGTTGGATCCAACTCATAGCCACCCCTCCTTGAGTTTCCAAGGCAGCATACTATGGAAGTAGATTGCCCCATCTTCCTTTGGAGTAGCTGTGGGTTTGAACCACCAGCCTTCTGGTAAACAGTCAAATGTCTTAGACTCTAGGCTACCAGAGCTCCTGGTAATGGGAACAGCAGGGGCAAAAACTAAAGCAGAATGGACTTGCTGGTTTTTCTTTTAAATCATTATTTCCTTTATTGAAGCTAAACTCCTGACCCGCAGAACAATTACCTTCTGTCTATTTAAATAGGCTTTGTAATCTTTTGACCCTTGATGAACTAGTCCTGTTTGTTACATTTTATACTTCAAAAGGCTTTTCTTTTATCTCTATTCTGCCAACTGATGTCAACTGCAGGGTTAGAAACCTACACGGCATTAGACTTTAGTTACTAAATTTCACAGCTTTCAAAGTTCATGCCTTAGAGGGAGTCTTTCTCAGAACATGCAATGATCGCACCTGGCCTTTAGCCAACTGAGCAGGACCCAGCATCCTGCAAGGGCTACAGGTATCCAGCCCACTGAACTTAGCTTCTTGCTTGATAGCTGACACTTAAAAAAAAAAGAAAAACAGTACTCTTAATCCAGATTGTTGAGCCTCTTTATTTCTGGGGTGTGGTTGATAGAGCCAGGGAAGACCTGGCAGCAGGCACCCTAATTATTTCTGGGCATTAGCATACAAACATCTGCCTGGTGGTCATGATGGGTCTTAGCATCTCACGTGTGCAAAATGTGCTGACCCCACGGGGGTGTCAGACTAGAATTGTCCTCCCTACAGTTTTCAGTAGTGTAGTGCCTAAGGCACTTGACTGCTAACCAGAAGGTGGCGGTTCAAACCCACCAGGCACTCCTCGGAAGGAAGGCTGGGCAATCTACTTCCGTAGAGATACCGCCTCGGAAACCCAAAGAGGGATCGCTATGAGTCGGGTCTGACTCGATGGGACATAACAACAACAATGGTTTTCAGTGACTGTTGTTTTGGAAATGGATCGCCAGGTTTTTCTTCTGAGGGACCTCTGCATGGTCTCAAACCTCCAAGGTTCTGGTCAACGGCTGAGCATGTTAACCATCTACACCGTCCAGGGTGTGTAATGGCCTGTTTTGAAGGAGACAAAATGAAGTATATAAACCAAGGGCTGAATTTTGAGCTGTGTGGTCTCCTCAGAGCTGTGTGTATTGATGGCATGATTGCTGGTGAGTTATACCCACTGAAAGGCTGCATTAACTGTGTTAGATTAATCCATATGGCCCAGACGTCACTTGCAAGGTACCTAGGGCAGAAATGTGCTAGACTTAGGGAAACTAAGGTTGATAATATTCAGCAAACCAAACCCGGATGGACCTCAGTATAATCTGTTCTGAGAGAAAGGCCTCAAAATCTTTGTGCACGTAGTAGCAAAGCAATGTGTGTGTTCTAACGTTTAAAGCAGAACATTTTTTTCCCCCTTGCCCAGTGAAACAAAAAGAAAAATAATTCACTTTACACAATGGACAACTTTAATCACTCACAAGAGTAGGGAGAAGAGTACCACGAACCCCCGTGGGGTCATCACTCAGCTCAAATAACGATCAACAGTTTGCGGATCTCACCTCATCCCATCTCTCCTCTCCCTCTTTTTCCTTGGCCAGAATATTATGTTTGAAAGCAAATTGTAGACGTGTCAGAAAAAGAAAACTTAAAAATAAAACAGAACAAAGATGACAATGGACGTCATTTGCAAATAAGATCCTTCAGGTTCTGCTGAGTCTCTGTGGGATGTGGTGTTCCAGTCCTCAGTGGGAGAGGGGTTTCTATGCAAAGTGACAACGGAGGCTGCAAGGAGGTGTCAGACGTCCCCTAAGGAAAAAGTGCTGTCCAAATGCCCGCACAACCCTCCCGAACATCTCAAACCGCCCTTTACCTAATCTAACTTCACCTTCTTTTCCTTTAAAAATTTTATTTATTTTGTTGTTGTTGGGAAGACACTCAGCAAAACAGACACCGATTCCAGTTTCTATGTGTACAATTTAGTGACAATGATTACGTCTTTGAGTTGTACAACCATTCTCACCCCCTTTTTCTGAGTTGTTTCTTCCTTATTAACACACACTCACCACCTCCTAAGTTTCCTATCTAATCTTTTGAGTTGGTTTTATCACTCTGATCCCATACAAATAGTTCTTAAAAGAGTAGAGTGCTCAAGACTGACCCTTTTCACTACTGAAGCTAGAGTATTGTTTGATTGAAGATTTCAGGGGACATTTTTGGTTTAAGATTTAAAGATTATCTGAAGGCAATACTTTCTGGGATTCATCTAGCCTCCATGACTTCAGGAAGTCTAGAGTCCATTAGAATTTGAAATTCTGTTCTGCATATTCCCCCTTTTGATCAGGGTTCTTTGAAAGAATCTTTGTGCAAAGTGTTCAGTGATAGCTGGGCACTGTCCAGTTCTTCTGGTCTCATGGCAAAGGAGACAGTTGTTCATGGAGGCCATTAGCCACACCTTCCATTTCTTCCTCCTATTCCTGTCTCTCCTTCTTCCTCTCTTGCTCTAAGTGAATAGAGACCAACTGGTGTGTCTTAGATGGGCGCTTGCAAACTTTTAAGACCCCTGGCACTATGCAATGAACAAGGAGGTAAACAGAAGCACTAAACATGTTATTAGGCCAATTAATTGGGATGTCCCATGAAACATGACCGTAAACCTCCAAACCAAGGAATCCAATCCCATGAGCTGTTTGGTTGTACACAAGCAGCCTCAGAAGCTGCTCTTTTTTGTCATTGTTGTAAATATAGCTATCACACAACTTTTGTTAGTTCAGTGTTTTACAGGTATACAACTTATTGACAGCAATGACAATAATCGGCTGTGCAATCCTACCCTTAATGTGAGTTTTCTGTAACCATTTACCCCATTTTTCCCCCTCCCTCCTGCTCCTGGTAACCACTAATAAACTTTGGTTCAATACAAAGTTTGGTTCAATACATTTGCCTTTTTAGGTAAGTGAGGTCATACAATATATTTATATATATATATATATGTATATTTTTGTGATTGACTTATTCCACTAAACATAATGTCTTCAAGCTCCATCCAGACTGTAGCATGTATCAAGACCTCATTTCTCCCATTGGCTGAGTGGTGTTCCATTGTACTACCATGTTTTGTTTATTCAGCCATCTGTTGATGAGCATTTAGGTAGTTTCCACCTTTTGGCTATTGTGAATAATGCTTCAGTGAGCATTGACGTACAAGTCTCTGTGTCTCTGCTTTCAGGTATTTTGGGTATACACCTAAGAGTGGAATTGCTGGGCCATATGGTAGTTCTATTTTTAGTTTTTTGAGGAACAGCCACAGGGGTTTTGACAATGGCCGTATCATTTTGCATTCCCACCAGCAACGGATAAGAGTTCCAGTTTCCCCACATCCTTGCCAACATTTGTTATTTTATTTATTTATTTATTTTAACCTAAGTCATCCTGGTGGTAGTGAAATGATATCTCAATGCAGTTTTTTTTTTTTTAAATTTTATAGTGATTTGGGTGAAAGTTTACAGAGAAAATTCACTTGCCATACAGCGGTTCATACACATTTTGTCTCATGACACTGACTGCAATTCCCCACAATGTAACAGCTCTCTTCCCACTTCCTCCCCATAGTTCCTTCTTCCCGGTGTCCTTCCCTCCCATGCACTCCTGCCCCCTGAGCTGTCTCCTTGTGCATACTCTTCCCTTCTATTCTCTCATGATTGATGTCTCCAAGGGGTGTATCTACCTGATGTAAATGTTCAGCCCATATGCCTGTCTTTTGTTTGCCTGGAAGCCCCAGGAGTGGGTCAATGCAGTCTTGATTTGCATCTCTCTGATGATGTTAAGCATCTTTCCATGTGTTTGATGGACATTTGAATGCTTCTTTGGTGAAATGTCTGTTCAAGTTCTTTGCCCATTTTATGATTACGTTATTTGTCTTTTTGGGGTTAAGTTGTTGAAGTTTTATACATATTTTGGTGATTATATTCTTATCAGATATATGGTTTCCAAAGATATTATCTCAGTTGGTAGCTTGTCTTTTCACACTTTTGGTAAATTGTTTTGACGAACAAAAGTATTTAATTTTCATGAGGTCCCATTTATTATTTTTTTGAGGTCTCATTTATTTATTTTGTCTTTTGCTTTTGTGCTTTTGTTATTGCATCAGATAATCCATTGTTAAAAGCTAGGCCCAGTAACATTACCCTTGCATTTTCTTCTGAGGATTTTATGGTTTTAGTTTGCACATTTAGGTCTTTATTCCATTTTGAATTTCTTTTGGTGGATGGTGTGAGGAAGGGATCCAGTTTCATTTTTCTGCTTGTGGAAATCCAATTGTCCCAGCACGATTTATTGAAGAGACTCTTCTTTCCCCACTGAATGGACTTAGCACCCTTGTCAAAAATCAGCTGACACAGATGTGTGTGTTTATTTCTGGATTCTCAGTTCTATTCCATTGGTCTGTGTGTCTCTTGTTATACCAGTTCCAGGTTGTTTGAATTACCATAGCTATATCCAACCAAACCAACCCACTGCCATCGAGTCAGATCCAACTCATAGTGACCCCTCGTTGGGTTTCTGAGGCAGTATCACTATGGAAGTAGATTGCCCAACCTTCCTACCGAGGAGTGGCTGATTGGTTTCAACCATCAGCCTTCTGGGTAGCAGTCTGTATAGAGTGTCTTCAATTCAGGAAGTGTGAGTCCTCCAGCTTTGTTTTTCTTTTTCAACACAACTTTATCTATTCAGGGCCTCTTACCATTTCACATAAAGTTGAGGATTGTTTTTTCTAATTTTGTAAAGAAGGCTATTGGAATTTTGGTTGGGATTGTGTTGACTCTATAGATTTCTTTGGGTCATATTGACATCTTAACATCACTTTTTTTTTATGATTTAAGTCGCTTAGGTGTAGTTAAAATTTTAAAATTTATTTATTTTTAGTTTACTTTGTTTTACACCAGAGGGAGTTGATGCATGTAAGTGTTGCTGGCAGTTTGGGTCCACACAGAGGGACCTTGGAATAAAGGCCTGGCAATTGATTTGTGACAAATCAGCTATTGAAAACTCTATGGAGCGCAGTTCCATTCCGACACACATGGGATCACCACGAATTGGGATCAACACAACAGCAACTAGTTTGGTCTTTTGTTTAAATGCTTATTGGTTCAGTGGTAGAATTCTTGCAAGAGACCCAGGTTCAATTCCCAGCCAATGCATCTCATGCACAGACACCACCCGTCTGTCAGCAGAGGCTTGTATGTTGTTTGATGCTAGGCAGGCTTCAGCAGAGCTTGTGGACTAAGATGGGTCCCCAGCCAATCACGGGTCTTGTTCTGTTGTGTATGTGGTTGCCATGAGTTGGAGGCTGACGGCAGCTGATAACAGAAGCCTGTAGCTCTGCCTGCTTCCACCAGGGGTCTGGGTGCCTCCAGCCACCAGCAGGGCCAGGGGAGCAACGGTTGTCTTTGCTCCTCCATAGATCACAGTGAATGAACTCTTCTAAGTTTTTGTTGAAAAACGAACGGATAAAAAGGGACTTGGAATGGAAAACGGCATGCCCTGCACAAATAAGTTGTGTACTAGGGTATAAAGGAGACAAATAAGCCCTCAGGACCCTAAGTGACCAGTTGTAAAGAAAAGACCAGTCCACCCCTAGCTGCCAGGGCAGTGAGTTAGGATGGCGAAAGGAGCATTGGACTTCCCAATGTTTTGTTCCCCTTTCTCTGCATCTTCTCTCTCCTTCTCACCTTCGTTACCTTCATCTTCGTCTTCCTCAGTGTCCTCCGAGCTCACATGGCCAACATGGCCTCCACCATGCCTACCTCCTCCTCCCCTTCTTTTTTCTCCTCCCCCTCCTGCTGCACTCCACCTCCCTTCCCTACTGCTGGTTCTGGTTATCATTGCTGCATAACAAATCACTCCCAAATTTGGCAGCTTGAAATGATGAATTTACCTGGAAAGTCCACTTATGGGCAGGTATATACCCCTAAGAATTGAAACCAAGGACTCAGACACCGATGCACCAATGTTCATTGCAGTTTTGTTCACTGTAGTCAGAAGGTGGAAACAGCCAAGTGTCCATCAACAACAGAGGTGTGTGGGGAGCAGTGTGGAGGAGAGCTGGTTGGGGTTGGCAAGAAAGGGCTCAGCTACCCAGATGGGGGCAGAGAGGGCCTGTGGGAGACAGAGAAAGAGGGGGGCAATGGCCTGAGTGGGAAAGGACCCCATAGGAAGCATGGGGGACGTACACTTCCTATGTCTGCGAGCTTTGTGGGCTATAGGGAGGCTCCCAGGGGTAGGCATCGGGGAAGCAGGTAACGGTCCCCAGGAGTCACCCATGAGGCAGAGGGGATAGGAGCACACAGGAGTTTCTTTCTCTTCTCTTAGCAGGTATTGGTTAGAATGCCACCCTCTGCGTTGTTGTCGGTACCAGGTGCTATTGAGTTGACTTTCAACTCATAGCAACCCACGTGACAGGACAGAGCGGCCCCGTGGGATTTTCTTGGTTGAAATCCTTAGGGGAGCACATTTCTCCTGAGAGGCCACTGGGCGGGTTCGGTTAGCGGCACAGCACCGAACTGTTTTGCCCCAATGACTCCTTTTCCTCTCCATTCTTGTTTCTGCTTTAAATCCCTAAGCCAGAAACCAAGACCAGTTGCCATCATCTGACCCCGACTCCTGGTGACCCATGTGTGTCAGGGGACGACCGGGCCCCATCGTTGTCAATGGCCAATATTTCCCTAGTTAGTTTGCCAGCTTTTTCTTCTGAGGCCCCCGGGTGGATTTGAACCTCCAACTCTTGGTTAGTGGCCGCGTGCTTAGCTGTTTGCCCCACTAGCAGACTCCTAATCACTAAACAGTCCTCCAAAATACACACCCTGCACCTAAAGTCACTTTTTGTTCCTGAAATCTGAAAAGCTCTGAAAACACAAACCTTTTTCCTTGCTCCTTTGGCTGCAAAACCTGACCGGAACCCATGTAAGACTGTTCATAGTCCTCACTTTCACCATGTAATGGGGATGTTCATCCATTTTGCTGCAGAGGGATCAATGTGTTAGATCATGGGGTGCAACCCCAGGCCCTGCTGGGAGTATTATGTAATACATGGTATGTGTGCTAGGTCATCTTTGTAAAATAAAAACATATGAATATGCATATACAAACACAACTATACCTATGTATACATACTCATGTACCCCCATATACCCTCCCACACCTAGCTCAACTGCTAACCAAAATATCAGAGGTTTAAACCCACCAGCCACGCTCTGTGGGACAAAGATGAGGCAGTCTGCTTCCATAAAGATTTACAACCTTGGAAACCCTATGGGGCAGTTCTGCTCTGTTCTATAGAGTTACTAGGAGCTGGAATTGACTTGACAGGAGTGGGTTTGGTTTGTTTTTGGGAACCACTCACTGATTTTGGGGAGCTCTGGTAGCATAGTGCCTAAGGCACTTGACTGCTAACCAGAAGGTTGGCGGTTCAAACCTACCAGCCACTCCTTGGAAGGAAGGTTGGGCAATCTACCTCTGTAGTGATACCGCCTCGGAAACCCAAGGAGGGGTGGCTGTGAGTTGAATCGACTCGACAGCAGTGCGTTGGCTTTGTCTTCATTACCTTAATCACGCTTTGCTCCCTACCTCACATCGTGCTGCCTGGCCCTCCCAACATTAACTCTTGTCTACTCTCTGGCAAGTGATTCTCCCTCCCACCCCTGGGACCATGTAAGAATGTTGCTTTCGGTATGTAAACCTATTCTTGACTTTTTTATAAAAGGGTTTTCATACAACATTTCTCCTTTTGTGATCGACTTATTTCACTCAACATAATGTCACATTCATCCATATTATGTTTTGTGGACTCATCATTACTCTTTAGTGCTGTGTAGTATTCCATTGTGTGTATGTGCCAAAATTTGTTTATCCATTCATCCTTTGAGGGTCACTAGGTTATTTCCATCTTTTTTGCGATCATGAATAATGCTGCAGTGAGCTTAAGTATACGTATTAATGTCACTGCTATTAGTTCTCTAGAATGTGTACCCAGGAGTGGGACTGCTGAATCGTATGGTATTTCTATTTCTAACTTTTTGAGGAGGTGCCATGCTGTTTTCCATAGTGGTTGTACCGTTTTCAATCCCACTAGCAGTGTATGAGAGTTCTAATCTCCTCACAACTTTCCCAGCATTTGTTGTTTTCTGTTTTTTTGATCAGTGCCATTTTTGCAAGGGTGAGGTAGTATCTCATTGTAGTTTTGATTTTCATCTCTCTAATGGCTAATGATCACAGCATCTCTTCATGTGTTGGTTACCTTCCTGAATGTTGTCTTTGGTGAAATGTCTGTTCATGTCCTTTGTCCATGTTTTTGATTGGATCATGTATCTTTTTGTTTGTGAGGTTTTGAAGTTTTCTGTGTTTTAGACATTAGACCCTTGTTGCCAACCCCCCCCCCCCGCCACACACACACCCAGTCTGTAGATTCTCTTTTTACTCTTTTGGAGAAGTCTTTTAATGGACATTATGCCACCAGAACTCCCTTTTGATGAGCATAAATATTTAATTTTTAAGAAGTCTTAGTTCTCTAGTTTCTTCTGTTGTTTGTGCATGTATAGTTATGTTTGCTAGTGTATTTATACCATAAATTAGGACCCCCTAGCTTTGTCTCTATGCGATCTTCCAGGAACTTTATAGTTTTAGCTTTAACAATTAGGTCTTTGATCCATTTTGAGTTAGTTTTTGTATATGGTGTGAGGTATGGATCCTGCTTCATTTTCCTGCAAATAGATATCCAGTCTTGCCAGCACCTTTGTTAAGGAGACTATCTCTTCCCCATTGAATGAACTTTGACCCTTTGTTGAAGATCAGTTGTCCACAGCTGGATAGAGTTTCTTCTATGTTAATTCTGTTCCGTTGGTCTATGTGTCTGTTATTGTTGGCTGTTTTGACTACCGTGGCTATAAAGTAAGTTCTGAGATAAGAATGTGTGAGGCCTCCTACTTTTTCAATAATGTTTTAGCTATTTGAGGCCTCTTTCTTTTTATTATAAACCTTCAAATTGGTTTTTCCATTTCATTAAAGAATATTGGGAATGTGGAACAAAACTCAAAATCACACAAAAAAGGACCAGGTTTGCTGGTTTGATGGAACCTGGTGGAACTGCTGAGATTATGGCCCCTAGCTGCCATTCAGGTCTGGAATTGAACCCATTCCTGTGGCTTCCAGCCAAACAAAAGACAGGCATTTGAGCTGAACATTTACATTAGGTAGATACACTCCTTGGAGGGATCAATCATGGGAGAATAGAAGGGCTGCGTGTGCACAGAGAGACAGCTCAGGGAGCAGAAGTGCATGGGAGAGAAGGACACAAGGAAGAGGTAACTATGGGGAGGAAGTAAGAGGGGAGCTGTTGCATTGTGGGAGATTGCAATCAATGTCATGAGACAAAGTGTATGTGAGCTGCTGTATGGAAAGTGAATTTGCTCTGTAAATTTTTACCCAAACCACAATAAAAATTTAAAAAATGAAACAAAACAGTGTTGTTGGGATTTGGATTGGGATTGCGTTATATCTCTAGATCACTTTGGGTAGCACTGACATTTTCACAATGTTAAGTCTTCTAATCCATGAACATGATATGTTTTGTCCATTTATGTAGGTCTTTTTTGGTTTCTTGCAGCAGTGTTTTGTAGTTTTCCTTGTCTAAGTCTTTTACATCCCTGGTTAGATTTATCCCTAGGTATTTTATCCTTTTAGGGGCTATTGTAAATATATTGTTTTCTTTTCAGAGTTATCGTTGGTGGAGAGGGATCCAACTGATTTTTGTATGTTGATACTTTATCCTGCCACTTTGCTGGATACTTCTATGAGTTTTAGTAACTTTCTTGTGGAATCTCTGGGATTTCCTATGTATAGGATCATGTCATCTGTGAATAGGGATAGTTTTACTTCTTACTTATCAATTTGGAGGCCCTTTATTTTCCTGTCTTGCCTTGTTGCTCTAGCTAGGATTTCTAGTCCAGTATTGAATAAGAGTGGTGATAATTGATGTCCTTGTCTCATTCCCATTCTCAAGGGGAACGCTTTCAATCTCTCTCCATTGAAAATAACAGTGGCTGTTGGTTTTGTGTGAGTCGTATCTCACTCCACAGGAGTGTGTTGTGTTGCATTGCATTTGTTGGTTTTGTGTATATACTGTTAAGATATGTTATGCTGAGAATTTTCCTTCTGTTTCTATTTTGCTGAGAGTTTTTTTTTTTTTTTTAAATCAGGAAAGGGTGTTGGATTTTACCAAATGCTTTTTCTCCATAGATAGAGATAATCATGTGATTCTTTTCCTTTGTTTAATTTTTATGGTGAATTACAGTGATTGATTTTCTAATGTTGAACCACCCTTGAATCTCTGGTATGAACCCCACCTTATTGTGATGTATTGGTTTTGGATATACTATTGAATTCTGTTGGGTAGAATTTTGCTGATAATTTTTGCATCTGTATTCATGAGGGATATTGGTCTATAATTTTTTTGCTCTTTTTTTTTTTTTTTTTATCAGCACTATGTTGGTGAACCTGTTTCTTTACTCATCAGTCAGTAAGGAAGTACTGTCTGCTGAAGCTCCTTGGAATTGATGAAAATTTAACAAGCTTCTATTTCCCTTGCCTCCATTATTGCCTTGGTTTTGTTGATTTAAACAGGGTTTTAAAAATATTACCATTAAATTATTCACATTATATATTTTCTTACTCAGGGAGGTTGAAATTTGCATTGCTTTATCATCAATGATGCCATGTGGACTTATCTCCAAGGCTCATGGGTTTAGGGCTTTTTGCCAGTTTCTTTCTCCTGCCACTTCCTCATTCTTGAGCTCTTTGTTTTACTTGTGCTTTCAATGGCCAGAGTCTATCATCCAGCAATTTTGTTAGGAGAGCTATGCTTTCTGAGCATGTGCATATCTTTCTGTGGCTACTGAAGATTTAGGATTTTGTAAATAGTATTGGGACAAGCTACTCTAAGCTCCAGTTGTTAAAAAGGACAAAGACAATGAAAAACAAGCAAACAGACAGGAAAAGATGGCCCGAGACAGGAAAAATACTCCCCAGAGGACCATTATGGAAACCGCAGGGCTTACAATTGCTGCAATATGTGTCTCTTTTCATTTTTCCTTCACTCCCCTTGACCTTGTCCCAATCCTTGGAAGTGCCTGGGCTGAGGCTATTCATCCTCATTTCAGAGATCAGGAAAGGGAGGTGTGTGTGTGTGTATGTGTGTGTGTGTAGGTATTATTACTTAGGGGTGTGTGTGTGACTGACTGTATGGCTGTGTGTGTTGGGGGAGGTGTTGGCACTCAGTAGGGTATATGTGACTATGTTGGGGAGGTGTTGGGACTCAGGGTGTGTGTGGCTGTATCTGTCTGTGTTGGAGGTGTTGTGACTTAGGAGGGTGTGTGTGTGACTGTGTCTGTGTGTGTTGGGGAGGTGTTGTGACTCAGGGGCACCTTGTTGGCCCCAGACACTGGGCTGTATGCTTTCTCTCCAGATTTCAAGTTTTCTTCTCCTCTGACTCCACCCCTTGGCTTGTCCCCTTTATCAGAGGCTGCCTTGGCTGGCAGTGGTGATGACCCTGCTTCTCTCCCTGTGGCAGGCTCCATGCAGAAGCCACCATCCTCCATATGGGGCTGGGCAGGCTGGGGAACAGCGGAGAGGAGGAGGGAGGGAGAGAGTGCTATGGCTGGGCCAGGGACCAAGCTGAGAGGACATGCCATGCCAGAAGCTAAGGAAAAATCAGTAATACTGATCCTGTCTTTATTTAAAATGTTGACATTTTGCTCATCCTAGATTTTTTGCATTAATTAATTTTTAAATTTTTTTTATAGAGACCCTTTAATAAGCCTTAAGCAGATCAAAGACAAACAAACATAGCCACCCAGGTGTGGGCAACAGTCACCACGGACACATTGCAGAGGCTGGTGGAACCGCTGACTCACGGTCAGGGCGCTCGTTACATGTGACAGAGAACAAGGCAAATCATCACAAGATCACGACTGGTGGTGGGTCAGTTCGTCGCTGTTGGAGGCAGGACGACAGAAGTAGGGAAAGGACCATGACAGGAGTACATACCTAATTACAAGTTAGCAGAGGTTACAGGATTGGTTCTGGGGCTTTGATTACATGGCCATGTGGTGATTGGGGAATAATGTTAATATTTTATAATACGATTTATCTTGTTACTGTTGTTGTTGTTGTTATGTGCTGTCTGGTCGGCCCCGACTCATAGCGACCCCTTCTTGGATTTCTGAGGCGGTATCACTACAGAAGTAGATTGTTCAACCTTCCTTCTGAGGATTGGCTGGTGGGTTTGAACCGCCAGCCTTCTGGTTAACAGTTAAGTGCCTTAGGCACTATGCTACCAGAGCTCCTCATCTTGTTACTGAGTGTATGAGTTTCCTGTGGCTGCTATAAGAAAAGACAATAAACTTGACTTAAAACCTCACAGATTTGTTATTGCACAATTCTGGAGGCCAGAGTATCATTGGGCCCAAACCAAGATGTCAGCAGGGCTGCCTCCCACTGGAGGCTCTGGGGGAAATTTCATTCCTCTATCTTTTAAGCTTCCAGTGGCCACCTGTATGCCTTGATTTATAACTTCTTCCTTCATTTTCAAACTAGTCACTCCGATCTCTGCTCACATCCCCTTCCCTTCTTCTGGGTCCAATCTCCTTGTGCCTCCCTGATCATAGGACCCTTATCAATGATGACATTGGAGGCAGCAATGGTTCAGTGGTAGAATTCTGGACTTCCGTGTGGGAGATCTAGGTTCAATTCCCAGTCAACGCACCTCATACACAGTGACCACCCATCTGTCAGTGGACAGACGTGCTGCTCTGATGCCAAACAGGTTTCGGCAGAGCTTCCAGATGAAGAAGGAGTAGGAAGAAACGCCTGGCAATCTGCCCATGAAATCAGCCCGTGAAAATCCTATGGGTCACACCGTTGCAGTCCACAGCTGATCACGGGGCTGGTGTGGGATGGGACAGTGCTTGGTTTCACTGTGCATGGAGTTACCATGAGTTGGGGGCTGGCCTCGGTGGCAGGTGATAATAATAACAGCAGAGTTTGTTCCATTCCCACCATGATATTGAGGAGCCTTGGGTATGTGTCTTCTGGTTCCTGAACTTCAGTTTTCTCACCTGTTATTGGCAGGACTGGGATGGGAGGAGCTCTTCCTATTGTGGAGTTCAGATTCTAACAAACTTGGTTAAGGATTTAGGAAAAATGCATTCCCAGGTTTAAGGCAAGAGCTGCCCTCAAGGGCAGAATTGAATGTAATGCAAGTGTCCTGTTGGCATCTTGAAATTCCAAGACATCTTTTCTGAGACCTTTGAACTCGTGTCTTGTGCTCATTGGTGAACACTCAAGCTCACCTGTTGCAGGTGAGGTGAGCTGCTGTATCAGTTCCTGAACTTTTCCCTCTGGGATTTGAACAGCCTGCCCTGTCCGTGTAGCCCTGTTGCTTCCGCAGAATCCACCCACCTGCAACTTGCAGGCAGGGCACTGAGGTCATCAGTCTCCTGTTGCTGGAGGAGGTTCCTGTGCAGACTGAGCTGCCCCAGGTTTCCCTAAGAGAGCACTTATTTTCTGCTGATTCTTGGGGACCATCATCAACCCACAGATTGGGGAGCAGCTCCTTTGATTTGTGTAATGTCTAGAAATGGGGTCTCACTGGGTGGGATCTTTTCCTGGTCCCTGAAGAGGTCACAGAAATGGCATTTGAGGACTTCCATGAGCAAGGAGAGTCATCCCACAGCACAACAACCAAAAAATCCCTAAGTTTAGAGTGTGGGGCTGCCGGACCGGGGCGGGACTCTTCCTTAATGACTCACCATGCCAGCCAATGACCTGGCCTTTCTTGATTATTCTCTGCAATGTGGTTTCAATCTTCGGATTTGCTCTGCATCTATGATTTGAATGGTGTCTGGTGTCTGAGTTCTACTCCCAGACAGGGTCCCTGCTTGGTCTCCATTCCCTCCGGAAGCGCTCAGCCTAGGAGGTCACCTTCCACACTGATGAAAAGCTACTTAGGTGTTTCTGGATTTCTCTGGGAGAGAGGTATTATGAATTGGACTGTGCTCCCCTAAAATATGTGTTAGAATCCTCTCCCCATAAAGGGGCACGTGATCCTGCTTGGAAACAGGGTTTTCTTTGTATGTTAATGATGTCATATCTATGTAGGGTGTGTCCTAAGCCTAACCACTTCTGACTTATAAAAAGAGCAGAATAAGCACACTTGGTAGGAAGACACATGTGGGGGAAGCCAGATACCACGTGAGGATCATCTACAAACCAAAGAACCAAGGAATGCATGAGGCTACCTACAAAGGATGGAATTGATTTGGGCTTTTAGCCTCCAAACCTTTAAGAAAATAAACTTCTGTTGGTTAAAACCACCCACTTTGTGTTACAGCAGTATCAGTTAACTAGGTAGACAAGGCAGCTACTTGCAGAGCGGGTAAGAGTGAACGGTGGGTAAATTAACACCACAAGTGTTGGCGAGATAGGAGAAAACTGCAAGTGCTGGTGGAATTTGGAAACCAGTTGTACAGTTTCTGAAGAACTTGAACAAACACTTATGATACAATCCAGCCATTTCACTCTTACGTCTTTACCCAAGGGAAAAAGAAATAGTGTCTGTCCACACAAAGACTTGCACACAGGCCTTCATAGCAGCTTTGTTTGCCGTGGTGTTGTTTTTAGCTACTGTCAAGTTGGCCTCTAACTCACGGTGACCTTACATGTGAAAGGATAGGACTGAGCTCCATTCGGCTTCCTGAGTTGTTATCTTTATGGAAGCGGGTTACCAGGCCTTTTATTCGGTGACACTGCTAGATGGGTTCAAACCACCAACCTTTTGGTTGATAGTCAAGTGCAAACAGTTAGTGCCATCCAGGGGTCTTGGAATAGCCCATAACTGGGAACAACTCAAACACTCATCAGCTGGCGAATGGATAAACAGACTGTACTTCAGTCACCCAATGGAGTACTGTTGTTGTTGTTGTTGTTATTTGCCGTCGAGTCGGCCCCGACTCATAGCGACCCCTCCTTGGGTTTCCGAGGCAGTATCACTACGGAAGTAGGATTGCCCAGCCTTCCTTCCGAGGAGTAATGGAGCACTACTCAGCAATGAAAAGGAATGAACTGTGGATGCAGCAACAATACAGAGACATCTCACAGTAATTACACTGAATGAAAGGACACAGACAAAGTAGACAACACACTTTATGTTTCCATGTATATAAAATGCTAGAGA
Source organism: Orycteropus afer afer (assembly GCF_000298275.1). NCBI lineage: Eukaryota > Metazoa > Chordata > Mammalia > Tubulidentata > Orycteropodidae > Orycteropus > Orycteropus afer. The sequence continues at coordinate 4,318,481 of NW_006921593.1, forward strand.
GTGCAAGTGAATCTATAGTGCTTGCAAGCAGATTAGTGGTTGTCTGGGGAAGGGATGGAAGATAGGGAGGACAGGAGGGAGGGTTTACAAAGGAGCTTGAGGAAACTTTGGCAGGTAAAGGATTTGGTCCCTATCTTGATTGTGGTGATGGTTTCATGAGCGTTTGCATATGTCAAAACTCATCAGATTGTATGCCTTAAATATGTGCTATTTATTGTATGTCAACTAAAGCTACTTAGACACCTACAATAACAGGAGAGCTGATGGTGGGGCTCCAGGTGGCCTGGGAGTTTTCTGGCTGGAAGAGGGGAGAACAGGCCCAAACTGTTGATGTCACCTGCAGCCACCTGAGTATTTAGGCATCATTCTAGAATTTCAGGCAGACTGCATGGTAAAGATCTGCAGGAAAGCCTTCACCAGGCTCACGAACAATACTTCCTAGACCTCAGGGCTCCTGCACACCTTTATGAAGGCAGAATCTGTGAAAAGCAAATGGCTTATCAATAATCAAATGGAATCCTGTAGTTCAAGGTTTTCTTAGTGAGGGGTTTCAGACATCTATGTGGTTTCCACCCCATCCTCCAACCGCCCAGTGAACTCACAAGTGAGTCAATGCCTGCAGACAGGTGTGGTTAAAGTCATCTCAAAGAACCAGATGCTACTGAGTCGACTCTTAACTCCTGGCAACCATGAGGGCCACAGTAGAAAACTTTGTAGAGTTTTCATTGTCTGAGTTTTGAAAATACAGCACTAGGCTTTTCTCCTAGTCTGCCTTGGCCTCAAAGCTCCACTGAAACGCAGGCCTCCATTCACAGGTAGGTGGTGGGTCTGCGTGAGTTGCCTTGGCCGGTACCTGAGTGTCCCGCATGGAAGGTGAGAAATCTACCACGGAATCACCAGTACCCTCAGGGGATTCTGATGCCCCCTGAAGCTCAAGAGTTGCTGACTTGGCCCCAAACTTTCATTCCATGTTAGAGAAATCTGGAACCAGGAGAAGGGAGGGGGCTTGCTCACAGATGGTTAATGGAAGACTTCAGATGCCCTGTGCTCCTCTCCCACACTTCTCCAAAAACCTCTGAGATGTGAGCTCACTCAAATATTATATCTGAGTGGAAACAGGCTGGATACAATGGAATTCAGTTCACACCTCAAACAGAGCCACACGGGAGGGCCTGATTCAGGAGAAGCTGGGAAATCGTACCTTTTCTGGTTGTTCCCGTGACTAGATTCTTCTCTGCTGTTAGGAGGCAGTATGGCCCTTATGGGCCGGTGGTCCATTCTGCACTCATCCCAAGCTTATCTTGCTCTGCAGGGTGGGGAGGTACATAAACTAGGCAAGCGGATCTGGGTTTGAATCTTGATTGCACCATTTGGTAGCTTTGGGACTTGGGCAAGTTCCTTTACCAGCCTGTGCCTCGGTGTCTTTTGTTAGCATAGAGTCTATTTATCTACCTCACAGACTTGCTGTGCAAACTGAATGCATGGCTGCTGGCCCTCTTGGAGCTGGCCCATCAATAGTTCCTCCCTCCTTCCTGGAGTGGAAGCCGTCAGGGCAAAGCTGCCTGGCTCAGGCCTGGTCTTGAGGGAGAGAAGTGAAGTGTCTGAATTCACCGGCCTGGGACGTGGGTCATGAGCCAAGCAAACAGAGGCAATGCAACATGTCAGTACAATGAGTAATTAAGCCAAATAATTGCAAACTATTAATAACAGAGAATGCAAGATTTGCTTAGGACGAATTGTAGACTGGGCAGTTGCCAGAGGGGGAGGGAGGTGCCATCCTCTGACCTCCCATAACCCCACAAGAGGAAGACAGAATCACCATCAGTAGCCCAAGGCCTATTCCTGCCAGGCCAGACATGCTGCCTCCCTCCAGCCCTCTTACCAACCCAGACACCAACAGTTCCTCCTGCAGCACTCACCACCTCTCTGCTGGGTTTGATAATTCACTGTAGTAGCCACAGAGAACTCACAGATTATGGGGTTTATTAGGGAAGCAACAGTACGCTCAGTCTCTCTCAGCCTGCTGTCTCTCAGCTGACAGTCTCTCTCAGTCTCTCTCCCAGCAGTGCATGTCTCTCTCGGCAATGCATGTCTCTCACGTCTCTCAGCCGCAGTGAGAGATTCCCTCTGCCTGTAGGAGGGCTCCTTTTGAGCCTGGCAGAGTGGCCAAACTAACCAATGCCAACATCAGAGTTCTATACACCTGAGAGACAGTGAACCTCCCAGAAAATTACTTTCTGCTGCTCCCAACAGAACCCCAGGTGGATAACTTTAACAATCAGGAACTACTCAGTTGCTCATGGCAAATTCCATCACTGAGTTTACAAAGACTCATGGCTAGAAAAGCCAGACTCTGTAATTCACTACACTGCAGCAGTCCACCCAGGCTAATTTAGCATTGATCCTCCACTCCAGCCATTTTCTCCATGGAAAACAATGGTTATTATCTCCCGAAAGCTTAGCCTTGAAAAAGCACAATGAAACTTTGAACATACATAGCATCCTTGCCATCTTACGTGGCACCTGGCCATTTAAGCAACTGTGTTTGTAGAGCACCTGGGCGGCTCAAAGATCTTTGCTGACTTCAGAAAATACATTACTGTATTGCTACAGGTTCCGGTGGTGGGTGTGAGTTGACCATCACCGCCATTTTGTGGATGTGGAAAATGGAAGATCATTACGAATAAGTGTGAGATATACATAAAGGTAATTTGGCCTTTGTCTTTGGTTCCTGAGAGATAACCCTTGGAATTTGTTGAGTAATTGAGTTGACTTTATTATCTAAAGGAGCTGTGGTGGTGCAGTGCCTTAGGCTTTTGACTACTAACTAGAAAGTTGGAGGTTCAAACCTATCAGCCGGTTTGTGGAAGGAAGATGAGGCAATCTACTTCTGTAAAGATTTACCACCTTGGAAACACAATGGTTGGAATCGACTCGATGGCAGTGAGGTTTTTTTTTTTTTTTTTTTTTTTTTAAATGTCTAGAAGTTGTATGGGAGCTCTGGTAGCATAGTGGCTAAGGCACTTGACTGCTCACCAGATTGCTGGCGGTTCAAACCCATCAGCCACTCCTCGGAAGGAAGGCTGGGCAATCCTACTTCCGTAGTGATACTGCCTCGGAAACCCAAGGAGGGGTCACTGTGAGTCAGGGCTGACTCAACGGCACATAACAACAACAACAACAACAAGAAGTTGTATGGACTTCTGAACTCGTGGCTGGCATCTGCCTATTTGGCAAGCCGAAGGACAGTGTCCTTTTAACCTGTGAGATCTGACCTAGTTCTGGGGGGCGAGGGTCAGAGTAAGAAGTGTCACATGGGCAGCTGCTGTCAGAACCAAAGAGAGATGTGAAAATGGGGAGTTGTTATATCTTTATAGCTGAGGACAGAATCACAGTGGGATTCTGAGATTTCAACACTGTGCAGGAAGTCTCTTGCTCCTGGGTACACAGTGAGAAACAGGGTTTTGGTTTTTTTGGACCTTAGCGTTTTTCAAACAGGAGATGGTGGTCCAGTTGCTCACCTGACTTCATAGCATGGCCCAGGGATGAGAGGCTCCTGCTTGGCTCTCAGAATTCCCTGCAAGACGCCCCATGGCCTGATCAGGGAAGACCCTTCAAGTCTTTATCTTGGACTCTCCTGCTTCCCTACACCCTCATTGTTCACCCGTCTGGTTTCCTTGGCACCTGCCTCTGCTTAATCCTGCCCCTTCTGGTCCCTAACCTGTTACCCCCTGGGTAGCATGGCTTAGCATAAAGAGCATGACCTTCAGGGTAAAGCATAACCAGGATTAAATTCTGACTCTTTCACTTACTGTGTGACCCTTGGAAAGTCACTTAACCTCTCTGAGCTTTCAGTAGTCATCTGTGAAATTAAGGGAAGTATTGTTGGGTGGATTAATTGGGACAGTGCATTCAAGTCACCTAATACAGGGTCTGGCACATGGTGGTGGTGGTGTTCCTAAGTGCTATCTAGCCAATTTTCAACTCAGAGTGAACCCAGGTGACAGAGTAGAACTGGCCCATAGAATGTTCTAGGCTGTTAATCTTTATGGAAGCAGATCACCCGATTTTTCTCCCAAAGAGTTGCTAGGCTGTTTGAACTGCCAACTGTTTGCCTAGCAGCTGACGTTTAACCACTGTGCCACCAGGGGTCCTTTCTGGTACCCCCCCAGCCACCTCACTACCATTGTGAACATGCAGTAGGAATTCATGATGCTAATGATGGGGTGGGGCTGGGGGTGATGGTGTTGTGGGGGTTCCTGGCCCTTGGTCTTGGCCTACCCCTGTGATGGGGTCAGATCCGGGTGGGGATGCAGGGGCATAGCCTCATTGGCAGACCTCAGCCTTTCCTTTCTCACATCAAGCCCCTTGGGGCATCCCGGCTCCACGCCCACTCCTCCATCCTCATCCCCTGGCCTGGTCCTGCCCTGCAGGCCCCCAGGCCCTCCAGCCCACATCTCAAAACCGAGTGGCTCTTCTTTGCTTCCTAGGAGAGGCAAGCCTGTCTGAGGCCTGCACAGAGGGAGATGCCTCAAGGGAGATGAAGCCTGTGGGAGGGGTGGGGAGACTGCAATTTAGGGCCCCACAAAGAATACACGTTTGTGCGTATGCGTGCATGCACACACACATGCATACGTACGCTGTCACAGTGTATCCACTCACACACACATTAACACCTGCACTCGCATATATCCCCCTCCCACACACCAGCATACATGTTCCTTTACACATAGACACGTCCCCTCTCACACGCTCATATACACACTCACACATATACTTTCACACACTCATACACACATCCTGTCTTACACAGATCCCCTCACACACACATGCACTCACACACTCGCATACACACTCACACACACTCACATACATATTCACACATCTATACACATAAACTCTCACACACATATCCCATCATACACACACATAACACTGTCACACATATCCTTTCTCACACACACACACACATACAATGACACTCACCTCATATGCACAATGACACACATTTATACACACACTCACATGCACACACATTTGTGGCAGTGAGGAGCTCACTTTCAACAAATTTATCCAGGTTTTACAATCTGAGAATCTAGACAGAGCCATCTTCATCTCAGTACCAGTGTAAGTTTGGTCATTCTGAAAAAGTATTATTTCATTTCCAACTGTATCACGGTGCATGGGGGACTGGGCTGGTCATCACCACGTTCGAGGTGTAGAGCCTCTAAAGGTCTTAATCCTGCTCTGGGGATTATGGGGCGTCAGGCTTGGGCTGGGGCTCCCAGCCTGTTCTGGGCACTTCCACCTGGCAGGGGGACTGTGAACAGACTGGTCAGGACCCCAGTCAGCTGGTGAATGGACAGGGACCAATCAGAGGCTGTTGCTGGGGAAATGCTGCTCCACGCCCGTTGCTCTGGGCTGGGAAGGGGTGTGAGGCAGCCTGCGTTTTTCTCTCTCTCTTCACACTCAGTCTCTCAGTCCTTTGTTTCTCTTCCACTCTGTCATCCATTAACACTCATTACCCCACATACGCCACGTCTGGGGTGACGTCGCATTGGCATCCTAGGAGATGGGTCTGCTGTGAGCACAGGACAGGGTGGGCCAAGAAGGCTGACATACCAGGATGCTATGCCCAGTGTGTCTCCCTGGAGTGCATTCACCATTACCTTGTACTATGTGGGGGGTTGGCTCAGTCTAGCATTTTCCGCGACCTTTGCTGGGAGGCTGAAGCCAGTGCCAGCTGACTGAGGGCAAGGTTGGGAGCAGACCATCAGCCATGAGCAGCCAGGCCAAGCTGTGTGCCTGCAGTGATGGTGGGCCCCACTGGTTTTTGGCAGCTGGTCTTTCTGAACTGACTCAGGGCTCCACTTTCATGGACTGAGCTTGCAACATCTTTTCATAATAAAACTGTGATGGAAGTTAATTGCCCGTATCATTTTGCAATCAAACATAACAGATTTATTAGGCGTATTTGCAGGGGTTGAATGGGTGGCCAGCTGTTCAGCTTTGGGCTACAGCTAACACGGGGTGGGAGGTGTTTGGGTTCTCTAGTGTCGCCCTAACAGAAAATACCACAAATGTATGGTTTTAACAAACAGGGATTTATCCCCAAACAGTTTAGGAGGCTAGAAGTCCGAGTTCAAAGTGCCAGCTCTAGGGAAGACCTCTCGACCTTGGACTTCAACTCTGCCTCTTGCTCCTGGCCCACTGAAGCCGGAGGCTTCTCTGAACTCAGACAGCTGCTGGCACAGTCTCAAAATTGTCAAGCAACATGGCAGGCCACTAGCTTAAATTCAGAAACAGTCCTAAGATCGGCAGACCACATGGCAGGCCACTCACTGATGACTCACCCAAATGCGGGATCCAAATGTACCAAGAAGCTCAGAGACCATTTTCAAAACTTTTTCTTATATGCTGGAAGCAGACCACATCCCCAAGGCGGCCATTCAGTTGCTCACAGCAGATTCCACCATGGAGGTGATTGTCAGTCTCATCAGAGGGAACCACTACATCTGGCCGCCCAGCCACTCAAACCCAGGCCCAGCCAAGTTGACACATAATCTTAACTACCACAGAGGGGTTGTCTGGTCAGGGAGATGTCTTACAAATTGCCAATGGGAGCATTCAGTTGGACTTTTCCAGAGCTGTTGCATTGTTTTCAGGAAGTAGTGTAAAATTCTAGTGGTAGGAATAGTAGTAGCAACAGCATCAGAACTCACCTTACATCATGGGGGAGAATGAGATTCAAGTTCAGCCCAAGGCTGATTCCTCTGAGGTAGAGCTCAGACAGCCCTCCACCCTCCAATCTTTTTACCAATTCTGACACCAGCCATCTTACCCATGACCCTCTCTGCGTCTATGCTGGGTTCAATAATCCATTGCAATGGCCACACAGAACTCACAGACCATGCTTACAGTTAAGTGGTTAAGTAAGGAACAGGTACAACTCGGGATGAGAAAGCACGGAGGCAAAGTCTCCCCGCTTCAGTGCGCAACAACTCTCTCAGCCGTGCAGGTCTCCTCTCGAATCCCGAGGACAGGTTCCTCTCAGCTCTGCCATCTGTAGCCGCTGGCCCTGCCACTGGCCCGCCTCCAGGCCTCTTGCTGTCTTCATTGTTACAGCCCTTGACCAGTGTTACAGTTCATTTAGGAGACTGCCTCTTCTCCCTCTGCTTCTTCCTTCTTCCTGTTGCTTCTCTTCCCGCTTGCTTCTTTGTGTTTGAAAAATCTCTGTGGGGTTGGCTGGATATATATACAACTCTTGTCAATTTCAAGACATGGCTCCTCCCAGCAGGGGACTACACACTGACCAATCCCCCAGGTCACAGACACTTTCATTTGCATGGACTAGGAAGAAAGGACTGGCAATCTACGTTTGAAAATTAGCCAGTAAAAACCCCATGGATTACAACAGAATATTGTCTGATCTGATGCTGGAAGGGACTTAGAATATACAGTGGGTACAGCAACGGGCTGGAGAATACCAACGGCTGTGAAGACAGTTCAGGGCCAGGCAACATGTTGTTGTGTTGTACACGGGGTTGCCATGAGTCAGAGTCGACTTGACAGCACCTGACAACTGGCAACACCATGATGTATCTGGCTTGGCAATTCTCTTGCCTTCTTAGCCGTTCTGGGAGATTGCAGTATGAAGCAATGGTGGCACCCTCTCCAACAGCAGCTCACTGTGGGGTGGCCTCCAGGGCCCAGCCCATCTTTGGAAGGTCATGAGGAGCATTGATTCACAGAACAGCGGACCTGGTGTGGTCTGCTCTCTGAGGAGTCACCATCCTCATAGTGACTGCCTGAAGCCCATCTTCCCTGAAGAGCAGGGCTGCTCTGCGCTGTCACAGACAGGCCCACCAGGATTGCTTGGGAGTCTTCAAAACGGTGCTTGTGGGGCTCACGTCTGGAGAGTCAGAGTGGGTGGGGCCGTGACGGCCAGGCTCTACAAACACTCCTGTGCACATGATGCAGACAAAGGAAGGCCCATGAGTGAGTCATTCTGCTGAGCCAAATTTGCAAGATTCCCGCGGGGTGATAGTGAGGCCTGACTTTGTCCCTGCAGAGATTTCAACAGCACTTTACAGTTTACAATGCACTTTAAAATAAAATAGTATTTTATTGTGTTTTCAGAGAATGTTTACAATGCAAATTGGGTTCCCACTGGACAATTTCTACATTACTACATTACTAACACATTTTTCGCAACGTGTCAACAATGTCATTAATTGCATTCTGGTTGTTCCGTTCCTAGTACTCTAGTTTCCCTGCTTCCTCCCCCTCCCCCCGTCTTCTCATCTTTGCTTTAGAGTAATTATTAACTTTTTGGTCTCATATAGATGGTTTCATAATGGAGCTTCATAGTCACAGGTAACGTCCTTTATTTTACATGCCAGTCTGTTAATTCACTAAAAGGTTGCCTCTTATTGTTTTGGTTCAAAGTTTAAAGAGAATCTCAAGGCAATAGTCTCATTGAGTTCTCTGGTCTCAAATGATCCAGAAAGTCTGTACTTGTAAAGAATTTGAGCTCTGTTCTGTGCATTGTGGCCTTGATCAGAGCTGTTGGTAGTGGTGGCTGGGCACCATCTAGTTCTTCTGGTCTCAGTGTAGATTAGGCTGTGGCTTGTGTAGGCTCTGTAGACTAATTTCTTTCTGAGATGTTGGTTTCTTTCTACAATACACTTTGGTGACATTCATTTAACTTGTTCCATGTACCTACTGCTTCCCAGGGTTTCATTTCCCCTGGAGGCTGTATCCAAAACCTAGTCCTTAATATTATGGCAAGCAATTCACCACCTTTTATAGAAGATGAAGCAATTGAGCCAAATCAAGTAACCACACTGGGTCCAAAACTCATTTTCCCCAATTCCATATCTAACACTCTATCCATAATGCCAAGGCCTCTCTGGTGGAGCTCTCTGCTTCCAGACAGAGATGGGTCTCCACCCTTGCTTGGGAGCCCCTCTTTCCCACCTTCACCTGTCATGTTCTGTTTCACTCCTTTTGGAGCAAGTTGGATGGGTAATGAAAAAGGAGCTTACACCACGTCTTTCTCAGACGCATTCATTCCTGTTGTTGTTGTTGTTGTTATGTGCCATCGAGTTGGACCTGACTCACAGCGACTCTTCCTTGGGTTTCCAAGGCAGTATCACTATGGAAGTAGATTGCCCAACCTTCTTTCTGAGGAGTGGCTGGTGGATTTGAACTGCCAGCCTTCTGTTTAGCAGTCAAGTGCCTTAGGCACTATGCTAGAAGGGTTAGAATGAATTAGGGGCCCTCCTTGTGTTTAATCAAAGCAGTTTTAAGTGTAGACATTAAGACTTGAGATTTCTCAGCAGAGCGGGTTGTGTGAGAACCGAGGACAAGGATAACACTGTTGTTGGTGGCCGTCCAATTGGCTCTGAGTCATGGCGACCCCTGGATAACAGAATGAAACACTGCCCACACCTGGACCATCTTTATGGTTGTGTGTATGTTTGAGTCCATGGTTGTGACAATTTCCCTCATTTTTTTTTTTGGCCCTTGAGATGGATCAACACAGTGGCTGTGCCGATGGGCTCAAGCATAGCAATTATGGTGAGGATGGTGCAGGACCAGACAGTATTTCATTCTGTTGCATATAGGGCCACTATGAGTTGGAACTGACTCAACAGCACCTATCAACAACAACAACAACAACAACAGCAACAACAACAACAATAACAACGTTACCAAACATGTCTTTTTCTAGCAATTAGTTGTTCCTGAGGATGGGCCCAAAGTAAGCAAGTTGAAATCTCATCAAATCTGTACATATATTGTGACAGCCTTTAGGTAGATAAAGTATTTAATTAAAAATAAAATCAGAATATAATTCTCATACTAAAAAAGACAATAAAATAAAACTAAATCTCAAAAATAGGCTGTATGAGAGAAGCCTTCTCAGAATATGTAATGTAAACCAAAAACCAAAAAACCAAACCAAACTCACTGCCGTTGAGGTGGATCTGACTCACAGTGACCCCTCCTTGGGTTTCTGAGGTGGTATCATTATGGAAGTAGATTGCCCAATCTTCCTTCCGAGGAGTGGCTGGTGGGTTTGAACCGCCAGACTTCTGGTTAGCAGTCAAGTGCCTTAGGCACTAATCTTCAGTGATGGAATGAGATCTGTGGTGGCAAGGGCCATGAGATGAATTTCTGGGGTGGTAGAATGTTCTGTGTCCTGATGGGGTGCAGGGTATAAGGTTACATGGGTGTATGCACTTAGGAAAATGAATTGGATTGCACACTTAAGATGTATGCATTTGGCTGCAGGTAAATTCTATCTAAAGAAAAAGTCAGTATAGGAAGACAACTTTCTAGGGGATGAAAGGAAGTGAAGTACCTTGAATGACAATTTCTTTTTCTTTTCTTTTATTTTCTAACTTGCACAACGGCAATCCGTGGTCTAGAAGCCCTATGAGAAGAGATGAGGGTACGTCAAGGCTCTAGGAACACGTGTATTTAAACAGTAGGCAGAAGAAGAAACAAGACAAAGAAGACTGAGGAAAACCAGTCGGGAAGGAGAAGACAAGCAAGACCATGCAGGGGCAGCAAGGTCTCAGTCAACCCTGAGACTAACCATAACCCTAAACCCAGACCAAGTCCTAGCTGTTGTCCTACCCTGACTTTAACCCAGGCTCAGCCTAAGGCCTCAATGAGATGGACTGACACAACAGTTACAACAACGGGTTCAAACATAGCAACGGTCAAGAAGATGACATAGGACCAGGTGTTCATCATTCTGTTGTATATAAGGTTGCTATGAGTCAGAGCTGATTCAGTGGCACCTAACAACGACAACTCCTAACTCTCATCATAACGCTAGCACTAGCCTGAGCCCTAGGCCTGTCTTCAATCCTAACCCTAAACCTAAAGAGAACCCTGACTGTAAGAGTAATCCTAACCCCAAAACTAATGCTCAGTCTAAGTGAGGAGACAGACTGGTGAAGCTGACACGTTGCTGGGTAGTGCGAGCCATTTGCTTTCAGCTATTAACCGAAAGGTTGGTGGCAGTGGTATGAAAGAAACTCAACCTTTCTCCTGGTTGCTTTTCTTAAAGATTATAGCCAAAAAAATTGGAATCCACTGAACAACAATCCACTCCTCCTTTTTTTTTTTTTCTCTTAAAAACAAACAAACAAACTATTGTTAAACATTCAGCTTCCCTCTGATGGCCCGTTGTTGTTGTTGTTATGTGCCGTCGAGTCGGACCTGATTCAAGTGACCCCTCCTTGGGTTTCTGAGGCGGTATCACTATGGAAGTAGATTGTCCAACCTTCCTTTCGAGGAGTGGCTGGTGGGTTTGAGCCACCAGCCTTCTGGTTAGTAGTCAAGCGCCTTAGGCACTATGCTACCAGATGAATTCAGATGGGGTGGAAAATGGGGCAGGGTGAGGGCTCAGCCTGCTGCTGCAGAATTCATTGCCTTCCACAAGAAAGCCAACATGCTTCCTAACGAGGACTCTAAACAGCATCTTTCTTGAGAAAAAGGAGTGCAGTGTTGTTCTCAACCCACACTCAAAATGGACACCAGGATCCCAGGTGTCAGAGTGGATGGTGGGGCCATTCATCACAGTGCCTCACTTAACAGAGACTGAGTACCAAGCCCAGTGATTTGCCTAAGATCACTCAGGGGACTAGAGTCCCACTCCATGAGCATCTCCCACGATGGTGCTTCTGCCGCTTGTCACCCAGGGTGGGGTGTTAGACCTGCTTTCACCAGGAGCATGATGTACCTACCACCTTTTGCACAGCTCCAGGGGCACCATTCACTTTGTGTTCCAAGTGAACAGCATCCTCTCCTCCAGGGGATGACATTCACATTGAACACTATGTGAATGGTCCCTGGAGCTGGGCAGATCCCTGCTCACACCAGATTAAGGATAAAATTGGAATGTATCTGACATTATAGGAGTGTCTCTCAGAACATAGGGGCAGGCCAGCAGCTAGCCATCAGAAAGGGATTGGAGCCAGGAGTTGGACAGGGCTGGTCTCGGCTTCTCTCTGCCCGTCTTCTCTCTCTCTGCAGCCCACTTTCTTGGCGCTCTGCATTTGCACCTCCTAAGCCTGCCTGTTGCATTGCCAACAATGGTATACTACCTGCTGCCTTTCAGTTCAAATCCCAGATGCCTGATGGAAAGAATCTAATTGGTCCAGTTAGGAAGAGTGATTACTCATGGTTTAATCCACCGTGGCTAGTGAGGGCAGGATCATGCCATGCTACTCATAGGGCTGCCTGGTAATGGGCCCTATGGGTGGGAGACGGCTTGGGGAGAGGCCGAAGAGAGCAACCAACACAGAGAGGGATAGTGGCTGGTTCATCTGACTTTCTGTACAAGGAGAAGGCTGGGTGTAGGCAACTCTAAGGATAGCCTACTAATTCACCAAACATTTGTCCATTTGTCCTACTGTGGTGCCTTGCGTTTTGCCTTGTGGATTGCTCTGATGCTACCAGTATTTCCAATAGCAGCAGCTGGGTTCGTGGTGGACAGGTTTCAGCTGAGTTTCCAGACTAAGACAGACAAAGAAGAAAAGCCTGGCTTCTGAACATTGTTGTTAGGTGCTGTCAAGTGGGTTTCAACTCATAGCGACCCTACGTACAAGCACTCCCCAGTCCTGTACCATCCTCAGTCATTGCTGTGCTGGAGCCCATCATTGCAACCATGTGTCAATCCATCTCGTTGAGGGTCTTCCCTTTTCTTGCTGACCCTCTATTTTACCAAGCATGATATCCTTCTCCAGGGATTGGTCCCTCCTGATAACATGATCAAATCACGAGAGACAAATTCTGACCATTCTCAATTCTAAGGAGCTTCCAGCTGTACCTCTTCCAAGTTGGATTTGTTCGTTCTTCTGGCGTCAATGGTATAGTCAGTATTCTTCTCCAACAACACAATTCAAATGCATCAATTCTTCTTCAGTCTTCCTTATTCATTGTCCAGCTTTCACATGCATATGAGGCGATTGAAAAGGCAATGACTTGGCCCGGGTGCACCTTAGTCTTCAATGCGACATCTTTGCTCTTTAACACTTTAAAGAGGTCTTTTGCAGCAGATTTGCCCAGTGCAATATGTTGTTTGATTTATTGGCTGCTGCTTCCATAGGCATTGATTGTGGATCCAAGTAAAATGAAATCCTTGACAACTTCAGTCTTTTCTCCATTATCATGAATGTGGTAAAGTTTGTGTGTCAACTTGGCTGGGCCTGGTTGAGTGGCTGGGCAGCTGGATGTAGTTATTCCCGATGGTAAGACTGGTAATCGGCTCCATGGTGGAATGTATTGGAGCAGCTGAGTAGCTGCTATAGGGATGTGGTCTGTTTCCCATGTATAAGAAGCAGCTTTGGGAATGGTCTCTAGTTAATAGCATGCTTGAACCCTGCATTTAGCCGTGTCATTGTTCAGTAGCCTGTCATGCACTGCCGACCTTGGGACTTTCAATGGACTTGAATTAATGGCCTGCCACGTGGTTTGGTAATATCAGGACTGTGCCTTTTTACTTGTCAACCTTGGGCTTGTCAACCTTGGGCTTGTCAGCCTCAGCAGCCAGCAGCTGAGTGAAGAAAAGCCTCCAACTTCAGTGGGCCGGGAGCAGGAGGCAGAGCTGAAGCTCAAGGTTGAAGGGCTTTCACCTAGCCCCTAGGGCTTTGAACTCAGATGTCTAGTTTCCCGAACTGTAAGAGAATAAACTCCTGTTTCTTCAAGCCATCCCATTTGTGGTATATTCGGATTAAGTAAATATGGTGAAAGGATACAGTTCTGACATACATCTTTCCTGATCGAGCCACTGCCTCTTGGCTTATGTACAGGTTTATAGACCATGAATTGTACTCACGAATGCAATTAAGTGTTCTGGAATTCTCATTCTTTGCAATGTTATCCGTTATTTGTTATGATCCACACAATTGAATGCCTTTGCATAGTCAATAAAATGTGGGTAAACATCTTTCTGGTATTTGCTTTCAGTCAAGATCAATCTGACTTCAACAATGACATATATCCCTGTTCCACAGCTTCTTCTGACTTTGGCTTGAATTTCTGGTAGTTCACAGTCCCTGCGCTGCTGCAACCATTTTTGAATTATCTTTAGCAAAATTTGACTTGTATGTGATGTTAATGATATGGTTTGATAATTTCTGCATTCTGTTGGATCACTTTTCTTCGGAATGGGCACAAATATAGATCTCTTTCAGGCGGTTGGCTGGTAGCTATCTTTCACATTCCTTGGAGTAACCGAGTGAGCGCTTCCAGAGTCACATTCGTTTGTTGAAACATCTCAATGGGTATTCTGCCAATTCCTGGAGCCTTGCTTTTCTCCAATGCCTTGAATGCAGTTTGGACTTCTTCCTTCAATACCATCAGTTCTTCATCATATGCTACCTCCTGAAATGGTGGAATTTAGACTAATTCTTTTTGGTACAGTAACTGTGTTTTCCTTCCATCTTCTTTAGATGCCTCTTGCATTGTTCAGTATTTTGCCCATAGCATCTTTCAACGTTGGAACTCGAGGCTTGAATTTTTTCTTCAGTTCTTTCAGCTTGAGAAATGCCAAGTGGGTTCTCCCCTTTTGGTTTTCTAACAGGTCTTTGCACATTTCATCATAATACTTTACTTTGTCTTCTCAAGCTGCCCTTTGACATCTTCTGTTCAGAACTTTTACTACTCTCTGTTCAAGAGCAAGTTTCCGAGTCTCTTCTGACATCCATTTTGGTTTTGTCTTCTTTTTCTGTCTTTTAAATGACCTTTTGCTTTCTTTATGTATGATATTCTTGATGTCATCCCACAATTTGTCTGGTTTTTGGTCACTGGTGTTCGATGTGTCAAATCTATTCTTCATGTGGTCCCTAAATTTAGATGGGATGTAATCAAGGTCATATTTTGGCTTCCATGGACTTGTTTTAATTTTCTTCAGCTTCACTTGAACTTGCATATGAGCAATTGATGGTCAGTTCCGTAGTTGGTCCCTGGCCTTGTTCTGATCAGTGATATTGAGCTTCTCTGTTGTTTTTTTCCACAGATGTAATTGATTTGATTCTTGTGTATTCTATCTGGTGAGGTCCACGTGTATTTGCAATGAATAAGTTGTTGGTCTTGCAACATTCTATCATGTGCTCTCCTGAATCATTTCTATCAGCAAGACCATATTTCCCAACTACCAATGCTTCTTCTTTTTTTTTTTTCCCCCACCTTTTGCCTTCCAATCACCAGTAATTATCAATGCATCTTGATTTCATGTTTGGTCAATTTCAGACTGTAGAAGTTGGTAAAAATCTTCAGTTTCTTCCTCTTTGGCTTTAGTGGTTGGTGCATAAATTTGAGCAATAGTAGTATTAATTGGTCTTCCTTATGGGCATATGGAGAAGCTCTGGTAGCATAGTGCCAAAGGGACTTGTCTGCTAACCAGAAGGCTGGTGTTTCAAACCCACCAGCCACTCCTCAGAAGGAAGAGGGGGCAATCTACTTCTGTAGTGATATTGCCTTGGAAACCCAAGGAGGGGTGGCTATGAGTCAGGCCTGACTCGACGACATGTAACAACAACAATAACAACACGGTCATAAGGATATTATCTATCACTGACAGCATTGTACTGCAGGATAGATCTTCAAAAGTTATTTTTGATGATAAATATGATACTGCTCCTTTTCAATTTGTCATTCACAGCATAGTATATCATTTAATTGTCTGATTCAAAATGGCCAGTGCCAATCCATTTCAGCTCACTAATGCCTAGGATATCCATCTTTATATGTCCCATAATTAGCCAATGAAAATTCTATGGATCACAACAAAATATTGTCCAATATAGTGCTGGAAGATGAGCCCTCTAGGTTAGTAGACACTCCATAGACTCAGTGGCTGCCAACAAGGGACTCAAGCATGCCAATGATCCTGATGGTGCAGGACTGGGCAACCTATGGTTTTGTTATACTTGGGGTTATCATGAGTTGGAGATGACTCAATGGCAACTAACAATAACAACAAAAGTCCACTCGTATCTTTAAAACTTATACTTATTATACCGTATTTCAGAAACCCATAAAATATATAAAATAATAAATAAGAAACCTTGACACCATCTCTCAGCTCAAGAAACAAAGCTCTGTCAGTAGAACTGAAGACCCCTGCCTGCCCCTCCTTGATGATATCTTCCTCCCTACTTCTCAGCTCCCAACTTGTGATGTATGAGAAGAGATGGTGGTGAAGGAGGGACTGGACTGGGATATTTGAGAAGGGTGGGATATTTAGGAGGGAGTGGAGAAAGGAACTTCATTTGAAGGGGAATAGTTGGATAAGGTCTCAGAGAAACATGAGTTTGGAGTGATGGACCCAGAGAGGGGCTTGGGGAGGCAGACACTGGAGACAGGGAGGTGAGGAAATTGGATACGTCCATAAGGGACTTATCTTTTAGATCTCATGCGGTGGGGGCTTCCCTAGTTCTCTTCCTCTAGGCCTGCACTCTGACTAGCTTGTCACTGGTGGCTGGGGGACCTTTGGCATGGCAGACACACCAGCAGCAATGAACCCATTTCTCCCATAGCTCTCCTCCAACTGTCTTCATCCTCCTCCTCTAGGAGCTGGCAGGGCTTCATGGAAGTTTCAAGAATCCTATGAGAGGCCATCTTTCCCAAATATGGCCTCTGCAATATTTCCGGTCCTATGAGCTCTTCCAGAACCTTGCCACTTTCCCACCAAGACATGAAGTCTACCAGAAAAGGCTATTCAGCTTCCACCTGGCTTTCTCCTGGGACACTCACCTGTGTAACACTCCCACCTGGAAGCCTGACAGTCCTATGAGGAGGCCTTGTGTAAGTGTTCCGTCCACAGCCCTATCTGGGGTCTCCAAGAATAGCCAGCATCAGCCTCCTGATCCAGAAGAGAGCGAGCCTGCAGATGGTTCCCGCCCCAGCCTTCCTGCTCACTCCAAACAGATCAGCGATGAGCTATCCCTGTCAAGCCTTGCCCAAACCACAGCTTCATAAGGAAAAATAAAGTTCTTCTAAGGCATTGAGTTTGGGTAGTTTGTTATACAGCAGTAGCTAGCTGGAACAAAACTTTTACTACAAGCCTGAGGAGCCAGCTTCTCTTTGCTCCCCTTTCCTGGGTCTCTCTCTGACCCCCACATTCATTCTGCGCAGGGTGTTCTATTATAAAAGAGAAATAATTTCCACCCTGTAGTGCTGTTTCAGGTCCCTGGGTGGTGCAAATGATTAAGCACTTGGCTACTCACTGAAAGGTTGCTGGCTTGAACCCACCCAGAGGTACCTCGGAGGAAAGGCTTCCAATCTGTCTACACTACACAAGGACACAGTCATGAAAGCCCTACTGAGCACCATTCTAGTTGGCACAGATGGGGTCATCAGGAGTCAGAATCAACCCAACGACAACTGGTTGGTTTTAGGACCATTTCAGCGCTGGGAGAGAGCAAAGATGGAGTTTCTCTGGTCTTGTTCTAGCTAGAGTCTTACTTTGTTCTTCTCACCAGTGGCTCTGCCCTAATGTAGAAAGGAGTGCGGTAGTAGTTAAGGTTATGTGTCAACTTGGTTGGGCCTCGTTTTGAGTGGCTGGGCAGCTGGATGTCATTATTCCTCATAATGAGACTGGTAATCAATTCCACGGTGGAATCTACTGGAACAACTGAGTAGCTGCCTTAGGGATGTGGTCTGCTCCCAATATATAAGAAGATGGCTTTGAGAAAGGTCTCTGAGCTTTTGGCACATTTAGATCCTGCATTTGGCTGAGTCTTCATCTCAATGGCCTGCCATATTGTCTGCCGATCTTGAGAGTGTTGATGGACTAGTGGCCTGCAGTGTTGTTTAATAATTTTGGGACCATGCCATTTTACTTGTTGACCTTGGGAGCTGTCTGAGTTAAGAGACGCCTCCAGCATCAGTGGGCTAGGAGCAAGAAGCAGAGCTGAAGCACAAGGTCAAGGGGCTTTTACTCAGCCCCTAGAGCTGGCACCTTGAACTCAGACTTCTAGCATCCTAAACTATAAGAAGATAAATCCCTATTTGTTAGAGCCACCCATTTGCAGTATCTACTGTTAGAGCAGCACTAGAGAACCCAAACAAGGAGTATGGGGCCAGAAGTGTATCTAGGGTGTGGTTGGTATGGCATGTGTGCTGGGCGCCACTGAGCAATTTCTATTCACCACCTCAGTTTCCATCAATAGTTGTGAGAGATCATTCAGCAAGTTAAAACTCATTGCCATGAGTGCTATTTTCCACAGATATGCTGCTGTATGGAACATTAACTCTATGTGCCATTTTGTCCTCAAGTGACCTCACGCCTGAAGACAGAAGCAAGGAGATTGTGTTTATTATTCCCCCGTACACCAGATCTGCTGAGCAGGCTTCCAACATGCCCTTCCTTGTCTCTGTATGCCATCAAAATGCTCCAGAAATTCCAGTGCTTTGGAAAATACATTCCTGAATAAAGAAAGGAGGTAAACATTATAAATAAGACATGCAAGTCACAGAGACAGGGAGGCTGGCATCTCACTGACTCACTGAGGCCCACAACTAGATGTGAGCATGCAGGGGCAATGTTTTTGAGTTGTAAATGCAGGAAGATGGCCGTGGCATGAATGCTCCAACAGTTGTAGAGCCAGGCTCAGCTTCCACCAGTGTTGCCACTGGTGGCTGGTCTTTCCAGTTGGCCACTTGCTTACTTAGTAGATGGTCTAGAGTAATGCAAGGACGCTTAATGGGTGTTTGGAATTCTTGAGCTTTACAATTTTATTTCAGCATGAAAACAAATAACAAGGTCAGGAAAAGAAAGCCTAGTGTAAGCTTAGCTTTGCAGAAGGAATTTTTTTTTTTTTTTTTTTTTTAAGAAAGGTGATGATCCCCAGGCAAATACTTTCACATGGGATGATGGGGGATAGCTACAACAGTTAACTGCACCATCTCCCCTGATTGGCCAGGTGAATTGCTTGGTGGCTTGCCAAAATGTATTTGAAAACATTAAGAAGAATAAGCAATTATTGATCACCATGGGTCTTCATGTGTTGATTATCACTGGTGATTGGAATGCAAAAGTTGGAAACAAAGAGAATCATTGGTAGTTAGGAAATATGGCCTTGGTGTTAGAAATAATGTTGGAGATCGCATGATAGAATTTTGCAAGACCAACGACTTATTCATTGC